>NC_090937.1:1107472795-1108072795 GCF_040938575.1 Ambystoma mexicanum
ACTATAGGCCAATCACCACAGTCACTTCCTTATAAAAATGCTGGATAAGGTAGCTTATACACAAATCCAAAAGCACCTGGAATTACACCACTTACTAGGAGCCAGACAATCAGGCTTCCGCCGCCAACATGGAACGGAAACAGCCCTTATCGACCTTAAGACCCAAGTTGATGAGCTCAGAGAGAATGGTAAATGAGCATTACTCCTCCTCCTAGATCTCTCGGCTGCGTTTCACTTGGTCGACCACACAATTCTTTGCAACCACCTAGACACAGCAGCACACTTCTCTGATGACACCGTTACCTGGATTAGATCCTTCTTAAATGGTAAAACAATGAGGGTCTTCCCACCAACAGCAGCTGCAGACCCCATACCCATCACCTGTGGTGTGCCTCAGGGGTCGTGCGTCTCTCCTACACAACAACATTTTTACTAAGCCCCTTTTCGATGATCTGGATCATCTTGGTATCACCTACACTTACTATGCAGATGATACCTAGATCCTCCTCCCGCTTTCAGGGGATTATGAAAAGGATTTGGCCTTGGTGAATAGAGTGTATATCATCATTCAGGCATGGATGGCCACACACTGTCTATGCCCGAATGATAAAACTGAACTCATCATCCTGGGCACCCCCTGTAACGTAAAAAAAACTAGGATCTAACTATTCCTCATTTATAATTGATGGCAATAGCATTAAAGTAGAACATGAGGTAAACACACTAGGTTTTTACCTCGACTCAAACCTCTCATTTACCAAACAGGTCAACTCTTTAGTGTCCTCTACGGCTTACACGTGCAAACTTATACGCACCGGCAAGCCATTTCTCTCCGATAGCAGCTGCATCACCCTGGCCAGAGCCCTCATCCTGTCGCGCCTGGACTATTGCAATGCCCTCTTACTTAGGATCGACTAAAGCAACTATAAAAAGAATCCAAACTTTACAAAAAAATGCCCAGAGAGCGGCATTAGGCATTTCCAGAAGAGACCACATTTCTGAGAGCCGCCGACAGAACAATTGGCTCCCAACCAATGACAAAATCCTTCTAAAAACTTTGTCGCTCACCCACAAATCTCTCAACAAAGCTGCCCATCTACCTGGAAAGAGATTCCATAAACAGACCTCCCTGAGACCACTAAGATCAGCTAACAAAGACCGCCTCGCCACACCCAGTTTCAAACGATCCACAATCGGAGGCAACAGCTTCTCTGTGAAAGCTGCCAAATTATGGAACTCCCTGCCTCTCACTCTGAGAACAGACCAATCATACCAAAACCTCAGATCCAATATCATTATGTGGCTGAAATCTAACGACCAGTAAAGGATAACCCTGCTCAGTAAATAAGAGGACCCACTGCCTCGGTACCTTATGCCTTCTTGAAGTGTATCCCGCCCTGCTTCTCTTGACCTGCTACCTTACCTTTATGGTATCCAATACTTCCCCACTCTCTGCTCATAAACTTGTACTTATCTCCACCTACCCGGTTATAATCTGTATATAATGCCATTGTAAATTGCCTGTATCACTTGTATATACCCCCTTGCATCCAACGCCTGTAAATAAGTACCATCTGTATATACCCTGCTGTAATTAATGACTTGTATGTAAATTTTATACCTTTAGTGTAACGAAGCTTCGCATATACTTGTAACTGCTGTGCCCCGTTACCCCCTGGGTATGATGCGCATTATAAATAATAAACAAACCATGCTTTCCTCTTACACACTCAAGTTTTCTTGTTGGCCAAAACCATCCACCTAAGTATTGACGCCTTGGATGCTTGGCTGCCTGGCTTTGACCCACCGAAAGTGACCAACAGGGCATCTGATTTGCGGAAGCTCCTATTCCTGTCCAGGTAAAATCCAAGAGCACGTCTAACATTCAGACAGTGCAACACTTTCTCTGCCTCGTCCTTCGGATTTGGAGGTGAAAAGATGACACGAACTTTGGGAGAAATGCAGGGTGCGTTTTTATGTCCCTGTGAAATGTGGTATAAGGCTCTGATGCCACTAGAGCCTGGATCTTGCTGATCCTGCAGGCTGAAGTAAGGCCGAACAAGAGCAGTTTTAATGGTAACCAGCCTCATATCACTGATGCCATGGGCTCGAATGGCTTGCGGGCCAGTGCGCCCAGCATCAAGTTGAGGTCCCAGACCAGGTGTGCTCGTCTGACTGGGGGATAAAATCTGGTCAGGCCCGCCAAATGTTTCTTGACCACCGGATTGGAGGAGGAGAAGAGGTCATCTCCAGAGTTTCTGTAAGCCCCTATGACCACAGATAAGTACGACAGGTGTCGACCTGCACACCGAAATGAGCCAGATGCGCAGAAAATGATAACACATGGTCTAGTGTGCATGCTAGAGGGTCTATCTCGTTTGCCTTGGCACAGTGACAGAATCTGGTCCATTTGCTTTTGGATCGACTCCTGGTGGAGCTGCTTCTTGCCCCTTAAATGATGTCCAAGTTGTCCCGTGACAAGTGTAGATGTTTCAGGGTGATGTGCTCAGGAACCGAGCTTTTAGGGCTAACTTCTCCAGAGCGGGGTGTACCACCAGACCTCCCTGCTGGGATAATATGGGGGCTGGTCCACCCGGAAGGGGAACTGGAGGTTGACCCGACAGTCGGTGGAGCTCTGAGAACCAGGGTCTGGCCGGCCACCTCACCGCTATCAAGATACGGCAAAGCCGCTGCACTTCCGTCACCTTGCAGATGACCCTGTGGGGGGTGAAGCGTAGGCCCACATGTCGTTCAACTGCATTTGCAACGCATCCCCCAGTGAGCCTCTGCCCTGTCCCATCCAGGACGCAAACTGGTGACATCATCTCCTGTTGCTCATGGTGGCAAATAGGTCCACCTGAGGATGGCCCCACCTGTTGAAGATCTCACTCAGGACCCCCTCGTTCAACTGCCACTTGTAGTGGTCTACCCCCAGCTTGCTGAGTCTGTTCGCCTCCAGGTCCGACTCCCCCGGGAGGTGGACAGCCAATAGGTAAATGTTGTTCGAAAGTGCCCACTCCCATATGTCGATGGACAACCTGCAGAGAGGAGGAGACCTGGTAGCCCCGTTTGTTGTAACACATGCAGATGGAACTGTGTCTGAATGCAGACCGGTTTGTTGCTGATAACAGGGAGGAAAGCTTTGAGAGCAATCAAGCCAGATGGCCATCATCTCGAGCCAACTGATGTGATCTAGTTGTTCCTGCTTCGACCAGAGTCTGTGGACACTGTGCTCGCCCAGGGTGGTCCCACATCCTTCCAGGGACGAGCCTGTGGTAACGGTGAACGCCGGTTGAGGCTGCTGGAATGATGCAGGACGCCCTCTGCCGAAAAGGTTTCTGAAGTGCCCAGCTGTGGACATTACATGTCAAAGATGTGGAATACGTTGAGGAACATCCAGTCAAAAGAACGTTATCAGTTGGTAAGTAACTTGTTCTTTGAAATGGATTGTGTCCTCCAACTTATTCCACATCTTTGACAGACTCCCAAAGCAGAACCAGAAAATGGAGGCGGGAGAAGAATTTAGAGTACCCAATCAGATGGCGGAATAAAGAACGACCTTACCAAAGGCCATAGCCTGACCATGGATCGTATCCAGGGAGTAATGTTTAACAAAGGCGTGGATAGAATCCCATGTGGCTGCATCACAAATATTCCTAATAGGAACTCCCCGTTGGAGGGCTGGGGAAGTAGCCACGCCCCTAGTGGAATGAGCTCGCAACCCTTCAGGAGGGTCCTTACCCGCCAATCGGTAACACTTGGTAATAGTGAGGATAATCCACCTGGACAGTGTCTGTTTGGTAACAGCCTGGCCCAATCGGTGTCCAGCATATCTCACAAAGAGTTGATGGCCCACTCTGACCCTGGACATCCTAGAAATATAAAAGCTCAGAGCTCTTCTAGGATCTAAGCTATGGAGTCACTCCTCTTCCTTACCAGGATGAGGAGGATAGAAAGAAGGAAGAGCCACTTTCTGGCTCAAATGAAATTCAGATACTACCTTAGGTAGAAAGGAAGGACGTACCCTCAGTACAACCCTGTCCTTGAGGAACAAGGTAAAGGGAGGCTTAGAGGAAAGTGCCTGCAATTCGCTCGTACCACAACCAAGAACACTGTCTTGAAGGACAATAAATTCAAGGGACAAGTGTGCAAAGGTCCAAACAGAGCACCCATTAGAAATTTCAAAACCAAATTCAGATCCCAAACCGGCACCTGGAAAGGAGGCGGCGGGAACACATTAGTCAGTCCTTTAAGAAATTGAGAAATCAAAGGAATCTTAAAGTAAGAGCATTCTTCAGACGAGCACTTAAAGATAGACAGCGCCGCCAGGTAACCTTTAATGGTACCCACTTGAAGGCCCCTGTGGGCCAAAGAAAGTAAAAAAGACAAAACCATAGGAATGGAACTCTGCAAAGGATCAACATTTACTCCTCTGCACCAGTCGCAAAACGTGTGGCAACGGTACAGGGACTTTGTTGCTGGCCTCCTAGCCGAAAGCAACACCTCCATCACATCATTTGGGAGGACCCAATCCTTACATCTCAACCTTTCAGATACCAAGTGTGAAGGCTGAGAGTTCTGACCTCTGGATGGAGAAGCTGACCCTCCCTCTTGCGAGAGCAGATCCTCTCGGTAGGGAAGACGGCGTGGAGGACAGATGGACATTTCTAGAAGGTCCGGGTACCATGCTCTCCTGGCCCAATCCGGAGCAATGAGGATCATGTGGGAACCAAACCTCCATAACACTTGAGGAATGACGGGGACTGGAGGAAACGCATACAGCAGTGGGAATGACCAATCCACTACGAATGTGTCTCCTAAGGCTCCTCTCGGAGTAAATTTCCTTGAGCAGAATCTCTCACTTCTGGTTGGCACTGGTGGCGAAGAGATCCACTTGTGGGGTTCACCAAAGGGCAAAGAGCTCCAGAGGGACTTCCTGAGCCAACTCCCACTCATGAGAGATCATGCTCTGCCTGCTCAGAGCGTCTGCCGCTGCATTTTCGTCTCCGGTCAGATGAACTGCCGAGATCGAAATTCCCTGTTGGATGCTTAGAACCAGAGCAGCATTGCTTTCTGCACAACGGGAGTGACCCTACCCCCCCTTTTTTGTTGAGGTAATGCATGGCCACTGTTGTCCGTCATGATCAGGACACTCTTACCCCACACAGACGGCAGAAAAGCCTTCAGGGCCAGCCTGATGGACCTTAGCTCTAACAGATTGATGTGAAGTTTGGACCTCGACAGAGACCAACGACGGCTGGCGGTCAAGTCGTCGGCATGAGCACCCCATCCTGTGAGGGAAGCATCCGTCACTACAGTCACCTCCGGCCACGGTTGCCAAAACGGCTCCTCCTTCATCAGGTTCCCTTCGTTGGCCCACCACAGAAGATCCTGGGAGACCGAGATTGGAATCTGAACGGGATCTGACATCTTGCCTGAGAACTGCGACCACTGCATCTTGAGGACCCATTGCAGGGATTCCATCCTCAGCCTGGCCTCTGGCACCAGAAAAATGCAGGATGCCATGAGGCCGAGCAACCTTAATAATTAAAAAGCCGGGAGACTCTGGGCATGTTGAAACTTGTCAACCATCTGCACAATGTGATGAGCCCTCACCTTGGGAGGCGAGCACTTCCCCCAAGGACGTGTCCAACATAGCCGCGATGTACTGGAGCTATTGAGGTGTCAGAAGCGACTTCTTGAAATTGAGGAAGAAGCTCAGCCTGTGGAAGGAGCGGCAGGTGAGACCGAGGTGATGCAATGCTTGCTCGGGAGAACGCGCACGGGACAGCCAGTCATCCAGGTAGGGGTAGGCGTGAATCCCCCCCTTGCCCGAGATACGCTGCCACCACCACCATTAGCTTGGTGAAGACCCTCGGCGCAAGTCAATCCGAAGGGCAGGATCCGAAACTGAAAGTGCGAGTCACTGTCATGGTGTCCAGTCAACTGGTCGAAAAAAAACTGGTCGACTGCAATTTGGTCGAAAACCAAATGGTCGAATTTTTTTTATTTATATATTTATTTTTCGGGTTTTCGTTTAGTAAAAAAAAGGGGTGTTTAGAGAAAAAAAGGGGGTTGGGGGGGGGACCCCCC
Source organism: Ambystoma mexicanum (assembly GCF_040938575.1). Lineage (NCBI taxonomy): Eukaryota > Metazoa > Chordata > Amphibia > Caudata > Ambystomatidae > Ambystoma > Ambystoma mexicanum. Next base: position 1,107,478,889 of record NC_090937.1, read on the forward strand.
CAAAAAAATGAAAAAAAAGGGTTAAAATAAAAAAAATAAAAAATTCGACCATTTGGTTTTCGATCAAATTGGTTCGACCATTTGTCTGGTCGACCAATTTTTTTCGATCAAATGTCTGGCAACCACTGTCATGATGCCTACCCCCGGGGACCCAGACCAAGTCCAGCAACCCCAGAAGCAGGCATCAAGTTACCCCAAGCAAACCCAACAACCCCTGCTAGGGGCTATTTGGGTGCAGTCCTGGCGCCTATGGAGCCAGGCTCATATGGAGAGTCAGTCCTGGTGCCATAGGCGCCAGGCTCATAGATTAAAACTTACCTGATGCAGACCGTGCTGCAAGAGCTCCAAGCCAAACGAGGCTTGGAAGGGACTATTTTACCTAGGGACTATTTTTTTTATTTGGGTGGGGCTGGGGAGGAAGACTTAACTGGGACTACTTTGGAGGCTATTTAAACCATGCCCGAAGAGCAGAACACGATTCGCGTTACTCTGCATCCAGCAGCGTAACGCTCACCGTGCCTGTAAGTCTGCATCCAGTCTTCTGCCACGCCTGCCTCGAGTTTGGGGCTCCTAGAAAAAGGGAGAAAGAAGGAGAAAAGGTTAGAACAAGAGCTATACCCTTGATCCTTACCTGAATTCCTGATCCATCGCGCCTTCGAGCTGGAAGAAAGAAGTTATTTTATGAGCGTCGCCTCGTCTGCTGCAGCGCCGCACTGCACTCACCAGCCTTCGCAGCATCTTCACATTTCACTGCATCCTCCTGCATGTTACAGCCGCACTCCGGCACCTAAGGAGAAGACAAGAACAGCAAGCTGAGCCAAGGGAATACACAGAGGAATACCCCCCCTAGACATACCTGATTTTACCACCGGGGGTACTATTCTTCTTCACGGGTCGGCGCAGCTTCCACTGCATCCTAGCCGAACCCCGGCCCCTAAGGGGAAACAAAAGGACAGCAAGGTGAAACAAGGGACTAACAAGGGGAACCCTCCTCACCACAAAAGACGTACCTAATTTTACCGCCAGAGGTATTATTCCCCGAGACTTCATACTTTCTCTCAGCGCCTGAATAAGGGAGAAAGCAACAGGTCACATATGGACATTATTTTATCAACCTGTGTTGGATAATAGAAATCCTTACCAGAACATTACCGGTTGCCACGAGGAACTCTTTAGTAGGGTCAAGCTGCAACCTGCAAGGAATCGGACAAGAGTGAAAGTCAGGCATTTGAACTCTTACGAACTACATACTTACGGCATCTTGCTGGAACATCGGAGTCAATATTGTCCTGGAACTCACCAATTCCTTCGAGCCAGTGAAGCAACTGGTTATCTACACGCCCCTGTGCTCAATGCAGGATGGAGAGCTCATCTTTTCAAATCATCAGGTGAGACTATAAGAGGGAACATCCAAGGAAATCAGTGGGGAGAACAGCGTGGTGGGGGGATTTACGCTCAACTCCACTGGTTGTTAATTCCCTTTCTCCACTTGCAGAAGAATATTCCTACGGGCCAAGCGAACGAAGCTAGGTGGGCCAGTCCAGTCCGTCATCTCGGCCCTACGCATCACATTGGTGGAGACCGCAGCAGTCCAGTCCAGATCGACACCTCTGTGGGAGCCAGGTGAGCGTTACAGTCACCAGCCACAAACTTCAGGTACTTTCTGTGCTTGGGATGAATCGGCACATGAAAGTAAGCATCCTGTAGGTCCAGAGACACCAACCAATCCTGAAGATGAAGGGCCTGGAGGACTTGAGAAAGAGTGACCATCTTGAACTTGTCCTTCCTGAGAAGTTTGTTAAACCAACGCAAGTCCAGGATGGGTCTCAATCCCCCGTCTTTCTTTGCAATATTAAAATAAGGGGAATACCATCCCTTCTTCGTCTCCGCTACAGGCACCAGTTCTATAGCGCCTTTCGCTAGCAGGGTCAAGATTTCCTATACAAGGAGCTGATCCGGAAGCTTCAAAGAGAGATTCCCCGGTAGATGGGCGTGAGGCCGCTTTAGTAAGGGAAGACAGTAGCTGTGGGTGATAGTATCCAGAACCCACGCATCCGAAGTAATGGCTCTCCACTCTTCGAGATGCTGAGACAGTCTGCCCCCAACCGGCAAACCATGGGACATGGCCTCATGACTGTTTTGGAGCGGCAGTGCCTGAAGGCAACGAGGCAGCTGCCTGAGCGGCTTTGGAACCTCTATTTCCCCGACCACCATGGGTACTTTTTCGCTGACCCCTTTGACTGGCGGCTCCTCTCGTTCTACAAAGGAGGGGTAGTAACGAACAGAACCTCCCCTCCACTGTTGTCCCCTAGGACGAAAAGGCAGAGATTAATGCAGAGCTGCGCTTAAAGACTTTGCCGCAGCTTTCGAGGTCTACAACCTCTCAAGGCTCTGGTCAGCCTTGCTGCCTAACAAATGCGCACCATCAAAGGGCATGTTCAAAAGACGGGCTTGGACATCTGGGGCAAAACCAGACTTCCGCAACCAAGCAAATCTGTGTATAACTGTGCTCTCAGCCATGGACTGGCTAACACTGTCGTCCGTGTCCAAACCCGACTGAAGGGATTCACACATGGCATCCTTGCCATCTTGCACGAGAGCAAGGAACCCATCCCTTTCTTCCCCCTCGGGAACATGCTCAGCCGCTAGAGAAACAGTTCCACAGAGTGTGTGAAACCTTGCTAAGAAACAAGTGGAGTTGGCCGATTTCAACACCATACTCCCCGCAGAAAATACCTTGCGAGCCAAACCATCAAAGCGTTTGTCGTCCCTATCAGGAGGGATGGTAGGGTACGCAGCCTGAATCACCAAACTCTCGGGAGTGGGGTGAGTGGATAAGTAGCTGGGGTCGCTAATGGAAGGGTGGTAATTCTTTGTCAACGATTTGTTAACAGCCGGAAGAGGTTCCGGTGACTGCCAAGCAGCCGCCACCCTTTTCTGTAAAGTGAGATGAAAAGGTAACGCCGGGTCCGAGGACGGACCTTGATCTAACATGTCAGTTAGATCATCTTGTACAAAATCTTCAGGAGGACTGGACCAGCCCAGATACTCCGTGACCCTAGCCATGAGCCTCCTGTAAAACTACTCAGCATGAGCCCCAGGCTAAGGCCTGCCAAATTCCATTTCCGAACATGTGTCCAACCCACTGGCATCATGAAGGGTTTGCCTCAACTCCTCCACTTAACTGTCTCCAGAAAAGACGGGAGCCACATCAGGCTCAACAGGGACCTCAAAGTCAGACCTTTCCTCCTCCTCATATGTGTCGTCCAGAGGGAGGTAAAAACCCTGCCTCGGGACAGAAGAGGGCCTGGAGTCCACCACTGGCCTCACAGACTTAGCAGTAGCCTTCCTTGGAGGATCCACTGTATCAGGGAACTCAACGGTAACTTTCAGGAAAAAAATCCCCAAATTCATCGAGGGCGCCGAAGGCTTTGACGCAAGAGCGTCGACTGCTTCAGTGTCGAGAGCGCCAAAGGCTTTGGCGTCAACACTGGTGACGAGGGTGCCGAGGGCTGAGAAGAAGGCAAAGCCTTGATGTCCAAATCCGACAGACACTGCGCCAACGGAGTCGACGCAGGCTTCAAACCCTCAGCAGGTTTCTGCGGTCTCGCTGGGGACGAGTACCGAGACCTGGAAGCACGTCTCTTGCGACTATCCTGAGCCTTGTACGAACGGGACCTCGAAGGTTGCTGATGCGAGTCGCATTGAGGAGCCGAGCCCGAAGGCGTGCGAGCCACGTTACAAGACCGTTCCTTGCCGGCTTCATCAGAAAGCGCGACTGGAACCGTGCCTTGCGATTGGAAACTCGCCAACATCTGCTCCTTAAAGGCAGCCCATTCCACCAGAGTCAAGGACTTCGTCGGGCATGCCACTTTCCTCGTGGCTCCATCCTCCCAGGACTGGGAAGGCGACTGGTGACAGCGCTTCCTAGAATGCTGGGACGAGGAAGAAGAATGGCGGTAACCACTCCGGGACCGAGATCCCCGGGCCTCCTGCTGACGCGGAGAATCGCCTCTCGAGTCGTCGGTGGAAACCCCCTTGGACGATTTAGATATTCGGGACTTACTGGGTTTAGAACCCCTACCCACCTGAAGCTTCCCCTTACGTTCCCGCAAGGCCTTGGCAGTTAGCGACTGGCATTCTGAACAGTCATCGGTGTTGTGACTCTCGCGCCCAAGCACCACAAACAAATGCGATGCAGGTCAGTGATCGACATTTTAGACTTGCTATCACGGCAAGTCTTGAAGCCAGACCGCAGAGTCAGAGGGTTCGAAGAAGAAGACACTTCTACGGTGAGACACACGAGGTGCGCCGTTCTCGAAGCAAACACGTTTGCAGAAAAAATGGAACTGAGGCTACGGGTGCTGTGGCCTCCGTGAGGCACACCGACCCGACGTCATCGATGCAGGACGCCCTCTGCCGAAAAAGTTTCCCAAGTGCACAGCTGTGGACATTACATGTCAAAGATGTGGAATAAATTGGAGGACACAATCCATTCGAAATGTAGCTGCAGCTCCCTCATTTTGAGCCTTGTGTGTGGCACCGCCAGGAGACATGCCGTTAATATTCCCAGCAGGTGCTGGTACCACCATTGCGAAGTTACTGACTTGCTTAGGAAATGCCCTGTGGCAGTCCCGATTGCTGTGACCTTGTCCTCGGAGGGAAAGATCCTCTCTGCCCTTGTATCCCAAATCCGCCCCAAGAATGTTTAGGACAGAGTAGGATGCTGGAGAAGGAACAAGTTACTTACCTGTAACTGTTGTTCTCCAGCATGGGTCTGGCATGGATTCACATGCAAACCCTCCCGCCTACCCCTCTGCGACTCTTCACTTGGTCATACTGCCACTTCACGTGCTACCAAATCTGAAGATGGCTGCCAGAGGCGGGGCTTAGGTAGAGGGCAGTCATTGGCTGTGGTCAGTATGACGCAGAGATCAGTGATTGGTTACTACTACGAAGGACAGATCAGAAACGAAACTGATACTGATTTTTTTCTTTACCGAGGATTCCCGGCCTGACCACGGGGAATATTCATGAGCATGTGAATCCATGCCAGACCCATGCTGGAGAACAACAGTTACAGGTAAGTAACTTGTTCCTTCTCCAGCATGGGGTCTGGCATGGATTCACATGCTCATGAATAAAGAATACATAGCAGTACACACATGGACAACCACGGGAGGTGGCAAAGGCTCAACATTAAGCATTACATCAAACTCAACATTAAGCAATTCTTACCTCCTTACCAGGCTCACCTTAGGCGAACAGATTGCGCAGCACTGCTTGCCCGACCCTGGACTCCTCCCTGGAATCCCGATCGACGCAGTAGAATTTCGTGAAGGTGTGCGTCGACCTCCACGTAGCAGCCCTGCAGATGTCCAGCAAGGGCACACCAGATAGGAACGCCGTGGTAGCTGCGATCGCTCTGGTGGAATGGGCTCTCGGACGGCCAGGCAGCGGTCGGTTTGCCAACCGATGACAGAACATGATACAGCCGGAGAGCCATCTGGAAATGGAGGCCTTTGAGAGAGCCTTCCCCTGATCGACAGGTCCAAAGTTCACAAAAAGTTGTGACGTCTTCCGAAAACACTTTGTGCGGTCCACGTAAAACTTCGGCGCTCTAGCCACATCCAGCGAGTGCAAAGTCCTTTCGGCCGGCGACAAAGGCGACGGGAAGAAAACAGGCAACACCAAGGGTTCGTTGAGGTGGAAGTCCGACGGCACCTTGGGCATGAAGGAGGGGTGCGTCCTGAGCACCACCCTCGTGTCGTGAAAAGTCAAGTACGGGGGCTTGCAGGAAAGGGCCTGGATATCTCCCACTCTTCGTGCGGAGGTGATGGCCAGAAGAAACGCTGTTTTCCACGACAAGAACTTCAACAGAGCCGAGTGCAGAGGCTCGAACGGAGGTCCCATGAGCTTGGTCAGCACTACGTTGAGCTCCCACACCGGGGCCGGAGCCTTTACCGGTGGGAACGATCTGAACAGTCCCTTCATAAATTCTTTCACCAGACAATGAGACCACAAAGACGTCCGCCCCGTGGTTCTGGTGTATCGGGAGATCGCAGCAAGATGAATCTTGATGGACGCGTGTGCCAGTCCAGCCTTGGCCAGCGTCAGAAGGTACGGCAGTACCTGGGGAGCCGTAATCCGTAGAGGGTTAATCTTCTGTGCGTGGCACCAGACAGAGAACCTCTTCCATTTGTGTCCATAGCATTTAAGAGTTGAGGACGCCCTGGCCTTTGCAAGAACCTCTCTGCAGTCGGCCGGTATGTCGTATCCTCCAAACTCTAACGCTGCAGGAGCCAGGCCTGCAAGTTCAGCGACTTCGGGTCGTGATGGAGGATGGCGCCTCCTTCCCTGGAGAGAAGATCCGCGTCCACTGGCAGCTTGATTGACGGGGACGCTGACAAGTCCAGAAGGTCCGGGAACCATATCTGCCTCGGCCACGCAGGTGCGACGAGGATCATCCTGCACCGTGACCTCTTGAGCTGGTTGATGAGCCTGATCAGCAATGGCAATGGAGGGAACGCGTATAGAAACAGGCCCTCCCAGGGGAACGAGAAAGCATCGCCCATGCTCCTCGGCTGGGGAAACCTGCTGGCGAACCTCCGGCACTTGGAGTTCGTCGCCGTCGCGAACAGATCGATCTGGGGTGTGCCCCACCATCGGAAGAGGCGGTCCATTAGATCCTGTCGTAGTTCCCACTCGTGGCACGAGCGCAGCTCTCTGCTGAGCGAGTCGGCGATGGTGTTTTTTATCCCTGCCAGATGAAACGGCACCAGAAACATCCCTTGGGCGACGGCCCAATGCCACAGATCCTGCGCCTCCTTGGACAGGGCTGGGGACCTGGTTCCACCCTGCTTCCTGATGTAGAACATGGTGGTGGTGTTGTCGGTGAAGATCCTCACCACCTTGCCCTTGAGGGATGGAAGAAAGGACCTGAGGGCCCAAAACACTGCACGGAGCTCCAGGACGTTGATATGGAGGGACTTCTCCGTCGGAAGCCAAAGGTCTCTCGCGTGCAGATTTTCGGTGTGCGCTCCCCACCCTTCCAGGGAGGCATCCGTGGTCACTGTCTCCTGGTGGCCAGGGGTCTGGAAGTCCATGCCCGCCGTCAGATGCGCGCGGGTGCCCCACCACCGGATCGCTCGTCGGAAACTCTCGTCGAGTGTGATCCTCTCCTCGAAGCTGCCCATCATCTGGATCCAGCGCGCGTCCAGGAACTCCTGCAACGGGCGCATCCGGAGCCTGCACAGGCGGATGATATAAATGCAAGAAGACATCATTCCGAGGAGGGACTTGATGGACCTCACCCTGGCCGCGTCCGCAACCAGCATCCGCTGCACCATGCCCAAGATGGCCCTCGTCCTTTCCTCCGACGGAGAGGCCAGAAGCGACACTGTGTCGAGCTTCGCTCCCAGAAACAGTGCGTCTTGCGCGGGCACCAGGTGGGACTTGGCGTAGTTTAAGGAGAATCCCAGGTCCATGAGTAGTTGGACGGTCCTTGCCGTGTGCTCCACAGCGCGCTCCTTCGTCTTTGCTCGGATGAGCCAGTCATCCAGGTAGGGGTAGACGTGGATCCCCTCTCGGCGCAGCTGCGCCACCACCGGTGCAAGGCACTTGGTGAACACCCTGGGTGCCGACCTCAATCCGAAGGGAAGGGCTCTGAACTGGTAGCGACGCCCTTGGACCACGAACCTGAGAAACCTTCGGTGTCCCTTTAGGATGGGAATATGGAAGTAGGCATCCTCCAAATCCAACGACGACAGGAAGTCGCCCTCCTCCAGTTGACCCAGGACGTGTTAGAGGGTGACCATCCGGAACTTCTGTGCCTTGATGAATTTGTTCAGTTGTCGTAGGTCCAGGATGGGACGCCATCCTCCCGTCTTCTTCTTCACGAGGAAGTATCTTGAGTAAACTCCGGAGCCCCGAAGCCTCTTTGGGACGAGCTCCATGGCGCCCTTCTTGAGCATCGCCTTTACCTCCAAGAGAAGTTGAAGGACGTGATGTTCTTTCCTGGCCACAGGGGGGACGCGTGGGCACCTCTTTAGAAACTCAAGCGCGTGACCCTGAGCTAGGGCGTCCAGCACCCAACGGTCGGTGGAGATGGACTCCCACACGCTGACGAAGCTCGCCAGCCGGCATCCCACCGGGGTGCTTCGGTGGGGGCCCGACCCCACGGCCGGTTCAGTCCTGCTTCGGCGAGGCTTTGCCGCCTTGTCCTCCTTGGCGACGACGGCGGGGTCCGCCTGACTTGCCTCGTCCCCTGTAAGCTTCCTGTGACGACGAACGGGCCGCTTGACGGTAGGTGGAAAATCCGCCGCTGGAACCTTTAGAGGCACCCTGTTTGCCTCCGCCGCTCCGAAAGGGCGGCCGCCGTTGCTGGAGAACCCCAAGAGCCCGGGCCGTCTCCGTGTCCGCCTTGATGGCTTGAAGGGAATCGTCCACTGTTTTCCCAAACAGGTTGTTTCCGTCGAACGGCATGTCCAAGACTCTGGTCTGCACGTCCTGACGGAAGTCAGTAGCCTTGAGCCATCCACGCCGCCTAAGGCACACGCCGTTGCCCAACTGGCGAAATCCACTGTCAGCAATGTCCGTCGCAATCGTAATGGCGTGGTCCGACGCCACCTCTCCTTCCTGCAAGATCTCTAGGGCTTCCGCCCTCTTGTCGTCTGGTAGGAAGTCCAGCAGGGGGGCCAGTTTGTACCACAACTCCCTGTTGTAGCGGGCTACGATAGCCAAGGTGTTGGCCGCCTTAATCGTCGTCGCTGCCGACGAGATGACTCTGCGTCCCATCGTGTCTAATTTCTTTCCCTCGCCGTCCGGCGGGGAGGTCGACGTAGAGGCCACGCCCCCCCCCGCTTTCTTCCTGGCCGCCGCGGAGACGACCGAGTCCGGGGTCGGCTGTGTCCGAAGGCACAAGGGGGCTTCTTCTCGTACCGATCCCTTCTATCCGGCGTCGTGGATGGGTTCTTGAGGAGGGCGAGGCCCTCATCCCAAATATAGTCCAGTAGAGGTACAGCGAGGACCGTCTTCCTCTTGGCCTCGCGCGTTAAACCTTCCTTCTTCTCTTCCGGGCAGAGCTGGAAAAGCTCAGATGCCCTGGCTATCATGGAGTGAAACGATCCAATTTCGTCGGGCGAGGAAGCCCGGGTGGGAGGTGACGACGGGAGATCCTCGTCGTAAACCTCGTCGTCTGTACCCGTCGCGGCCGCGTCAGTCCCCATATCATCCACACGTGTCGTGGACGGGGAGGAGGGCTGAACAGGGCGCGATGGCTGAAAAGGGGGTGGAGGATGAATCCTTCTCTTAGGGGGAGGGCTCCCAGAAGGGCCTGGCTCCGGGTCCCCCGTCGGGAGCGGTTCCTCCGTTGGTGGTAATGGCAGCCTCGTCCTTATCTCCAAGCATAAGGACTGTATAGCCAACAAAATGGCCGCCGAGTTGTCTTGCGGCACTGGTTGAGGGGAGTCTGACGGGCGGTCAGGAGCCCCGTCGGCACCCTCGACGTTCTCGTCGTCTCCTACGTCGGGGTCCCTCCCGACGGGTTGGTCTTCTTCCACGCCAACGCCGTGGCTTAAGACTTCGATCAGCTCTTCCTCAGAGGTTGAGGCCGAATCCACGACGACCTCCTGCCCCCCCTTTTTCTTCTCCGTCGGAGGTTTCACGGGGGTCCTGTCGATGGGCATGAAAGAGGCCTCCCTCCGCTGTGGCAGGGAGACTCTGGGCCCCGAGGTCGCTACCACTGGTGTAGCCTCCACAGGCTGAGCCAGGGCCGCCGCGATTGTCTCGATAGAGGCCTTGGCCGGATGGATTAAGGCTTTCACCACTTTAGGTGCACTCACCGCCTTCTCCTTGGGGGGAGGGTCACCGCCTCGCTCCCCCTCCGATGGGGCCTTCGAGCTCGACCGGGGTCTCTCCAGGAGCTTCGCTGGGTGCTCGGCCTTCCTCTTACCCGAGCCAGAGCGTTGGCTCGTGGTTGATGGCGCCGGGGAGGATGCGCCCTGCCTGGCGCCCTGAGAGCCCGATCGTTCGGCGCTCCCGGTGCCAGCGGACTCGCGGTGCTTGGCCTTCTGTTGGACCCCCGTCGCCGGGGCGCCCTCAAAGGTCTTAGAAGACCGCTCGGACTTCTTCTTCTCGCCTGACGGGCTTTTTCCTTCCAGCCAGTTGGCGAGACATTGATGGCGGTCCTTCATGGTCCGCTCTGACATATTGCCGCAAAACGCACAGTCCTTCTCCACGTGCGTCTTGTCCTCATGTAGGCAGTAAAGGCAAAGGGAGTGTTCGTCCTCCTTAAAGACATTCTGAAGCTGGCATCCAGGGCAGACCCTGAACAGCTTTCCGGGCGTCGAGCTTCCCTTCTTCTGGGCTATGTCCGAGATGGGCCTGAGAAACTTCTGGAGTCCTCCAAAAGCGTAGCTCTACGAAATCGTCACCCTTGAGGGGCGTAGACGAATCCAACACGGGTCCCCGTTGATCGGATGAAGAAACTGTGGCGCTTGAGGCTCTGTTGACCGAAAAAAGCGAAATTTTTCTGAGAAAAAACGTGAAAAATAGCACTAACGCTCGAGAGCAATAGCACGAGGATCCCAACACTTGAACGTGCGGTAAAAATCTGAAGATGGCTGCCAGAGGCGGGGCTTAGGTAGAGGGCAGTCATTGGCTGTGGTCAGTATGACGCAGAGATCAGTGATTGGTTACTACTACGAAAGAGATCAGAAACGAAACTGATACTGATTTTTTCTTTACCGAGGATTCCCGGCCTGACGACGGGGAATATTCATGACCATGTGAATCCATGCCAGACCCCATGCTGGAGAACTGATTTCTTGAGGTTGATGGAGAACCCCAATTCGTATAGCGTGTGCATAAGCCCGGCTGCCATGCGTTGGGACTCCCACAGGAGACTCGGCTCGAACAAGCCAGTCATCGAGGTATGGAAAGAGGTGGTGGTTCTCTGCTCTGAGCAGGGCTGCCACCGCATTCATTAGTCTTGTAAAGACTCTTGGGCCGAATTGAGACCAAATGGGACAACATTGTATTGGAAATGGAAGTCCATGATCCTGAAGCATAGAAAGGAACGATGGGGCTCCCAAATCGGGATGTGTACGTAAGCATTCTTCAAATCCAGGGAGCAGTTCCAGTCTCCCACACAGTGTCTCCACTATCAGCGCTGGCGTAACCTTGAACCTTTAGAGGGGTAGGGAAAGGCTCAGTGTTGAAAGGTCCAGGACAACTCTCAGGCCAGCCTGGATATTATTCTGTAGATCACAAACTAATGAAATGATCATCATTGGATGGGTGCAGTATGACCCGGTCTACAGTGATTGTATAAGAATCCAAACGGCTGTATTCAAGCTTTTAAAGCAATACTGCTTTCTTTTTCTTACCGAAGATTCCCGGCCTGACAATGGGGAATATGCATGAGCATGTGAATCCATGCCAGACTCCATGCTGTAGAAAAAGATGATGTTACTCACAGCAGTTACTACTGTATTCCTAGTCCATAGTCCCCTTTCCTCCATAATTATGGAATGACATATCCAACTTAATGCGGGGCAGCAATTTAAAGAAAAGGACACTGATGCATGCCCTGGCATCCGAAGAACACGCGGGACCTCCCTTGCACTAACGTCCTTTTAGGACCATAAATCTTATTAGTGGGGACAGTCTCGTTTACAGAGGAATGGGGATTAGGAGCACAGCAGTCACTACATTGAGTAACATACTTATTCCCCCATCCCATCACCTTTCCTCCATACCTTTGGCACATTTCTAAGCACCCTAATAAATGGTGGTTAGAAAGAACCAAAAAAAACAAACAATCCATGCTAATCAACCTGAAGAGGAGTCAACCAAACATGTCCCTTTGAACTGATTCTCCAGAACAGTTGTCAGACCTGGACTGAGCGTTGAAGGTATAATGCTTGCAGTAGAATGGTCTCCCCGTGGCAACGTGTCTGTTTTAGGCTCCCAGTGCAGATTTACCTTTTGTAGGAGGCAACTTGCTAAGCTTGTGAACAACTCATACAGCTAGGGAAGCTTTGCAAGTCTGAACCACTGGCAACAATCCACAATAGGTGACAAAAAGATCAGCCGAGAACCCATAATATTTAGTCCACTCAGGATAGATCTTTAGCGCTCTTGACACATTCAGGCATTTCACTGCATTCTGCCTCACACGAGAGTCTAGGAAGAAGGTGAAGAAAGAAATCTGATGAACATGAAAATCCGATGCCACTTTAGGAACAAAAGAATGGCATGAAGCACCACCTTGCTGTCTGACATTTTAGGAATGGCTCTGATGCACACAAGGCCTATAATTGACTGGCTCTAGGTACCAAGGAAGTTGCTACTAGAAAGGCAGACTAGCGTGCCATCAGACTAATACCCAGTAGTGCCATCGGTTCAAAATGTATGCCCAATAGCAAAGGACCAAATTTAGATTTCATGCGGCGGAAGATCTGGTAGTCAATAGTCTAAGAAGGCAATTAAAATGCCTGCAGTTTTGTCGGCCAGGTTAAGACATAGATCAAAGAGCACAAAGGCAATTACAAGAGTGGTTCTATAGGAAAGGATTGGCTGCAAAGAATGCACAGGGGCGGCAGATGATCACAGCATTATGAAGCTAAAACATACGAGATACATGGCAGCTGTTGTCCAAGGCCATGAGGGACAGGCATTGGCAGCCGGAAACCCAGTTTCTGCCGAAAAATGTACCGCTTGCATAAATTGCATCTCCCTCAGTACTGCTACTTATCTCCTATGGAGTCTCTTCATTGGGTCATTGGATTTAAGTCAATGTTCCTCTGGCTATTACTCCTGCATTTTGGGCCTCCTTTTACTGTGGCGATGCATTTTTTCTTTTGGCATTTTATTTCAGTCTTTAACTTGTTCTTTCCTTGACCTGTGCTCCTTGAGGTTTCCTGACAGCATGGAACATTGAGGCAGAGGTGTGAGACCTGCTTGAGGCATCTAGCTGGCTAACCACTGTGACTGGGAATGTACTGGTCACAAACAGAGCGGTTGAGATTCCCTGGGCTCCTTTGATTTATATTCCCCTAAATACATTGTGAAGCAAGACAGCAAGATGAAATGCTGTTATGGGTCTTTTTAACGAAGATGCTATTGTTACTTTATGGCCTATGTCTGTCAAGGTGGGATTTTCGCAGCATATACCCAAGAAGATGCTATGATGCCGACAAGATGAATCACAGTGTGTATGATGGATGAATGGTAGATGGGGAATGATTTGACTTATGTATTATTTAGGGCATACACTAGTGCATTTGGGTGTAAAATGTATTTAAAGTGGAGCCCGACTCCACCTACAAACGGACAACTAGGCATTGCTACGAATGTATTCCTGTTCACTTTCAAATATGACAGTGAAGTATGACTATTCTAGGTTGTCAGGGTGGCTAATATGTATGTGGTGCTGCAGCTGGATATGGTGGGAGATGACTAACCTTTAAAGCAAAAAGAGGTAGGGTGGGCACCGCAAAAGTTTACAATAAGTAATTCACAAACAATAAAATAAAATAAAAAGAAATCAAAATAGTCTGTGATGGGAGCACACCCTGTAGCCTTGGCACAAGGTTATTGCATATAAGTCAAAAGACGGGAAACCGATCACAATCTGTTCCCGAGTGTGCTCACTCGTCACTCTCCCTCCGGAGTTGTTTATGAATCTTGATGTTTTGTTGTTCCAATAAAGTTAAACTCGTCTTGAATTGTGGTTAATTCATATAAGATTTAAGTGTTCCAATCATTCCATTATTGCTGTGTGCATGATTCATCAGTGCCCAATTTAGTTTAGCTAATGCATTTCGGACAGAAGTCCATCGTCAGGGCTTTCAGGCGCTATTCGCCAATTATCAAAATTAAGTTCCCCACAGTTTTAGTTTTATACAGTTCCATCAACCAATGGTCAGAAGTTATATAATGTTCACCAATATAAGAAAAACATGTAAATTAAGCAAAATCCAAATCAAGAAATATAAAGAAATCAATATCATTTTCACATACCAGTCGTCCACCATCATATTTTGTAGTAAAGATCCAATCACGGTGATAGAAAGACAGAAAATGAAGTAAATTTAGCCAGGTGCTTCTCTATGCATACTTAAACGTCTATGACAGGGGAAATCTAAAGTGCAGTACCTGTAAAAATGTGTTACCAGACGTGACTCCAGTCCCTTTTCACTATAGCGTCACCGTCATAGATGGACAAACCAAAACTTTTTCAATTGTGTGATGGATCATAAAATGGATAGGTCCACTGCATGTACTTTTAGGGGGCAGAAGTCAAGTAAGGAGTTCCAGGAATTTATAGAGGTATATGATTTGGTAGATATTTGGAGGAATTTACATTGGGGAGACATGTAATTTACATTTTATTCTCCGGTACACAATTTATATTCTAGGCTTGATTACATCTTAGTGTCTGATAAACTGGTTGAGGCACTGATGGAGGCAAACCTAGGCGAACGCAATCTTTCAGATCACTCGGTGGTGTGGATTAAGTTGAATTTTAGTCCGGATAGGCGAGGAATCTAAGGATGAAGGTTGAAGCGCTTCAAAAGCCTTTAGGAATTTTATAACACATTATTTCAAAGATGATAATGGGTCAGCAGACAGCTTAGTGTTGTGGGACTGTATTAAAGCTTCTATTAGAGGGGAATTGATGAACTGGACTGCTTGGGTACAGAAGGTGGGAGAAACAAGGCTGAAGGAGCTTTAGTTGGAACTGGCGGAACTGCAACGGAAATGTGCTTTCACTAAGGATGAGAAAGACAGAGTTGAGTTAACTAGAGTGAAGGGGGCTTTGAAATGTGAATTGGACTCGCAGATTGAGAAGGGTATGTATTATACGAAGCAAAGGTATTGGGAAGAAGGAGAACACATTAGCAAATAGATTGAAAGGTTTTTCAGAAAGATTGTATGTTCATAAGATTGTCGATGCGTCAGGAAGTATTGTTGGTAAAAGGCAAGATACAGGCGAGTGTTGTCGCTCCTTTTATGCTGACCTATATACTGAAGATCTTACTCTGCAAGCATGTGAATTGGATAGTTCTTTTTGAGAAAGTTGATATCCATTCTTTGTCCGAGGAGGGTAGGAATTTCATTGATGCCCCGATTACTATCTCAGAGGTTCTGCTAGCAATTGGTGCACTGAAGGCTGGGAAGTCACCGGGTATGGACGGTTTGCCAGTTGAATTTTATCAGAAGTTTGGTGATCAATTGGCGCCAGAGCTATGTGGTCTTTATTATCATTTTTTTAATGGAAGGGTCTTTATGTCCTTCGATGAATGAGGCTATCATTACGGTACTTCCAAAATTAGGAAAGGATGTGACCAGATGCTGTAATTATCACCCTATTTCACTGCTCAATGTAGACATGAAAGTCTTTTACCAAGATTATAACTACTAGATTAGACAAATATATGGGCAAGCTGATAGACAGGGCTCAGACAGGATTTATGAAACAACGGTACGGATGACAACAACATTAGAATGCTTTTGGATGTGTTGAGCTTGCCAGATTTAGAGGTTGGGGATACTTTACTGATCTTTTTAGATGCTGAGATGGCATTTGATAGGGTGAACGGGACGTTCCTGAACTACGCGCTGTTGAAAATGGGATTTGGACCTCCATTTATTAATGCTATTGTGGCACTGCAGTCGGGCATAATGGCTAGGGTACGGGTGAATGAGTGTTTTTCAGCATCATTCCAGTTATATAGAGGCACAAGGCAAGGTTGTCCTTTATCCCCCCTCCTGTTTAATTTAGTGCTGGAGTCCTGGTTAGCATATATTCGGCAGAATGGGGGAATTAGGGGTCTATGTGTGGGAGGTGGAGAAGTCAAAGTGTTGGCCTATGCGGAGGATGTTGTGATTATTTTGAATAATCCTGAAGAAGAATATGATTAAAGAAGTGGGAAGGCTATCAGGCTATGGGATCAACTGGGGGAAGACGGTGGTATTTCCTGTGAAAAGTTTGCTGGGTTGTGATCAACTGCTGGGTTGAAATTGTCGATTACAATGTAGATAAGGTTATTGAAGTCCTCCAGAGTGAGGTTAGGAAATGGGGACGTGGTAATTTGATTATCTGTACTAAAGTCAATGCGATCAAAATGTTATTGTTACCAAAGGTTTTATATATTATTCAGTCACTCCCTTTACGGTTCCCATAGAAAGTACTCTGACATATAGATAGGCTATTTCAGGAATTTCTTTGGGAAGTGGGGGAAAAAGGCAAAGATTCCTCGACATATCATGGTTCGAAGTGTCCGGGATGGAGGTTTTGGGTACCCGGTACTTCAGAATTATTGTCAAGGTGTTTTGTTGAAGAAGGTGGTTATTATCCCATTGGGGACAGGAACAGGATGCCGTGGTGGGGGCAAATAAAAAAACAGAAATTAGAATCATATGATGGAAAGAGTCTATACTCCTTTGGGAGGCTTCCCAGACAGGTGTCGAATTTAAGAACCATTGTTGTCACCAAAGATGCGCTAACTTCATTGATAGTGGGAATCGGGCAAGGGTTATTCATATATAAGGAGGCATCACTTTGGCATAACCCAGGATTACAGATCAATAATAGAATGATGAATTGCAGAAGTTGGATTAATAAAGGCATCTTAACGTTTAGTGATATCTGGAGTGATGGAGGAGTGGTACCCTTTGGGAATTTGATGGAGAATTCTGGACTGAATGGAAGGGAAGATATGGTGCCTTGGAAGCCTTGATATCAGAAAGGCAACAGATGTTAGAAACACCGCTCTTGCAGAAAGCAGAGATGTGTGATTTACTTACTACTATGTCACTGAAGGTGTCCAGTTTTTTTAAACTTCTACCATTGGATGAAAATTGGATTCATGGGAAATGTTAAGGTTGTCCTGGTCGGAGGAGTTGGGCAGGGAGTTGCCGGTGGATGAATGGGAAAAGCTCTGGAAGGTCCCAGTTAAGGCCAAGATTGACTTGCATCTACGTTACATTCATCAAAGAATATTGGGTAGGATTTATTGGACCCCTGTGCGTATGACTGGAGCGCATGCGCGGGGAAGACTGGAGCGCGTGGGTAAGACTGGAGAATGAGGGACAAACTAGAGCATGCAAGGTGGACTAGAGTGTGTGAGTGTGTCGAGCTGACAGGAATGTGTAGGGCAACCTTGGACACCTGAAATGAACAAAAATGCATAGAACGGACCTGATCTCATAGAATTGAGTGACGTACATAATATGCTTTGGAATGCAGGAAACATTTGTAAGAGCATATATCATACCACACCCCATGCTTACTCTCTTCTTTACACCACCACTCAACTAGAACACAGAGATACTATGACACCATTCGGTAGAACTGTTCTCATATCAACATCTCCCGCTCACTCCCCATCACTCTAAGTAAACACTGCTGGTTTCACACACCCCAGCCATGCGTTCACTTCAGGCCTAATGCAGCCACACTCGGTCTGGATAAATCCTGCCAGAGCGAACACATACTCCTGATCTCTCAACCACCACACCTACTGCTAAGAAGCAGCTACCACAAGAATTCCGCACCAGCTGCACACATACCTGGTGCACACACGCACCTTTGGACTCTCTACTTTCTCTACTGACCCGAACTTCGGTTCCCAAGGGCGTTCAACCTACCAGCGCCTTCAGACCATACCAATGGTATATAAGGCACTATGTAAATGCAAAATAACATAACATGTATGCTTTGGGGATGGAAGAAACCGATGCTTGAAGGATGGCTTTTTAATGTGCAGATTCTTTCTAAATTTGAGAAAACCTTTGTAAGCAACGCAATGAAACACTATATAATGAATTGTGGGGACCTTTTAATGAACTCTATGGGTGATCTTGGAATGAAATGTGGTGCAGCATTTCATTTATATGTGATGGGGGTTGGGGTGGAGGGGATTTGTATTTCCCGTCTCTTGTCTTGTTGGGTCTTTGTCGTTTGTGTATTTTTTTTTTCCCTTAGGTTCTTACTCATGGTTTACTTCTAGGCTAGGTAGGGGTCATTGGGTGCGTTATAGGCTACTGAATGTTTCCTTTGACCCTGTTTTAAGATTTAGGTATTGTTAGTAATCCAATGATCTTTTTCCTGTTTATTGTCGTGGTTTGTTATTCTATTGCGAACTAAGAAATAGAGTAAAAAAAAAAAATGCCTTCTTCATGGATTTGAAAAGGGAGAAGTTAGCCGAACCCAGGGATACAAGCCAAAATAGCTGACATACAAGTCCAGCAAGAATCCAGCTCAGTATCTGAGCTAGGCAGATAAGAAGTTGGGTGAAAAATAAACAAAATTACATTGTCCAGAGAAGCTCTCTGAAGATGTAATCCCTTTTCTATGCCCCAGTAACCCGCTTCAAACCCACTGAAGCCCAAACTGTCTGCTTCCATCTCCCTTTTGGCAGAGTATGCTGTGTCTGAAGGCTTTAATATTGCCAATATTGATTTGCAATGATTGTGTTTTTTTCCTTTTTAATTTCTTCATCCTTAGATGGATGGAAAAGGTGAATCTTCTTTTCCATGCCTTCTCAAAAAGGGATGCTTCTTGCCTCATCTTGAACTTCTTATATCAATTTAATACCCTTGAACCATGCCACTAGACACATGATCCTGGCAGGTGTGTCTACAGGACCAGCAGCCACCTCCTGCATATGGTCTACCATCAGAGAGACCAAGAACTAACCCTATACGTGGCCGGCAATTTAACCAAATCACCCAGTTGTTTCCATAACTGTACATTACATGCAGTTGAAGTTGCATTCAAATTAAGCTGGTGGAGAGGTTTACATAAACCCTTCTACTTTAGGGGCGTGGCTAACTGGCCATGGAGTAGGTAGTGTCTGAGGAGCTGCTCCTAGAGATCTGACATTGATCCGGCGATCACACGCAGAAAAACAATCCATGGCACTCACAAATAGCGGCAAGGATGTCGGAATGTGAGCCTTGCACTGGCTAGAAATTATACAGAAATTGGAGCGATCAAACACGGAATAAGCTTTTCAGATGGCGGCCGCGCTTCGTGGTTGGGACACAAAATGGCGGCTAACGAAGGACTTGTGCCCAGCAGAGGGGAAGCTCCCACTTGGATCCCAGCGGCAGGCTGCGGAGGCTGGCATAGCGGACCAGAACGTTCGGAGGCGGATGCTCTTTGAGCTGTGCTCCCGCTACAGTGCACATTGTAATATTGCGAGCGCGGGCACGGGCGCTCGGCGCCGGGGACAAGACGCTCGCAGAGCGGGGGTGCCGGAGACCGGCATCCGGAGGGGCCGGAGTGCTCCGAGCGACAGCGGTGAGGAGGTGTCCGGGATGATCGGCACTCCGCAGGGTACTGGCGAACCCAGTGCAGTCTGCGTGAGGCGCCTCAGCTATGGAAACGAACAGCTGACAAGCGGGAGCCGAGAAGACACATACATTGTAGCGAATGCAACGAAGGATTTTCGCGAAGGAGCCGGCGCTGACCTATCATTAATGATTGCAGCCGGTCTGGGAAAGGAAACTGTAGCCCCTATGAACAAAGGGCAATAAAAACAGGGGAGCACGGTGCGCGGCACATCTAAGCTGCATGTTAATAATGGAGA
Source organism: Ambystoma mexicanum (assembly GCF_040938575.1). NCBI lineage: Eukaryota > Metazoa > Chordata > Amphibia > Caudata > Ambystomatidae > Ambystoma > Ambystoma mexicanum. Next base: position 1,107,498,493 of record NC_090937.1, read on the forward strand.
GGCCAGGCACATTATGAGCCTTGTGTTCCTGACGGCGCAGCACTGCCCCGGAGTGACTAACTGGAAGGGAGCACCCTGGTGATTCCCCTAGATGCAGAGGCGCTGGCCTGGGGCAAAGTAAGGCGCATGCATGGAAGGGGGTCACGCAAGACCGCTGCACTGCACGCATAAGACAGCCCCCGGAAAACTGCACCTGGCCCATCTTGAGCAGCAAAAGGATGGTGGCATATATTGAATAAGGGTGTCTGTTGGGTGGGACACGGACACTGCCGATAAACCCACGCCGTGGGGGATGGTAGCCTCTATGACCCAGTGAAGGCTTATATGGGTGGCGCCGCATGTCCCTTTTCAGGGGTTGTAGGAGATATTTGAGAAGGATGGGAGGATGCTCATACTGAGGGGATTAGTGGAAAATAGGGAGATAAGCATTGTAAACACGTACGCCCCGAATCAGAATACAGCGGCATACTTTAAAACGTTATGTACTGATCTTAGCAGGTGCATGGGGAGCGTGGTGATCTGGGGAGGGGACTTCAACTGTGTACTAAACCCTAGGGTAGGTAGATCAGACGGGAAAATGGATGGACCCACCCCAGCTGCTGGAGTGTTGCAGACTTTGCTAGATGACTTTGGTTTGGGAGATGTGTGGAGGATGAGACACCCTCTGGAAAGGCAATACTCACATTATTCCGCCCTGCAGCAGTTACATACGAGTCTGGACTATGTTTTTGCTACACCAGAGGTAATAACACAAGTAGAATATAAAGCGAGAGTCCTGTCGGACCACTCGCCCTTGATCCTCGGATGGCAATACTGCCCCCCCGAGAGCAAGGATCCCGACGTGGCACCTCTGAGCGGAAACATTGAGAGACCCCTTTTTTAGGGAGGATATGAGGGAGGAGATTATAGCCTATTTTGAGACGGACACTGGCAGTGTGGACTCGGCGGGCACACTGTGGGAAGCTTTTAAGGTTGTGATGCGGGGGGTGGCCATAGCAAAATCAAAGGGTCTGCAAAAGGGGATCCTGGCTGACCTACGGGAGACATAAGGGGAACTGGAGAAGGCATTGAGAGGAGGAAATACCACTGACGAGGAAATGGAACAGATACTCGGGCTGCAGCAGAAATGTGCGGTACATTGGGAAAGACTATGCAACCTAAACTACAAGAAATATATAGAGAAACAGCACGCGGGAGGGGATAAACCAGGAAGACTTTTGGCGTGGTTATATAAGAGCAAAACCCCTAGACCCACGATTAGGACAATAACAAGGCAAGACGGTAGTGTAGCCGACACTCAGGAGGGAGTGAATCAGGAGTTTGCAGACTATTATAGGCAACTATATGGAGATGATGGGGAGAGTAGCCGCGAGACGATATTGGAAACATTGGAGGATATAGGTTTGGCAAAAATAAGCGCGGAGGAAAGAGAGGAGTTGGATGCACCGATTACACTGGAGGAGTTGGAAGAGGTGGTGAGACAGTTGCCCACTAGTAAGACCCCTGGAGCTGACGGACTCCCAAATTAATTTTATAAAGTCTATAAAGAAGAGGTGCTTCCCCCATTACTAGAAATGCTGAACAAAGCATTTGAGCTAGGAAGATTGCCAGAGTCACTTAGAGAAGCGATTATAATACAGCTTCCCAAACCTAACAAGCCAGGGCATAGCTGCGGTTCCTATAGACCCTTGTCGATGTTGAACCAAAATAGCAAGATATTGACGGCGGTTTTGGCAAATAGACTGAAATGGGTTATTGTTACATTAATACATCCTGATCAGACCGGTTATGTCCCGAATAGGAATATATCCCATAATCACAGGCGACTCCAACGGGTCATGGAGTTCGGGGGCGAGAACAAGGGTGAAATGGCAATTGTATCTTTGGACGCGATAAAAGCCTTCGATTCGGTCAGGTGGCCATGGCTGTTGGCGTCTCTGGCGGGCTATGGGATGGGGCCTGGATATATACTTTGGGCGAAAATGCTGTACAGTGAACCGCTGGCTAGAGGTAAAACTGGAGGAGTGATATCATAAAGATGGCAGCTTCAGAGAGGCACTAGACAAGGATGTCTGTGGTCTCCGATGCTCTACATATTGGCTCTCGAACCCCTAGTAATATACTCGAGACAACAATATGACATCATAGGCATTGAGGTGGGAGGGGAACGACATCTGATCTCCTTATATGCGGATGATATGCTGCTGTACTTGTGGCACCCAGAAGAAAATCTCCAGTATATTTTAGAAGTAATGGAGAGATATGCAGGGTTGTCTGGTATAGCGGTGAACCCCCAGAAGTCCAGCATGTTTCCACTGGGAGGATATAGAGGGATCCTAAAGGAACAGCTACTGGTGTTACAAGTACCATGGGCAATTAACACATTTCGGTCGTTAGGAGTAGATGTATACCACACAACAGAAGAGGAGCATAGGTACAACACGGAGGTAGCCGTTAAAAAAATTGAAAAATGCATGTGATTCTAGGTGAAGTTGCCCTTGGCAATGATGGGACGGGGGGCAATGCTAAAGATGGTGGTCCTACCTAGGCTCCTGCACTTTTTTGGGAATATACCACATGTGATACCCAAGACGTTTTTAATTAAACTGAACAGCATGTGTAGGGATTTCCTGTGACATGGCATGAGTGTAAGAGCTTCCATAGTGCAGAGTGGCACTATGGAAGCTACAGAACATTTGGCTTTCGGATGAGGTGACCTCCGAATCCAGGTTGTTTGGCAAGACTGTGCCCCATTTTACCTGAAAGAGTTGGTGTGGCTGTCCAAGACAGAAATGGAAGGGTGCCCCAAGATGATGGTACTTGGGTGGAAGATGGCGTAGGGCATGCCAGATGAAGGAGAGCCCATCCCTGTGTTCCCCACAGATACCATTAGTTGCACTAACCGGGGGAGATAAGCAGCTAAGGATGATCATTAGGAATCACTGGGAACTGGTTGGGTTGGCAACGATGGGTGACATCTGGCGAGAGGGCTCCATCGTAGATTTTGAGGTGCTAGGTGAGGAAACTGGGTTACACACAGGCCAGTATATTACGTATCATAGAATGGTGCAGAGAATTAAGAGAACATTGCCAGAAATTGTATTGGACGAAGAACCAGATGCCACCATAGATATAATATACGATATAACGGAAGGAGGACATGAGATATCCAGAATTTATGAGATGATGATGTCTAAGGTTGGGAAGGAGGTAACACAATTGTGACAAGACTGGGAAGCGGAAGTAGGAGCCCCGATGGAAGATGGGATGTGGGAACATGTTCAGGGGTACCATAAGAAGGTGTCGAGGAATGCGAGATTAAAACAGATACAACTGTATATTACACATAGGGCGTATATGACACACCAGAGGATATCCAGGTTTGCAAATGCAGGACGGCAAGCATGCCCTAAATGTGATGAGGAGAAGGCTGGTATGGTGCACATGTTTTGGTCAGGCCCGGTTATTGAGCGCTTCTGGAGCGAAGTGGCACAAAAACTAGCAGAGAAGGGTGTTAAGATTGTGGTGGATACAGTATGGACTTGTTTGTAGGGCGGGCTCCCTAGATCACAAACTCAAGCATGTGAGTAAACTGAAAGACCTAGCATATGTGCTTGCAAAGAGGAGAATTGCTATGGGTGGAAGACATGCCACAGACCAAGAGTGGAGGTTTGGTGGAAAGACTTGCAGAAATGGGTGGAGGCAGAAACCATGGTATGGCAAGAAGCGAACAGCGCAGGGGAGGAGGAGGAGACAGAGTCTCTGATGGCTTGGAAATTATTAATAGCAGAGTTGTTTGGGTCAATACAAGACCCGGCAGAACCCATGGAAGGGGAGACTCTACCACGAGATACAGGAACGGAAGGTGGGAAGTAATAGGCTTGGAATGGGGGGTGGGATAAGGGGAGCAGTGTTCAAAATTACGTAATGTACAATTGGATTGTTGGCAAATGCACTGCATGTTTGGTTTGTATTGTTTGTTTGGAAAAACTAATAAAACTTTTTTAAAAAAACCTACTTTAGCTATACAGGCCATTCTCTTTACCAGAGGGGGTCAGGTAGGCTTGACCAGAGGGCAGCCAGGAACATTGTGTTCCCTGGGCTAATGCAACAGAGACAACCACAGGGAAGAGATAGGAGGAGAAGCATCATTTCTCATCCTCTACCAATCTGAACTTTTCATCCAGATGTGTGCAGGTGGCGGACACTTTTGAGGTCTCCCATATCTTCCAGGGGCTTTTTGAGGATGTCTGGGTGTAAAGAGATCTTCAATTTGCAGCTTAGTGGATAGAAACCCTGTCAAAATTCCCATCCCCACTGGGGGTGCTACTGGTACCTCTAGTTCTAAGATGTCCACGATGGACAGAGTCCTCGCTTTGAATGACTCAACAGGACATTCTCTTCTTTGTCCTGGTCATTTGCATCCACACACTTGCTTTTACTTTGGTTTTGTATTGCAATTAGGGACATTGGGTCCATGTGGAGGACTGGAATTTGTGCCCGAGAGAAAGCTAGAGTATGAGCCCTTGATTGGCAGACCGTGCTGAGGATGTATAGGTGATGATTATTTACCCAAACACATGATAGGTTTGTGGCTGCCTGCGAGAGCAAGAGAAAAGATGCAAAGAAAAAGCCACAGTACAAAGTAGAGGAATAGGAGACCTGTGCTACTAATGAATCACATGTTGCACAAGCGCATGGACATTAGAGAATATTGTTTACCTCCTACACAGAAAGCTACTATAATTGTGTAGCTCTTGTTGCTGCCACAACAGCTACATCCACAAATATGTAAACAATACACAACTCTACCTGAAAATGCCATCCATCGAAGCCCTTCACCAACTCGCAGGCCTGACCTGACCTGATCCAGACATGTGTCCAGTGCCAAGCTCAAAATTAACCCTTACCAATTAATAATCTCGTCCTGTGACACTCTGTGCCAAGTCTCTGGGATTCCACATAGACTGCCACCTCTCCTTCAAAATACACATAGCAAAGAAAACTCAAACAGAACGGTATCAACTAACACAGAAAATCAAGCCTTCCTGCCAGACGTCAAATTCATGTCCACCGTAAAGACCCATGTCATATCTCAACAGGACAGAGGACACACTTGGCCAACTACCATCTTTGAGGAGAGTACCATGGTGCTACCAGCCTTAGGGGTCTCTGTAAACACGACTAGGTAAAGCCTACACGCATCCCACTTGCCCGGGTATCTTGTGGCTGACTTACAAACAGGGAGAATTGAAAATGTGAAGGAAAACAGTTTTATTAGCAAACCAGATGGGGTTGCGATAAACACATAAGAAGGAGTAGGGGTGATTTACACCTCCCAGGAACTGCTACAACTCAGTTTAAGAATGGGTGAAACAAAGGTTTATGGTTCTTTCAAGTGTGTGGATTTTGGTTTCCACAGGTCTTCTAAATGCAACAGTCTAGTGATATAGTAACCAGAGGTAACGTGTCTCAAAACCCAGACAGAATGGTTTTGCCCCCAGTTGCTTCTTGCCTCGGATCACGCCCAGGTCCTTCTTTTGACACACATTGTGGTGGTTGTAGTGATCGCTCCCTATCTGTAGTCGCACTGAAGAATAATATCTGGTGTACTCCTACCCGATATTGGGTTGTGGTGCCCTAAGACACAGAGTGCATGTGCCCTTATCATCTAAGGGATCTTGCGTCTGATCTCCCTCACTCTATGTATATGATAATAAATGGGTGGTCTAACCCGTTCCTCTTTTTGCCTAGTATATGGTGGCCTTCTCACTCTTAGAGAAAGGGTGAGCTAACCTTGATCATACAGGGGGTATATAGTACCCTTCCCAGTATAAATTAAGAGTTTGCCTTTCTCACAAGGAAGGACCATGGTGCCCTTCACACTGGCAAATATTCCAAACAGTCTCAGGAGTCAAAACGGTGAAATGCCAGCCTATCTGGATGCCACGTTTCAAGGCCTTGGTTCTTCCTGGATATCAGCACTGGCTCCAGAGTTTCTGGAATGCTATGGCTGTTCTGTTTGAAGCCACTGCTCTCTTGTTTTGGCTAACCCGTCTGCCTTTCTTAGTCAGCCTTTTGAAGGCCAGGCCTTCTTGGTGCATTTATGCTAGTGAATCCAATAAGTTGGCAATCACACCTATTTGTGAAGGGTAGCGTCAATACTACAGGGGTAGTATGTTCCTTCGAGTTTGAGACCACATCACTCAAGTGAGGGCAAGGAACTGAAGAGGGAGAGGTTGTTTGCAGCTCCCAACCTGTGCCGCCTCCAGGTAGCTCTCTGCTTTGATAGATCAGCATTACTGGGCTGCAAAGACAACACTGAGCCTTGTGACAAATCTCGTCACTCCTACCAGCAATGAATTACCTTTAAAGTCAGCCACATCATATACAAAGTTGTCACATTACATGCTCCCCCATACTTGGCAGACAAAGTCACCCTCACATAAGGTCAAGCCCATCACCCGAGGTCAGAACCTGGCTGGAAAATGCAATAAAGAAGGAGCAAGCAAACAAGTATTTTTGATCTAAGCCCCAACATTGTGCAACAGTATAGCCTTCAACTTCATATTCTAACCCACTCCAGAAACTCCTCTTAAAGGAACATCTTTTTCACATCCCATAAGACACATGTGCTCCTGAACCCACACAGCCTAATATCCCAGTTACATCTCCATTTTCAGTGCTGTTATATATTTGTCACTAACCAGACATTTTAACAATTTCAGGTACCCTAAATGGTATGCTGGTAAAAAGTGCTATGTTGTGAGGATTTTTTTCCCCCTCTACACAACCCTGTATCCATCCGCATGTATGCAAATAACCTTAATATATAGCAATCCATTGCTTAACGAAGCTAGGTTTTTACGCAAGAGAGAAAATAAAATCTAAATAAATAAAATGATTCAAATGAGGCATGTGGACAGCAAGAACTTGGAGGAAAGGTTCCACGGGTTCATTGATAACAGGAGTAACCAAACATGCTGCTTCTTGGAAAAGGGTTTTGAAGACTAATAACAATGAATGCAAGGGAAAACGCAGAAGATTGGAAATGGGAGAACATTTTTCCAGGCTGTAGTGAAGAAGTAGAAATCCTGCAAACTGGAGAGAACTTTCTTAGAATACACTGAGAAAACAATCCAAAAGCAGTAACAGTGCATTGCAAAACTTGAAGTCCAAGTTCCTAAAATCAATTTAAAAGGAGAAACGGAGCATTCTGGAACCTGAAGGCAAAATTCCCCAAGACATCGACAACACTGGTTCTTGTTTGAAATGCTTGCTCAAAGTTTAAGGGTAAGGTTTCATGTTTTAATAACATTATTGAACTCCATCTTGGGTCTTGCGTCATTTTGTTAAGAAATTGTCTCATAGTGGATGCAATGAGACTTGATCCAGAGATGACTCCACCAAATTTAAGTGGTAACACCAAAGCAATGGGGAACTAAAAACAAATAACTGCCACAGAATCACCAACAGTCACAAGAGATTCAGGAAGTCGGAGGGACCCACAGTAATTCTAAAAAGGAATTTGCGGAAGAGGGCACCCCCTCAGTCTGAAAGACCTTAAATAAGAGAGCAAGAGACAAAAATAGGAGGGAAGAACAGAGGGGCCTGGGGAAGAGAGAGAAAAGAAAAAAAAGCAATGTGGACGTGAGAGAGAGAGAGAAATTAAAATTACTGTAGTGACTAGAGTACTCCTAGTCCGTAGTCACCTTTCCTCCATCCTTGTGGGGCTTCCCCCAACATGGAGATGGTACTGGAACCTTTGGCAGCGAAAAATGTAGCTGCCCCTTTAAGTTTAGAATAGTGCGCAGGAGCATGGGGTCAGGCGTGGGAACGCCCCACAGAGGCCCCCTCCTCCGGCACCTCACTTCAATCCCCTTTGAACACATCGGATGCTTAAGATACCTGGCTACTCTTAGTACATATTAGCCCTTGGCATACTAGCGGGGGAAGGTGGGTGGGACGTATGGAGGAAAGGAGATTATGGACTATGAGTACTCTAATCACTTCAGAGAGTAACTTTAATTACTCATACATCCCGTCCCTTTCCTCCATCCTTGTGGGCGATTCCAACAGACAAGAATGAAGTAAAAAGGTTCTTCAGAACCGCCTGACCAAACTCTGCATCACAGCTGGAGCTGGTATCCAGCCAGCAGTGCCTACAGAAGGCCGACAGAGTAGCCGCCTTGCTGAAGACATCCCAAGAAGCATGTCTCGGAAATGAACGGCTGTGGCCTTAGGTCTGACCAAATGGGCATGAATCCCGTCAGGAACAGGTTTGCACATGGCCGTTTATACCTCTGAAATGGCCTGAACCATCCAACGGGCGATGGAAGCTTTGGAAGCCTGAGATCCAGGGGAGGAGCCCCCAAAAGTCACAAACAATGCCTCAGACTTCCTGAACGATTTCGTCGAGAGTGAGAAAACTTGAGAACCCTTTTGAGGCCCAAGGAAAGTAGGGCCCTCTTTGCCTCTGACTGTAGGTTCAGGAAGAACACCGGCCGGCAGATCTCTTGATTCAGATGGAACAGAGAGACCACCTTGGACAAGATGTTTGGGTGAGTACGCAAGATGACCTTGTTGTCAAACGTGATGAAGGGCTTGCACTAAGACAACACCTGCAGCTCACTAACCCTGGGCGCAAAGTTGAGAGCCACCACCAAAACTGTTTTTAGTGTCACCAAGCTGATGTTCACAGAGGCCATCTGCTCGAAAGGCTTGTGTTGCAAAGCTGCAAGAACCACATTGAGGTCCCAGACCAGATGCAGCCTATGCACCGGAGGAAAACGCTTAGGCAACCCCTAAAGGTGAGCCTTAATCACCGGGTTGTCTGCCGAAAACACATGCTCAGGGGAATTCTTGTAACCCCCAATGGCTGCCCAATACATGCAGCAAGTATCCACCTGAACTCCAGAGCGAGCCAGGTATGCTGTGTGCCGAGGGCCTCCTGGCCTGCTGAATGATGTCCCAGTTGTCATCAGAAAATTGAGCATTCTGAAGTCTCAGCTAATCAGGAACCAGGCCATTAGGGTGTTTGGCAGGGTCTGGATGTTTCACTGCCACGCCCTGCTGTGTCAGGAAACCCCTACTGGGGATCAGAAGATGGACGTGACACCGGGAGCACAACTCCAGCAGATCTGAAAACTAGGGACTCAAAGGCCAGTGGGGGGCTACCAGGAAGAGGCTGCAGCCCATGGAGGACCAGAACTTGCGGAGGGTCTGTTGGAGCAGAAAGGTTGGTGGGAACGCATAACACCTGCAGCCGTGCCAACAGATCTGGAAGGAGTCTCCCAGTGACCCCTGCCATGCCAATGAGGCAAACTTGGGGCACTTGGCATTCAGGGGAGATGCAAGCAAACCAAGGTCTGTGAACCCCCAATGCTGGAACAGGGACAACAAGGAGTGTGCAACTCCCACTCGTAGGTTTTGAACGCCAAGCCACTCAGCTAATCCGCTTCTGCATTGCTGTCCCCCGGCAGGTGGACTGACGAAATCCAAATACCCTCCGTCAAGGACCATTACCAGATCGAAACTGCCTCCATGCAGAGGAGGGAGCAGTGTGGGGGGGGGTCTTTGTTAGACATCGTAGAATTGTCCGTCCTGACCAGCACAGACTTGTTCCTGATGAGGGCCAAAAATGCCTTGAGGGCCAGGCCCACTGCCCTGCGCTCGAGCAGATCGATATGTAGGAGGTCTTCCATCCTGGACCAGGCGCCATGAATCGCATAGCCCGCCAGAGTAACCCCCCCCCCCGCCCCAGCCAAAAAAGGGCAGAGTCTGTCGTCACCACCAGGGTAGGCTCCGGTCAGGTGAAGTGGGCTTCCAATGAAACATTGCCACCCATCACCCACCAGCAAAGATCGGGCAGAAAGAGGGGCGGTATAGGGATCCTGTCCGACTGAGACCAGTCTGCTGATCCCAATTTGCCACCACGTGGAGCTGTAGGCGCCTCATCTTGTGGCGGGCCTGCTGTATATTGAGCATGCAGGAGGCCATCAGGCCCAGAATTTGCTGGCACCACCATGCAGAGGTGGTTGTGTTGGTCAGAAAGTGCCCCACTGCCTTTCATAGGGACAGAAGCCTCTCAGGTGCAGGAAACCCCCGCTGAATGGTAGTGTTCAAACACACCCCTAGGAAGGTCAGTTCCTGATATGGACACAACTGTGACTTCCTCTGGCTAAGGGAAAACCTCAGCTGATGAAGGATATCTGCCAGTCTCTGGCAGAAGTGCACCACCACTTCGGGTGACCCCCGCCCTCACTAGCCAGTCATCCAAGTAAGGATATAGATGATGGCCCTCCAAGCAGAGGAGGACAGTCACTGTATTCATTAACTTTGACACTAGGGGCAGAGTTCATGCCGAAGGGCAGCATCTTGTACTGAAAGTGGTACGACATAATCGTGAACCACAGACACTGCTGATGCGGTTGATATATATCGGTACATGCAGGTACGCATCCTTGAGGTTCAGGCAACACATACAGTCCCCTGCACACAGAGACTCGGCTATGTGAACAGGAGTAATCATCTGTAAGCGTGCCAGCAGTAAAGACGATTTAGAAGTGTCAGGTCCAGGACTACCCTCACGCCAGCCTGGTTGCTCTTGGGCACCTCAGACATCCTGGAATAGTAACCGAAGCCCCCGTCTACAAGAGGAACCAGTTCTATAGCCTGCATCTCCAAGAGCAAACAGACCTCCCGTAAAAGAGCTGGGGACTTGATCTGACTAAGAGGAGGAAGACTGAGCCCTGTGGAGACTACAGAGAGTATCCATGTGTTGCTGAAGAGACACTTCCAGGCGTCCTGGAACAAAGCCAAACGGCAAAGCAAATGGGTAAATAGGTGCACACCAAAAATGTGGTACTTCTTTTAAACAGATTAATTAGTCCAGACTAGCTGGTTTCAAGTTATTCAAGGTGCAAGGGAGGAAATAAGGCCTTGGCACAAGGCCCTGCTATACACATAGAAAGAGAAAAGGGATCCACAAGTAGGTATCCTCCTGTCCCTCGCACACTATCAACAATCTACCATAACGGTGGTAGCTAGCTGACAGTGAGAATTTACACATGTGAAAATAGAAATGTCAATGAATACTGTTATATACATAAATGTCAAGAGAAAGAACTTCAGAAAACATGGATTTCATAAAATACACAAAAGTTTTAATCACAAAATGTGATCATAGGAAAACACATCATTCTCAAGTCCAAGGTACTGTGGCTTTACACGTTTCAAGGGAGATCCCTCTTCTTCAGAAGCCTAACTTAAACTGTAGATAGTTGATAGTAGATGTTGTTGGGGTGAGTTAGAAGGAGGTAAAGAACAGGGAGGAGGAATATGAATAGGGAAACAATGTATTATCAAATGTATCAAGTGGAGATGAACAAGTTACTTCTTACATTGTAACGTTCTTTCGATTGGATGTTCCTCCGACGTATTCCTTATCTTAGATATCTCTTTCCAGCTTTGCTGGCCTCGGAAATTTTTTCTCTAGAGGGCGCTGCGCGTCGACATCCGCCGAGTCGATGTCCCTCGACAGCTGCCGTATCGACGTCATCCTGCCTATAAAGGCCGCGCGCAGCGTCCGTTGCTCAGTTCCGTTTTGTAGCCCACAATAATTCTTTCTGGACTAATCACCCTGAAGGAGCGTAAGCTGCAACAACAAGGGAAGTAGTACTGCGGGGATGGATGGGAGGTTCGATAAGGAATACATCGGAGGAACATCCCATCGAAAGAACGTTACAAGGTAAGCAGTAACTTGTTCTTCGAAGGGATTGTGTCCTCCGACGTATTCCTTATCTTAGATAGGCTCCCGTAGCAGTATTCTGTTATTGGAGGTGGGAGTACTGACTTCATGCTTCCTCTTATTGATGAATAGAGTGCAATACTGCCCTTCCAAACCTAGTCTCTTGACTGGAGGAGGAATCCAAGTTGTAAAACCGTGTAAAGGTATGGACGGACGACCATGTGGCAGCCGCACATATGTCTCTAACCGGCACTCCTCTTTTGAGGGCCGATGAAGCTGCAATACCTCTGGTCGAATGAGCCCTAAGATTTTGAGGGGGCTCTTTTCCTGTCAGTTTATAACATTCCAAAATGGCTAAAATGATCCATCTGGAAATGGTCTGCTTAGTTATCGGTAATCCCAGCTTGTGACCTGCGTAGCCTACAAAAAGCTGGTCTGCTTGTCTTATCCTAACCAGTCTACTAATGTAAAAACTTAAAGCCCTTCTTGGGTCCAGCCTGTGTAACCTCTCTGCCTCTTTCCCTGGATGAGGAGGAGGATAGAAAGATGGAAGGGTAATCTTCTGAGTGATATGAAATTCAGAAACCACCTTTGGGAGGAAATTAGGCTTCACTTGCAGAACAACTTTGTCTTTGTGAAAGATTGTATGAGGGGGTTTACAAGAAAGAGCTTGTAACTCGCTCACCCTTCTAGCAGATGTAAGTGCTATTAATAAAACAGTCTTAAGGGTAAGAAATCTTAACGAACATGAGTGGAGTGGTTCGAAAGCTGTGCCCATCAGGAAAGTTAGGACTAAGTTTAAATCCCATAGGGGAACCTGGAATGGTCTTGGGGGATAAACGTTAGTTAACCCCTTTAGAAACTGTATTACCAAGGGTAACTTGAAATAGGATGGTTCTTCCGCAGTGCGCTTAAAGATGGATAGCGCTGCGAGATAGCCCTTGATGGTGCCAACTTGAAGGCCTGAATTCGCTAAATAAAGTAGCAAGGACAAAACCATTGGTGTACCACATGAAAAGGGATCGATATTCTTTTCCCTACACCAGCTGCAAAATCTGTTCCAACGGCAGCGGTATAAAGATTTTGTTGCTGGCCTTCTTGCCGAAAGCAACAGTTCCATAACATCATCAGGGAGGTCCCAATCCTTGTACCTCAGCCTTTCAGAAGCCAAGTGTGAAGGTTGAGGGTTTTGATGTCTGGATGGAGAACCCGACCTCACTTCTGTGAGAGCAGATTCTCTCTGAGTGGAAGTCGAATTGGAGGGCAGATGGACAAGTCTAGAAGGTCCGGGTACCACGTTCTCCTGGCCCAATCCGGGGCAATTAGGATCATGGTTTTCCGGAATCTTCTCAACCTCCTGATCATTTGAGGAATGACAGGGACCGGTGGAAATGCATACAGAAGCGGAAACTCCCAGTCCACTATGAACGCGTCTCCCAGAGCTCCTCTCGGGGGAAATTCCCTTGAACAGAACAGATCGCACTTCCTGTTGACACTGGTGGCGAACAGATCCACCTGAGGGGTTCCCCAAAGGGCGAAGATCTCTTGAAGGACTTCCTGAGCTAGTTCCCACTCGTGGGAGACTGTGCTCTGCCTGCTCAGAGCGTCCGCTGTCAAGTTCTTCTCTCTGGCTAGGTGAACTGCCGATAGAGAGATTCCTTCTTGGATTGCCCAAAACCAGAGCTGCATCGCCTCTCTGCACAGAGGTAGTGATCCTACGCCTCCTCTTTTGTTGAGGTAATGCATGGCCACTGTGTTGTCCGTCATTATCAGGACATTCTTTCCTTGTACAGATGGCAGAAAAGCCTTCAGCGCAAGTCTGATGGCCCTCGGCTCTAACAGGTTGATATGTAGTCTGGACTCCGATGGAGACCAACGACCGCTGATGGTCAAGTCGTTGGCGTGGGCTCCCCACCCCGTGAGTGAGGCATCCGTGACTACTGTTATCTCCGGCCAGGGTTGCCAAAACTGCTCTCCTTTCAGAATGTTCTCCTGACAGGCCCACCACTGAAGGTCTCGAGCCACCCTGTCGGGAACCTGAAGAAGATCTGTCATTCTCCCTGAGAATTGTGACCACTGAGTTCTCAGTGCCCACTGGAGGGATCTCATTCTCAGGCGAGCCTCTGGCACTAGGAAAATGCAGGATGGCATGAGGCCTAGCAACCTCAAAAAGTCGAAGGCTGGGAGACGTTGGGCATTTTGAAACTTGGTAACCATCTGTAGAATATCTTGAGCCCTCACCTCTGGTGGCGAGGCTTTTCCCAGGGAAGTGTTCAGGATCGCTCCGATGAACTGGAGTCTCTGCGATGGTGTCATTTGTGACTTCTTTAAATTGAGGGAGAAGCCCAGTCTGTGAAGGGAGTGGCAAACATGATCTAGCTGGATCTGAGCTTGTTCCGAAGATACAGCTCTGATCAACCAATCGTCCAGGTAGGGGTAGACGTGAATCCCTTCCCTCCTTAGACTTGCAGCCACTACCGACATTAACTTGGTGAAGACCCTCGGGGCGGAGGTCAGCCCAAATGGCAGCACTCGAAATTGATAATGAGAGTTGTCAATTGCGAACCTCAGGTATTTCCTGTGTTTGAGATGGATTGGCACATGGAAATAAGCGTCCTGAAGGTCCAGAGATACCAACCAGTCCTGGAACTGAAGGGCCTGAAGGATCTGAGAAAGAGTTACCATCTTGAATTTGTCTTTCCTGAGGAATTTGTTCAATTCTCGCAAATCCAACATGGGTCTCAGTCTTCCATCTTTCTTTGGAATGAGAAAGTAAGGGGAGTACCAGCCCCTGTTCCTCTCTGCTACAGGTACCGGTTCTATGGCACCTTTCTCTAGCAGGTCTAAAATTTCCTGCAAGAGGAGCGGATCTGGAGCTTTTTGAGAGCTGATCCACGGTGGATGACTCTGAGGTATGCGTAGGAGAGGCAGGCAGTAACCTTGTGCAACTGTCTCCAATGCCCAAGCATCTGACGTGGATCTGAATGCGGAGTAGAAGCAAAAGGACTTGCCTCTCGCAGAGGTTCCTGTGGGACGAAAAGGTGTCTGACGGATTGCAGCGCCTAGGGATTTTGCTGCTGCCTTTGATGTTTGCAGTTTTTCTAAACTGTCATCCGCCTTTTTCCCAAACAAAGAAGAGCCATCAAATGGCATGTTCAAGAGCCTGGCTTGCACATCTGGGGCAAAACCAGACTTTCTCAACCAAGCAAATCTCCTGGTTGTTGTACTTGCCGCCATTGCTCTGCTGATACTGTCAGCCGAATCAATGCCCGTCTGGAGGGATTCGCACATAGCGTCTTTACCGTCCTGTATGATATTTAGGAACGCCTCCCTTTCTTCTCCCTCCGGGATGCAATCAGCCGCTGTAGAAGCACACTCCCAAAGTGTATGGCTAAATCTAGCAAGGGTGCAAGTAGCATTAATAGATTTTAACGCCATGCTACATGCCGAAAAGACTTTCTTAGCCATAGCATCATATTTTTTATCGTCCCTGTCCTGTGGGACGGTAGGGTAAGCAGTCTTGATGTCAGTAGAAGATGCTGCCTGTACCACCAGACTTTCAGGGGATGGGTGTTTGGACAAAAACTCCAGGTCTGCAGAAGATACCCTGTATTTAGTAGACAGTTTTTTATTTACTGCCGGGACGACATCTGGGGTTTCCCAGTTCGTCATGATTTTCCTTTGAAGAGCTTTATGAAAAGGTACTACAGGATCCTCCTGTGGACCTTTATCAA
The DNA here is from genome assembly GCF_040938575.1 of Ambystoma mexicanum. Taxonomy (NCBI): domain Eukaryota; kingdom Metazoa; phylum Chordata; class Amphibia; order Caudata; family Ambystomatidae; genus Ambystoma; species Ambystoma mexicanum. The sequence continues at coordinate 1,107,513,976 of NC_090937.1, forward strand.
GAATATCCGTGAGGTCATCCTGTTGGAAAGCCTGTGACGGTGTTGACCACCCCATAAATTCTGTGATCCCGGCCATTAAGGCTTTATAAAGGGTTTCAGCATGCTCCCCCGGGTCTGGCCTAGCGAATTCCACCTCAGGGGAAGTGTCTAAACCACTTGCCTCATGTAAGGAATCATGGAGTTCCTTTAATCTGCGTTCCTCTGAGGATAACTCCTCTTGAACTGGGGTTGCAGGTCCCTGCAACTCAAATGTCTCTTCTTGGTCAGATAGTTCTCCCTCTTCCATAATTGAGGACATTGTTCTCAATTGGTCTGAACTCACAAAGGGTGTGAAACCCATCTCCAAGGCAGAGGGTGCCAAACTTCTTGTAATCGGCCTCGATGTCGTCGATGCCGAAGGCTTCGAACGTGGCATCGAAAACAAAGGCGGAGGCCTTGAGGTCCTCGATAGAATTGGAATTCTGCTCGAGGATGTCGACAATCTCGACGACATCGTCATCGAAGACCTGGGGATAGCCACTGGGTTTGCCGCAACCGTGACTTACCTTGACGTCGACGCCGGTGTTGAGGATGGCGTCGAGTCGACAGACCCGTGTGTCGAAGGTCCCTTCGACAACGGCGTCGAAGACACCGACCTCGGCGTCGACGGAACCTTCGTTGACGGCGTCGACGGAACCTTCGAAGAAGGATTCGAGGTCTTAGCTTTACTCGAGGGCTCGTGACGCTCTCGAGAAGCTTCCTTCGCCGGGTACTGCGACTCGCAGCGTTTTGGACCTTCGGGTCTTTCGACCAGAGCATCGCTCTCGGTAGTCTTCGAGGGGGTCGAGGCCGCTTTCTCGAAGACGCTCATCATATTTTTTCGGAATTCCTCCCATTCAGCCCGGGAACTATGTTTCGTGGGGCAAGGGATTCTCTAAGGTGAAACAGAGGAAGAGGAGGACGAAGAAGGGGATCTTCGACGTCTCCTCTTCGAGTGCTTCGATCTCGAGGAGTGATGGGACCCGCTTCGAGACCTGGAGCGCGAATGGTGACGAGGAGACGAATGTCTCGACTTTGTCGAGGAAGAAGAAGCTTTAGAAGTCTTACCTTTTTCCAGCTTCCCCCTACACTCCTTCAGGGCCTTAGCTGTCATGGACATACAGTCCTCGCACTCCGAACAATGGTGTTCAGCTCCCAAACACCACAGACAAACTCTGTGAGGGTCAGTCAGCGAAGTCTTTTTTCCACAGTCTTGGCATTTTTTAAAGCCGGACCGAGGGGTCGTCGGTTCCGACGAGGAAGCCATCGAGTATGGATCGAATATCTCGAGGAAATTGGATTAATTCTCTACGAAACTGAGCAACGATATTCCGAGGCACTGAGTAAGCGCGGAAAAACGGAACTGAGCAACGGACGCTGCGCGCGGCCTTTATAGGCAGGATGACTACGTCGATACGGCGGCTTTCGAGGGACATCGACTCGGCGGACGTCGACGCGCAGCGCCCTCTAGAGAAAAAATTTCCGAGGCCAGCAAAGCTGGAAAGAGATATCTAAGATAAGGAATACGTCGGAGGACACAATCCCTTCGAAATAACATTATGATTATGCTTCAAACAACTTACATTATTACATTCTTAAATTCTCTTAATCAGATCCCTTCCAAGTGGGAGGTTATACCTTCAAGTGGCCACAATGGTCCATGGGTACAAAGAATCATACATATGAAGCATTTTCAATGAATTAGTAGATCATAATCTATAGAGTGAGTAAGGCTATAAATTAAACCAATTCAAGAATAGCGGACCAGCACGCCACTCATATTTGCATTGGCTAAAGTTGGATATGTCCATGGGCAACATATAGATAATGCCAAGTGGGTGATTCATAGGAAGAACAGAAAACAATCAAAACCAACTAGTACACGTCATAGACTCTGCAGAGAGTCTATTAAAGTATAAACAAAATCCGATGGGGATCAGGACAGAGTTAGAAAAGTACTCACCTAATTGTGCCAAGAACTCATGTAATAGTGAAGGATAAACTTGAAAGTAGCCCAGAAAGATGTAAGCCATTCAAAGGATCTACCATTGATCAGAGCCTATTGAAAATAAGTGATACTTACTCCAAGGATCTTAAAACCGTACACAAGAGTAAGTAGAACGTGAATTCCTCTCATCTCATGTCAAATCACAACTGCCCAGATTGGCATATCAATCAAATGATTACACGTCACATAGAACGTTAGTGGAAAAACACTGTCATGTTTTTATGGAGAGCCAAAGCGAAGTCACGGATACCCCAGTTTAAAAAAAGTAGGCGAGCGGAAATGTACAAAGAAAAAATGTCCAACTGAGAATTCAAAACTCTTCCTTACAAAAAAGCCAGAAGTGGTTCCCGGGTTCGCGAAATATGCATATATGGCAATTCATGCCCTATGCGGCCAGCCGCCATAGCCGATGTTCTCAAATGAATTAATACAGTATGTTCCGCGTTGCAATATAACTGTTTAGGGAAAATAGGGAAAAGTGCTGTCTAAGTAATCGAAAGGGTGACTGACCTTAATCCTTTAACCAAACATTCAGGTCATTATCAAAGAGATGAGCGTGCTTACATGTGCCCGATTCACTGAAAATGGTGATGTGATCCACAGTCAACTGAGTCGCGGGAGATGTCCTAGAAACAGTGCAAATAGTTAGGGAGTTTGACGCTGTAGACTGAAACGTTCCAGCGTGGTATATATACCGGATACCAAGATCCAAAATGGATGCACTACAAATAAAAACAAAAGTAGCACTATTGTGGATGTCAACTATAGACAATTCAAATACAATCGCCAAATGGAGAGCGATTTGTATGATCTTACCTCTAATTGTCCGGATTGCGGAAGGGGAAGACGTGAGGCTAAGGAGCTACAACCCGAGCATCCCTGGAACCAGTAGCTAAGATCTCTGCAGGTCCATGTACACAGACTCGAAAGCAGTGCACTTCATAGAAACTAAAGAAGGACTCAAACAAGGTCTACAATATTTGGCAGGCATCTTGGAGTGTAGTATTGCACTTACCCGGATACCCTAAATACAATTGCAGTTGGTATGCAGGCAAGAACATTATAGAAAGTAATCTAGGTTGATAGGTTACGTCAGCAGATCAAATAACTATGTGAGAAAAGCCCGAAGCATTCAATTGAATAATGGGTGGAAACTCCTTTATTCACTGGAGTACAAATATGTGCAGTAAGCAGACAAACTCCACATGGCTCATATTACCCTTGGACACATCAAGCCCTGGACAATCACTACAGGTAGAGAAGGAATTAATACACAGATCATGAAGTATTCTAGGCACATCAATAGCCAGGGCTGAATGCAACTGACTAGGTCATATTGTCACAGGTAATCTAACCATGATCAGTGACTCCACAGCTACCATACTCAATGTCTAACTATTGAAGTATTAAGGAAAAATAAAGATACAATTATACATGAAAATGAAAATAAACTAGATCACATTATTGCCACTAGTTATCCTAGTTCATACAACATAAGGTACATATTAGTTAAAGTCAGTGTATGGTATTCCTGTTACGCACATTGTAAAGGGTCTGATAAAAAAGGTTACAAAGTTGCACTGGACTAGGTCATCCTGGAACTAAAAGATGACTTTCCACATCCGTTAGACAAGGGAGGGGAAAGAAAAGCTTTACATGTACTCCAAGTTCATTAGGAATGTTCCAGCCAATTGTCAACATTTACATGCTTAGATCACCTTACAGTCAATCCACCCCTTGGTCCTTTATTGTATAATTCAGATAAAGCAACTCAGTGAGAACTCATCATTTAACCCTTTTGGTTGGAATGTATCCAACAAATCAATCCAGAATTTTTCCCTTCGGGAGAGGAGTGCATGATAGTTACCTCCCCTTTGGGGCGTTTTCACAACCTCAATTATCAGAAATTTTATTTGGACGATTGAATGTTGTTGCTCAAGAAAATGCTGAGCCACTGGCGACCGCATGTTTTTACACCTAATTGTGGACTTGTGTTCTGTCCATCTGTCTTTTACTGGTCTAGTAGTTTGGCCAATATATAATTTACTGTATGGACATTTCATCGAGTATATCACTCCTGCAGACAGATTGCAAAATCATGTATTTTTAATTTCTTCCCTGTTTGAGGGTGGGAAATGGTATCGCCCTTTATGATGATGTTGCAATGTTTGCAATTTAGGCAAGGAAATTTGCCCTTTTCTTTTTTTTAATAGTGATTGACTGTCTTTAGTCTGTCTTTCATCTCCTTCTAACTCACCCCAACAAAATCTACTATCAACTATCTACAGTTTAAGTTAGGCTTCTGAAGAAGAGCGATCTCCCTCGAAACGCGTCAAGCCACAGTACCTTGGACTCGAGAATTATGTGTCTATGATCACCTTTTGTGATTAAAACTTTCATGTATTTTATGAAATTCATGTTTTCTGAAGTTCTTTCTCTTGACATTTATGTATGTAACAGTATTAATTGAAGCTTCTATTTTCACAGGAGCAAACGGCCCCCCACAGACGAGCTGTGCTTCCCAACCTTGACGTCACTGCTTCTTGGCGGCAAGGGCAGAGGAGGGGGAGCCTATGCTTCCGCATGTTGTCACTGGGCGACCTGTCAGACCTTTGTGTACCACGTTCTCGAAACCCCTTGAAGCTGTAGTAGGCACAGGGTTTTAACTCAATCCTACCCTGGGATTGAGGGAAGGATTTCTGAGCTGGTTGTGTCAGGATGGCCAAGTACTTGAAAAAGGTCCATGTCCTCAAAGGGCTCCTGCACGTCAGATTAAAACTTTGTGGCATGCATCCACACCGTAATTCTCATTCCCAACCCAAAGGCACAGCCCTCTGCTGGCTGTGTCGATGTGGAAGACCGAAGACTCCATGAGGTCCTCATCTGCCAGACCAGCTTTGAACCAAAGGGAGGTCGGGAAGAAATTCCCTGAGCTCCTGCCACAGCTTCTGTTTAGCCGCAGTCAAGAGGGAGTCTGCATTGGCTTGCCACAGATGCAGTCCTGAGATGGAGTAACAGTGTTTTCCCAAGGACTTTGTCCTCCTTGGAGAGGCAACTGTAGGCGACTCCCGTGTAGGAAGACAAAGAAGATGATGGTTTAGAATACAACGGGGCAGCAGCCACCACAGAGGAATGGGGCTGCAGGTGAGAGGCATGAAAGACTGGCTCCCCGTCCGTCAGCCTAAACCTGTCCAACTTTTTGTTCATCTGGGTGCTGGCCCTGGGCTACACCCAGACCTTCGGCGCCATCTGGAGGAAATCCTTCTGGAGGCCGATGCCAGCCCGGCTCGTGGTGCGTTTGCCCAAGACCTCTGCTAGCACACTTGACTCCTGGGGGGCTTCATCAGGAAGAGAAACCCCCCCCCTCACCACCAAGAACTCCGCCAGGCCCTGAAGGCATCGTCATCATTGTCGCCATCGTTCCCCCCACTACCCCTTTTTACAGACTGAGGGGAATCCAGGCCCTGAGACACAGGTGCTGACTGAGTTCCCCCCTGCCCCCCAGGTCCGGAGCCACAGACAGGTCCAACGGCTGCTGAGGGGGTGGAGTTGGCAGTACAGGAGGAGGTGAGAGGGTCAGAATTACTAGTGGGCCCTAAACCAGTGGAGGGACTGGCACCAGAACAGAGAGCGCAGGAGGAACGGGAGGAGTACCAAGAGGAGGAGGCCAGAGCAGCGCCACATGGGGGATGACCTCCTTCACCATCTCTTTCAGGAGCCCCTTCATCTGAGGGGAACGAAAGACTAGGAGGAAGCGGTCCTCCCAAGCTGCCGGATCCCTAGGGGCCCGGCCCTCTGAGGCGCTCTGTCTCCGCTCCTGGTTGCAACGACGAGGCGCATGGTGTCTGTAGCCGTACGGCTGTGATGGGTAGATGTAGCCGAGGGGACCAGAAACCTGAACCGTAGGGAAGGTGTAACGCTCACCTGGTATCCACGGGGACGTCACTCAGCCTGTTCTGACCTCTAACGACCTCGAACCCTTCCCTGGAGGGTATTCGACTGGAGACTGGGCCTGAAACACAGGACTGGTAGAGTTTAACTCCCTATTGTCTCTGTGTGCTTGAACATCTTCTTCCCCGGGGTCCAACCCTTCCCTTTGATCCACAGCTCACCTTGTTTTCTTGGATAGTGTACTCTCTGTCCTGCCTTCAGCGCAGGGGTGCGTTGATTGATGCAGGCTCATTGCTGCCTAGATACTTCACTGGCAAGAGCCTGACAGGTAAGTATAATGAGTCTTTTGAACAGTTCTCTAACTTCGTTCCTTTCCTTCCTTACATGATGGCCGGCGTCCGGGGATGGCGGCGTGCTGCTGAGATGAGTAGCGCTGAAGGTGAGTGATGGCACGATGCACGATGCACCCCTTTTGTATTTGCATTGAACTGAGTTCTTTTTCTGTGTCTTTTAGGTGCCGCAACGTTTTCAGCGTGGATGCCGGTTATGAAGAACAAATGCGGTGGGTAAGCGCGGTATGCAGCGCCTCTAGATGTTTCCACGCTAACCTGGAGTGTCTTTTCCCTCTTGCAGATGGATGAGAAGTTCCGGAGACAGAGTTCCCCCATAGCGGCTGGGATTCGGGTAAGCGTTTGAAGCTCGTACAGTATTTAAAAATAAGCGAAGATTTGCAGAATGCTTACTAATGCCTTTTTTCTGTTCTTTTCTCTTTTCCTTAGGAAGCGGCGTGCCAGGATGGGAATGACACCGCCGAAGATGCCCGCAGAACAGAAGGAGCGATGACTGATGGGCAGAAGCGCCGCAAGGTAAGGCTGTTCCTAACAGTGTTCTTGTTCTTGCAGGAGCTGAGCGCAGAAGAAAGATGCAGGCCTACTGGAGACCGATCCGAACACGGTGAGTGTAACGCTGCAGGTGCAGAAAATGCAAAGCATGTTTCTCAGCCTGGGTGTGGCTTAAATAGTCTCTGGGTATCCCAGGTGCCTCTGGGCTGAACCACACCCAAAAGACTAGACCGCATATGCAGATCTGGGAACCGAAATATGCGGGGGCATCCATCTTGTCCCCATCAATGCACTACAAGTCCAATCCCCAATGTTATCCTATGGGAGTGAGTGAGTCTGGTGCCACAAGCGCCAAGTCTGACTCCAAATGGGTCTTTGGAGGGATGGAGAGGCCCTTGAGGGCCATGTAGGTGATCATGGCCTGGCTCCAGCCTGACATCTTGGAGGGCTGGGGACATGAGGGGCAGGAATCATGACAGAAGGGGGCTGTGATCATCCTGTAAAGCTCATTCGATGGACGAAAGCACTGGCGGGCCCTGATCCGTATCCAAGATGGCCGCCTTCCTGGCAGGCTCTGCCACGTGCCGCTCTGCCATTCAGAAGCCTTGCACCACGCCCTGGGCGGGATGGTGTGGAGGACCTGAGCCAAGAGAGACCTCAGACACGAGAGGATACAGCTTGGGTCTTGCACCCAAACCAGAAGTGCCTACTCAGAGAGCCCACTGGTAGGCACTGCACCCTCAACCGGATGGCCGGTAGTCTTAACGTCCTGAATCACAGCCTCGGAGATAGCTCTGGTAGGCTGGGTGCTCTCGGCACCTGTGCCAATAGCCGTGCTGGATCTAGCCGATAACGGACTGAGGTGTCACTCGACGTTCCCTTACCCCCTGGGGTAGAAGATGATGAGCCTGATCATCCTTCGGCAGACAGCCTGGTAGGGGCCCCTGAGCCCCTCGGCTTGCGAGCCGGTAGCCAGAACCTGAATCAGAGGAACCCGGATCTGTGGGAACCCCGGGGAAGGAGTTGCTGCGCTGTGGAGGTGTGCTGAACAGAGGGCTTACCTTGTCTTGCTGAGAGGTCCTGGAGACAAAGTCCTTAAGGTGGGGTAGAGGAGAAGTGTGGAAGATCTCCCTCCACCGCGACAAACAATTCTTCAATGCCCTGTGAGCGAAAGCACTGCAGGCCAAACAGGAGTCCCAGTGGTGGTTGGGCCACAGGCATTCAAAACAGAGTGCATGTGGGTCCGAGGCCCGGAACGAACGGTTGCTTGAGGCACATCTTGTGACGCCTCCTGCTGTCGACATGCGCGCTATACTAAATTTAAAAGGGGAAGCTCAATTTGTTGCGCTGCCAAATGATCCTGTAACGTCCCCATGTTGGGGGACGCGCCACAAGGATGGAGGAAAGGGGACAGGACACATGAGTAAGAGGTAGAGAGAGAAAGAGAAAAAAAAAAGAAAGAGGAACTCCATATCCAGTACCTGGAGAGTCTGGTGCACTACCGTCCTCCTAACCCCAATCAATGGAAAGATCTTCGAGATACTCTACTACCATGGCTGATGGACAAAGACAACTGCAGGGGCCCTTAAAGAGTAAACAGTGTGATAAATCTGGACAATTTTCCCCTTCTCCCCATAGGAGAGCTACCCCCTTTGAGGCTAGGTAGACGAGCCGCTCAGCAAGACCTTCCTTAGGGGTCTGGGCAAGTGGAACCTTACGGCGAGTGATTCCCCTCTCAGGGACAAGGACTCACATTCCCATAAGCAACTCCCGCGGGCGAGAAACAATATCTGCCTACATGGGAATTGGAAAGACTTACTTCCGTTTTGGATTTACCAAATAGTAACATTTCTTCAATCCTTTGGCTTCAGTTAATGCTGGATCTTGCCTGAACTCCACAGTCAAAGAGGAAAGCCACACCCCTTTTGTTTCGGATGACGTGAATAAAACAAAAAGGAGGTGAGGAGGCCTGGAGGGGGATGGGCGAGTGAAGTGACCCGCTGTCGGAGCTCCCGGGAGAAGTGAGAGAGAGCGCAAATAGCCCCCCCCCCGCCGAGTGTTCCGGTGGCGGTTGTTGCTGGGGGGCCGGTGTGACGGCCTGCGTGGGAGAGACGGTGGAGAGAGCCACGGCCCGTACCGACTGGGAGTAATCCGTGGCCCCTCCCACGCCTCCGGCCCCCCAGAGAAGAAAGCACAAGAAGGCCGTCCGCCGGCATCGGTGGGCGGATCGGGAGCAGCAAAGCAGCTCCCTGTCGGAGCGGCCCAGGCGCGACCGCGTGGAGGTGGCAGAAGGGGCTGGAAACAAGCGGTGAGCCCAGCTGTGCTGCCCGGACCTTGGAGGGAGTCGGCCCGGGTGGCAGGATCAGACGCAGAGGGAACAGCAGCAGCAGCAGCGAAAGGAGAGCCCTCGGCGGAGGCGAGGTGACAACGGCAGCTGGGGAAGGACCGAAGGGACATTACATTACACAGCCTGATTCCACCATTAAACGGAGGAATGCAGGCTACGTGGCCGGGTTACCAGAAGCGGTTCCTGGGCCATAGTAGATACTGGAGAAACTTAGCGCATTGCCCAACGAGGAAAGGTGAACACCATCTGACAGCAGACGCACCCCATCGGGGGCACGTCAAGCCCTGCCGCAATACAAGAAAGGGAACAGAGGGCTTACAGAGGACTTAATAAACCCTGGCTCAAGCGGAGAAAATGGGATCGGCATCAGTGGCAGCCGCCAGAGCAAGGTAGGAGGCTTGCGCCCCTTAATTAACACACAACCAGGGAGGGAGGCCCAACAGCAGGTGCTGGTCCGGAACAGGCCCGACGGAGGCGAGGAGGAGGCCTAGCGGACGCTCCTTCAGGGCCGGCTGGACTCCAGGAAGTTAAAGGGGACTTAAAGGACAATCCCCCTCGGGGGAAAACGCAGCAACCCCAAATACACAATCCCAGTAGCCGGGACGCACCGCCAGCCAAGACCCGCATCAGCAGCAGTAACGTATTGGCGGAGGGCACAAAAGAGTAGAGATATCTGCGATTAGCCTAAAGGCCTGGCGCCAGGACGAAAAGTGCACCCCCAAAGGCGAAAAGGTCCCCCAAAATCCAGGATAACCATCTGGTCAAGTGCTGGAGTCGTCAACAACCACAGGACCTAAACACACCGTCACAGCGACAACGCCCTGCAGAGACAATGTCGGATACATTCCCTAGCGCCGCAGACCCGAATAAGGAGGACCTGCTGATCTGCTTGAAGGGAATGGAGTTAAGAATGACGAATGCATTCCAGACTCAAATAGGGCAATTATGGGACGACCTTAGAACTTCACTACAGGAAGTCCGTAAGGAGATCAACGAGCTGGGAGAGAGAGTGGACACAACAGAGAATGGCCTCTCCAATCTATCAGAAGAAGCTAAACAAGCCGGCCAGTTGCTGGACCAGATAGCGGTAGCTACGAACAACCTCAAGCTGAAAGTGGAGGATCTGGAAAACAGATCACGCTGATCCAACATTCGAGTTAAGGGCCTACCAGAATCGGTTCCAGACGGAGATCTGCGGGACACATTGCAGCAGGCCTTCTGTAGCCTGCTACTAGACATTAAGCCAGAATCAATAGAGTTTGATAGGATCCACCAAGTTGGGCCCCGCAGAATGGAACCAGGAGTTCGCCCCAGAGACGTGCTGGTGGCACTAACATCCTACGCCATAAAAGAAACGATCCTGAAATCAGCCAGAGCCACCACAGATCTGACAATCAATGGGAGTTTGATTCAGCTGTTCCAGGATCTGGCACTCTCTACCTTACATAAGCGACGCCCGATACGCCCAGTGACGAGAATTCTGCGGGATAAACAAATCCCCTATGGCTGGTCGCACCCGTTTGGCCTTACATTCAGTTGGGAGGGTAGACAGAAGAAAATCAGCACCTGTGATGAAGGCCTCGAGTTGCTGGGAGTGTAAGAGAACCAAAACAGTGAGGAGGGTGGTCGGATTCAAAACAAACAGCAGACTGGGGCCAACGCATGGGAATGGTATAGACCTTGCAGGAGCAGACCTAGCAGAGAACCGCACCTTAGAGGCCCAACTAACACCTTGCCACGTCAGGAAGCTTAAGGTTAATAAGCCCCGGGGTCTGCGGCCTAAGATGCCTACAGCAACAACCTAAAATAAAAGCACACATATTTACAGGCCTGCAGGGGCGGAGCGGGGAGATACCGAACCTTGGAATCCAAACCGAGACACCGATCTCTTGAGACCACTCGGGAGTAAATCCCTATATAGTGACCCTAAGCCCCAGTTTTTTCGGAAGGGGGGGATTATGGGAAATCCCAGTCACAAGGGCCACATAGGTGGGGGGGGGCAGGTGGGGGGAGAGTTGGAGGGAGTAGAGAAACAAAACACTATGCAAATAGCGACAGTATGAAACAGAATAGAATAAAAATGCAAAGAGCAGGGACGGGCGTCATTGAAGTGAATTGGGAGCGGGCCACAGAGAATGGGGAGCCCCCATAGAGGAAGGATGGCAGAATCTAATGTAGTTTCCCTGAACGCACAGGGGCTAAACTCTCCGACAAAGAGGAGAGCCATACTGGAAAGGTTGAGGGCTATGAGGGCGTCTATTGGGATCCTGCAGGAGACCCACCTCCTCCCGAAAGATGAGGAGGATGTCCCACCGAGCTTTCCCACAGCAGTTTTACGCCTCCAGCGGGGAAAAGAAGAGGGGAGTGGCTATCCTGATAGGATGGGACTTAGAGTTCAAAAAGCTACAACTCTGAAATGATAGTGGGGGAAGATATCTTGGGGTCAAGGGGAGAATAAAGGGCTGTTTGTATACATCCTAGCTGTTTATGCCCCCAATAAACAGCAGGACTTAATTCCTCTTTAACTTACTAAACCAGTTGGGCAGCTGGTGTGAAGGCCAGCTGATAATAGGCGGGGACTTTAACTGTGTCATGGACCCCGCGCTAGATAAAACCCTCCCCCCCACAGCGGCGGACCAAAAGAATAGGTTCTTTAGAGAACTAGGGGTCATAGAGACGTGGCGATTCTTTCATGAGGAAACCAGGGAGTACACCCACTATTCGGCGGTTCACTTGGGTTATTCCAGGATTGATATGATCCTAGTATCGGCTACGCTAATCCTCCAAATAACGTCAGTAGAAATAGGGGTGGAATACTGTTCGGATCATGCTCCTGTCATGGTGGGGGTGGACTGGGGAGAGGGAGCGCGGAAACAGAAGCCACCTTGGAAACTAAACAAACTCCTCCTGAAGGATATAGCGCTATGGGCCCATATAGAAAGCACCATCAATAATTACTGTAAAGAAAATGACAACGAGGAAGTGAGCTGGGGGGAATATGGGATGCGGGGAAGGGAGTTCATATCTCAGGCGGCAATGTACTATAGGAACAGATCCCTCATAACACAACAACTAGAGAGAGAGGTAAAGAAGGCTGAAGTTCAACACAAGGCCTGGCAAACAAGAAAGTCCCTACGCGAACTCAGGAAAATCCGAGCCCAACTCGAGAACCACATGGCAGAGCGCGTGGCCCAGAGACTATTAAATGTGAAACAGTCCTATTATACACCTGGGGGCAAGGCAAACAGATTCTTGGCCGCTAAATTGAGGAAAAGGAAGGCCCAAAACTACATCACGCGACTGTACGATAAGCACGGCACCCCCCACACAGCGGAAGCCAAAAAGATGGAAATAATATTGAAATTCCATGGAGACCTCCTGTGTAGAGAGAACCTTGACAGGGCGAAACAATACTCCTACATTCACTCAACCACCCAGCTACAAATCACGGATCACGAAAGGAGTGATCTGGGAAGCCCGATCACAACACAGGAGATCAGTGATGCAATTACAACACTTCTGACGAGGAAAGCTCCCGGCCCGGACGGCTTTAGCAATGGCTTCTTTCGCTCGCAACTTCTGGCCCCATTGACCAAGCTCTACAACACGATCAGGGAAGAGGGTCGAGTGACGCCAGACATGGGGCGATCCACAACCATACTGCTATTAAAGCCAGGGAGAGACCCCTGTGAGTGCTCCAGCTATCGGCCAATCGCATTCCTAAATACCGATGCGAAAATATACACCAAAATCTTGGCAACAAGACTGATGAGGATCCTTCCTAACATGATCCACGAAGATCAGACGGGTTTCATCGCAGGCAGACTCACACAGGACAATGTAAGAAGGGCAATAGATGTAATAGATCTAGGGAGAAGAACGCAACAAGCAATTGCGGTGTCGGCCCTGGATGCAAAACGTGCATTCGATGGTATGGATTGGAGCTACCTGGAAATGGTGATGGAGGCCTTCGGATGTGGACCGAAATTCATAAATATGGTGCCAGCTAGCTACCAAATTCCGGCAACTAGCTTCATGATCAACGGACAAAACACAAAATACATCAAAATTCACAGAGGCACGCGACAAGGGTGTCCACTATCGCCGTTGATATTTGCGACGGCAATGGAGCCATTTGCCACGCGGGTTAGGCAGGATGCCGAAATCAGGAGCCTGAAATTTGGTCAGACAACTCACAAAATTGCGCTATACGCCGATGACATTATGCTTTTTATGAAAGATCCAGAAGTAACGATGCCCCGAGCAATGTCACAACTACAGGAATTCTGGGAGGTTTCTGGATTCTCGAAATCCAAAGCAATGAACATTACGGAGAACAGAGAGGTGATTGAGCACCTAGAGAAGGCCTTCCCGGTGCCGTGGGTTAAAGACTCACTGGAGTATCTGGGGATTCGCCTAACGAGCGACCCGCATAAACTATACAAAACAGACATACCCCCCCCCTCCATGGAAACAGATGGAGGACGATCTGCTTAGGTCGGAAAACCAGGAACTGTCGTGGTTCGCCCGAATCACGGCAGTAAAAATGACTATCCTCCCCCGTCTTCTCTGCGTGGTGGGAGCCATCCCAATGACCGTTCCTCAGGCCAAAATCAAAGAACTGCAAAACGCGATATCCAAATTCATATGGCAGGGGAAGAAATCTAGGGTCCAGAAACACATCATGTCGCGCCCACCGCTGCTCGGAGGCCTTGGAGTGCCGGACGTGAAAGGCTACATATTGGCAGCTCAGCTAGCCCCAATGTTACAGTGGGCTAACCCCGAAAATCATAAAGGCTAGTGTTAAATGGAGCAAGCTGCCACAGCAACACCTCTAAAAGCCCTAATATTCATGAAAATAAGGGACAGCGAGAAAGGGGGCCTTCTCCTGGAAGTGACGAGGTTGTCCCTGCTTAATTGGGACACTGCCCGGAAAAGGAAGGGAATCTCACGAGGGCTAGGTCCTAACTCTCTATTAATGCACAACCCGGATTTCTCACCGGGCCTCCAGAAGCGGTTCTGGGACGGGTGGACAGGAGCATAAGAATTGACCCTACACGATTTATACATTAACGGCACCCCAGTGTGCTTCACGGAATGCCAGCAGAAATTTGGCCTAGATGAAAATGAGCGATTCAGATACACACAGGTCAGACATTGGATAACTCACCCAACAGTGAAACAGACGGGCACAAGGACACCAACAGGCCTGGAACTGACCTTACGGGAAGGGCAGACAACGAAAGAAGTGACTAGACTTTACTGACTACTCTCTAAGGCCAAAGGGGAGGAGGTGCTCCCGTACCAAGAGTGTTGGGACAAAGACTTAGAGGTGCCCTTAACAGAGCAAGAATGGAGCCAAATCTGGGCACGAGCACACGGCACCTCCAGATGCACCACAATCAAGGAATCAGCATATAAATTATGCCTTAGATGGTACCTGACCCCCCCCACCTAATCCACAAAATTAACAGGTCCTATTCACCCAACTGTTGGAGGAAATGCGGTGCGAAAGGCGACCTGTACCACATGTGGTGGACGTGCCCCAAAGCAAATGTCTTTTGGAAAGAAATATTGGGCCATATTAAAGACATTACAGGGGTGGAGTTGCCGATGTCCCCCAAAATGATATTGCTGGGAGTGCCTATAAAGGGAATATATACGCAATGACAGGGCCCAGAGCCACTCTGATAACCCATCTGCTATCAGCGGCGAGAATGTCCCTAGCACAGAATTGGAAGGACGAGTCAGGCCCACAGACTGCATGGTGGTGGGTTAAGATCTGGAATGTAATGGTTATGGAGAAGATATGCGCCCTCAATGCTGGAAAATACACAAGGTTACTAACAATATGGTCGCCCTGCCATGACCTAGTGAAAGACAAAGAAGCCCATTACTTCAATCCATGCCTACTCAGGAAAATACACGTTATTTGACTATTTACTGTGTTATACCCGAGACTCATTTACTCATCGGGAAAACCTCCCGGTGTGTTCTCTACAACCCAAAAGTTGGTGTTCAAATTTACAGGTTTAAGAGGGTATAAAGGGGGAGGGGGATGAGGGAGGAGAAGAGGGGAGAAAATAGAAAACAATTGGAGATCCAGAGTTCGACAAACTTTTCTTCAAAACCTTCTTTTGGAAAGAGACCCATAACTCAACAAACTTATTTAAAACTTGATATTTCCTGAGGAAAGAGAAACCGTATGAAATATATTTGTAAAGACTGGGAACCATGACATACAGAACATGAAGATAGACTGAGGACTGTACTGCAAAGGACTGTACTACAACGAAGTGAAGAACTTTGTTGAACTTTAAAAAACCCTGCGTCCTGAAGAAAAGGAATCAAAGTGTTTGGCCAGTCAAAGCCCAGACTGAGGCTATTGCACCGGGCTCCATATTTATTGTTTTCTCTCAAGTGGTAGGGCCAGTTAGATATAAGAATTTGGACGGAGGACACTTGACTATGAACATTGACACACACCCTTAGTTTTAGTTTTGTTAGTTAGGGAACCATACATGCCAACATTCTGTGACAAAAAATCTGTAGGAATCTTAAAGTTTCAAAAATAGTAATTAGCATAAGGAGGACATCATAGGAAATTATGTCACATTAATGTGACCCAATAAAGTGGCAGGGCGTAACATCACAGAAAAAGTCACGTGAATTTTGACCTTCTGACATCACAGGAAATTGCCTCAAGTGACATATGGCCTTGTAGAGATCATAGGAAAGTTCAACATAATGGTTATAAGGAGATGCCCAGCCAGCTGGGAGCTGAAACAGGAAACACCCACTGAAAATCTGTAGATCCTTCTATGTCAGCAAATGTCTGCTGTGGAGGAATGGGTGTGAAAAGCAAGGTGATAACACTTCTATACCCCAAGGGAAGTGACTGATGTAAGGGCTCGTGCAAATTACGCTTCTAAGGCAAACCCTAGAACAAAAGTAATATAGAGACAAATATATTGCTGTGCCCTTTAGTCCATAACCCAGATGGAGTACATACTGGATGATGCGATGTGAAGCAAAAAATAGATCATTGCCTTAACTTGCCGCAAAGTTGTTACACGGAAAACGTGAATGTTTCAAGGTGCTAAATGAGTGCTATAAATATAGGCGGGTCTCTAATGGGATGGCTCTGCCTTTCATATCACATGTAACTATTCAGAAAGTAGTTTTTCATGCCCATTTCCCGTTGGGCAGAGGAGCAGGAGCAATAAACCTAGTGACTGAGTGTAGTGCCCCTCACTACAATTGGCCCTCATGTATAGCATGAGTGCCTGCACTTTGCAAGTTCGAATCTAACTCAGCCGTTCGTTAACAACACTTTATTGCTTTTGAAAACAGCTCTCACCCTCATCCCGAGAAGCAGCCTGTGACGGTACCAAACAATTGATCATCACAAGTAGCTTCCTGTACCACATGGCTCAAGGTATTCAATTTGGCGTGATGTTTGGCCTGTGAAAAGAAAGCCGGAAATGTCCCACAATTCGGAGAAGGGACCCCTAGATTACCATTTTCCAGAGCCTTTACCACGTCCTTATACAAAGGGGGAGCCTCTTTAATCCGTAAATTGTAATACTTTCCTTTACTTCACAGAGCACACAACACTCTTATTGCAGGGGAAAGGCAATTAGCAGAACATATTCCGCACCAATAAAATCTCAATGGTTGCAAACTCTCAGCTAATTTTCCAAAGCGGGAGCGTCTGTCCACCACAAACATGTGTGTAAAATATCGAAGATAACCTCCAAACGTGTGATGCGCGGTAGCAACGACGTGAATGTATTTATTTAGGTTTCTTGTACGGGTCAAGCCAGGTATCTGCCTCCATTCCAGCTATAAGCAGAAGCCCAGTAGCTCCCTCCATTTGCTGCCCTTCCCTTGCATAGACAAGTACATAATGTGACCTGCACATGGGCCTCTAAAGAAAACGAAAGGTGATGGGTGGACGATTCCTAATCAACCAGAACCACGCGCATTGCTCTGGGTTTCATGCAGAACAATGCCCTGCAGCACACACCAACCACTGCCAGGTCGAAGTGGGCAAGAGGTGGTTCTTCTCTCCTGCTAGGTGAATGGGGGAAGCGGGCTCGAGGGAAGGGTAAATATGATGACAGGGGAAGGGGACCCATGCTGGCTTGGTGCCAGGAGGTGGGCCCCCCCCTTTTCAAAGTGTTTATGCAGAGCTTAATACTGCTGTCTGACTGAGGGCTGACTATTTATTTCGGAGTGGTGATCCAGGGCCTCACAGTTGCCTTACGGGACAGACTTCGCCAGACACATGTCAGAAGTGACAACAACCAAAGTTTAAAAGTATAATGATGTTACCTTTGAATTTGGACATGAACCGGCGTTACAGCAGAGGCAGAGCTCAGCTCAAATTCGGAAGGGAGGAAGGGAACACCTTGGAAGACACCTGGCTGGCAGCTGAGAGGCGCAGGATTTCACAGGCAGCACCGTCACCACACTCTGACACTAAGACTGTCTGCAATGCGCAGGGCAGAGTGTGTCTGTTTCACACCGGCCTGGGCAGGCATGCACTCTCTGTCTTCAATCAAAATAATGACATGGTGCAGTGCTCTGCAGCTCTCTGGGCCTCAGACTGAGGCAGCCAGGCCTTTAAATCCATAGTTGTTACATGAAAATCGGTAGGCGGTAGGACTGCTTAAAAAGCGGTATCCTACCGCCTACATCGGTAGGGTTGGCAAGTATGGGGAACTTCCCTCATAGCGATAGGTATGGATAGGAGTTTTTCTTTTTATAAGTTACTCACCGTAGTGACTAACATCCTCTTAGTCCATAGTCCCCTTTCCTCCATACTGTATGGACGGGAGACGGAAGCTTTTTCACCAGAGAAAACCTTCTTCCCCTTTAAATGTAGAGGTGCGCGGCCCAGGGAGCATGTGCTGCCCTGACACCTGTCACGCTGTCCCCTCATTCGCTCCCTATTTCACAAACATCTAGGTCAAACAATACTCACACTCTATCTAGGACAGGCAACACTCACAATACACCAGTTACCCCAGTCAGGTTTCCATTCCATGTCACTCACAGTGGACGGGTGTCACGTGAGGGGTTTACCCCAAGTGCCACATATGCAGACTCAAGGGTTCCCCATTCCTTCACTGGCGTCTGCCACGGCGTCTGCAGGAGGGAGCTCGCAGGCGCTGGCTACAGGACGCTGCGCGCGGAAAGTCAATTCCGCGATTATGGAGACCATTGAGATCAAAACTACGCTCACGTGTCGCGTCTGCGGGTCACGTGACGCGTTCATTTATTTATTTTATTTATTTATTTATTTATTTATATAGCGTTAAAGCCCACGGGCATCAGAACGCTTACATATAGACAGGACAACAGAGAATGAAGAGGGGACTGGGCGGAAGAGACCTGAATTAATTCAGCATGGTACAGTGTGTTTCCAGGATTTACTTAAAAAGTAAAGTTTTCAGTTTTTTCCTGAAGATGAGATAGTTAGGTTCAAGTTTTAGTGAAGTGGGTAGGTCATTCCATTTACCGATGACTATTGTCGGGAAGGCCTTGCCAAGGCCATGTTGTTTTTTTGTGGTAATGGTTTGTAATTTGCCTATATTTGATGATCTGAGGCTCCTGGACGGTTCGTACCATTTAAACTGTTTCTTGAGGTAGGCCGGAGCTGTGCCATAAAGACAACGATGTACTATGGTGAGAGACTTGAAAGAGATTCTCTCCTCCATAGCCAACCAGTGGAGGGCTTTCCTTTCTCCGGAGATATGTTCTCTCCATGATTTTCCAGTGATCGTTCTGATGGCGTTGTTTTGGATGGTTTGGCATCTTTTCAGGCACTTGCTGTTGGCTCCCAAGAGTAGGGAGTTTCCGTAGTCCAATCTAGATAATATAGTGGCCCTAGCAATGATGATGCTGTTCTTTTGGTCTAACAGTGGCCTGATCTTTTTTAGGAGGATTTGGTGGTACTGGCAGTTTTTTTTAAGGTAGCTTGTGTGTGCTTCAGCGCCAAGAGAGGCTTGAAGGTACACACCTAGGGTCTTTACTTTTGCTGATATTGGAATCTGGATGTTTTTGATGGTGAATGAGTTAAAGGCAGGGCTCAATTTCTTTCTGGCTTGTGGGGATCCGAAGATCATGAGCTCAGTCTTAGAGCCATTTAAGCACATCCAGTTTTCTTTCATCCAGTGTTCGATGGTGTTATAAAGGGTATTAAGTTTATCATTGTCTATTTGGTGGTTTCCACTGAGTTCAAATACCAGTTGGGTATCATCAGCGAAGTTGGTAAAAAATATGCCCATCTGGGATAACATGGTGCAAAGGCATCGCATGTAGAGGTTAAAAAGTAATGGGGAGAAGCTGGCACCCTGAGGGACCCCGCAGTCGACTAGCTTAGCGGTAGATGCTTTGTCTCCCCAAACAATCTTAGATTGTCTGTTTTGTAGAAAAGAGGCGATCCATTCAATGGCTTCCTTTGAGCAATTGCCTGATTTTTCCAGGGCCTCGCGGAGTTTGGCATGATCTAGCAAATCAAACGCCGCCGAAAGGTCCAGCAGTATCAGCAGCCCCGACTTGCCTCTGTTCAAAATGGAAAGCATTTCAGTTTGGAGGTCCAGTAGTGCTGACTCGGTGCTATGGCTGGATCTGAACCCAGATTGTTGTGGATGAAGTAGGTTGTTTTCATCAATGTAGCTTTGAAGTTGGTCGGTGGCTATTTTATCCATAATTTTCAGCAGAAAATTGCAATTTGTGATGGGCCTGAGATTGGCAGGGTCCTGTTGATTAAGGTCTGGTTTTTTTGGTAAGGGAGTGACGGTAACTGTTTTGATGGTGTTGGGTACAGTATGTTCATCCGTCTCACTCGCGGATCAGGTGACGCAGAAGCCTCCGCTACTTAAGCGCTGAACTTCCGCACGTCCGCGCTTCACAGCTGTTCTTTGGAGGACTCTGTACGTCGTTTGGATACCTTGTGTTTCACGGCTCTTGACTCTTGGACTGTTTTCGGATTTGCTTTGCTCACGTCTTTTGCTCTGTTTGCTGGATCATCTCGAACTCGGAACGCCTTTTGGACTGTCTTGGATTACCCTGAATTGGACTTGGCATTTTTTTCCTCTTTGCTGCATTACGTTATCAAGTACTTTGGATTTTGGTCCTTTTGTTTCCTCAAGTTACAGGAGGGCAAGTTGGGTTATAACCCAGCCTACAGTTCTTCTCCCTACTTTCATCAGGGAAACCAGCTCACGTGCCCCTCCACGGAATTATCAACCATCATAGGATTCTGGGCTTCCTCACCCATCAGCTTAGATAAGCCCTGCTCTTTATTCTGCTTGTTTGCTTGTACTGTGCTCGTTTGATTGCTAATAAAGGTTTTCCTTTACAGCTGCCTTGGGTTTCAACATTTTCCGTGGTTCCGGGCTTCAAGAACTACCCATCTGTGGCCTCAATGATCGCATAGGGAGTAATCTTGTATTCTCTCTCTGTGGTACTTGGGGACGGAGGTTTCTATACTCTTCACGACAATCAAGCAACCCGACAACACCGCCCTCAGGCGCCACACCTCAGTCCCCATTGACGCGTCGACAATAGATAGAACATTGCCTAATGACACCAGTATAATTAGGAGGGAAGTTGGTGGGACGTATGAAGGAAAGAGGACTATGGACTAAGAGTACGTTAGTCACTACAGTGAGTAACTTATAATTACTCTTACATCCCGTCACCTTTCCTCCATACTGTATGGGCGATTGCAACCGATTGTAGCCCCATGGTGGAGAGGAGACCCTCCTTAAGCAAATAGGTTCCTGAGAACCGCCTGTCAGAAAGCTGCATCAGATCTGGAGCCGGCATCCAAACAGTAGTGCTTACAGAAAGCTGAGGGAGAGGCCCACGTGGCTGTCCTGCTTATGACTTTCCAAGGGACATGGCGCTGGAATTCGATGGCCGTTGCCTTGGCCCTGACTGCGTGGGCATGCAGGTTGGCCGGGAGCGGCTTGTGCTGGCCCTCGTACGCTTCCTTAATGGCGGAGACCATCCACCAGGATTTGGAGGATAGCCTGGCCTCGAGCCACCAAAAGTGACAGAGCGTCCGACTTGCGGAAGCCCTTGGTCCTGTCCAAGTAGAATTTTAGGGCACGCCTGACATCCAGGCAGTGCAGCACTCTGTGCTTCATCCTTGGGATCAGGAAAGAACGTAGGAAGAACTATTTCTTCGTTCAAGTGAAATGCAGATGGAACCTTGGGCAGAAATGCCTGGTGCGTCCGCATGACTACCTTGTCCTTGTGAAAGGTGGTATATGGTTCATAGGCGACCAGCGCCTGGATGTTGCTGACTCTGCGAGCCGAGGTAAGACCAACTATTAAGGCCGTCTTGATGGTGACCAGCCTAACGTCCACAGACGCCATTGGCTCAAATGGTTTGTGCGCCAGGGTGCCCAAGACTATGTTAAGGTCCCACACAGGGAGCGGTCTCCTGATGGGCAGGGAGAGCCTAGCAAGACCAGTCAGATGTTTCTTGACTATAGGGTTAGAGGAGGAAAAGATGCCTTCCTGCGAGTTCCTGTAAGCCCCAATGGCTGCAAGATATGTGCGGCAGGTGTCCACCTGTAAGCCTGAATGAGCGAGGTGCGCCGAAAAGGAGAGCATGTCGTCCAAACTGCAGGCCAATGGGTCAATTCCCTTCGAGTCTGCCCAGTGGCAGAATATGGTCCATTTGCTTCTGTACTGGGCCCTGGTGGCCTTGCTCCTGACACCCTGTACGATCTCCAGATTGGCCTGTGATAGGCTAAGGTGCCGAAGCGTTACCTGCTCAGGTACCACGCTGTGAGGGCTAGTTTCCCTGGAGTGGGGTGGATGATTCTGCCCCCCTGCTGTGCCAGAAGATGTGCTGAACCCATCAGAAGGTGTATGGGGGGGCACCTCCGAGATGCTGAGTAGTTCCAAAAACCATGGCCTGGCCGGCCACCATGGGGCTATCAGAATGATGAGGAGTCGGTGAGACTCCTTGATCTTGCAAATGACCCTGTGGATCAGTGCGGTAGGCGGAAAGGCGTAGGCTTTCATGCCGGTCCACTGGAGGTGAAATGCGTTGGCCAGAGAGCCGGGGCCCTGAGCTTGCAAGGATGCAAACTGGGGACACTACTTGATTCTTAAATAACAAGGTTATTTAGCTGCCACTTGTAATTGTCTGCTCCAAGCCTGCTGAGCCTGTCCGCCTCCAGGTTGGATTCCTCAAGGAGGTGGACTGCTGAAAGGTAAATTTCATTTTCCAAGGCCAATGGCCACATGTTGATCGCCAGTCTGCACAGGAGGGGATCTGGTGCCTCCCTGCTTGTTGACGTAGTACATGCTGGTTGAGTAGTCTGTCTGGATGAGGACAACCTTGCCCTTGAGAAGTGGTAGGAATGCTCCGAGCGCTAGCCAGATGGCGTTCATCTCCAACCAATTGATGTGGTATTCCTGCTCCTGTCGAGTCCAGGTGCTATGGACCGAGAGATCGTCCAGGGTGGTTCCCAGCCCTCGAGCGAGGAGTCTGTGGTGATGGTGGCCTGCGGAGAGGGCGGCCAAAAGGGCTTGCCCGTCCATGGGTTGCAGTCCATGGACCACCAAGTTAGGTCCGGGTGGAGAGATGGAGGAACGTTGATCGTCTCGGATTGCGAGTCCCGCTGAAGTGCAGCTGAATCCTTCTCATCCTTAGTCTCGTGTGTGGCACGGCTAGCAGAACCGCCGCTAGTAGACCCAGGAGATGTTGGTACCACCATGCCAAGGACACTTCTCTGCTGAGGAAGTGGGCGGTGGCCTTCTTGGTGGCGGAGATCTTGTCTTCCGACGGGAAAACCCTCTCGGAGCACGTGTCCCAAATGAGTACCTGGAATGTCAGAGTCTGCATATGGAGCAGCTGTGACTTCTTGAGATTGAGCAAGAAGCCCAGGTCGTGCAGTGTGTTCATTAGGGCATGGGACACGTGGTGAACCACTTCCGGAGATGTAGCCCTGACGAGCCAGTCGTCGAGGTATCGGTAGATGTGGAGGCCCTGCACTCTGAGGAGAACCTAGGGGCGAGTTGAGGCCAACGGAAGGACATTGTATTGGAAATGGTAGCCCATGATTCTGAACCATAGGAAAGAATGATGGGGCTGCCAAATTGGGACGTGTAGGTACGCGTCCTTCAGGTCCAGGGAGCACATCTTGAATTTTTGCAGGGGTAAGGAGAGTTTGAGGGTGGAAAGGTCCAGCACACTCTCAGGCCCGCCTGGTTTTTCTTCTGAATGGCGAAAATCCTGGAGTAGAAGCCGAAGCCTTGCTGGGAGGCTGAACTTCCTCCACTGCCTGGCTCTCTACGAGTGACCGGATCTCCGCCAAAAGAGTTGCTGTCCCAACCTGTGGGAGTGGAGGGGAGAAAGGAGGAGAGGCTGGGATCGGAAGGCAGCACCCTGTGGATACTACAGAGAGGATCCAGGAGTCCGCTAAATTCTGGTGCCAGAATTGTGCATGGAGAGCAGCAAGCCTGCCCCCCCACCGGAGACACGTGGGCCTGAAGGGGCATGTCATGCCTTCTTTCCCTCGGAGGCTGAGGAGGGGGACTGGAAAAATCCCTTACTCCCCCCCCCTTTGTTGTTTGCGCCGGTTCTGAGACGGCGAGTGGTCCGGCTGCCTGGATATGCGTTCAAGGAAGCCGCAGAACCCTCTATATGTACGACCCTTCGCCGAGCGCTGGTGAGATTGGGTGTACGATTTGGGCGTGGTCTTAGAAAGAATGGATAAAGACTTTGCCGTTTGTGAGCTGTTCTTCTTGTCCAGCTCTTTGTCCGTAGAGGAGTGGAAGAGGCCCCCCCCACCCCCTCGAACGGTAGATCTAGAATGCACTCCTGGACATCCGGTTTGAACTTCGTTGCCCGGAGCCAGGCTGTTCTCCTCATGTCCGTGACAATGCAGATGGCACGGCCTGAGATATCGATGGCGCCACTATGGATTCCATGAGGTCATGCGCCACGAGCTTGGCTTCTGCTAGCCCTGCCTTAAAGCGAGATTGGCATTGGGTGGGGAGTTCCGGGACGAAGTCTGCAATTTCCCGCCATAACCGTTGGTTGGCGGCCACCCGCATGGCATCTGCGTTGGCCTGACGCAGGTGCAAGGAGGCGTTGTGGTAGATCTTCTTGCCGTACGCCTCCAAGATCTTCTACTTCTTGCCTAGCAGCGCTGCAGAGGAGAAGGCTGAGGACGACTGAGGCTTGGAGTATAGTGATGCCGCAGCGATCACCGAGGAGTGTGGCTGAGGATGGGTGGAGAGCAAGAGTGTATCCCCCTCTATCTACCTGTACTTGGCGTCCAGGCGTCGGTTGACCGGCTGGACTGAGTGGGGCTTGAGCCAACCCTTCTTGGCGAGGGAGACTACATCGGTTTGTAGTGGAATCCCCGTGTTGGTAGAGGGGCGTCTTGTGAGGACTTCAGCCAGAACCCTCTCTGCCGGCTGTTCGCCCTAGTGTTGGGGGAGGCCCAGGTACTCCGCCAGGCCAGCAAGACGTTCATGGAAGGCCCTGGCTGAGGATGGCGCATCCGGATCCTCCTCCTCGTCCCTATGCTGCGGATCTGGAGATTCTTGTGGAGGAGGAGGGGTAGATTGCGCCGGAGGCTGCGGTACAGGGACCGCAGCCGGAGGCTGAGGAGGCGGCGGAGGTTGCAGAGTTGGCTGTGGAGGCGGCTGCACCGGGCTGTGGGGGCCCGATGAAGGTGTCTGTGGTGCCTCTAGCATGATGGGGAGGACTTACCTGACTGCGTCTTTGATGATAACCCCCATCTGAGGAGACCTCATGAGGCCGAGAAACTTCTCGAAGAGCACTTCCTCACTGGCCAGAGAGGTGGCAGGGGTTACCGACAGGGTAGCGGGGGGCTGCTGGAGCTGCTGCTTACCCAGTCCATATGGACGCAAAGGAAAGTTGCCCTGCGCAAATGAAGGGTAGACTGTAGGCCACGTACCTGGTTGAGGCCAGTCCCACCTCGACACTCGTTCTTCGCTGAATTTGTGAAATGGTGTCAGGCGGGTGGCCCTTTCTGACACGGTGGCCATTTTGTCGAGCTGCCTTCCACGTGCCTGCGACGTGTTGCTTGGCCCGCTGGGCCCGGCCTGGTCCAAGACTCTTGCATGTGGATCACGAAGCCTACCCTGCTCCTCGGGCCCCTGCCCTGTAGGTGTGACACCCTCGACCCGGGGGTCGGTAGAGCTGCGTTTAGCTGCCCCCTCGGACGTACTGCCGGTAACAGGGCATGGCCCCTCCTAGGTGTTGCTGGTAATAGGGCATATCCCCTCGGGTGTAGCCCTGGTACAAGAAATTGCAAGGCCACCTGGAAAAAATCCCCCTCAGCTGCAAACAAACTCAAACTCTCCAAACTAACCACACTCTATAAAAAAGAAATCTACCTGGCCAAACAAACCTTTGACTCTCGCATATCCCAAGCTAAATCTAATATGAAAGAACTCTTCTCTATACTTAAAGAAGTAGAAACCCCCATACTACCCCCCCGATACCTGCACCAAAGATAAAAACTGGTGCTCTGAAATTCAAAATGCCTTGGCAAATAAGATCGTGACCCTTCAAAGTAAAATCTCTAGTAAAAAAGCTGCCCTAAAAGACACTCTCCCCTCCAAAACTCAGGATAAGCACACGCCCACAGATCCTATCAGCTTCAAGTTCTCCAAAGTCAATACTCTTGAAGTAGAAAAAATGATCCTGTCTTTGAAACCATCCAACTGCCAGGGAGATCTGTGCCCAGCACAGCTTATCAAAGATGCCGCCCGTGACCTCTCCCCCTTCATCACTAAACTGATCAACGCTTCCTTCAACACTGGCTCCATCCCTTCAAACCTAAAACAATCCTGGGTACTTCCATTATTAAAAAAACCTACTCTGGACCCAGCCATACCCATAAATTACTGACCTATAACTACTGTTCCCTTCTTACTAAAAATCCTTGACAAGATCGCCTATGTACAAATACAGAAGCACCTGGAGGAACACCACCTCTTAGGATCTAGACAATCAGGGTTCCATTCTCAACACAGGACTGAAACTGCACTCATTGACTTAAAAGCTCAGATTGATACTCTTAGGGACAAAGGGCAAGTTGCCTTGCTCCTCCTCCTTGACTTCTCTGCAGCTTTCGATTTGGTCGACCATTCTGTCCTATGCTCACACCTCCATACAGCAGCACACTTCTCTCCAGAGGCCATCAAATGGATCATTTCATTCCTCAACGGAAGAACTATGAGGGTCTTCTCCCCCACTGCTGCAGCAGACCCCATTCCTATCACTTGTGGTGTCCCACAGGGCTCCTGCGTCACCCCCACACTGTACAACATATTTACCAAGCCCCTTTTCGAAGATTTGGATCATCTTGGTATCACCTACACTAACCATGCAGATGATACCCAGATCCTCCTTCCGCTTTCCGGAGATTATGAAAAGGATTTGTCCTTGCTAAATAGGGTGTACATCATCATTCAGGCATGGATGGCCACTCATGGACTATGCCTGAATGATGAGAAAACGGAGCTCATCATCCTGGGTACTACGCCCAGTTTAAAGAAACTTAGCCCTGCCTACAACTCCTTTATGATAGATGGGAATAATATCAAAGTCGGTCAGGAGGTCAAAACACTGGGTCTCTACTTGGACTCCAACCTTTCCTTCAAAAGACAACTGAGTTCCCTGGCATCCTCAACTGCATACATGTGCAAATTAATCCACTCAGCCAAACCATTTCTGTCGGACACTTAGCTGCCTCACACTCGCTAGCCCTTATACTTTCCCACCTTGACTATTGCAACGCCCTTTACCTGGGAACCTCCAAGGCTACCACCAACAAGTTACAAACCCTCCAGAATAACGCCCTGAGAGCAGCCCTAGGCATCCCTAGAAGAGAGCACATTTCAGGACTTAGCCAACAGAATAACTGGCTTTCCACTAGAGACAAAAGCCTCCTAAAAACGGCATCTCTAACCCACAAATCTCTCAACAATGCTGCACCGATCTATTTGATTAACAGGTTCCAGAGACAAGCTTCCGCAAGACCCCTTAGAACTGCATACAAAGACTGCCTCGCTGTCCCAAATTTCAAACTTGCCACCATAGGAGGTAACAGTTTTCCGGTAAAAGCAGCCAAATTGTGGAACTCCTTGCCTCCCAACTTGAGAGCAGATATGCCCTACTTGAAATTCCGATCCATGGTAGTTTCATGGCTGAAAACGAGGGACCACCAAGATAGCTAGGTGCCAAGGCTATCACTTCCTGCTACCCGCACACTGTGTAACCTCGTGCGCCCACCCGTACTCGCGTTTATATTGTATATATTGCTTGTTCTCCTTACTATGCTCTATATATACTTCCATTGCCTACATGTATATTCTATATTTGTAACCAAGCTTCGCATATTCTTGTAAATGCTGCGCCTTGATAACCCAGGGTATAACTGCGCATTATAAATAATAAAACAAACAAACCCTTCAGTCCCTCGACACTGCGCCCGGGAGGATCCGAGGACCCTTCGACCCCGAAGGCCGGTAGCTGTAGCAGCCTCGGAGCACGTGCCGGTAGAAGGACCTGGCCAGACCCTCTCGCACGGAAGAATCCCTGAGCAGGAGTCTCCCTTGCTGGGTGCGCTAGAAAATATTGGCCCTACCTTGGGCCTGGTTTGATGCTTCACAAAGTTCTTAAGACCCTGTGGAAGAGCTCCCTCCACCTGGCTAATCTGTTCTTCAGCGCCTTTGAGGATAGCGAGTCACACGCCGAACATGATTGCAACCGTGGTCTGAGCCAAGGCAACATAGGAGAGGGCATGGGGGTCTGAAGTTGGGAAAAGCCCGTTGCCGGATGGACACCTGTGGAAGTCGACATGCGCCAGGGAAGAGTGTGACGCCTGAGGACCGAGTAACTGAATGATAGATAAGATTAAAAAAAGAAAGAGAAGAAGTATCCACGCGTGGAATTACATGGTTGAAGCAAACCCAGGAGCACTGCTGAATTCAGCCTGTTCCCGTCGACGCGGAAATGGGGACCGAGGTGTGGCGCCGGAGGCCGGAGTCAGGGCAGTGTATGCTCCCTGGCCCGCGCCCAAGCGCGCCTCTAAATTTAAAGGCGAAGAAGGTTTTTTCTGGTGAAAAAGGTTCAGTCTCCCGTCCCTTGGAAGGGACGGCCATATAATATGGAGGAAAGGGGACGGGACATAAGAGTGACAGTTAGTCATTGCACAAATGAGAGAGCCGGCTTATGGATACATCCAAATGCTTGTGCTTCCATTCTACAAAAATGCTCCAAAGAGGAGGCTCACACCACCTTAATTTGCCAACTTCATGAGAGTACCCAGACAACATAAACAAGGAGAGCGGGCGGGGGGGTTTGAAAAATCACTGATTCATCGACAGTGTCCTGTATTTCTGCTACACAGCCCATATAGCCGTGCAAAATGCTGTTTCATTTCACCACTATTGGCATTCTTGGCACTCAGTAACCCACATGCCGAGTCCTCAAAGCACACACTTCCAATTTATTTAAGCGTTCTGGCACATGTCCTAGCCAGAGCATTGGTGGACAAAACATTAGCAAAAACAAAGAGGTGATGACTGGAAGGTTTAGAATAATTCTTAACCACTGGCACTGCCCTGGGCAACCCTCCAGACCATCGTTCTTCGCCTGTCAAACCATTACAGAAGGGGAAAGACCATATGCAAATCAGGCTTGGCCCCACCCCATGAGGGGCAGTCCAGCCCCAACTGCTAGGTCACATCCCTTCTGCACGAGACCACAAGCATCCCCAAAGATGTTTCAGACTTGTTGGGCCTCATCAGTGAGGAGTAGCTTGGGTCTCTAGACCCAGCAGGCACAGGGCCCACGTCTGGGCATACCCGTCCCACTCGGGGTGACAACGCAAAAACAAAGAGGTGATGGCTGGAAGGTTTAGAATGGTTTTATGGTTGAATGTAAACAGAAATCTTGGTAACCAGAATCCCCTTGAAAGGAGAATCATGTGTAACAGAGCGATAAGAGTCACAAGTATGACATTTCACAGCGACATTTAAGTGTGAAATAGAACAGTGTATGCTGTTCAAATTGCTGATAGGATTCAGTAACTTGAGAGAAAAACAAGGTACCGTCCGGGTAATCCTGTAAAACATAAGGTTAACTAGGTTACCGACGAAACACTAAAGTTTCACTTTAAACAGACTGCTTGTCTTTAGGTCGGAACAGAACGGTGCATGTTGGTCAAGTAGTCGGAGAGCAAAGTGAGGCACCGCCCGAGTAATCCTGCAAAGCATCAGGTTACCTTGGCAACCGTCGAGACGAATTCGTTTTGTTTTGTATTATAGCATTGTAACAGTTA
The DNA here is from genome assembly GCF_040938575.1 of Ambystoma mexicanum. NCBI lineage: Eukaryota > Metazoa > Chordata > Amphibia > Caudata > Ambystomatidae > Ambystoma > Ambystoma mexicanum. The sequence goes on from NC_090937.1 coordinate 1,107,543,445, forward strand.
AGAATGTATGAGCGGCAGAGCACGTTGTTTTATTTCACTGATGTAAGTATACAGAATGCAGTAGGATAGGAAAAGTTATCACATTTTTTTGAGATCATCTAGCACAAGGATAACACATAGCGTTAAGCGCATAGGAAGGTTATAAAATAGGTCCGTTCCCATAGTAACGTTGAATGCAACGTGAGCACGCACACGGACACGCTGCAGATCGGCTGCAGGTAAGAACGTTGGGCTGAAAGACAACAGGGGGATAGAGAAAGTGAAGTAAGGGGGAATCTTAAACTAGGTGGTTACTTTGTTTATTGTTCATAGATATTCACTGGACTCAGTCGCTAGGCTGACAGTACAGTAATGAAAGGACAACGTTGACCACGCGCTGAGAGAAAATGGCGTGGTAACGAGGTAAGAAGGGTGGAAAACTACAAAACAGCATACTAACAGACGAATATGAATTGTATTCTAAGAGATGCCATTTGAATCTTACAGTACAGATTCAAAGCAAGATGGCCAAGGTGTATATGTTGAAGACTACAATAAGGTAACAATAAACATATACATTCTGATAAACGAGAGAAGGAAGATACAGGACTATAGCGCTGACTTTATGTATGGTGGTTACTTTTGTCTCCCTCCCTTCTGAATTTGCTGCAATAACTACAATACGTGAAATGATGGTATGTGTTAATTTCTTTATTACTTTTTCTATTTAATTTGTATTTGTGAACTAATGGATGTTTTGGCATATGTGTTTTTGGACTAATCATATAAATCATGAATACATAGGTTCACCCTGAAGGAGAATTTGTCTCCGAAATGCATTGGCATTAGAACCTCAAATCAATATGTAACTCATGTGCCAACCTTAGTTTTCATAAGAAATTATTATTTAACAAATGCAAGAAATATACAAAGTTTGACCATTTGGAGATTCATGATGTGTTCATTATGAATGATTGGCAACTGAGAATTACATGAAATTGATGATTGGATGAACTACGAATGAAGATATAGAGATCAATCATTTGATTTTTTAGTAACCCTGAGGGGTACAGTTAGAGAGCGACTGACTAGCTTGGTTTTTCAACCCAGCTTTTTGCATGCACTGATTTTTGGGCCCAGGTGTCTCTGGACTTTTTTGTCAGTCTGCTCCTTCAAACAAACTTGACTTTTGGAATAAATTGTATAGAAAAGTTAGCATATAAGAGTGGTGCCCACCTATTTGCATTGCCTGCTTAGAATGAATCTTAACCACTGGCACTGCTCTGGGCAACCCTCCAGACCAATGTTCTTCGCCTGCCAAGCCATTACAGAAGGGAAAAGACCATATACAAATCAGGCTTGGCCCCACCCCATAAGGGTCAGTCCAGCCCGAACTGCTAGATCACATCCCTTCTGCACGAGACCATAAGCAACCCCAAACATGTTTTGGCCTTGTTGGGCCTCAGTGAGGAGTAGCTTGGGTCTCTAGGGCCAGCAGGCATGGGACCCACGTCTGGGCATACCCGTCGCACTTGGGGTGACAACGCAAAAACGAAGAGGCGATGGCTGGAAGGTTTATAATGAATCTTAACCGCTGGCATTGCTCTGGGCAACCCTTCAGACCATCGTGCTTTGCCTGCCACCGTTTTTCCCCTTCTGTAATGGCTTCGCAGGCTGAAAAATGATGGTCTGGAGGGTTTTCCAGAGCTGGGTCCGTGGTTGTGATTAATTCAAAACCTTCCAGTTTTGTTTTGGACAAAACTTTATAGCACTTGCACAAGTGGAGGGGGAAGCAGCTGAAAATATAGGTTTCGTGTCTCAGTGATGCTTCACCTTATCTTTTTTATTTCAAGCATCCAACAAAAGTACCAATTAAATGGTGATGAAACAACACTATGCTGGGTATACCGGTGGATTGAACACAGCCACACACACTAAAATTGAAAGTTTAGCCTCAGCGACCTAGAGTGTGGTTCTGGTGGGGAACATTATATGCACCCCTGTGCTGTTAAGGTAGGAAGTGGTCCGTGGGTTGAAGTGAAGTGGGTAAAGGAAACACATACATGCAGAGGGGTGAGGGTAGGAAGAGGACCGGGGGAGGGTGTAGAGGACGGGGAGGTGGCGGATATGCTTGAGGTTTAGGCCACAGGGGTGTCCCCCCCACACAGGGGAAGGTAGTCGTTAGGGGGCCAGAGGAGAGAACCTTTGTGGGGCTATGGGGGTTTTTCCCACCCAAAAGGAGGGACTGGACTGAGCAGGGAATGAGCATGAAAGATGGTCGCAACGGGAAAAAGGCGTGTAGTAAAAGCAGATTTGATTAACTCTGCCTGACACCATTTATCATTGATCCTGAGATTTACTGTTAAATAGTTAAAACCTTGGATGCATTTTCGAGCAAGGTATGGGTGGCAGATGTGGACCAGTTGAGTACTGAAAAGGTTATTAAAATAACATTCAAATCTGTTCCCAGTTCGAAGCCTCCTACACAACCAATGCTGTTATCAGACTTGTGGTGTAGACAGGTAGTATCACAATCGGCTGAAATTCATAGATTTTTCCTCCCAGTATAACCATTCTTAGTCAATCAATGCCTTTTTACCACAAGTTCATTTGGTGGAAACAATAAGAAGAAAACAGTATTCCAAAGTGGTCAGTTGAGCCCATATACACAGATTCCTTTTACAAACAGAATTCCATAGCAGATGGTGACTTTATTTTATGGTTCGTTCAGCTCACGTGATTTGCTTGCACTTCATTATGGGGCTGGTAGTCCTAACTTTAATCGCCACCACCTGCTCTCCAGAACCACAGCAACCATGTTCTCTTCCTCTTATATTGGAGACCTTCTCCTAACTGTTAATTCACAGCTGTTTCAATTGTGGGCCAATTACTGCAAAGAACTAACAGATGCTAAACAGCAGTGCCTGCTAAAACAAAAAGTAACTACTTACTAGCCATGAAGGTCTGCGTTTCAGGTTTGATTTTGGCAAACAGCAGCTAAGGGATTGATTTTTTTTAGACAGAATTTACAATCCGTTTTAGGTCATTCCTGCGCAGGACCCATTAAAAAGATATTGTCCACAACCAAATAATTATTCATGAACTTTTTTATGACTAAATGTCAGATAGACATAAAAGTCAAGTAGAAGAGACTAATACCATGCATTTGATTTCTGCAGTGACTTTATACCAAGGTGTTTGGTGTTTTTGTTGGCCAACTGTATATGGGCTTAGGTGTGGGCAGCCACTGCTAATCTGTAACATAAGCAGTATATACGTATGGTATTTAATTTTTCATATGCATTATGGGAATTGAAGTCTTAAATACATTTCATGCACCATCAGTTTGCTCTATAAACTGTAGCGCCCAATTCAATCAAGAAGTTTGTTTAAACTGCTGGGACGTCAATGATTGTCTAAGGATTTAGGGCATTTAATAAATGTTTCAAGGGCAGTGAATGGATTAAATGCTGGCTATTATTGAGTGACAATACTGTAATTTATGAGTAAATAGTTGAGTATCCCTTTGTTTAAGATGGAATAGCTACTTGTAAAGCCAGTTCCTCATCGTGGGTATATTTATTGAATTCGTAAACACTGAATATCTTTGTCTTTGTGCAGGAGCCTAGAACACCAGAATAGGAAAACATACTATAATTAAATGTAAACACATTAAATAACCTTTCATAATAATGATTAGATTAATGTCTACATGGCATAAAACCTTATGTTTTGACTAAATTACCTTACATAATGGAATGCAATGTACTCCAATTGCATACCTGCAGCCCTTTTTATTGTTCTATGTTGTTTTGCTGACAGGATTTTTTTCCATAGAATTTGTACAGAAAAAATTCCAGCGAAAAAAACTCCTGTTGATGTAACAACGAGATACCCCTTTCCATAGGACACTGAATAGACCACCAAGCTCCAGGAGAAGCGACAAACCGTAAAATGTTTCCATTCAAAGCAGGAAAATGAGCTAGAAACACTGCTCTACAAAAAATTAACCAAAAACGTTGCACGACTGTCCAGACATCGGATTATAACCAGAAAAGTTCTGAAAAAGCTGCCTTGCAGATTTCTGAATTCGGAACATTCCTCATGAAGGCTGCTGCAGTGGCCTTACCAGTCAATTGGGTCAGAGGGCTTCAAGTGAAAGGTTTATTGGCTTTCTGATAGCACAGCTGGATATAGGATACTATCCACCTGGAGATGGAATGCTTAGATGCCAGGAGAACCAAAAGGGTATTGCATTGTTACAGCGACAGGAGTTTGACCAATGGAATTTTTTCCATCAAGATTCCATTGAAAAAACCCATTATTGAAAATATAGGGGGTTGGGTAAGGGGATACAGAAAGTAGGGAGGGGGGTGGGGTAAGTATACAAATAGGGGGAAGGGGGCTTGGATGGAGAACCCCCCCCCCCAAAAAAGAACATTTCAATGATTTATTTTCCATGGAATGTTTTTGGTAAAAAAATCAATCGAAAAACTCTGGTTGACAAAACGACATAGAACCAACCAAAAGTTGTTCCAATTTCCTTTGTTGTCTTCTTTAGGTAGTAACAATGTCCTTTTCACATCCAGGGTGTTTAAGGACCTTTTTGATGTAGTGGAAGGATTAGCAATAATAACAGGCAGGTGAATAGACTGATGCACACCATTTGCAATAAACAAAAGGTGGGTTCTTAAGAGTCTCCTGAATCTCATGAAATACCATTCAAGTTTCATGCTTTCATAAAGCCTGGATCTCTACAACTCAAGTACAGTGGAACACCGTTTCTTCAATACATTCAGCCTAATGCATGGGATCAAAGGGGGGGGGGGGGGTGGAGCAATGAGCTTAGCTAAGAAAATATCCAGCTTGTAGAGAGGACAGGGTCTGCTGAGGGGCCCTGCCAAAAAATCCTTGATCATAAGAACTTTGAATGGCACCCGAGAAGATGTGTTCCTGCACGCAACTATAGCAGGGAAATGAATTTCTAGAGAACTGTGACATAGATTTAGCAAACTAGGAAAGGTATGGTAGTACCATATTCTATTGGCAGATTTTCATTTTGTCTCCTCTGTTCCAACACCACAGGTGGAAACTCTCTCACTTGAAAGCATACAATGATCATGTTGAAAAATATGCGATTTCTCTTACAAAATGTCATGCAGTCATCAAAGAGGCTTAAGTGCCAGTACTGCAGGTGTCCAGGGGCCATGCTGTGAGGCACAGGTGGAATACTTTGTTCGCGTTTGTTAGGAGGCTTGGTCTGAACGGCAGCATCCACTGCCAAATAGTGAACAGATGGTTACTTTCTGAATACCACCACTGATGGTGCTACGCTGGTACTAGTCCCATTATTCTGGCCCTGGATTGTTTCAGCTTGACAATCACCTTGGGGAGTAGAGAAAACAAGGGAATTAATAAAGGCGCGTTGCCCCTTGAAGGCATAGTCAAGGAATTTTGTTTTTTACTTCTGTAGCAAATAGGTCTAATTGTGGTTGGCCTTCTCTTTGAGAAATAGCTCAGATGACCGTGTCATTTAGCACCCACTTAAAGTCTACATGGAAGGACCTGCTCAGAAGTCCAGAATATACAGACACACACTGCCAGATCTTCAGATGGCACTGTTTTTTGTTCCTCTTTTCTTGCTGATGTGCCACACTGTTGTGGTGTTGGCCATTGGGACCGCTACTGGAAAAGTATTTTGTGTGAATAGAAAGAAGGCTTGCAGGGCTAGAGGTGCCACTCTGAATTCCAGCATATTTCTTTTACTGTCCAAAGCCCCTGTATTTCTTGAGAGACCATTGGGCTCCCCATCGTTCCATAAAAGCATCTGTTACAATGGTTTTGTAGAATTGCTTTTACAAGGAACCGCCCTGATTCAAGAGAATTGCCTTGCACCACCAACCCAGAGATTCCTAAACTGCAGGCGGGATCATGACTTGTTGCTCCTGAAAGCTGGTTTTCTGGGACCTCTGATGAATCCTGCAGTCATCACACTAATTACCCAGTGATGATCTCCTCCAACATGGCCAGGGGACAGCAGCCGCTACCTGATCCTGACCCTCAGGTTGGTAATATGAGGGAGGATCATGTGGGAGGGGATGACTATCGGGAGGAAGTGGTAACTCCACTGGAAAAGACACAGTATACCCCCCCTTCTGAAACTATGGCATCTAACATACTGATGGCATACTGCCAATCTGAACAAACTACTATTATACATAACACACACTTAAAATCTCATATTTCTGATGGTTTTGCTTTAAACAAAGATTCAAAACAATACAGCCTTGAAATGTTTAAAACTCCTATGGACTTCAAATCCTGTAAAGCCTTAAGTACCGAGACGAGGAAGAACAAGGAGCTAATGATGAATAAAGGTATCATCATATTAAATGTGCAGACTATTGTCCAAATACAAATCAGTTGCCCTGGACATTTAAAACTTGATGAATATCTTCCATACGTGAGAGGAGAAGGAGGCGGCAGAGGAGCGAAGCAGGAAGCGGCACAGAAAGCAGAAGCAATGAGGTGAACCGCTCTTGGCGAGGCAGAAGTTTGTGAGAACCTGCTTGGAGGTGCACTTATCGGGAGAGACGCGAGACTGGGAAAGGTGTTGAAGACGCTTTAAAGAACTGTTGGAAGGTCGACGGCAGCAGAGAGGCTGTTGGAGCTGCAGTCCTCCAAAATCACTTCAGTTTCACCGGTACCTGAACGCAGAGCCAACGCTGGAACCCAATGAGGGTCTACGAAGCCGCGAAAGCCTTCCAAGAGTTACAGCTTCAGCGCAACAGGGTGCCATGATCCAGAAACACTATCAAACACCGTCTGCCAAGAAGTGTTGGGGATTCCGGGGCGTACAGATAGGGATATGGAAAATTAAATAACTCTCTTGAATACCAACCAAGTGAATTGAAAAAACAGAACTTGCACACATCCACATGTGAGAGAGATCAATATGGGGAAAGCTGGAGTAAACGTTATCCTCAGCAGATAAACATGAATGAAGTTGAAGGGCAAAATGTGTACTACAAGTCTCCTTATATTGATTTATTTATTGTTCCATTTATAAAGCGCACTAAGCCCTTAGGCATCAAGACACTTACATACACCAATTACACATGTGACCAGCATCAGGTTTACAAAAAAAAACATGGTATACATTCGGAATAGATGGACATTGTTGTTGAAACACCCTTGCAGAGGAAGGACCAATGCTGGAAAGAGTTAGGTGAAGAGCAACGTTTTTAGCTCTTTCCTGAAGGTCCAGTAAGATTGTTCAGCTCGGAGAGTGGGCGGGAGTAGGTTCCACTGCTTGGCCGCAAATATTGGGAAGCTAGATCCTCCAGTTTATGCTGGCTTGAATTTCGAATGGGTGATACAGTGGGCGTACGCAGCTCTGGTCGGTCTGGTGGAGAAGGCTTTGGTGATTTCTTGGGATATGTAAGGAGGGGCAACTTTGAATAAGCATCTATGTGTGATGGAGAGGTTTTTCTCACGAATCGGAAGCCAATGGGCAAGTTTGCTCGCTGCAGTGATGTGATCAGCTTTGTGGATTTCGAGCACAGCTTTAAGTGCGTTATTCTGAATAACCTGCATTTCTTTTCGGATATTGGCATCTGTGGTCCCTGGAAAGAGGGCATTGCAGTAGTCGAGTCTAGATCCTATGATGATTCGGGCTATAGTCAAGCAACTGTCTGGGCATAGGAAAGGTCTGGAAGTGTTGATTAGTTTAGTCGTATAGGCGGCACTGGCTGCAAAGGCGCTCACTTGTGTTAGTGATAGTGAAGCGTCTAGATATACGCCAAGTGTTTTCACCACAGGGGAGACTGGGATTACTATCTTGTCAGTTTTGAAGGAGGAGTATTGGGGCTTCATTTTTTCATTACTGGGGGTAGGGGGGCACCAGGAGAAGCTCTGTTTTCTCCTCATTTAGGAGTAGCCGGTGAGTGGCCATCCATGATTGGATCGTCATGTAGATTGAATTAAGAGAGGAGGAATCTTATTGGTAGTTTCCACAGAGGGGGGGTAGGATCCGAGTGTCATCTGCGTAATTTGTATAAGATATGCCAATGGAATCCAGGAGGGTGAATAATGGGGTTGTGAATATGTTATGCAAAGTTGGTGACACACAAGATCCTGGTGGGAGGCTGCATGAAACGAGTGCTGATTGTGCGCTGGCCTTCTCTGCAAATACCCTCATGGATCTGTTCCCTAGAAAGGATGCAATCCAAGCTGAGGCTTCTGAAGAGAAGTTGGCAGAGGTGTATAGGTGCTGACCATAGATTTTATGGTCAACCCGATCAATAGCAGCTGAGAGATAGAGGAGAAAGTAGCAGGGCAGGCTTGCCTTCATCCCTAATTTCATCAATCTGGATTTTAAGGTCGATAAGAGCTGATTCAGTCCCATGGCCTGGGTGGAAGCCTTATTGGCGCATGCCCAAGATTTGGTTGGTTTCAAGGCATCGCTGGATTTGTCGATAGGCTGCTCTGTCAAGGATTTTGAGTAGGAAGGGGACAGTTGTGATTGGACGGTAGTTGGTAGGGATTGCAGGGTCTAGTGTGGGTTTTTTGATAAGAGGGAGAACCCATTCTTCTTTGAGGATAGTAGAGACTATGCCAGTGGAGAAGGGTGCCTTGATAAAGGTGGTAATGAGGGGGGCTATAGTGTCTGAACACTCTGAGGCTCGCACGACAAATGTCACTGTTGCAGCGAGAAGGTTTGAGGCATTTAAGGATGACTGACTTTTCTCAGACATTAGAAAAGCGAAACATGAGAGGGTCACGGGGGATGTCAGTGGAGGGGGTGGTGGCTGTCCAAGGTGCTAGTGGGGGTTGAATCAGGGCTTGTTTGGGGGTCAATTGTCTTTTGAAGGGTTTCAATTTTGGGGAGAATGGCGTTTTGGATGTTGAAGCACCATGTGACATCTTTGGTTAAGTTCGGCAGAGGGATGGAGGGAGTTTCTAAAATCCCTAAGAATGGTGAAAATCTCACAGGTGTTGGAATTTGCATTTTCAATATGGGAGTTGTAGGTGGAGAATTTAGCAGAGATGACAGTTTTTCTGTAGAGCTTGGAGGCTGCTGTGTACAGTAGCTTACTGGCCTCGATTGGAGTTTTCTTTCAGTTGGCTTCAGATACCCGCTTGTTGGTGCGGAGTGTATGACGTTCAGGGATAAATAAAGTTCTGTGAGCAGATGGTTCAAGTTTACGGGGATTTAGTGGTGCTATGGTGTTAAAAGCTACAGTTAGTATTTCTGTGTATTGGTTAGAAAGAGTGTTAGGGTCTTTGGGGAAGAGGGGCTTGGGTAAAAGTGAGGTAGGCAGGGGGAACTCAACGTTCTATTGTAGGTATTTAGAGCTCCAGGCCAAGGTAGCAGGCAAAGGGATGGGGTAGGTCTGGAGTGGATGACAAGCGAGATGGAGAAGTGCACAATGTTATGGTCTGACCATGGGAGGGGTTGATGGAGGACAGATACCTGTGAGTTGAGGTCAGCGATCCAGTCAAGGGTCCGACCTTATTGTGTGAGGGTGATGGACACAATGTTGGAAGCCAAGGGCGCTAATTGAGTTGGCCAGCGATAAGGTTGATGGATCATCGGGGTCATACAGGGCTAGGTTGAAGTCTCCCTGGAGAATTGTTTTGGAGGACATTGTGATGTGGCCACCCAGGAAGTGAAGAGGATTCTCTTCAAAGGTCGGGGGTGGACCTGGAGGGCGGTATATGGTGTCGAGAGTGATGGCGACAGTCAGACAATTTCAGTTTCACTGACAGGATGTCATTATTGATTGAGAGGGAGGAATTTAGTTGTCTCATATGTAGAGTGTCTCTTGCGATGAGTGATACTCCCCCACCTCTGGCGTTACCTCTGTCTGTGCAGGAGATTGTGTTTCCGGGTGGAAGAGCAATGGATAGGGCAGGGCAAGAGGCTGCATGTAGCCAAGTTTCCATAGTTGCTAAGATATCAAGATTACTGGTAGTGATGAGATCGTGGATATCAACGACATGTGGAGGAATGGACCTAGCATTAATTCATGCACATTTTAGTGGGAGGGTAGGAGTGCATTTGTTTTGATGGCTATTTGCAGTCTTGTTCGAGTCTTTCCCCAATGTTAAGGTGTTGGTGGGCTTATGGTGAGCATATATATGGCTGTGGTAGGTGTGGTTTTAGTTTTGGAGGTTGTGGTGGTGTGGGCGCCTAAGCTGGAGTTCCTTGAGGATGTGTAGTGGGCGAGGTAGGTCTCAGACTAACAGTCCAGTGGTCACCTTAACAAGCGTTTCTTGCAGTCATATTTTGGGGGGCATGAGTTCAGGCAAGAATGGATTGTACATTGATTAGTGGTAGGGTGGTGGTGGGCCTGGTCAGTGGGTGTTTGAGATGGCATGATGAGACCAGAGTTGGTAGAGATCATGTCCCTACTGAGGCTGCCAATGGAATTGGTCATGTTAGGGGGGGGTTATAGCTTCTGGGTTAGATGGGTTGCTCATGATCTGGGGGCAAGGTAGGAACCAGGTGGGATTAGGGAGCATCAGGGATGACTGTGGGGGTGAATTGTTACTCTGTTCTAATGATGGCTTTTTTGTAGGGGATGTGTGGCCCATGCTAGCGTCTTTGCGTGTGGATAGAGGTTTGCTGCTCGTGAGGTGTGGGTGTTACAAGGATTGTAGTGCATAGCTGTAGCAGGGCTAGGTGACCGGTTCCGAGTGGGCAAGGTGGGTTTCTCACAGGGTTAAGGCATTGCGGAAAATCTAGCAGGAGTTTGATAGGGGAGGGTTTCAGTGGTGGGCAGAACAAAGTTGGGAGCGGCAAAGATGGTGGGAGGTTATGTTTTATTAGCAAGCTACAACGTAAACCCTCAATGCAAGGCTGTAAGTAAAACATTATAGGGGAGGTGCTTTACCTTGTGCTTGCTGCCAATCTGCTTTGCTGGATCGTTGGTATGTTGCAAACTCTTAAGCAGCGTGAATTGAGCAAGTTGGATAGTGTTGGCTGCCGGCATCCCGGTCTGGCCAGCACAGGCCAAGACAGGCATGAATGCCCTTTGAAACAGCCATCGAAATGGGCCGGCTGTGCATGCAAACTTAAGGCACATCACGCCATTTGCTGAGGGGGCAGCCAATCAGGGTGCTCAGCTGCAGAAGCCTGTTCCAGGCTTTTTAGCTGAAAAGAAAAGGTCTATACCCTGTCCAGTTCTTTCACGCTGTAGGTGCATGGTCAGCAACAGGCTTACAAACTCTTTTCTCGACTTGACGAACTCAAAGTTTGGGGTGGGGGGGCAGATGCAATGTTAATGTTAAAGTAAAAACCTTTCGATTTACATTTTGCCTCCTGTTGTAGGAAAAAGAAAATTATATAATGTATTTGAGGTGCATCTGTTGATCATAAGAATGAATATATATATATATATATATATATATATATATATATATATATATATATATATATATATATATATATATATATATATATATATATATATATAGCTATTCTTTCTGACGAACCTGGGATTACTTTCTTGGGCTATAATCAAGTTAAGTCAGGTGTATGCCAATTCACTTTATGTTGAAAAAAAGTTGCGCCTATTTTTGAATTCCAATTAGAGCAAAATAAAGCTGCAGACTTAGTTTTTAACCTGAAGGTATGCAACATTTCACAATTTCATAGTGGCCACGTAAGATCAGCTTAATGCACATTGTGGAACATGTACTATCTAGAACAGTGGCTTTCTATGTAGGAAGTGCTTACAAGACCCCCTCAGCCCCATGAGAGAACATGTGAATATAGTTCAGCCAACCATGTAGCAGGGTTAAGAATAACCAAAGAAATAATGTGGAGGCACGAGTCTAGGGTGCTGGAATATATTTTGTGGGACAGGTTGCCAAAATATGTGCAAGGAAAACAAAACCAAATATAACTTTGTAGGTTATTAAAGACTTATTTCGGGGAAATAATATAACCCTTTAAAGATCTATTGGCATAGCATACCCTTCCCATATGAACAATTGCAAATAATGTTTATTTCAAATCTACTGTAGCAGCATGCAACCTGAAGCATCCAATAGGCTGCATGCAGGACAGCTTATAAAAGAGGGATATAGATAATCAGTATGCACTTTACAGTTTATCTAATCATTCAGACTAAAGTGTCCAAGATAATACAGAATCCAGGACACTTCAATGAGCTGTCCTGTCCAGATCCCAATACAATCTATGCCAAATGAATATGGTAAACCTGCCGGTGGAAGAATATTGCATGCTTTAGCACAACTGGACACGACTATACTGGCCCCTTGCAGATAATGGAAAAACCAGACTGAAGAAGCGGATGATTCAGAGTGGGGTTGTAAGAGATCCTAAAATGTTTCACACGAGAAACCAAGATTGTCTGATCCTCTAGTCTAGAAATCCTTCAACCTGTTAAACCCAGCACCCAAGAGAAGGCACCAAATCTTCAAACAATTCACTGGGGTTAGAACCCAGAGAAATTATAAGCTTGGAGGTGGAATTAAAATAAAAAATAGAAAATGAAAAAAGATTCTGTGAGGCTTCTAATATTGACATGGCTATGTACTGGAAAGCTCCTCTGGTGGCTTAAGAAGTCAAACTGCAAACTCAACCTAAATTACTTGGCACCTAATACCCTGCATGGTAATATAAAGGGCATGACTGCTAAGTGACAAGCAGACTCCAAGCCAAATGCCCTTTGATCAGTATTAAGAGCGAAGGTGATGACTGATCCCGGCATTGACAAGAAGGTGCAGCTTGTACACCTTCAAGCATGGTAACAGGTCCTGGACACCTTTCATACTTTAGCCTCCATGCAAAGATAAGAGTGAAGCCCGCGGTGGAGTCAAGGGCGCGGCTGTTTATTGCTGTGCGGCTGTGCGGATATCTTTCTTTGAACTTGCCCGAACTCGCCTGATTGAACCAGGAAAAGTGCCTCTAATACTCAGAAGCCCCGCTCCAAACTCGCATCAGTCTGCCGGCAGGAGCCGACAGCAGTTGAAGCGAGCAGCTTGCTTCCTCATCACGTGACAAGCGTCACCTGACTTTCTTGCACCACGCCCACAGGAAGTGCCCTTCATAAGCAGTACCCCGCGACCCTTGTGGCGTGAAGCCCACGGTGGAGTCAAGGGCGCGGCTGTTTATTGCTGTGCGGCTGGGCGGATATCTTTCTTTGAACTTGCCCGAACTCGCCTGATTGAACCAGGAAAAAGGCCTCTAATACTCCATCATAACAGTACACTCTAACTATACATTCTTTAGTGCTTGTATTCCTCTGTGCCTAAACAAATACTCAATGGAACCTACAAAACCACAAACCCGACTTCAAGGGAAATTAGAAGAAACAGTAGCGTTGGTCGACAATGGCTTGATTACAACAGAGATAAAAAGAAAGCAAACACCCAAACCAAATTCTAATCCCCAGGTGATTATGACGGCAGAATTACATCAATCAGAAGACCAGGTAGTGCAACCATTTGAAATCTTGCCACAACCTGTACACATATTACCAACAGTGTCTATATCGCAGAATATTGAGCCTGAGGTCCATCCACCGTCAGCTCAATTAAATCATGTCCTTCCTCTCCACATCGGCCCTACCTCGACTTTTAAATGGTCTAAAATTGCAACCCCCATGGATCTTTCTCAGACAGAAATTAAATTGAATATCCAAGGCAATGTGTATAGACCAACATCTGATGTCCTACCTGAATCTATATCATCAGACTCCTCCAAACAATCTTGTATCGCTACAATGCATCCTCCCCAACCTATTGAAACAATTTGTAAATCCAACCTTGAGGACGCTTGTTATACACCATCTCTTCGAGAACGAGCCAAAGCAGCCAAACAATGGCAATCGACATACCAACCGACAGACTCGACTAACTGTGAAAATTCTAAACCATCGTCAGTTCGCATCGCACGTCTCTCGCTTGACATAACCGAGATTGATGCGATTATGGATTCTCGGGACAAAAAGGGAGGAAGTATTTGGGGAGATCCTCAATTATATTCCAATCCAAAAGATCAACACATCGACACCTATTGCACCTAAAGGATCTCAGGTGCCCTTAAAAAGCTCCCCAAAGTCCACTCAAGATCTAGTGGAGGGTGAATCATTTTCTTCATATAAGATCTCTGAAGCATCGAATAACTCCCCAGTGGTACCAGAAAGATTACCAACTACGATGCTCGACCTCCAAAACTAGTTAGTAATCAGTAGCTATGATACCTTTTCTTAAAAATACAAGAAGCGATGATCGATTCGACTAAGGATCAAGCTACTCTCCTAGCCATGATCATGACTAAGAAAACCCATCTGGAAAGCTTCATTGGAACCATCCAGGAGCGTTTGAAATATGAAGCAGAAGCTTCAAGATCATGGCAAAGTGGACTGGCGGAAGTTGCGAGAGTTGACCGCACGGACAAACAAAATTTGATCGAGACAGTATCTACAATCACTAAGAAAATGATGGATGAAAAAGTCAAAAAACATTCTCAGGTGTCGTCACAGCCATCTTGGACAACAAAACAAACCCAAACTGCAATCACTACACAAACAGATGTCCTCAAAATAGATCAGTGGACTCAATATGAAATTCAACCATACAACAGTGGAATATTGGAACCTGTTCAAATACTGAGCAAGACTAATGTTGAACCGGCAATATGTACCCAGTTTGATATTTTTGATCTTACCAAACAAGGTCTTGTGGGAAAGGAACTTCAGAGCAAAACAAATAAAAGAAAAAACCCAAAAAAAACCTCAAACAGGCTCACGGGCATTTCTGAGAAAAATGCAATCTGTGCAAAAATCTTTGACAGAGAACTTAACTAAAAATGCAACAAAAATGTCTGTAAAGAGCTTAGGTCCGGTAGCTGTTGCAACTATTCCAACTGTGAAAGTATCGAGCACGACAACTGAATACGATGAGCAGACACAGCATGAACCATTAGATGCTTTACTGGCGGTAATTAATCAAGACATCTCCCCTAAAGAGACTAAAGCCTCGCTAGTGATTGATAGTGGCACTGAGGACGATTCAATCAATGATGACTCCATCTCTACAGACCCCCAGGACGGTGTTTTAATTGTCCTCGATGAATGTAACAAATCATTCTCTGAATCTTCATATATGAGTTCTTTCATTCAGGATTCAATAAACAACTTTTCTCTGGCATATTCAGAGGTGTCAAATGAGGAATTATGGTCAACTCCAGAAGTGGAAAAGAGTTCTAATACTAATGAGATCCAACCTGGAGATCCAACCTGCACAAATAGATCCACTCTTGGTAAGACCAACTTTTCTCAATCCAAAAAAAAAATCCTTTGCTTTCAGAGTATCTCTAACTCCAATTGCGACAAATCCTGATGAGCCTGTAATATTGAATAGAGCCAATATTCTGCGTCTACTAAATGCAATTCCACATTTGGCTCAGATTGGTTCCTGAGACATTGAGGTGATCCATTTCCCCAACAAACAACAAATGGAAACAGCACAGATTGACTTCTATACTGAAGATATAATGCATCTTGTACTCTCTACCAAGCAGCAATTAGCGACGTTGGGTTTTGTAGCTGGATAAATCTTTGTATCAAGTTTAATGGCTCGGGAAAAATGCAGCACTAAACTTGTGACGTTTGATTCTCAACAGAATAATAAAACGAATAAACAATTGATACAAAATATACAGAACAATTCCAACGATTCGGTTTCAAAGTGGCGATACACTGACAGAGAAAACTATTCAGCACACACAAATGATGCCTTGAAGAGACAAGATTTATGGCGTGACCAATAATGGAATTCTGAAAATAAAATAAGATCCAACATGAGAGATGAACAATGGAGTCAAAATAGGAAAACCTATCTATAACAATCAACAGGAACAACTACCAAATTGAGTATAGCGTCTCTATGCTCCTGGAACACTAGAGGTCACAAACACCTCTTTAATGAAGGCTCACTAGCTCTTGCAGAAACCGACATAATTTGCTTGCAGGAAACCTGGTTAAATGAAGATGTGGCTTGTGAAGGATTTATAACCTTGATGAACCCTGCAATCACTGCACAACAAGGCAGACCAGCATCAGGAATGTTGATCCTCATGAAAATCACTCCTTTGTGGTCAATAATATCAAGGAAGAACATTCACTCTTGGGCACAATATATGACCATTCTCATACCTACCCCCAACAAAGAACCGGACCGATGTTCAAAATACACCTAAGTAACCATCTTCAATATCTACTGGAATCCGACTGCAATGAGTGACAACAAATTCTTAGATTCCATATGTGATGAAATCGATAATATAGCTTCCTCCAACAACCGAGCTGAATTTATCATTGCAGGTGATTTTAATATGCACTTATTCAGTAGAGAAGGACAAAAACTAGATTCCCAAGCATTGTCCGATAGAGCTAGAAAATGGGTTAAAGAACTATCCATGCTTAACATATCATTGATTGCGCCTGCAGTGAATAATAAATGTGTGCCTCTTCTGACATGGTCTCGAGAAAAAACGACATCAATCATCGATTACATTTTCACATCGGAAGGTATACGGAACCTAATTATCTCCACTGCTAATGTGCCACAGCCTACTAGTGACCATCACCAAATATCAATCACATGGGACACAGTAAGATCAAAGTATCCGTGATTAACTTTACCAGCCCTGGAGATCAATAATGGTCTCAATAAACTCTGTATCAAAAGTCATCAAATACCTGGTTTAATATCAGCATTTGAGGAGTCTTTGCTTCAGGATCAATTAAAATTGAATTACGGATGGATACTGGAGAAATACCATCAACCATGCCCCAAGAGCATTAAAACAAAAAACAAGCAGACACCAGTTTAATTCAGAAATTATGCTGAAGAAAAAATCTCGCCAAAAACGAATACGACAGTTAAAAAAAAGAAAGAACTTGAATTCGAAATAAAAAAAGAAAAACAAAAATATTCAAATGCAATCTAAGCAATTAAAGGCCTAATACAACAATCCGATGCAGAAGCAATACTAGCTGCGCTCAAACAGAAAAATACGAGGCAACTATGGTCATTGCTAAATGATTCACCAAAAGCATCTCTTATGATCCAAGAAGTTGAAGCTCAGGAATAGATTAATCATTTTACAACTCTTTATAATCCAAATACCAATGTCCCTGCAATTGATTTAGTACAAGAAGATGGTGCTTGGAATTTCAACTCGGACATATTAGACCTAAGAAACACCATCATGGCCCTAAATCCATCTCGGCCCCCCGGACCCGATGGATTATCAAATGCTGACCTCAAAGCAGCTCCAAATGAATGGGCGGCTTCTTCATCCTCCTTCTTCAGCTTATTGAAAACACAAAGAAAATACCTCACAGTTGGACGTTGGCTGTGCCGATTCCAATTTACAAAGCTGGTGATCGTAAAATACAGTAAATTACAGACCTATAGCATTACTGGATCCCTTAGGGAACTATTCGCTGGCTATCTTGTAAAAAAGCTTAACACCTGGGCAGAGGAGAATGCAAGACAAGAAAAAAGACAAACTGGTTTTGTCAAGAAAATAGGAACGAATGTCAACCTCCTGTTATTGAACTTGATAAAATGTGAAGCGATAAGTAAGCAACACTAAGTATACGCCGTCTTTATAGATTTAAAGATGGCATTTGACTCGGTTAACAGGCAAAAGCTTTGGTCTAAACTCGCAGCCTGGGGATGTTCTATTCTGAACCCGATCAAACAACTTTATTCAAATACCTCCGTCAGAGTCCGGTTAACCAACGACGGGATGGTGACAAACCCCATTGCTACCTGTAACGGCTTGGAGCAAGGATGCCCCTTGGCAGCCTGCTTATACAATCTGTATACTTATGACTTTGGTGAAAAAATCCAAAACATAGCGGCTAATCCTCCAAAGATTAACAACGAGCCTATTCAAACGCTAATATACGCCGATGACACCATTATTTTAGACAAAACTGTATCAGGCCTACAAAAATCTCTAGACATAGCTCAAAATTACATGCTGGAAAATGACCTGCTGATAAACAGCAACAAAACTAAGGTAATGAAACTTACCTCTCAA
This sequence comes from Ambystoma mexicanum, assembly GCF_040938575.1. Taxonomy (NCBI): domain Eukaryota; kingdom Metazoa; phylum Chordata; class Amphibia; order Caudata; family Ambystomatidae; genus Ambystoma; species Ambystoma mexicanum. Next base: position 1,107,561,518 of record NC_090937.1, read on the forward strand.
AAAAATAACAAAACGCGACATACCTTAAAGATTTTTCTAGAAAGAGAAGAGATCGTGATAACCAAGGCAATTAAATATCTGGGTGTAATGATTAATCCGTCCTTAAATGAACAAGAATGGAAGAACCATATTGACGGAAAAGCTAGATCTCTGGCCAGACAGGGCTGTTTCTTCCATAGAAAATACGGAACGTACTCAACAAAAGCTACAATTGCTATGTATAAGCAAAAAGTAATCCTGATTTGGACGCATGCCACCGAATCATTGAGCAATCAACAAACAATGAATTGGCCCAGTATGAAGCATTATTTTGGAGGAAAACACTATCTCTTCCAAGGTCATTTCCAATGCCAAGAATCCGCTATGAATTAGCCATCAAATCCATAGTGCTTTGGAAGTGCTTCAGGAAAATAATTTCCGAAGACAAAATACCATCGTTGGAAATCCCGAGAGAAAAGAATTCAGGATTTAATATCACAGCCCTGACCAAATGGACTTCTGAAATCAAGCTGAAAATGCAAGCTGAAGATATCTGTGAGGAAATGCTGATCAACAGGCCACAGTATGCAAAGCGTAAAATACAGGCCAATGACTGGATTAAAACCATCGCTGAACAAAGTAAATACAAACAATATTTAAAATGTGAAACTGAAACAAGAGCGCTCAACGAGTTGCCAGGTTACTTAAACTATTTCCCAGACCGTAACATACGTGATCTGTTTTTACGTTTCCGGCTTAACATCTTACCGACCCGGGAATATCAAGCAATGACGGACAAATCAAACAAGTAACTTCAGATTGTCGCTTTTGTAAAGCTATAAACATCACAGAAACTATTTCATCTGATCATGATCTGCCCGGCACTGAAAGATCAAAGATCCTTGTACAGAGACTACTTTGGGATATCGCATAAACAATTGACAACTCAAGAAAGATGGAACAATTTATTAAAAGGACAAGACAAACGTCTAATTTTGACAATAATCAAATTCTGGCTGGAAATCAACAAAGAAAACAAGCTTAATGAGTGAAACGCAAGCGAATAATGTTTTCTGAATAATGTTCTTTTCTTTTTTTAATAATGTAATATATCTGCAAAACAAAAGAAAATGAAAAATTTGTAAAAACAAAACATTTTAATAAAAAAAACAAGATAAGATTACATTAACATGGATGTCAAAAGCTCACGAGTTACCTGCTACAGATGAACAAAAAAAGTTAGAAATTACTGTAACTCATTTACACTCAACTTAGTTACTACAAAGCCAGCATGGGAACAAAACCTATATTTATTGCAAATTAAACCAATTTTAATTGTTATCCTTTGCTCACTTGTAAAAAGTAAGAATTATAATATGCTAAACAGATATTAAGTCTGAACAATATGTCAAACAAAATACTATAAAAATGATCACAATACTCACTCGTGCAAAGTCAAACGCATATCTATAAATAAGTTTGAAATTTGCAGGCTCATTTAATAAAGATCTCAGGTAATCCAAGGAATCTCTGAGTTTCTCAGTTGAGTGGCACCTAAACACCATTCATGGGGATAAACAGACATAATTAGTGGGATAATTTGATAACAAAAGTATGACAATATAGTTCATATTAGAACATTACAGCTGAACCCTGAAAAAAGGTTCCTGTTAAAAGAGAAAGCTTACACAGAACAAAGGCGGTAATGACTGCCAATTTAAACAAGTGATCACACTTCAGAATGCCAACTTAAAAAGCCATGTTAGTTTGGCCTCAAACAAATGCTTTATATTGCTCCACATTGATTTGCAGAGACCTACAGCTCTGCCTGCTGAACTGGGCAGGAGAGGGCTGCCTCACTTGATTTTCTCATCTTTCACACACTGCCGAATGAAGGGAAGTGAACGGCAATGCAGTGTAGGGACACTATTCGCCTCTCCATCCAAGTACTTCATTATACTGATGCCTTAACGCCCCCGCTCCATCCAGTACAGATGATCCCTCCAGTGTCTATGGCTGTGGTTGGGGGAGGGATCTGTGTGGGTATAGCAATAACACACTTCTCTCATATGCACCGGTGCAAAGTCAGCACAGCACCCAATGGGATCGTTTTTTGGCAGGTATTGCCTAAACAATGGGTGCACCAGGATATTTGAAGACAAAAACTTGACATAAGGTGGTGGTGGTGGTGGTGGTTAGGCATTTGATCGCAAAATATATGGTGTGAGCATCTCGCTTATCATGTCAGTATGTGGGAGGGAGGGCACTGGAGTGAATAACTGGAGTTTTGGTGTCAACACTGGATAATCGTGTTAAAACCTGGGCATTTAATTACAATTTGCAATGTGTTATTATTTTGACTTTTGCATGCAAACTTGCCAAAGGCAAGACTGTACCTAGGAAGTTGACAATGTTGCGAGTATCTGCAATTTTAATGCTAATACTTACCAATGGTAGGGGTATCCATGCATTTGCTCAATATCTGTTAAATGGGCAAGTGCTTGGGCCAAAGAAGGCAATACCCGGTAAATGGTAGGGTTACCTGGATATCTGCTTGCACAGCCTGCTTTATGGGCGGTCGAGTAGCTGGATATAGAATAAAAAAAAAATCATAGCATACGGCGTCAGTACATGGCTGTGGGACTCAAAATTCCTGTTCGGTTTCTCTAGTGTAGTGTTTGCGAAAATATGTTAAACAATCCATAAAGTCGGCCAACAACAGCCCAGTGCTCCAGACAGAAAGTCGCGAACAATATCTTTAACCAATGCATGGATTAAGGATCGGCACATGGTGGCTCTTGGTCATGTGATTAGCCCCGCCCCTTCCTTTCTTACCTCTTACATGAAAGGGGTCGCTTGCCCAAAAGTGCGAAGTGAAGGCCAGATGAAGAGAAGGTCTCTTCCTGTTCAGACCAGAACCCCTGCTATCCTCGCTTGAGTATGCGTTTCCCTTCTAACAACAGCCCATCCCTACCATCACCTCCACTCAAATCCAAGATGTCCTCATCCCAAACAGCTACGAAATTCTACAAGACCGTCCAAACAAAATCAGTGAAGGCCTCGCCACCATTGGCTCTTTTGAAAGCCTTTCCTACCACTTCCCACTCTCCCCAATGGACATACTCCCGTTTCACCTCATGAACTAACCACCCAAGCCCAACACCTCCATCAAGGACTTCAGAGACTTGGTCACCACCATGTGTCTCACACATGTCAAAACATCTTCCTCAGCAACTTCAATATCCCTGGTAACTCAGCAACCAAGTCAATGAAGGAAAATCTCCACTGCCTACTCGACACTCTGAACCTTACACAGCACAGAAAAGGCCATACTCACAGTAAAGGTAATATCTTCTACCTCATCAACACTCCCGAGCCGAGCCTGCTTGGCAACTCTCCAATCCCGCACGACTGGTCAGATCTGGCAATCCCCTTTGAAAGCAGTCACACGGCAAAGACAAGCAAACTCATCGGAAGCCTAGAAAGCAAGCCTTCAGATCATTCAAGAACTTCACAATGGAGGCTCTTCTGTAACATATTGTCAAACTCCACAACCAATGATGTCCAGTGAAAAAAATATAAAATTACTCTCTGTAGTGACTAACTTACTCCTAGTCCATAATCCCCTTTCTTCCATACTGTATGGGCGTCCCTCGCTGGGGACGGGAATGGAACCTTTTTCACCCGAAAACATTTTTCCCCCTTTAATTTAAGTTACGCATAGGGGCGCGGCCCCGGAGCATGTACTCCTTGACTCCGCCCTCCGGCACCACATCAGTCCCCTTTGCCGTTGCTTAGTAAAGGGAAAGGATGGTGGGAGATGTGGAGGAAAGGGGATTATGGACTAGGAGCACATTAGTCACTACAGTGAGTAATTTATAACTACTCCTTCGTCCAGTTGCCATTCCCTTTCTGCCATACTGTGGGCAATTAATACTGATTGAAGCCACAGGGAGGAGAGATGTTGCCATCCCCAAGATAACCGGTTCCTCAGGACCGCTTGCCCGAAAGTCGCGTCTGATCTTACACTGCCATCTAGGCAATACTGCTTGAGAATTCAGGGAAGGGTAGCCCAGGTGGCCACCCAATTGTTTGCCATGGCACATGCCCCTGGAAGCCGTGACATTGGCCCTGACCGGGTGTGTGCATGTTTTCTGGCACCTTCATATGCTGTCTCTTGTAGGCCTATTGAATGGCCCTGACCATCCACCTAAATATTGAGGCCTTTGATGCCTGACCACCTGGTTTTGAACCACCAAAGGTGACGAAAAACGCATCTGACTTGCGGAAGCCCTTTGTCCTGTGCAGGTAGAATATTAGGGCGCTCCTGACGTCGAGACAGTAACACCTTTTCTGACGCTTCCTTTGGATTTGGAAAGAAAGTTGAAAGGACTATTTCGACACTGAGGTGAAACGAAGATGCCACCTTTCAGAGAAACGCAGGGTGGGTGCGTAGCACCACCTTGTTGCGATGGAACGTGGTACAAGTCTGCAATGTCACGAGGGGCAAGGCCCACCAGCAGTGCTGTCTTGATTGTGACCAATCTGATATCGACTGACGTCATGGGCTAGAATGGTTTGTGCGCCATGGCACACAGACCATGTTTAGGTCCCACACCAGGTTTAGCTGTCGGATAGTCTGATAGGGGGGTATAACTCATCAGCCCCACCAGATGGTTCTTGACCACAGGGTTAGATGTGGAGAATGAGTCACTGGCAGAGTTCTTGTCAGCACCTATGGCCGCTAGGCAAGTACGACCTGAACCCCTGACTCTGCCAGGTGTGCCTAAAACGACAGCACCTGATCCATGGTGCAAGTCAATGGGTCTACACCTCTTTCCTTTGCCCAGAAGCAGAACGTGGTCCATTTGCTCCTATATTGGTTCCTGGTGGAGACGCTTCTTGCCTTCTGGATAATCTCCAGGATGTCCAGAGACCGGCAAAGTTGCCGCATCGTTATGTGCTCAGGAACCAGACCGCTAGGGCTAATTTCTCCAGGTATCTGCAAATCGTGGTGGAGATATTTAGGGATGGTGACTAATGCTGCTTGAGAGTCTGTTTCCTGGTTCCATGAGGCTAAGAAGTGAAACTGCGCCCGTATGCTGAACAGCCAGGAGGCATGCCGCCATAATCCCTAGAAGTTGTTGGTACCACCAGGTTGAAGTTTCCGATCTGCCGAGAAAATGCCAAGTAGCCGCTTTGAGAGCCACCACCTTCTCCATGGGGGGGGGGGAGATTTGCTACTCCTTGGTATCCCAGTATCCCACCTGAGATCCAGGAAGACTAAGGCTTGTGTAGGCTGGAGCTGAGACTTTCCGAGGTTGATGTAGAAGCCCAGTTCATAAAGAATAACTATTAGTCTGGAGGCAGTATTCCTCACCTCCCCTGGTGATTCTGCCCTGACCAGTCATCGAGGTATGGGTACACATGGTGGCCCTTCGACCCGAGTAGCACTGCCACTGCATTCATGAGTCTTGTAAATATTCTTGGAGCAGAGTTGAGCCCAGCCGAAAGGACTTTGTACTGGAAGTGTGAGCCCAGAACCGGAGGAAGGAGCGGTGGGACTGCCATATTGGGACGTGTAGGTACGCATCTTTCAGGTCCAGTGAGCACGTCCAGTCTCCCCCACACAAAGACACTGCTATCAGCGCTGGCGTAACCATCTTGAACTTTTGGAGGGGTAAGTAAAGGTTTAAGGAGGATAGATCTAGAACCACTCACGCCTGCCCGGTTCTTCTGTACTGCGAAGGTACAAGAGTAAAACCCCAAGCTTCTTTGCGATAGAGGAACGTCCTCTACTGCCCCGCTCACAACCAGTGAATGGATCGCTGCAAGGAGAGATGGTGTCCCGATCTGGGAGGACTTGAGGGATGGAAAGGCGGAAGCCCTCCGATACCACAGAGAATCCATGGGTCCGCAAAGAGTGCCCGCCAGCCTGTCCCCACAGGAGAGCTGTGGACCTTGATGATCCAGTCATTGCTTCTTTACCTCTGAGGCTTCTGCCTGGGAGGGGGACTGGAAGATGCACTTGTGTGAAGTGTTCTGTTTGCGCCTGTGTTGGCTGGGGGACCCGTCAGGCTGTCTACATTCCGGTCCTGGAAGCACCAGAAGCTGCCAAACTTACGACACCTATCGGACCGGGATCGTTCCTGCCCGAAGACTTAGATACTGGCTTCGTGAGTATAGCCAAAGACTTGGATGTCTGGGAACTGTTCTTTTTCTTATCCAACTCGTCATCCGTCAAAGAATGGAACAGGGCCCCTCCTTTAAAAGGGAGGTCGAGGATGCGTTCTTGTGCGTCTGGATTGAACCTGATGGCCTTAAGCCACGCCATCCGCCTCAAATCTGTGGCCACAAAAATGGCTCTACCCGCCGTGTCAATATGAGCCACAGAGGACTCCAAGTCCTGTCCCACAATTATGGCTTCGGCCAAACTGGCCTTGAGAGACGCATGACTGAGCTGGCAGCTCCAGGAGGAAACCTGCAATCTCCCTATAAAGCCTCTGATTTTGGGTGGCCAGCCTGGAATCCACGTTAGCTTGTCACAGATGGAGGCCAGCGTTGGAGTGTACCTTTTCCCGTAGGCATCCAGAACAGTCTCCTCCTTGCCGAGTAATGGCAAAGTAGAAATGGATGTAGTTGATGTCTAGTGTTTGGCGTACATGAAAGCTGCTGCAAGGACCGATGAATGTGGCAGTGGGTGCAGCGAAAGGAGGAGTGATTCGCCCTCTGCTTCTGGTTGCGACTTTTGCGGCTGAGGAATCCCCAGGTATTCCGCCAATCCAGCTAGTCTGTCGAGAAAAGCCCTTGCTGAAGGTGTCCTGATCATTCTCCTTGTCCATGTCCCCCAGATCCGCTGTTTGTTATCTGCAGGCGGCGTGCTTAGTGGTGTTGTGGCCTGGGGGAACACCAGCGCCGGGAACGGGACTACCTAGCGAGGCTGAGCGGGGGCCAGAGTCTCCGTGGGTTGAGAGGATATTGAGCCCAAGCTTGGAGCCGGAGGCGGCGGTTGCAGGAGCACAGGCAGAATCATGTCCTGAATGATTCCCCACAGGATACCTCCCATTTTAGGAGATTTCATTAGCGCGAGAAATCTTTTGAAAAAACGTTCTTTGCACACTGGAGACTTGGGCTCCCACACAGGCATGGAATGTGTGACCGATGTGTACAGGTGTGCTTTTGCCGTGCTGTGCCGGGCCTGAGGGTAGATAGCTACTGTGTAGCGCACCTGTCCTGAGGGAACCAGGTAGGATGTGCACCGTGTGACCTGCAACATGCTCATGGGAGACTATTCCACCCTTGGGGGGAATTCCTGTCTTTGGGGGCTCACTGGAGTGGCGTGCTTCTGCACATGCCGCCATTTTGTCTGACTGCGCCGCCATTTGGTCTTGTACATGCCACATGCGGCCTGTGTTTCCGCTGAGGTATCGACTCTGGCCTCTGCCTGTTTGCTTGGGCACGTATCCTCGGACCTCCACTGCACCTCCGGTGTGGAAGCGGTAGGCTGTTCACCCTCTGATATGGTACTGGTAGTGCTTTTGCGTGTAGGTGTCACCACAGGCCTGGGCCCGGTAGTAGAGCCGAGCTCCTTGGGGGATCCCCCAGTACAAGAGCCATATGGCCCCTCAGCGGTGGGACCAGGAGGATCTGTGGACCCCTCGGCTGTGAGGCCGGAAGCTCCTTGAGCCTCGGTACCCTTGCTGGTGATAAAGCCTGATTGGCCTCTCCCGCCTGGTCACTTCCCAGGGAAGGAGTCGCCTATGCGGGGTGCTTTGTAGAAGAGAACACTTACCTTGACCTTACTTTTGTACGTACGTATTCTTTGTTATGCTTTGGCGGAGATCTAGAGAACAACTCCCTGCACCTCGCCAACCGGTTCTTTAGTGACCAGGAAGTAAGGGCTTTGTACGCCGAACAACCGTCATAGCCTTGATCTTTGCTGAGGCACCAGAGGCAGAGCGTGTGCAGGTCCGACGTAGGAAACGTTCCGTCACAGGGCGGGAACCTGCCCGACGCGGCCGATATTCACCGGGGAGGGGCGAGGTACCAAAGGAGTGTGTACATAGAGGGACAAATATCCATGGGCAAAGCCTTTGAACGCGTGGAATTACGAGGAAAAAAGGGCCTCAACCACAGTCGAGGAAGCAGGTCTGCCTACGTCGACGCGGAAAAGAGGACTGAGGTGTGGCGCTGGAGGGTGGAGTTAAGAGAGCACATACTCACGGGGTAGCGCTCCCACGTGCAACTAAAATGAAAGGGGAAAGACATTTTGTCTGGTGAAAGTTTCCATTCCGTCCCTAGCGAAGGACGCCCATACAGTATGGGGAAAAGGGGGCAGGACGTAGGAATAATTTTCTAGACTTGGGGACACCTGGGGTGTAGTAAACACTAGTGCACGCTAGAACATGTAATGAATCATTTTGAAGCAAACAAAATAAACACATGGTGCTCATAGTTCTTTCTGCAGTGCTCTTCTCTTTAATTTTCATTTTTTAAGCGCAGAGACCCATGCCGACGGATTTCAGACTGAAACGTCCATCTCCAGGGCAGGTTTCTATAAATACATAACTTAACCCATGTTCTTAGGGTTTCACCTTCAGTGTACACTACTAGACAACAGTATCAATACAAATAAAGAACAATTTATTTGCTTCATGCTCAGAGGCCTTATCATACAGGTTCTCTGAGTGAAAAGGGGAAAACTGGCATTCTTTGCAGCATAAAACAGATCAAGCATTGGTGTTGGAGCTGCTCTGGAAATCATCCTTAGAGCAGATACTCTAGGCTCCCTGAAAGACAATACTGCATAACTCACGTAAATGTGCGCATAATTTACACTCTGTATTGCTCAAAGTCGTTAAAGATGCTGTAAGAGGGGTGTCTTATCACACTACATCTATGAATCTGAAAAAGCAGGTACGGGCTTACCCAATGGTGTATAAACAGAAATTAATTCTGTCGTTTCATACACAAACTTCACCTCACATGGGATGATGCACCTCTGAATAACCAGGACCGACTCACTTCTCCAAGCTCTCAACACCACAAAACAACCAACATCAACCACCATACACCACTGAAAAATGCACCTGAAACAAAGTACCCTCAAGTCTAAACTTTCCAACAACCTAGTACACTCAAGAACTCAACTTCAACAAACAAACCATCAGCTGGATTGGTGGTTTGGGTGGAGGCCCCCAGCATAAGTGCTATACGTGAGGAGGTGCATAGACACATTGGATGGGGTAGGAGGCTCACCTTAAGTCAACCCCTTTAGGGCAACTCAACTTCCAGAACTCCTCAAGATGGGTCACTTTAGAAATTAGGAGAGTCACGGGATCCTGACCCTGGCGGATGTCGCGCAGGGGGGGGGGCAGCCTCCTTTCCTGTAAATCACTACAGGAGAGGTTTGGTCTCCGCGCGGTGAGCGCTTTCGGTATATGGACCCGACGCATGCGATGAGTGTTAGTGAGAATTCTCATTTCTGTGCTAATTCCCTTCACCCTTAGAGACCCCCAGGCTCTTTCGCTGGACTTAGGACTTCTTACCTTTAACCCAGGAGTGAGTGAGACCTTTTTCTCACTCTCACGTGTTTTTACCCGATACAGTTCCCAAGAATATTAAAGTGAGATTGACTTTACTTACTTTTTCTCTTTGTAGGTCCAGCACACACCATCTTATGTGGAGTGCTGGGGGGTTACCCAGTAGCCCCTCATACTACTCTCTCATTGAACATTTTTATATTATCCTCACTACTTTAAATGGCTGGTGGCCGTGGTTTACCTTTTCCTACCAATGTGCTTTTCTACCGCAGGCTGAACCCTCTGCTGCAGTACAGCACCCATGGGTGACAATTTTTCTCAAAATGGCCCGGTCGTCTTTTCTCGCCATTTTCTGTTTGGGAGGTCTTTCTTGGGTTTTACTCTGTGCATTGAGACAGGTGTCAGCCCTTTGATTGTCTTGCCTTTGGCGGGCTTCAGCCCTGAAGCCCGCCCCTGACTCCAGTGTGCCTGGAAGGACAAGATGTGACGGAGGGTCCCGAAACTCCCCTGGCTCTCCATGAAAGCCTGAATCCAACTAGTTCCAATTGGCTGGCTGGCTGTTCTTTTAGGACAGCCACCCTGCTGTGTGATTGACAGCCTAGGCTGTGCATGACTGGAAGAAATCTGCTTAAAAGGCGAGGGTTTTGGGACTGCAGGCAGAGTCGACAACTGGGAGAAAAACCTGACGAAGAACCTGTGAACGAAACTTGCTGCAACCTCCTGAATCTTTAAATTGCCGGGTGAAGCTCTGCTGCTGTGCTGAACTCCTTTTTCACCTCGACAGAGAAGCTCCGGACGGAACTACTTCTCCCCTTGGGTTAGTGGGAACACCTAATTGAGACGAACTCCACTGGACCATCATCCCCGACTTGCTGTGCCTCTCCGTTGCTTCGGAATCCCAATGCCAGGGGTCGAGTGGCCGTAGTCGAGTGCAACGTCTGCCGCGGAACGAATCCGGCTAGAAGCTCCAGGAGACTCCCAAGGTCCATCCAGAAGCAGGACCTCCTCACCAGAGTGCAGGGCCGAGGGAGCAAAGTGAGTCCAACCCGTATCCAAGATCCGCAACGGTTCTGTTTGCTAAACACTGAAACCACAAAGTGCTAATGAACCAAAAAGAGCTGGTAGCTGCCAACAACCTCCCAAGTATCACCACAGGAGCGTTCCAAACATCCTCCCCCTTGGCCCCACAACTGAGGCTCTGGAACAAGGGTCTGCACCGCTGTAGCAGGACAGAATTCAGCTGGACCACTCTTCTTCAAACCAGAGATACTGTTTAGGCCTGGGGTACTTACCTTATTGCCTTTTAGCTGCGCTCTTCTCATTTGGGAATTGTATTGGCTTAACCTTTAGAGTTGATTTCTACAAGTGATTTTTCTAAAGACTCTCCAACTTTGTGCAAGATGCATCAGATCCATAGACTGTGTCCCAAATGACTTTGGCTGTCCTGGCTCCCTGAAGAATCTTCTAGTCCACTTACTTTGATACTCTTTGTTCCTCATAGGTGGTATCTTGTATGCTGTTACTGCTGTTAAAGGCTTATCTAGATTTCATTGGAAGATTTAGTTGTCCTCACATCCACTGAGAAACTGTCCAACCCTTTTCCTTCCCTAAACTTTCCTTTCTGCAACATCAGAATCTGCAAAGTATACTAGTGAGATCTATAAATACCATTACTGTCCCTGCCCTGCAGTTTATGAAAGTTGGGGCAAATGGGAGGTGGGGAGGGCAATGGGTGAGCCTGCTTTCATTGGGCAAGTGCTGATGTTGGACATGGTTATTGATGGTGCTCTTGTTAAGACTCTGTGGCATGGTCAGCAATTTTATTTTCTGCCTGCTCTTTTACGTTATGTCAAGCAATGGTGTATGTTGGTTGGGTTTTATTAAAAGCAATAAAATGTTTCATAAAAAATTAAAAAAAACATGGAAAACAAGAAAAGACTTAACAAACGTTCAGCAGTGCATCCGACCTTGACATGCTTGTGGAACTACATGCGGCACACAGACGGCTGATCACCACTCAAGTGTGACAAATCCCATGAAGTCGTTACTACTTCCGAAGGGGTAGCCCCTTCCGGTGAGGCCACTACCCGATAGTCCCCCAAGGGGTGGTACTCAGTGGCTGGATCTCATGGGAGGGGAGACTCCCTTTGGGAACAGTGATGACCACATCTGGAGAACACGGTATTCCCACCCAACACGTGACCATGGTGCCCCTTTCCAGACTTACCCCACTTTTCCTTCCTCTCCTCATTCCTCTTACCACTTAAACTCAAACCGCATCTACTTTGCTAAGGCAACTGAAATAGAGAGTACTGGGATAAGGAGGAAGAGTACTAGTGAGTTACCATTTCAATGCTCACCTAGTACTGAGACAAGGAGAGAATGCAGAGCAATACAGAGTATGCATTGGAACCACATTCACCAGTCTACTGGTTCACGAAAAAGTGATTGGCAGAAGATAAAAACCAGCTAAGGACTTTACAATTGGTCGAGCCCTCCCAGAAGAAATCGTGAGAGGAGAGACAGGCTTGCCGGGCAGTCAGGTACTGACCAAGACGCTGTACAAGAGGTTAGTCCGGGGCTGGTCCAGGATGGGAAGACCACGCGGCCCAGAAGCAGACAGAGACTCTAGGCGACCCAGAGACAAAGGGACAGCAGAAGCACACCAGCACGCCATCGCCGAGCAGAAGAATCCTGCTGAGCCGCTGCAGGGGCAAGGAAGCTCCGGACAGTCACCGGAGTAGCGCCAGTGAGCCCATCTGCTTCAAAAGAGCCAGCACTCACGTAAACCATGACACAAGGTACGCAGGAAGTCACAGGGGCTCAGAAACCTCAATGAGGTTGTTGCAAAAGCCAAAAAGGTGAGTCTGGGACTCACACCCAAATCATACATGGACTTGGCAGGAGAGTGAACAAAGTCTATAGCTTGGAGAGAGCAAGCAGGCAACATTTCTTCAGTGTACTCCTTCCTTACCTGAATCATCAACAGTTCCCTAATGCAACACCTTCCCTCGACCCACAAGACTGTATAAATCTTCCCACTTCAAGAAACCAGCACTAGATCACCTCAGCAACTACCACCCCATCGCCCATCTTCCCATCGAGGTAAAATCCTTGAGCAAGCAGTAGCCACAACTCCTCCAACATATCAAAGCCAACAACCTCCTTTAGGCCTAACAACTTGGCTTCAGACCAAGATGCAGCACAGAAACGGCTACCATTAAGGTGATCGACAATGACCTTAAAATCATCAATGATGGTCCTCCTTGCCTCTTGGTTCTCCTTGGCCTCAGCAGCATTCAACACAGTAGACCACCCAACACACACCAACAAACTACATCGCTGCATGCAAGATCATTCTCAGCTAGCTCAATACCACCAGTTCTTACAAATGCATTCCTCCAGATAACCACCTCTACCAATCACCTGTGGAGAACTGCAGGGCTCCATCCTCTGCAGTGATATGCACTAGTTGCCATTCAGAACCATCTTAGCTCGACTACATCCACAAATATGCAGAAGACACGCAGCTCTACCTCAAGTTATCCTCCATCAAATAAATTCACAGTCCTGCCTCATACTGATCCAGTCATGGATGTACAGTGCATAATTGAAGCTCAACCAATCAAAGACTGAATTCCTACTGCTGACCAATATCATCTAACACCTCGACATCCAGACCTGGATCTCTGCTATGAGACTCGAGGGATTCACACCCTAGCTGGCCACCTGCGCCAGCACATTGAAAGATCCCTCTCCTTCAAACAAATATAGCAAGAAAGAAACAAATTGCTCCGTATCAACTTTCGTTCCTCCTGAAAAAAAGCCCTTCATCCCAGAAAACAACTTCAGATCCGCTGTCCAAACCTTGGTCCTCTTCCAGCTGGATGGTGGCAACGCCTTTCGAAACTCTTCCGTTGACAACCCTGGCACTCCTGAGATGTGTCCTACATGATACAGCACGTTTCAAAGGACTCTGCAAATCCAACCACATCACCCCGACCCTCATGAAACTGCACTGACTCCAGATGCAAGTCCATCATCTTAAAACCCTACTGCATTATCTACAAGGCTGATACCCTAAAATCCCCAAACTACCTCACTGAGACACTCAGCATCTCCGGAGGCCTACGATCCACCAGAAACAAGGACATGCTCAGACTCTGCCGGTGCAGGAAGGAAACTAGAAGACTGCCCTTCTTGGTCTGTGCCCCAAGACTCGGGAACCAGCTTCCCCATCAACACCAAGCTCGCCTCCTTGCTTCTACAGTTCCAGAAGGAGCTCAAGACCCTCCTCTTCAATGAATGGCTCTTCCCTAACACCTCCGTCTGCACACCATCCACTCCCCACCCTCCCTGAAACTGGGTGATCTGCTCTCCACGGTTTCCTCCCCAGATTGCTTGTAGATTCCTTGCAAACAAACTGGCTGCCCATCTCCCACCCCCAAGCCCTTGGATAGCTCCCCGGGTCCCTCGTTTCTCTGCTTCCTTCAACGTGTTCTTCACTCTAGGATTGTAAAGCGCTCTGTTGCTTTCCAAAGCAAGGTCCGCGCTCAATAAATAATAATAATGATGATTGGAATGTTATGAAGTATACCATGAATGTTTTGATCAACTGGGAGTGCAGGAGCTCTGTCCCCAGTTCCCTCTTCTGCTGAAGACACAAAGCATTGTGAACAAAACATTGATGAGCTAGGTGTGCAGGGCCAAACGCGTCCCTCTCACCTCAATAGGATACATGCAAGATCACTACAGTAGGAAAAAAAGCTAATTACAGAAAGAATAAGTCACTGTTCCAAAGACAGTTGCCAAGTGCTGCACATAAAATGGGGTGGCATTCATGAGGGTAAAAGTCTATAATAAGGGGAAAAGAGGGGCAGACCTTCACATGCTTCAGGGCGTGGGAGTAGGAACAAGTTACTTACCTGTAACTGTTGTTCTCCAGCATGGGTCTGGCATGGATTCACATGCTCATGAATATTCCCCGTCGTCAGGCTGGGAATCCTCGGTAAAGAAAAAACCAGTATCAGTTTCGTTTCTGATCTGTCTTTCGTAGTAATAACCAATCACTGGTCTCTGCGTCATACTGACCACAGCCAATGACTGCCCTCTACCTAAGCACCGCCTCTGGCAGCCATCTTCAGATTTGGAAGCACGTGAAGTGGCAGTATGACCAAGTGAAGAGCCGCAGAGGGGTAGGCGGGAGGGTTCGCATGTGAATCCATGCCAGACCCATGCTGGAGAACAACAGTTACAGGTAAGTAACTTGTTCCTTCTCCAGCATGGGGTCTGGCATGGATTCACATGCTCATGAATAAAGAATACATAGCAGTACACACATGCACAACCACGGGAGGTGGCAAAGGCTCAACATTAAGCATTACATCAAACTCAACATTAAGCATCTTACCTCCTCACCAGGCTCACCTCAGGCGAACAGGTTGCGCAGCACTGCTTGGCCGACCCTGGACTCCTCCCTGGAATCCCGATCGACGCAGTAGAACTTTGTGAAGGTGTGCGTCGACCTCCACGTAGCAGCCCTGCATATGTCCAGCAGGGGCACACCAGAAAGGAACGCTGTGGTAGCTGCGATCGCTCTGGTGGAATGGGCTCTCGGACGGCCAGGCAGCGGTCGGTTTGCCAACCGATGACAGTACATGATACAGCCGGAGAGCCATCTGGAAATGGAAGCCTTCGAGAGAGCCTTCCCCTGATTGACAGGTCGAAAGTTCACAAAGAGTTGTGACGTCTTCCGAAAACCCTTCGTGCGGTCCACGTAGAACTTCAGCGCTCTAGCTACATCCAGCGAGTGCAAAGTCCTCTCAGCCGGCGACGAAGGCGACGGGAAGAACACAGGTAACACCAAGGGTTCGTTGAGATGGAAGTCCGACGGTACCTTGGGCATGAAGGAGGGGTGCGTCCTGAGCACTACCCTCGTGTCGTGGAAAGTCAAGTACGGGGCCTTGCAGGAAAGGGCCTGGATCTCTCCCACTCGTCGTGCGGAGGTGATGGCCACAAGAAAAGCTGTTTTCCACGATAGAAACTTCAACGGGGCCGAGTGCAGAGGCTCGAACGGAGGTCCCATGAGCTTGGTCAGCACCACGTTGAGCTCCCACGCCGGGGCCGGAGCCTTCACCGGCGGGAACGATCTGAACAGTCCCTTCATGAACTCTTTCACCAGACGATGAGACCACAAGGACGTCCGCCCCGTGGTTCTGGTGTATCGGGAGATCGCAGCAAGATGAATCTTGATGGACGCGTGTGCCAGACCAGCTTTGGCCAGCGTCAGCAGGTACGGCAGTACTTGGGGGGCCGTAATCCGTAGAGGGTTAATCTTCTGTGCGTGGCACCAGACAGAGAACCTCTTCCATTTGTGTCCGTAGCATTTAAGAGTCGAGGACGCCCTGGCCTTTGCAAGAACCTCTCTGCAATCGGCCGGTATGTCGTATCCTCCAAACTCTAGCGCTGCAGGAGCCAGGCCTGCAAGTTCAACGACTTCGGGTTGTGGTGGAGGATGGCGCCTCCTTCCCTGGAGAGTAGATCCGCGTCCGCCGGCAGCTAGATCGGCGGGGACGCTGACAAGTCCAGAAGGTCCGGGAACCATATCTGCCTCGGCCACGCAGGTGCGACGAGGATCATCCTGCACCGTGACCTCTTGAGCTGGTTGACGAGCCGGATTAGCAGAGGCAAGGGAGGGAACGCGTAGAGGAACAGGCCCTCCCAGGGGAACGAGAAAGCATCGCCCATGCTCCTCGTCTGGGGAAACCTGCTGGCGAACCTCCGGCACTTGGTGTTCGTCGCCGTCGCGAACAGGTCGATCTGGGGTGTGCCCCACCGTCGGAAGAGGCGATCCACCAGATCCTGCCGTAGTTCCCACTCGTGGCACGAGCGCAGCTCCCTGCTGAGTGAGTCGGCGATGGTGTTTTTTATCCCTGCCAGATGAAACGGCACCAGAAAAATCCCTTGGGCAACGGCCCAATGCCACAGGTCCTGCGCCTCCTTGGACAGCGCTGGGGACCTGGTTCCGCCCTGTTTCCTGATGTAAAACATGGTGGTGGTGTTGTCGGTGAAGATCCTCACCACCTTGCCCTTGAGGGACGGAAGGAAGGACCTGAGGGCCCAAAACACTGCACGGAGCTCCAGGACGTTGATATGCAGGGACTTCTCCGTCGGGAGCCAGAGTCCCCTTGCGTGCAGATTTTCGGTGTGCGCTCCCCACCCTTCCAGGGAGGCATCCGTGGTCACGGTCTCCTGGTGGGCTGGGGTCTGGAAGTCCATGCCCGCCGTCAAATGCGCGCGGGTGCCCCACCACCGTATCGCTCGTCGGAAACTCTCGTCGAGCTTGATCCTTTCCTCGAAGCTGCCCGTCGTCTGGATCCAGCGCGCATCCAGGAATTCTTGCAACGGGCGCATCCGGAGCCTGCACATGGGAATGAGGTAGATGCAGGAAGACATCATCCCGAGGAGGGACTTGATGGACCTCACTTTGGCCGCGTCGGCCACCAACATCCGTTGCACCTTGCCCAAGATGGTCCTGGTCCTCTCCTCCGACGGGGAGGCCAGAAGGGACACTGTGTCGAGCCTGGCTCCCAGAAACAGTGCGACTTGCGCGGGCACCAGGTGGGATTTGGCGTAGTTCACGGAGAATCCCAGGTCCGTGAGGAGTTGGACGGTCCTTGCCGTGTGGACCACGGCGAGCTCCCTCGTCTTGGCGCGGATGAGCCAGTCGTCCAGGTAGGGGTAGACGTGAATCCCCTCGCGGCGCAGCTGCGCCGCCACCGGTGCGAGGCACTTGGTGAATACCCTGGGTGCCGACCGTAGTCCGAAGGGAAGGGCTTTGAACTGGTAATGACGCCCTTGGACCACGAATCTGAGGAATTTGCGGTGCCCCTTTAGGATGGGAATGTGGAAGTAGGCATCCTCCAAATCCAACGACGATAGGAAGTCTCCTTCCTCCAGCTGACCCAGGACGTGCTGGAGGGTGACCATCCGGAACTTCTGCGCCTTGATGAACTTGTTCAGACGTCGCAGGTCCAGGATGGGGCGCCATCCTCCCGTCTTCTTCTTCACGAGGAAGTATCTCGAGTAGACTCCGGAGCCCCGAAGCCTCTTTGGGACGAGTTCGATGGCGCCTTTTCTGAGCATCGCCTTTACCTCCAGGAGAAGTTGAGGGACGTGAAGTTCTTTCCTGGCCACGGGGGGGACGCGCGGGCACCTTCTTTGAAACTCGAGCGCGTGGCCCCGGGCCAGGGCGTCCAGCACCCAACGGTCGGTGGAGATGGACTCCCACACGCTGACGAAGCCCGCCAGCCGGCCTCCCACCGGGGTGCTTCGGTGGGGGCCCGACCCCACGGCCGGTTCAATCCTGCTTGGGCGCGGCCTTGCCGCCTTGACCTCCTTGGCGACGACGGCGGGGTCCGCTAGACTTGCCTCGTCCTCTGTAGGCCTCTTGCGACGACGAGCGGGCCGCTTGACGGTAGGAAGCGAAACCGCCGCCGGAACCTTTGGAGGCGCCCTTGCCTCCGCCGCTCCGAAAGGGCGTCCGTCGTTGCAGGACTCCAAGGGCCCGGGCCGTCTCAGTATCCGCCTTGATGGCCTGAAGGGAATCGTCCACTGTCTTCCCAAACAGGTTGTTCCCGTCGAAGGGCATGTCCAGGACTCTGGTCTGGACGTCCTGCCGGAAATCCGTAGCTTTGAGCCATCCACGACGTCGAAGGCAAATGCCGTTGCCCAGCTGGCGGAACCCGGTGTCGGCGATGTCCGTCGCCACGGTGATGGCGTGGTCCGAGGCCACCTCACCTTCCTGCAGGATCTCAAGGGCCTCCGCCCTCTTGTCGTCCGGCAGAAAATCCAGCAGGGGAGCTATCTTGTACCAGAGCTCCCTGTCATAGCGGGCCACGATAGCCAAGGCGTTGGCCGCTTTAATCGTCGTCGCTGCCGACGAGATGACTCTACGTCCCATAGCATCCAATTTCTTTCCCTCGCCGTCCGGCGGGGAAGTCGATGTGGAGGCCGCACCCCCCTCCGCTTTCTTCCTGGCTGCTGCGGAGACGACGGAGTCCGGGGTAGGCTGCGCCCGGAGGCACAGGGGGGCCGTGTCCGGGACCCGGTACTTTTTCTCGTACCGGTCTCTTCTAGCTGGCGTCGTGGAAGGGTTCTTGAGGAGGGAAAGGCCCTCATCCCAAATGTCGTCCAACAGAGGCACTGAGAGGACCGTCTTCCTCTTGGCCTCGCGCCGCTGATAAAGGAAGCCTTCCTTTTTCTTCTCCTCAGGGCAGAGTTGGAAAAGCTCGGAAGCCCTGGAGATCATGGAGTGGAAAGATCCGATCTCGTCGGGCGGAGAAGCCCTGGTGGGAGGCGACGACGGAAAATCCTCGTCGTATGCCTCGTCGTCCGTACCCGTCGCTGCCGTGTCAGTCCCCGTATCATCCCCTCGGGTGGACGGGGAGGAGGGCTGGACGGGGCGCGACGGTTGAAAAGGAGGTGGTGGATGGATCCTTCTTTTCTTGGTAGGGGGAACACCAGAAGGTCCCGGTTCTGGATCCCCCGACAGGAGAGGTTCCTCCGTCGGTAACGGTAGCCTCGTCCTTATCTCGGAGCATAAGGACTGTATGGCCAACAAAATGGCCGCCGAGTTGTCTTGCGGTGCTGGCAGAGGGGAATCCGACGGGCGGGCAGGGGCCCCGTCGGTATCCTCGACGATGTCGTCGTCGTCACCTGCGTCGGGGTCCATTCCGACGGGCTGGCCTTCTTCCACGCCTAGGCCGTGGCTTAAGACCTCGATCAGCTCCTCTTCTGAGGTTGAGGCCGAATCTCCGACGACGCCCTGCCCCCCCTTCTTCCCCACGGAGGGTTTCACGGGGGTCCTATCGATGGGCACAAAGGAAGACTCCCTCCGAGGAGGCAGGGAGATTCTGGGCCCTGAGGTCGCCACCACTGGTGCAGCCACCACAGGCTGAGCCAGGGCCGCCGCGACCGTTTCGATAGAGGGCTTGGTCGGATGGATCAAGGCCTTCACCACCTTAGGTGCGCTCACCGCCTTATCCTTGAGGGAGGGGGCACTGCCACGCTCCTCCTCTGCCTTAGAGCTCGACCGGGGCCTCTCCAGGAGCTTCGCCGGGTGCTCGGCCTTCCTCTTACCCGACCCAGAGCGTTGGCTCGTGGTTGATGGTGCCGGGGAGGGTGCGCCCTGCCTGGCGCCCGTAGAGCCCGAGCGTTCGGCGCTCCCGGTGCCAGCGGACTCGCGGTGCTTGGCCTTATGTTGGGCCCCCGTCGCCAGGGCGCCCTCAAAGGTCTTAGAAGACCGCTCGGATTTCTTCTTCTCGCCAGACGGGCTCTTACCCTCCAGCCAGTTGGCGAGACGTTGATGGCGGTCCTTCATGGTCCGTTCCGACATGTTGCCGCAAAACGCACAGTCCTTCTCCACGTGCGTCTTGTCCTCATGAAGGCAGTAAAGGCAGAAAGAGTGTTCGTCCTCCTTGAAGACGTTCTGCAGCTGGCATCCAGGGCAGACCCTGAACAGCTTTCCGGGCGTCGAGCTTCCCTTCTCCTGGGCCATCTCCGAGACCGGGCCTGAGAAGCTTCTGGATTCCTCCGAAGTGTAGCTCGACGAAATCTTCACCCTTGAGGGGCACAGATGAATCCGACACGGGTCCCCGTTGATCGGATGTAGGATCGGTGGAGCTTGAGGCTCTTTGACCGAAAGAATCGAAGTTTTTTTGTGAAAAAAGCGCGAAAAATAGCACTAACGCTCGAGAGCAATAGCACGAGGATCCCAACACATGAACGTGCGGTAAAAATCTGAAGATGGCTGCCAGAGGCGGTGCTTAGGTAGAGGGCAGTCATTGGCTGTGGTCAGTATGACGCAGAGACCAGTGATTGGTTATTACTACGAAAGACAGATCAGAAACGAAACTGATACTGGTTTTTTCTTTACCGAGGATTCCCAGCCTGACGACGGGGAATATTCATGAGCATGTGAATCCATGCCAGACCCCATGCTGGAGAAATAGGTTTTTAACAAATCTCTAAACTCGCTGCAGCAGGAAACATGAGAGAATAACCTGGCGGATCCAGGAATTGAGACAATAGGAAAAGGTCCCAAGAAGTAGGCTGAACCCTGCAGAAGAAGCAGACCTGCTGGTTTTGGGTGCCACTGACTACTGTGGTTGGAGGCTAAAGCAGACAAGGTGAGGCAGTCTTAGCAGTGTGCTTGTACCTTTAACATATTCCTGCACTGGTTCACTAGCTTTTCCCGATAAGTCCAAATCATAGTGGTGCAGAGGTGAATTGCCTGTATGACCTCCAAGTGACGTTAGGGTATACCATATCATTTTCCATGCACATACCCTCAAATTGCTGGCTGTGGTTGCTCTACTGGTTGGTAGCATCCCTACCTAATTTCAGGAGGTATAGTTCTGCAGTAACTATACCCACCTGAAATTAGGTGCGCATACCAGTCCAACTTTTGGGTACGCTCTAGTCACCGTGACCACTGACATCCCGTCTAGATGGGTATCCTGTTTGTTTGACATCTATCGCATCAACCTTGAGGATGCAGGCTACATTGCCATTGATTGCTTGAAATTATAGAGGATAACAACATGCACCCTGAGGATATTTCGACTGCCTCACTGAGCATTTCTGCAGTGACCATGGATGTACTACCGACACTGAGATATGGTTTGGTCTAGACTCCCAGATTTCATTAAATGAAAAGAGAGTGAGGAAATACATCTACTGCATTTCTCCTTTGGGAAGCTACATGACGAGATACCATGTAACTAGTGTTGTACACCTAGAAGACTTTATGAGTGCAGTGTTGAAACCACCACATGCCAGACCCACTCTGGGTTAACTAAATTGGCATTCTGCCTCTGAAGAAGTTCCTAAAGCAATCCTTAATGTTCAAAGGAACAAAACATGTAGGGTTTTATTACAGCACTAGGCCAAGTGTTGTGATGGACACAGTTCACATTATATGTAATGTAGGCATTGTTGTCATTACATTAAATACAGATTATACACAAATCAAGAATTATGTATTGCATCACATATTTGTGGTTTGTTTACCAATTGTATACTCTTGAATACCCACAAACTTTTTTTATATGCATATTTGCACTATGTAGAGTGCACAAAGGTTCTGTACTGTATTTGCACCCGTAATCATCAATGTGGTGATAGGCACTGGACACTTTAATAAGCGCTTGCCACTTTTTGTGGTGGATTTTATGATAATGTTTTTAACCTGTATTTTTTATGTATTAAAGATGTCACATTTCAGAATCATTTTTACAAAGTCTGGTTGAATATTCCATGCACTTTATAATGCTAAAGATTTGGTGGAACCTCAGTTGTGGTATATTCCCCATAGTCTAGCTATGCTAACTCCAAACCTAAAGAGACTGGGAACTTTTTTTTTAGTTTTTGATTATATTGAATCAGGTTTGCTCCTATTTCTCCATTTCTTTACCTGGCATCCCCCTGGTTTACAATTGTGCATATGGGTAACCCCTATCTAACTCCAATACAGTGCTGTATTGAGACACTGGTCCGCTACAAATGGAATATGAATGGGGTTGAGCACAGCTCTGCTAGCCTCTTCCAAGACCACAGTAGCCTAAACCAGAAGAGACCAGTTCAGAATGGGTGTCTGTATTCACAACATAATCTACATATAAGGAGATTTGACTTGGGAGAAGACTGCAAAGTTTGAACATGGAGACCGCCACTGATTAAGTGTCTGGAAAATGTTTCAAATTGATGTCACCATTCAATTAGGGCCTGCCTCCAACCCATAGATTACGTTTCCCCAAAATAGGGCAGCTACCTGTACAACATTTGGATCAAATCCATGAGCCTGAAGAAAGACACTGACCCAAATACCTAAGGTGTGAAGGAGCTGTGCTGGAACCTGCAACCTAAGGAACAAGTTACTTACCTGTAACTGTTGTTCTCCACCATGGGTCTAGCATGGATTCACATGCTCAGGAATATTCCCCATCGTCAGGCTGGGAATCCTCAGTAAAGAAAAATATCAGTTTCAGTTTCGTTTCTGAACTGTCTTTCGATCACTGGTCTCTGGGTCATACTGCCCTCAGCCAATGACTGCCTTCTACCTAAGCCCCTCCTCCGGCAGCCATCTTCAGATTTGGTCACATCCGCAGCCTGCATAGGCGCACAAGATCGATGCACGAGGACATCATTCCGAGTAGGGACTTGATGGATCTCAGCCTGGCCACGTCCATGGTCAACAGCCGTTGTACTGTGCCCAGGAAGGCCTTCGCCCTTTCCTCCGACAGCGAAGCCAATTGCGCCACTGTGTCGAGTCGGGCTCCCAGAAACAGGGCATCTTGCGGCGGAACCAAGTGGGATTTCGCGAAGTTGATCGAGAATCCCAGATCCGTGAGCAGTTGGACGGTCTTAGCTGTGTGATCGACGGCGCGTTCAATTGACTTTGCTTGGATGAGCCAATCGTCCAGGTAGGGGTAGACGTGGATCCCCTGCAGGTGCAGCCGTGCCGCCACTGGTGCTAGGCACTTGGTGAACACCCTGGACGCCTACTTCAATCTGAAGGGAAGGGCCTTGAACTGATAGTGTCACCCTTGGACCACAACTCATAGGAGTTTTCGATGTCCTTTTAGAATGGGGATGTGGAAGTAGGCATCCTCCAAGTCCAGCGACGATAGGAAGTCGCCTTCCTCCAGCTGTCCCAGCACGTGCTGGAGGATGACCATCTGGAATTTCTGGGACTTGATGTACTTGTTTAGACGACAAAGGTCCAGGATGGGTCGCCAACCGCCGGTCTTCTTCCGGACGAGGAAGTACAGCGAGTACACTCCGGAGCCCCGAAGCCTCTTTGGGGAGAGTTCTATGGCTCCCTTTCTTAGCATCGCTCGTACCTCCAGGAGCAGCTGTGGGACATGGTTTTCCTTCCTAGCCACCGGTGGAATACGGGGACAGTTTTTTTTAAATTCCAGAGTGTGCCCGCGGGTCCGGGCATCTAGCATCCAACGGTCGGTGGAGATGGACTCCCACACGCTGACGAATTTTGCCAGCCGGCCTCTCAACGGGGTGCTGGGTGGGGGCTGCGACGCCACGGCCGGTTCAGTCCTATTTCGTTGCGGCCTTGCCTCCTTGGTGACGACAACGGGATCCTCCGGTCTTGCCGCGTCCTCTGTAGGCTTCCTGAGACGAGGAGCGGGCCGCTTGGCGGTACGAGGAACCGCTGGCGAATCCTTTGGAGGCTACTTGCTTGCCTCCGGAGTTACGAAAGGAGGGCCGTCGTCCTTGAAGAACGCCCAAGGCCCGAGCCGTTTCGGTGTCTGCCTTGATGGCCTGCAGTGACTCGTCAACTGTCTTGCCGAACAGGTTGTTCCCGTCGAAGGGCATGTCCAGAACCCTGGTCTGCACGTTCTGGTGGAAATCAGTGGCCTTGAGCCAACCACGCCGGCGAAGGCAAACGCTGTTGCCCATCTGGCAAAAACCGGGGTCGGCGATGTCCGTGGCCACCATAATGGCATGGTCCGAAGCCACCTCACCTTCCTGTAGGATTTCCAGGGCCTCAGCCCTCTTGTCGTCGGGAGGAAGTCCAGGAGGGGAGCGATCTTGAACCAGAGCTCCCTGTCGTAGCATGCCACAATCGCGACGGCGTTGGCAGCTTTTATGGTCATCGCCGCTGAGCTGACCCTTCGTCCCATGGCGTCCAGCTTCTTCCCCTCGCTGTCTGGGGGGAGTTGAGGCTGTCGCCCCCGCCGCTTTCCACTTGGCTGCCGCGGAGACCACTGAATATGGGGACAGCTGTGCTCTGAGGCACATAGGGGCAGAGTCCGGGACCCGGTACTTCTTCTCGTACCGGTCTCTCTCAGCAGGAGCCGTGGAAGGGTTCTTCAAGAGTGCTAGCCCCTCGTCCCAGATGTCGTCTAGCAACGGGACAGAGGACAGTCTTCCTCTTGGCCTCCCATCGTTGATAGAGGAAGCCCTCCTTCTGTTCTTCGGGGCAGAGCTGGAAGAGCTCAGATGCCCTGGCATCGGAGGAGGGGATGGGGAGTGAAGGCTGGAAGGGGGGAGGAGGATGGACTTGTCTCTGCTTGTTAGGTGGGCTCCCCGACGGTCCAGGCTCCGCTGGGTCGTCGGTGGGGGGGGTAAGGGCATCCTTGTCCTTATATCCGTACACAAGGCATGTATAGCCATCAAGATAGCTCCTGAATTGTCCCCTGGTACGGGCAGCGGCTGCAACGGACCGATGGCTGAGGTGTGGGGCCCTCTGCGGTCCTATCTTCCTCGTCAGCTCCCCCATTGCTCTCTTCGTCGCCCTCGTCGGGATCCTTCCCGTGGGCCCTGGATTCCTCAGACTTCTTGTCCCGGATCCTTTGGACGCTAGCTAACTCATCCTCAGAGGTGGTTATTACGCTCATCTGGTATCCACGGAGACGCCACCCAGCCCTGGTTGGATGATTTGCACTCTCGAACCCTCTCCCGGTCCCTTGGTAAGGCCTCTGGTTAAAGATGGGTCTGCAATATAGGAGGCATTCTATAATACCAGATTGTCTTTATGTTTTTCCACCTCCCTTGGCCTCAACTCCTTCCTCCCCCTTGGGCCTTCTCCTCACCTATTTTAAAAGGTGGATTCTCCGTCCTGCTCCTTGTGGCAGGGGTGCGTAGATGTGGGGGGCAAGCAGCGACCAAGTTACTTCACTGGTGCAAGCCCCCCTGTGGGAATCCAGGCTTGCTGTGACTCCGTAGGTTTGCTGCTTTACAGTCTTTATATGCAGTTCTTATGTTCCTCTTAGTTCGAATAATAATGTCTTGCTGCTTGCTTTCCTTTTAGGTATGGAAAGGTATTTTAGTGTTGTCATGCAGTTTGAAGATGAGCATTGGCTGGTAAGCGAAAGCGCGGTGTGCGCGATGCTGTACGGAGAGTATTGCGCGATGCGCGGCGCTGTTGTGCTTTATATATTGCTAACATGTGTCTTCTCTCTCCTTGCAGGTTGCAATGTTCCTTGCCGAGCGCCGTAATGTTCCAGCAATGATACTGACCAGGAGAGGACTACCAGGTAAGAATTGTGTGGCTTTCTTGATTCGGGGGGAAACGTGAGTAAACACTTACTAATGCTGTCTTTCTTTCTCCTCTTTCCAGGTTATGGTATTCCAGGATGCATGCGGTGCCGGATGATGGAGTTCGTACCTTCAGGTGAGTGGAACTGAAGTTGGCGATGGATTGAAGACAGGATACTGTTCCAGGTAAGTTTCGTAGTGTTCTTGTAACGCTCACCTGACTCCCACGAAGGCGCTGGTCTAGTCTGGGTTGCTGTGGCCTCTTCGAGCGTGATGCGCTGTCTGGCCCGTAGGAATATCCTTCTGCAGATGAGAAAGGGGATTAACAGTCTGCAGAATAGTGTGCTTGCTCCCCCCTTCGTTCTTCTCTTACTTCCTCCGAAATCCCCGGTTGAAGCTCACCTTATGGTTTGAAAGGATGAACTCTCCATCCTGCTTCTGGTGCAGGGGCGCGTGGTTTTCAGAATGGCGCTGGCAAAATCCACTTGACTTTTCCAAGCGGAACGCCGTAAGTATGAAGATTACAAAAGTTCAAGTGTTGAGCCTCCTTTTCTGTTGCCTTCCTAACCTGTGATCTGTCCTTTATTTCAGGTGCAGAATGAAGGCGATGCGTTGAGGGATTGAATTGCCAATGGTAAACTCAGGTGAGTTAGCGATGGGGGCGATCCCTCTTAATGTCTTTATATTCCTCCAGTAATGTCTTTTTGTCCTTTCCCCATAGGGGCCGGGGTGCGTTACCTGCCAACGAAGCGGCGCCGACCCGAAATGAGGAATGGTCCACCAACAGAAGACCGGTAAGTGTTATCGCGGAAAATTAGGCTTTCCTCATATGTTCCTTCTGCTCACCTTTTGTCTCTTCTTCTCTCCCCTAGGCGCAGAGATGTGGCGACCGGTACAGACAGTCGCGGTGGAGCCAGAAGAACTCCCGAGGACAGGTGAGTGAAGCGCGGCGCTGCAGCGAGTAACGCGGTGCTTTTAAATGAAAGTCTTTTCTCAGGAACGCTGGCGTGAAGGTTCCGGATGCAGGTAAGAAGTTTGATAAAATTCTTGGTTTTCACCTTTCTCTTCTCTTCTTTCCTTACAGGTGTTCCAGGATCGAGGCGGGCGTGGCTGGAGACCAGATGCAGGAGCAGACACGGTGAGCGTTCAGCTGCTTGGATGCAGAACAACGCGAAGCGTGAGCTACTGTCTGGGCGTGGCTTAAATAGCCCCCAAAGTAGTTCCAGGTAAGTATCCTTCCCTGGCCACGGCCGAGTGGCAAAATAGTCCCAATGAAAAAATAGTCCCTTTCTGGTCTCAGGGAGGCCTGAATCTTGCAGCATGGTCTGCATCAGGTAAGTGCGCAAAACAGCTTCCATTATGAGCCTGGCGCCTATGGCGCCAGGACTGATGTCCAACATGAGCCTGGCGCCAACGGCGCCATGACAGAGTCCAAAGAGCCCCTATAAGG
Source organism: Ambystoma mexicanum (assembly GCF_040938575.1). Lineage (NCBI taxonomy): Eukaryota > Metazoa > Chordata > Amphibia > Caudata > Ambystomatidae > Ambystoma > Ambystoma mexicanum. The sequence goes on from NC_090937.1 coordinate 1,107,588,548, forward strand.
GGCCGCTGGGCTTTTACCCGGGGGCATGATGCCTGCTCCTGGGGGTGCTGGGCCTGGCCTGGTGCTCTGGGGGTAGGCATCATGACAGTTCTCTCTCTCTCTCTCTCTCTGCAGGTCCTTGGTTTCAGGTAAGATGGCATCAAAGAACTGGACACGGTGAGTGTTACGCTGCCCACAGGAGAATAACGCAAAGCATGTTCTGCTGTTTGGGTGCGGTTTAAATAGTCTCAGGTAAAGTAGTCCAGGTGAAATAGTCCCAGGCCTGCCATACCCAAAAGACTAGACTGCATGGCTCAGTTCCTTGTAACTGAGCTATGTGTGTGCCTCCATGTTGGCTGAACCCCCCACCCCTCCCCCTACCCCCCCAAGTTAAATAGTCCCATTCTAATGTTGGTCTTCATGATGGTTATGAGCCTGGCGCCAAAGCCGCCAGGACTGACTCCAAGAGAGTCTTGGATGAGGTTTTAAGGCCTTTGACCTGGCCCTAACTGGAAGGCTGACTTGCCATTGAGGGCCAGGGGCAAGGTCATGACAGCTGTATCCGTGTCCATTATGGCTACCGTGCCCTCCCCCCCCTCTTTCTCCTGCTGGGTTTTCACGGGGGTCTTCTTGATAGGCAGAAAAGAAGATTCCCTCCAGGATGGCAGGGAAACTCTAATCCCTGAAGCCGTCTCCATTGGGGAAGCCTCTGTAGGTTTCGCCAGGGCCGCCACGACTCCTTCAATCGAGGCCTTAGCCGGGTGAATCAGGGCCTTCACGACCCTGGGCGTGCCTGAGGCCTTCACCTTGGGGGGGAGGGTCGCTGCCTCGCTCCCCCTCGGCTGTCTCCGTCGGGATTGACCAGGTTCTCCGACTTCCTCTTCACCGAGCCAGAGCGCTGTCTCGTGGTTGATAGCGTAGGTGATAAGGCGCCTTGCCTGGCAGCCGAGGAGCCCGACCGATCGGCGCTCCCGGTGCCCGCAGACTCGCTGTGCTTTGCCTTTTGTTGGGCCCCTGTTGCCGGAGCGCCCACAAAGGTCTTGGAAGACTGCTCTGACTTCGGCCTCTTCTCACCTGCTGCTGGGCTCTTCCCCTCCAGCCAGTTGGTGAGCCGAGTACGACGATCCTTCATTGTCCATTCAGACATGTTCTTAAAAAATGCACAGTCCTTCTCCACATGCGATTTGTCGTCGTGAAGGCAGAAGAGGCACCGAGAGTGCTCATCCTCGAAGACGTTCTGTAGTCCGCATCCAGGGCTGCTCCTGAACAGCTTGGGTCCAACAGGCGTCATGCTTCCTGTGTCCTGGGCCATGTCCACGCGGGGTAGGCCTCAAAGATCTTCTGAAATCCTTCGAGAAGTGGCAAGATGAAAAGATGCTCTTGACGGGTGTTGAAAATTCCGAAAACGTGTCCCCGTTGATCGGAAGTAGAATCGGTGGAGCTAGAGGCTCGATTGACCGAAAATATAAGAGTAATTTTAAAAAAACGCAAAAAGCAGTAAAAGCTTGAGAGCTACAGCACAAGGACTCCCAACACTTGAACGTGCATAAAAATCTGAAGATGGCTGCCAGAGGGCAGTGATAGGCTAGTAACAATATGGCCCAGAGACCAGTGATTGGTTACTAGTAGAAAGACCGTTCAGAAACAAAACAAACTGATTTTATTCTTTACCGAGGATTCCAAGCCTGATGACAGGGAATTTTCATGAGCATGTGAATCCATGCCAGACCCCATGTTGGAGAATAAGCTCTACACCATTGACAGTGGCACGATGGCGACCAAGGATTTTGTTCTTATCTCCCAATTTGGCATGAGCAGCCTTACGAAGTCTTGGGACCTGTGCCTTCAAGACAGGCTTGCTTTCCTGCTCCCTGAATAGAACTGAACACAAAGAGCACACCGGAACTGGTACTGAACAATAGGACTAAACAAACACTCCAAGTACCTACACTTTGAGGGGTGCATTACCTATCAGAGTATCTTCGCTGAGTCCTTTTGAACCCTTCACCATGGCAGCTATGCCTCAATTGGACCAGACCAGTGTGCATCATACCTCAGCTTCAGGTCTCAATCTACAGTGACTCCCAGCTGCTCGAGCTGCTTGTAGAATCAAATGCAGCTACCCCAAGATGCTACTGCACCATTGCTCTGTAACCTTTGCTATTCATTGGAGTAAGCATCTGACACTCAAGGACCACATGCAGAAAGCTTCTAGACCATCGTTGTCTGCAACCACTGCCCTTTACTGGAACACACATCTGACTGGTCAGAAACACCCAGACATTACAGGAAGAAAGCTACCCGAGTGTTTGAATGCTCTTGAGAAGTCTTAAAGTACCTTCCAGAGTGCTGGATACTTTAAGACACTTCTTCATGTTCAGTAATAAGTATTGCTACACACGAAGAACTGCGCCACACTTGGTACCAGTGAAATGGTTTGTATTTATTACATTGCCCTTTTAGGATAAACCGTGTTTCGACACACCAGTGTCCTTTTCAAATCAGGGCTAATATCAAAGCTATGTTCCGAATCTAGTGTTCCAATACGATGAGTCAAAATATCACGGGATGAATCCCCCTTAAAGTTTCTCAAATTCTCCTGCCGTCGGGCACGGTAGCTGACCGCACTGCCTGGTGTATACTTCATGTTCACCTTGAACCAATCCAGTGTCGTGGCCTCGACTGCTTGAAAATGCCCTACTTGTACACTACACCTAAGCTCCGGGGAAAGGCTTTACACCTCCGCTTATGGCAATGTTTTTTTTTTTAAAACCTTTATTTGACTTGACAACACACAGAATCACAGAGATGTTCACTATGTAGACAGCAAAGTGGACTTTTACACAAAGCATACATTACAGTACAGTGCTGGTATTTCAGTTACATTACGAGGGAGAGTGGGGGGCAGGGTGGTGTTCCAGCTGTAGGTTTGAGAGTCACGTTTCATCAGCAGGCACTAGTGGGGGGAAGTGGGGGGGGTGGTTCAGCGTCAGAATTCAAGGTAATGGTGGACATATACGTGCAAAATTTCCGCCAGATGTCTCGAGGTCTCGAGTGCGGATGTTGCAGTATACCCCAGGCCTCCTCTGTATTGTGCGCCCATGTGACTATCCTGAGCCACTGTGCATATGTGGGTGTCCTGGGCTGAAGCCAGTTCATCAAGATGCAGCGCACAGCCAGTATCATGCAGAGTCCAGCCAGCTTCCTTGAGTCACGTCTCAACTGTGGGAAGTCATGGAAAAGGCATCGTGCTGGAGATGGGTCTATCGTGTGATCCAGTATGGTTGACAATGTTGAGCATATTTCAGACCAGAATTGTGCAATCCACGGGCAGGACCAGATCATGTGAATGTAGGGGGCACGGTCAGAACCACATCTAGGGCAGCTGGACGGAAGCTCAGTGAACATGTGGTGTAATCTATCAGGAGTGTGGTGATATCTATGCAACACTTTAAATTGTATTAATTTAAAACGACCGTTATAGGACACATTGTGGGTGCGTACGCACATTTGGGACCAACGCTCATCAGTGATCTCAATTTCGAGGTCCTCTTCCCACTTCTGTCTCAGTTTAGTAAAGGAGGGGGCAGCTTTGGCTTGAAGTAGATTATAGAGCCTTGATATTTTCCCTCTAAAGGAATCGATGGAACACAGTTCCGCAAGTATGAGCCTGTCAGGTGGGATTGAGGGGAAGTTGGGGTATCTGGCTTTGAGATTTTTCCGGAGCGAGGAGTATTGTAGCCATGCTGATGGCTTCCGCTTAAGGGGCGGTGGGAGGTCCGCCCATTCAAGAAAGATGCCCTGCTCAAAAATATTGTGGAGATCCAAGAAGCCTGCGTCATCCCATTGGGATACAATGGATTGTGGGATGTATGGGACATGAGGGAAGAAGTTCCAGAGTGGAAGGTCACCGTGAAAAGGGTGTGGGGTGTCTATCAGTTTCCAAATCTTGGTGAGGGCCAGGGAGGTGCTAGCAACAGGGTCCGCTAAATCCAGGTCGGCTGGGGCGGGTTTGAGGATAAGGGTGCCAATTATACGATCGCTGACCGTCAGTTTCTCCAGCCGAACGTGAGAGGGGTGGGGTGGTCTGTGATATTGAACCAGTAGGAGGTGAATTGGGACTGAGCTATCAACCAATACTTGGTGAAGTCGGGGGTGCCAAATCCGCCCAACTCCATTGGGGCGGTCAGTGTTGTCAATTTGAGTCGGACTGTGCCAGAATGCCATAGGAAGGTATTGGATATATGGCGTAGTGAACAAAAGAACTCATCACCTGGCCACAAGGGGGGGGTTAGTGAATCCGTAAAGGTGTTGGGGCAGCACCATTTTAAGAATTCCTATCCGACTTGCCAAGAAGATGGGCAGTCTGGTCCAGCTACCGGTTTTGGTAGGTAGGTTCGTCAGGTAATTCCGGTAGTTGTCCTCTCGAAGCTGCTCCGAGTGTCGGGAGACCCGGACCCCCAGGTAAGTGATGCTGGATTGGGAACATGTGAATCCCCCTAGCTCAGTAGGGGGTTGTGTGCAATCTGTAAGAGGGAATAGTAGAGATTTAGAACAATTTACTTTCAGTTCGTATATGTGTCCGAAACGTACCACATCCTGTAGGATCAGGGCGAGATTGGTTTCTGGGGAGCGGATATAGAGGAGAGCGTCGTCCGCATATAGGGAGGCGATATCGGATTGGCCTGCAGTACGCAAGCCTCTATGAGAGTGTGCCTGTCGCATCATATCAGTAAAGGGTTCCATGGCTATTGCGAATATTAGCGGGGGAAAAGGGACAGCCCTGTCGTGTTCCTCTGGCTATCTGGAAGGGGGCGGAACATCTGTCTTCCGTGCGGACCGTGGCCGATGGGTTGGTGTATAACAGTTTAATCCAGGTGCAGAAGTTGGGACCAAATTTGCATTTCTCCAGGACTCGCCACAGATATTCCCACGACACTGAGTCAAATGCCACCTGCATGTCTAAGGTGGCCCTACTGCCTGCACCCCTGGACCGATCCCATCGATCCCATTGAAGAGCCTTCTCAGATTCAGGCATGTGGATCTGCCGGGGACAAAACCCGCTTGATCAGGGTGAATGATGTGAGGCACGAATGCGGCTAATCGGGTAGCTAGTAGTTTGGCAAATATCTTGACATCGCAGTTAATTAGCGAAAGGGGGCGGTATGAGCCACACTGGGTGGGGGATTTACCAGGTTGGAGGAGGACTGTTATCACCTCACGGAGTGAGGGGGAGGAGTATGCCCTCCTCGCATGCCTATTCCCATAGGGCCAGCAAGTGTGGGACTAGGAGCGATCTAAATCTTTTATAAAAGTCAATGGGGAGGCCGTCAGGGCCAGGAGCCTTGCCCGATGCCAACGATTCAATAGCTTCCATAACCTCTTCGGGAGTGAACAGTCTCTCAAGGGAGGCACTGGTGTCCGGGGCAAGGACAGAGAGAGGGAAGTTGTCTAAATAGGAGTCTATTTCTGATATTTGGGGACCATCAACTTTAGACACCAAGCGTCTACAACAGCCAGCCGAGGGAGTGTTGTCAGAACAGAGTGGGCTGCCCTAGAGAGCTGGCGCGGTCTAGTGCCTGATCTGTCCAGGTTGACGTCTAGGATTGTATCAAAGTCGCCACTCCATAAGATAGGAACCAGGGGATAACTCTCCAGCACAGAGGCCAGGTGCAGGTAAAACATCTGGGTCGTCAATGTTCGGGCCATAGATATTCAGAATAACTACCTCTTGATTTTGCAGCTTGCCGTGGATCAGTACGTATCTCCCCTGCGGGTCTGTGAGTGGGAGCATGAGAATTTAAGGCTTTTGTGTATAATAGTGAGGACACCTCGACTTTGGATGGAATAATTGGTATAATATCTCTGAGGCCCCCATTGTTTAGCAAACTTTTTGCAATGCTCAGAGCGGGCATGGGTCTCTTGCAAACACAGGATTTTAATACCATGGCGTTCAGCATAAAGTTGTATCTGCCGCATCTTTTTGTGGTTACCCAACCCCCTCACATTCCAGCTCATAAATGCTAAGCTACTATCCGCCATAAGCGTGGAGGTGTTGGTTGACTTTTAGTCTGTAAAGCGGAAGTAGCCACAACCAGCCCAGCTGGGGCGGGCATTTCGACGCATCCGTATGCCTGTGAAACAATACTGTGGCTTGTGTGTCATCTCTTGTGGTTGTCAAGTCTTTTTTAACATAACTCCCAATCCCCCCTCACATATCCCTCCCCCAAACAGAGGAATGATGCTCCCCCCCAACCATAACAAACTCATCAGCATCAACGCCCGGGGGCCTGCTAGCTGGCCTGACGGTCACGCACCGGACTGGGGAAGTATTCGGAGATTTTCAATACCATACAAATAACCAGAGTAATTAGTAGGAGAAGCGTGAGTGGATCAATAGCACAGAAACAAAAATAGATTCCAACTGTTAATGTGTTTCGGTGGAAAATAGTCTCCACTGTGAATGCGGGCGACGATGGGGCCGCTTCGAGGCATGGACTTGGGGTGTAAAGATTGGGCCTTGTTAGTACCATCGCAGCAATTGAGGATCAGCCTGGGAAATGTTCGTCCATGAATTTCGAGGCCTCCTCCGGGATCGTAAAGAAGAATGTCTGATTCAAGTGTTGGATTCTTAGTTTGGCGGGGAATATCATGGAGTATTTGACCCCTTGATCTCAAAGCCTTCTTTTTACTGCCACAAAGGTTTTACGTTCCTGTTGCACTGCTACAGAGAAGTCAGGATAAAGATGGATCTTTGCAGCGCCCAGACGCAGCTCCCCCTTGACTCTAGCCGCTCTCAGGAGCGCATCCCGGTCCCAGAAATTCATAATTGTGGCTATAATGGGGCGTGGAGGTGCGCCAGGCTTTGGTTTTGCAGTTAAGGAGCGGTGGGCTCTTTCTACTGCGAACTGCAGGGAGAGTGTCGGAGAGTCTAAGAGTGACATCAACATTTGTTCCACAAAGTCTTCCATTGGCTCGTTTATATTGTCCTCGGATACCCCGACAATGCATAAATTATTACGTCTCGAGCGGGATTCTAAATCATCGTTCTTTTTCTCCACCACCAGCATCCGAGTGGAACGTGAGGAGACCGTGGCACGTAGTGAACCAAGCTCGTCTTCAGTGGCTCCCACCCTGGATTCTATCTCCGCCACCCTGACGTCAGTCTTCTCAATGTGCCTTTATAGATGAGATGGTGCCATTCATGTCGTCAAGTTTTGAATGTAAAGTGGTAAACCCCTCGTGAATATATTCTAGCATCTTCTGTCTGCGAGTCATTAGGGGCTGGCATGGACGATGTTGCAGGCATTTCATCCAGCGGTTTAGCTGTTGGTTTAGCTGGGGTCTTCGAGAACATGTTCAGGGAGCTCCGGTTCATTCCCGCGCCTGTTCCTTTGGTCATGGTGTAGGTGGGAGGAGGTCTCCAGGAACACGGGCAGGTGTGGGTGGCTAAGGATGATGCTGTTGTCGCCCCTCTGTGTGTAGCAAGGTATCCAAGACCCCCCTGGTCAGCCAGCAAGGAGGGCTACGTTGGGACCGCCTGAGTGTGTTATGTTTTTAGCTCTTCCAGGGGGTTGTAGGAACACTGTACGAGATGTTGAGCCTACTCGCTACCAGCTGAGGGGCCTGCGCCAGTTGCAGGGGTAGTAGAGTCCTGTTTGGCTGTGTGCAAGCAGGCAATCAAACTGACAGCAGGCGGGGGCCGTGGGCAGAGCCCAAGCTGCCGCGGTCCCTCGTAGTGCACCAGGGTTGGGGGCCCGCTATGAATTATTTCCTAAGTGCCAGATCCTGACACCTCCGTAAGCCCAGGCGTACAGTATAAAGTGTTTGAATGCACCCACGGAGGGCAAACTGTTCCTGGTTCCAGTAGGCGTTGAGTGGCAGAGGGGAGGGGAGGGCCCCTACTGATCGTGACCCCAGAAGAGACGCCGGCCCCCTTGAAGAGGCAAGCGTGTGCGCAATTTATGGCCTCCAGGCATAACCCCAGCTCATGGCGAGATGGTGGTAATTGTGGGTGCCAGCCCCACAGGGGCCAAATCCAGCACCTCCCCCCAGCCCCCTACCACGTATTCCTCAACTTATGATATATCCCTCCAGCTTTGCTGCTTTAGAATTTTTTTTCGACAGAGGGCGCTTTATGTAGTGTCGTCGAGTCTATGTCCCTCGAGGACCTCCGTCGATCGTCAACGTCATCATCAGCATAAAAAGCGCATGCAGCGCCCGTTGGCTTCAGTGTTGTTTTCTCTCACCCTGCAAAGAGGAATTACCAGGCGTACCCAAGACCGTAGGCTCTCAGAAAGCGTAGAGCGTAATAATACATAAGTTGTACGGAGTGGTAGGATGCAAGGGGCTGTGAGGAATATGTTGGAGGAACATCCAATTGAAAGAACGTTATCAGGTGTAAGTAACTTGTTCTTTGAATGGATTGTGTCCTCCCACGCATTCCTCATCTTATGATAGACTCCCAAAGCAGTAATAATTTGGAGGTGGGAGTACCAATTAGTTAGATTTAATCATGGACTGAATGGAGGACGGCTTTTGCAAAAAGTCCTCCCTGACTGGAGGAAGAATCCAGACAGTAGTGTTTTACAAATGTATGGATAGACGACCAGGTGGCCGCTGAACAGATATCATTCACCGGGACACCCCTTTGAAAAGCAGCATAGGTTGCCATGTCCCTTGTGGAATGAGCCTTTAGGCCTCCTGGTGGGTCCATGCCCGCTAGTCTGTAGCATTCGCCAATAGCCAGCATCAACCATGTGGATATTGTTTGTTTGGTGACCGCAAGGCCCAATTTGGGACCAGTATATCCAATAAAAAGTTGATCAACCTGGCGAATTTTAGCCATCTTGGATATATAAAAACTTGGATCCCGTTTTGGGTCTCGTCTATGTAGCCTCTCCTCCTTTTCTGGATGAGGTGGTGGATAGAATGTTGGCAAGGTAATTTTCTGCGACAAGTGAAAGTCAGGCTACCTTTGGCAAAAAAGAAGGTTTCACCACGAGAGTGACTGTCTTTATAGAAAATAGTATGAGGTGGTTTGCAAGAAAGAGCCTGCAACTCACTTACGCTGCAGGCTGGCGTTATTGCGATAAGCAAAACAGTTTTTAATGTCAAGAGCCATAAAGGGCATGAATGTAAAGGCTCAAATGGAATACATGTCAAAAACTTTAATACAAGATTGAGGTCCCCAGCAGGTATATTGAAATGAACTGGTGGGTATACATTAGTAAGGCCCTTCAAAAAATTGGACAATCAAAGGGATCTTAAAATATGAATCCTCCTCTGAGCAGCACTTCAAAATGGAAAGCGCTGCCAGGTAGTTCAATGTAATAGAAGAACAAGTTACTTCTTACCTTGTAACGTTCTTTCGACGGGATGTTCCTCCGACGTATTCCTCATCTTAGATATCTCCTTCGTCCATAGCATCATCAGGGAGATCCCAATCCTTGTACCTCAGACTTTCAGAAGCCAAGCGTGAAGGTTGAGGGTTTTGATGTCTGGATGGAGAACCTGACCTCCCTTCTGTGAGAGTAGGTTCTCTCCGAGTGGAAGTCGAATTGGAGGGCAGATGGACAAGTCTAGAAGGTCCGGGTACCACGTTCTCCTGGCCCAATCCGGGGCAATTAGGATCATGGTTCTCCGGAATCTTCTCAACCTCCTGATGATTTGAGGAATGACAGGGACCGGTGGGAACGCGTACAGAAGCGGAAACTCCCAGTCCACTATGAACGAGTCTCCCAGAGCTCCTCTCGGGGGAAATTCCCTTGAGCAGAACAGGTCACATTTCCTGTTTAGGCTGGTGGCGAACAGATCTACCTGAGGGGTTCCCCAAAGGGCGAAGATCTCTTGAAGGACTTCCTGAGCTAGCTCCCACTCGTGGGAGACTGTGTTCTGCCTGCTCAGAGCGTCCGCTGTCAAGTTCTTCTCTCCGGCTAGGTGAACTGTCGATAGAGAGATTCCTTCTTGGATTGCCCAAAACCAGAGCTGCATCGCCTCTATGCACAGGGGTAGTGATCCTACGCCTCCTCTTTTGTTGAGGTAATGCATGGCCACCGTGTTGTCCGTCATTATCAGGACGTTCTTCCCTTGTACAGCTGGCAGGAACGCCTTCAGCGCAAGTCTGATGGCTCTCAGCTCTAACAGGTTGATATGTAGTCTGGACTCCGATGGAGACCAACGACCGCTGATGGTCAAGTCGTTGGCGTGGGCTCCCCACCCCGTGAGTGAGGCATCCGTGACTACTGTTATCTCCGGCCAGGATTGCCAAAACTGTTCTCCTTTCAGAATGTTCTCCTGACAGGCCCACCACTGAAGGTCTCGAGCTACTCTGTCGGGAACCTGAAGAAGATCTGTCATTCTCCCTGAGAAATGTGACCACTGAGTCCTCAGTGCCCACTGGAGGGATCTCATTCTCAGGCGAGCCTCTGGCACTAGGAAAATGCAGGATGCCATGAGGCCTAGCAACCTCAAAAAGTCGAAGGCTGGGAGACGTTGGGCATGTTGGAACTTGGTAACCATCTGTAGAATATCTTGAGCCCTCACCTCTGGTGGCGAGGCTTTTCCCAGGGAAGTGTCCAGGATCGCTCCTATGAACTGGAGTCTCTGCGATGGTATCATTTGTGACTTCTTTAAATTGAGGGAGAAGCCCAGTCTGTGAAGGAAGTGGCACACGTGATTTAGCTGGATCTGAGCTTGTTCCGAAGAAACAGCCCTGATCAACCAATCGTCCAGGTAGGGGTAGACGTGAATCCCTTCCCTCCTCCTTAGACTTGCAGCCACTACCGACATTAACTTGGTGAAGACCCTCGGGGCGGAGGTCAGCCCAAATGGCAGCACTCGAAATTGATAGTGAGAGTTGCCAATTGCGAACCTCAGGTATTTCCTGTGTTTGAGATGGATAGGCACATGGAAATAAGCGTCCTGAAGGTCCAGAGATACCAACCAGTCCTGGAACTGAAGGGCCTGGAGGATCTGGGAAAGAGTGACCATCTTGAATTTGTCTTTTCTGAGGAATTTGTTCAATTCTCGCAAGTCCAAGATGGGTCTCAGTCCTCCGTCTTTCTTTGGAATGAGAAAGTAAGGGGAGTACCAGCCCTTGTTCCTCTCCGCTACAGGTACCGGTTCTATGGCACCTTTCTCTAGCAGGTCCAAAATTTCCTGCAAGAGGAGCGGATCTGGAGCTTTCTGAGAGCTGATCCCCGGTGGATGACTCTGAGGTATACGTAGGAAAGGCAGGCAGTAACCTTGGGCAACTGTTTCCAATGCCCAAGCATCTGACGTGATAGCCTGCCATACCGCCAGATGTTGAGTCAAACTGCCTCCTACAGGTGTCCTGTGAGGGAAGTCCTCAGAGTGGTTTTGGGGCGGCTGATGCAGATGCCGATGGTAAAGAGCCACCTGCTGTTGCTGCGGCTTTTGAATATCTACCCTGTCCAACTCGGATAGTTCTTCTTTGTCCCCTTTGAGCCGGTCGTCCTCTACCTCTTCCGAATGCGGAGTAGAAGCGAAAGGACTTGCCCCTCGCAGAGGTTCCTGTGGGACGAAAAGGAGTCTGACGGATTGCAGCTCCTAGGGATTTTGCTGCTGCTTTTGAAGTTTGCAGTTTCTCTAAACTGTCATCCGCCTTTTTCCCGAACAAAGAAGAGCCATCGAATGGCATGTTCAAGAGCCTGGCTTGCACATCTGGGGCAAAACCGGACTTTCTCAACCAAGCGAATCTCCTGGTTGATGTACTTGCCGCCATTGCTCTGCTGATACTGTCAGCCGAATCAGTGTCCGTCTGGAGGGATTCGCACATAGCGTCTTTACCGTCCTGTATAATATTCAGGAACGCATCCCTTTCTTCTCCCTTCGGGATGCAGTCAGCCGCTGTAGAAGCACACTCCCAAAGTGTATGGCTGAACCTAGCAAGGGTGCAAGTAGCATTAACAGATTTTAACGCCATGCTACATGCCGAAAAAACTTTCTTTGCCATGGCATCATATTTTTTATCGTCCCTGTCCTGTGGGACGGTAGGATAAGCCGTCTTGACATCGGTAGAAGATGCTGCCTGTACCACCAGACTTTCTGGGGATGGGTGTTTTGACAAAAACTCCGGGTCTGTAGAGGATACCCTGTATTTTGTAGAAAGTCTTTTATTTACTGCCGGGACGACATCTGGGGTTTCCCAGTTTGTCATAATCTTCCTCTGAAGAGCTTTATGGAAAGGCACCACAGGATCCTCCTGTGGGCCTTTATCAAGAATATCCGTGAGGTCATCTTGTTGGAAAGATTGTGAAGGTGCAGACCACCCCATAAACTCTGTGATCCTGGCCATTAAGGCTCTATAGGGGGTTTCAGCATGCTCCCCTAGGTCTGGCCTAGCAAACTCCACCTCAGTGGAAGTGTCTAACCCACTTGCCTCATGTAAGGAATCATGAAGATCCTTTAACCTGCGTTCTTCAGAGGAAAATTCCTCTCTAATTGGGGTTACAGGTCCCTGCAACTCAAATGTGTCTTCCTGTTCAGACAATTCACCCTCTTCCAAAATTGAGGACATAGTTCTCAATTGTTCTGAACTCATAAAGGGAGTAAATCCCATTTCCAAGGCAGAGGGTGCCGAACTTGTCATTATCGGCCTCGAAAAAGTCGATGTCGTCGACGCCGACGTCGAAGGCTTCGAGCGTGGCGTCGAAAACAAAGGCGGAGGCCTCGATGACCTCGACAGAATTGGGATTCTACTCGACAATCTCGAAGCCATCGTCATCGAGGACCTGGGGATAGTCACTGGGTGTGTCGTGACCGTGACTTTTCTTGGCGTCGACGCCGGTGTCGAAGCAGGCGTCGAGTCGACAGACCCGTATGTCGAAGGTCCCTTCGACAACGGCGTCGAAGACACCGACCTCGGCGTCGACGGAACCCTCGTCGACGGTGTCGACGGAACCTTCGAGGAAGGTTTGGAGGTCATAGTCCTACTCGAGGGTTCGAGACGCGTACTGCGACTCGCGGCGTTTTTGACCTTCGGGTCTTTCGACCAGAGCATTGCTCTCGGCAGTCTTCGAGGGGGTCGAGGCCGCTTTCTCGAAGACGCTCATCATATTTTTGCGGAATTCCTCCCATTCAGCCCGGGAACTATGTTTCGTGGGGCAAGGGATTCTTTTTGGCGAAACAGAGGAAGAGCAAGACGGAGAAGGGGATCTTCGACGTCTCCTCTTCGAGTGCTTAGATCTCGAGGAGTGATGGGACCCACTCCGAGACCTGGAGCGCGAATGGTGACGAGGAGACGAGTGTCTCGACTTCGTCAACGAAGAAGAAGCTTTAAAAGTCTTACCTTTCTCCAGCTTCCCCCTGCGCTCCTTCAGGGCCTGTCATGAGCACTGTTTCCAAGGAGTCAGGACAAGCCCAACATCCCCGGAAGCAGGCTCACAACCCCCGCCCCTGGTCCCAACCGACCCCTATCGGGGCCCTCTGGACCATGTCCTGGCGCCGTTGGCACCAGGCTCATAAGAATCACTGGTCCCGGCGCCAGAGGTGCCGGGCTCATACTTTGGGTAAAGGTGCTTGGGTGGACTTACCTGTAGCAGACCATGCTGCATACTCACCTTCACAAGTCCTGGCAAAATGAAGCTCCAGCCTTCTGCTGGGTGGGACTATTTTTTCAATCTGGAACTACTTTCTTACCTGGGTGGGGCTGGCATTACTCCTTGACTCTGGAACACAGGAACTCTTTTTCTCTTGGGCGAGGCTGAGGAGGAAGACACCTAATCACCTCAACACTATTTAAACCACACCCGATTGGAAGAATGTGCTTTGCGTTATTCTGCATCTGCAGCAGGGCGCTCACCGAGTCAGCTCCAGTCTTCTAGCGATATCTTATGCTCCAGCCTGTGAAAACAAGTCAGATCTTCACTTAACATCCAGGGATCCAGTCTCCGGCCGCACCTGTCAGCAAAGGAACATCAGGTTAGCAAAGGGCAACGTTTTAGCAGCCGCGCTTACTTACCTGAATCCACGGCATCTCCCGAATCCCGCGGCCTCCACCTGCAGACAAAGAACTCCGGTTAGTTCAAAAAAAGGGGAAATTGGACACAATTATATTTTCACTTACCGGAGCTGTGCGCTCCTCGCCATCTCCTCTTCTGCTGCATCTCCGCACCTGCAAATCAAGAAAAAGACATTAAGAGGTGCGAATAAACCTGTCAGCAAGCATATTACTTACGTGCTCCTCCACGTGCACGGACCTTCATACTTACGTGCATCCGTATGCTCAGCATATAGCATTTCGGCAGCTAAGAAACAAAGGCAAAGACTTCATTAAAAGGTGCTCTCGAACTTTACAAACCGACCAGCATCCGCTCGTGCAGAAAACGACGGCATCGCTTCTTCAGCAGCTTTAAACCCTCTGAGGCTACAGGAGACTTAAAGCAATCCCAGTGAATAAACTGGAACCCAGCGCCCCTGCATCAGTCGCAGGATGGAGAGCCCAGCATTTACATATCTAAGGTGAGAGCTCATTCAGACTTTGGGCGGCCTCAGGGAAAAAACGAATAAGGAGGAGAAGCCCAACCAACAACCAGCCATTAATCCCTTTTTCTTCCGCCTGCAGACACCTTACTCTACAAGTCAGACATTCCATAAGAGGAGGTCCGGTCCAGGGAACCATCCGAGTCCTGCGCTTCTCAATTGAAGACACGGTAACTGTCCAGCCAGGATCTGCGCCTCCGTGGGAACCAGGTGAGCGTTACAGGGCCTTAGCTGTCATGGACATACAGTCCTCGCAATCAGAACAATGGTGTTCAGCTCCCAAACACCACAGACAAACTCTGTGAGGGTCAGTCAGCGACATCTTTTTTCCACAATCTCGGCATTTTTTGAAGCCGGATCGAGGAGTTGTCGGTTCCGACGAGGAAGCCATCGAGTACGGATCGAATAACTCGAGGTAAATAGTATTAATCTGACAAGAACTGAGCAACGGTATTCCGTAAGTAAGTAAGTGCGGAAAAACGGAACTGAGCAACGGACGCTGCGCGCGGCCTTTATAGGCAGGATGACGTTGATGTCGATACGGCGGCTGTCGAGGGACATCGACTCGGAGGACGTCGACGCGCAGCGCCCTCTAGAGAAAAATTTTCCGAGGTCAGCAGAGCTGGAAGGAGATATCTAAGATGAGGAATACGTCGGAGGACACAATCCCTTCAAAAGGAGACCACCATAGGTGTGTCACACATAAATGGATCCACATTCTTATCCTTGCACCATTTGCTGAACTTATTCCAAAGGAAACCGTACAAAGATTTAGTTGCTGGCCTTCTGGCTGAAAGCAAGATCTCCATTACATCAGGAGGTCCCAATCCTTGTATCTCAGCATTTCAGAAACCATGTGTGAAGGCTGAGTGTCTTGACCTCTGGATGGAGAACCAGACCTTCCTCTTGCGTGTGAAGATCCGCTCTTTGTGGAAAACGTATTGGGGGGCAGATGGACACGTCCAGAAGGTCCGGTACCATGTCCTCCTGGCACAATCCGGAGCAATAAGGATCATGGATTTCCTGAACTTTCTCAACCTCCTGATCACATGAGGAATGACGGGGACTGGAGGAAACTCCTACAGGAGTGAGAAATCACAGTCCACCACAAACGCGTCCCCTAGAGCGCCTCTTGGGGGAAATTCCCTGGAGCAATACTGTTCGACTTACGGTTGATACTGATTGCAAACAGATCCACTTGAGGGGTTCCCCAAAGGGTGACGATCTCTTGAAGGACTTCCTGATCTAGTTCCCACTCGTGGGAGACTGTGCTCTGCCTGCTCAGAGAGTCAGCTGCTGTGTTCTGCTCTTCGGCTAGGTGAACTGCCGACAGAGAGATTCCTTCTTGTATTGCCCAGAACCAGAGCTGCATTGCGCCTCTGCACAGTGGTAGTGACCCTACGCCACCTTTCTTGTCGAGGTAGTACATGGTCACTCAGCTGTCCAGACAAGTGGTCGACTGTAAATTGGTCGAAAACCAAATGGTCCAATTTTTTTTTATTATTTATTATGTATTTTTTTGGTTTTCGTTTAGGGAAAAAAAGGGGTTTTTTTTAGAAAAAAAGGGGGTTGGGAGGGAGCCCCCCCAAGAAAAAGGGGTGAAAATAAAAAAAATAAAAAATTTGACCAAATTTTTTCGACCAAATGTCTGGTAACGGGTCACTCAGTCATTATCAGGACATTCTTTCCCTGTACAGAGGGCAGGAACATTTAGCGCTAGTCTGATCGCCCCCAGCTCCAAAAGGTTGATGTGTAGTTAGGACTCCGATGGAGACCAACGACTGCTGTCTGTCAGATCGTTGGTGTGGGCTCCCCACCCCGTGAGTGAGGCATCCGTCACTACTGTTATCCCCGGCTATGGTTGCCAAAAAGATTCTCTGTAGAGGATGTTGTCTTTGCAAGCCCACCACATAAGGTCCTGAGAAACACTGCTCGGAACTTGCAGCTGATGCAACATCTTGCCTCAGAATTGGGACCATTGTGTCCCAAAAGTCCATTGAAGGGATCTCATTCTCAAGCGGGCCTCTGGCACCAGGAATGTTCAGGATGTGAGACAGAGCAACCTCAGAAAACCTAAGGGCGGAAGATGCTGAGTATTCTGGATTTTTTTCTGGAATTTTGTTACCATCTGCAGAATGTGTTGAGCTCTCACCTCGGGTGGTGAGGCTTTCCCAATTAATTGGGATTCCTTGGGATGGTATCATGGGGGACTTCTTGTAATTGAGGGAGAATCCCAGTCTGTGGAGTGATTGGCAGGTTATGCTGAGATATTCCTGGGCTTGCTCGGGTCAAAAAACCATGATCAGCCAATCATCCAGGGAGGGGTAGACGTGAATCCCCCCCCCTCCTAAGACTCGCTGCTGCCACCACCGCCCTCAACTTGGTGAGCACCCTTAGGGCGGAGGTCAGCCTGAATGGCAGAACTCAAACCTGATAATGAGAACTGTCAACCGCAAACCTCAGGTACTTTCTGTGCTTGAGATGGATTGGCACATGAAAGTAAGCATCCTGGAGGTCCAATGATACCAACCAGTCTTGGAGTTGGAGAGCCTGAAGAATCTGAGAAAGGGTAACCATCTTGAACTTGTCCTTCCTGAGGGTCCGAAATGGGGGACTCAATCCTCTATCCTTTTTGGGGATTAGAAAATATGGGTACTACCAACCCTTGTTCCTCTCAACTACAGGTACATGTTCTATTGCACCTTTCTCTAGCAGGGTCAACATTTGCTGCACAAGGAGCGGATCCGGAATTTTGACAGAGCTGTATCCCAGTGGATGGTCCCGATGCCTTTTTTTAAAAGAAAGGCAGTAACCTTAGGCTACTGTTTCCAGTGCCCATGCATATGAAGGGATGCCCCGCCATTTGTTCAGATACTGAGAAAGTCTGCCTCCCGGGCTTGTGGGTCAAGACCTCAGAGTGGCTTAGAGGCAGCTGCAACAAGAGGCAGCAGCAGCTGAGGGTAAGAATGCCGCTGCTGGGGCTGATTTAGCATCCCTTCCTAGTCCCCCCACGAGGGATCTTCTCTGGTGCCCCTGTCTGGCTTATCCTCTTCCTCTTCCAATTGAGGTGTGGAAACGAAACGACTTAACCCTCCAGGAAAATGAGCCTGAATAGGGTTGTGGAGTTTGTCTAATGGTGGCATGAAGGGATTTAGCTGCCGCCTTTGCGGTCTGCAGCTTCTCCAAACTTTTATCCGCCTTGCTACCAAACAACCTCGAGCTGTCAAAGGGCATGTTGAGCAGTCTTGCCTGCACGTCTGGTGCAAACCCAGACTTCCACAACCATGCACATCTGCATAATACCGTGCTAGCAGCCATGGATCTGCTGATGCTGTCTGCAGTATCTAAACCTGACTGGAGATATTCACTTATTGCCTCTTTACCATCTTTAATGATTGTCAGGAAGCAGTCTCTTTTTTCGCTTTCCGGGATGTGTTCAGCCGCCATAGCAACAGAATCCCACAGGGTAAACGTAAATCTAGACAGAGCGAAAAAGTCATATTAGTAGATTTTAAGGCTATAGTGCCTGCAGTGAAAACTTTACGTGCCCAGGCATCTACCCTCTTCACCCCTGTCAGGGGGGTCAGCTGATTGTCTGGGTCGCGTAGCTGCCTGAACTACCAAGCTTTTAGGAGTGGGGTGCTTGGTAAGGTATTCCGGGTCATTGCTGGAAGGCCAGTACTTCCTTGCAAAGTTTTTGTTAACTGCAGCCGCAGTTTCTGGGGTCTGTCAATTAGCAGAAACTTTTTTCTGCCGGGCCATCGGGAATCGTAAAATCTGGTCTTTCTGAGGACCCTGTTCCAAGATGTCCGTCATGTTATCTTGTTCGTATGATGGAGTAGGCCTACTCCATCCCATAAACGCAATGACCTTTCCCCATCAGCTTTCTGTAGAATTAGTCTGCATGATCAGAGGGGTCAGGCCTGCCAAACTCTTGTTCTGGCGAGTTATCCAAGCCACTAGCTGACTGGAGATTATCATACAAATCTCTCAGTCTTGATTCGTCAGAAATTAGTTCTTAAGGCACATTGGGGGTGCCAACCTACAGTCCAAAAGGTGGTGAACAATCATCAGAGGGTTGGTCCTCCTCATAAATTGCAGGCATAGACTTAAAATAGTCTGCTTCAAAAATGGCGTCAGTTTACTCAGGGTCTACTTCAGTGTCGACAGCTCTGACTCTTACGCAGACGTCGAGGTCTTCAACGCTTTGTGCTTTGTCCTCGGAACCAAAGTAGGACTCCGCTCTCGACGACTTCTTGTTGGATCAAGAACTTTCCTGATGCGATGCCGGCTTTGAGTTCAGCTCTGAAGTTTTAGCCTTCGACTTCCCTTTGTCGTCCTTACTCGGAGCGACCGAGGCATGGCTCTTAGTCTCTCGACTCACCAGTCTTTTTCTCCTGCTTTAAAGAGGACTTTGATGCTAACCTCCCCACTGCCAGATTACCTCTATGCTCCCTGAGAGCTTTCGCTGTCATGGCCTGACGGGACCCACAGTTGTCGGTACGGTGCCCGGAGCCTAGACACCACAGGCAGATGCAGTGAGGATCCGTAATTGAAATTTTCAACCCACAGTCATGACATTTTTTAAAAGCCGGCTTGGGCATCGAAGGAGTAGATGAAGCAGAGATTTTCTCATGAAAATCTCACTGAAGCGCGCCGTAATTACTCTAAGCATATGTTGGGAAAAACATAACTGAAGCCAACGGGCACTGCATGTGCTATTTATGCTGATGATAATGTCGACGGAGGGGCTGGAGTGACATCGACTCGTTGACGCTGCATACGGCGCCCTCTGTCAAAAAATAATTCAGAAGCAGCAAAGCTGGAGAGATCTATCATAAGATGAGGAATACGTCAGAGATCATAATCCATTCGGAATGCTTTTCTTAACCCTGGAAGCGTGCAGTACATACGACAAACATGCATGCGCTGTGGGTTCATCTGGGAAAGTAGGCCAGTAGGCCTTAAATGCATCACGCATACATAGGTAATATAGCAGTTGTAGAGGTCCTTCACCCACCACAGATTTCAAAACCTCCCACCTCACAAAGTGGCCCTCTATATTATAGATCGCCAATAGCATGGATGCCCACAGTACTCCAGGTGGCTTTGATATTCCTATCCCCAGTGGGAGGCAATACTGACATCCACCATACGGGAAGACTTCGGTCATACATAGAGGACACCTCACAATTAGTGTGCAGTCTTACCCACACCTTCCAGGATGTCCCAATGGGGTCCAGCGGGTGCACAGCCCGATAGCTGCCGCCGCCGAGACCAATATTGGCAAGTCTGGAGTGTTAAACGCTCCTTCCTCGTACGACCTGGTCAAGTGCGACCATTTAAGCCGAACCGAGCCCCTCGCCCAGATGTAAGAACTACACAATTTAATAAGGTCTGCTCTTGAAACAGTGCACAGCCAGGCCAAAGCAGCATGTTGTAGAACATGTAGACCAATTTGGGCACTACCATCATTTTTGATTAGGGACAGCCTTGCGCCAGTGACAATGGTATAATGCTCCATTTGCAGAGTTTGTTTTTCATGTCCCCGAAATACACCCCATAGTTCAGCTCTTTGGTAAGCGATGGTGTCCGAGCAGCCAAATAACGTATAGATTGGGGCGCCCATGTTAATGGCAACCCATGAGACGGTTCTGGTGTACAATCAGTCAGAGGGACTATTTCTGATTTGTTGGTGTTCAATCGTAGACCAGAGTGTGTGCTGAACTCAACAACAGTGTCAATCACTCTCGACACGTTATATTCAGGTTCCCCAACATAAATCAGGATATTGTCTGCAAATAACAAAATTAACCTCCGTCTTCCACCTATTCATATACCCACACGGCTATGTTACGCGTATCTTGTCAGCCAAGGGCTCGATGACCAATGCAAACAGCAGAGGGGACAGCGGGCACCCCTGCCTGGTCCCGCCCTCCAACTGCAACACCTGGGAGTCACTCCCATTCACCTTCACCGGGGCAAAGGGTCGTGTATACAGCAATCACATCCAGGAGATAAATCCAGGCCCAAACCCATAATTGGACATCACCTGAAACAGGAACGGCCACAAAACAGTATCAAACGCCTTTTGCATGTCCAAAGAGACTGCCACAGCATTTAACTCTGAGGGTGTCTGTGCTATGATATTATAAAGCTGACATTGGTTCAGCGCTGTAGAGTGGCCAGGAATAAACCTGGATTGATCAGGATGGACCATGTACGGTATTGAGGGGGAGAGCCTCATTGCGAGGACCATGGCAAATATCTTTGCATCTTTATTTATGAGAGACCGCTGTCTGTAGGACCCACAGTCCTCAGCTGCCTTATCCGGCTTGAGCAGCAGTATAAAAATAGCTTCTCACACTGTTTCAGGAAGCACCCCTTTTATAAATGCTTCCTCCCAGAGATGCATTAAGCATGGGGAGAGTACATCCATTTATTCCTTATAAAACTCTGCCCCCAACCCATCCTAGCCTGGGGCTTTTCCGCAAGGCAGAGCCACTATGACTGAAAAAAGCTCCTCCAGAGACAAAGGCGCCTCAAGCCCACTGCGTGTTTTCCTGGAAAGCAGGGTGGTCTATAACCTACTCAAGTGTTGTAGTTTGTGTCCCGAGTGGCGCTCCCCTTGTGTTGATATAAGGTCCAGTAAGTCATGGAAAGCCCTGTTAATATCGGCGTCAGTGTTTACTCTTGAGCCATCAGCCTTCCTGATATAAGTTATATGCACGCTCCCAGACGCAGATTTGTTGACATGAGCGAACGTTCGGCCCGGCATGTCAACCTCCGCATATTTCCTAGCTAATACTTGCCCATACATGAACTTCAATTTCCTCTGTGCCATGTCCCTATAGGCATCCAACGCACAATTAATCTCGAGGTGCAGGCCCGGAGACAGGCACAGTTCACACCTCTGCTGCAAAGCCATCAGCTCAGTCTCCTTTCCAGCCAACTCCCGCCTTAGACATTGGAGGACTCCAAATTCCATAGACAGAGCAACCACCCTCACATGCACCTTGAATGCCTGCCAAAGAGTTGTCCCTTATGGAACAGACCCCACATTATAATCAAAAAAGGAAGTTACTTGATCATGCAGTTGCAGAGAGAACACTGTCAAACACTGTAGCAGGTTTAAAACGCCATGGTGGACGGGACGCTACTCCTGATGTAAATCGCATTGACTAAAGCACTGGGGAGTGGTCAGAAAAAGTGTTGGGTAGTATAGAGCACTTCCACCTTATTGAGCAAGGAAGCAGACAACAGCCACCCATCAATTTGTGAGTGCATGTCATGCACAGAAGAGTAGAACGTATATTCCCTGTCCACGCTGTTCAGCGACCGCTAAGCATCCAGTAGGCCCAGTGATTGCAAATCATGTAATATTTCTTGCTCCGCCCTAGTGAGAGATCAAGTGGAGGTGCCGGGGTGATCCAGCGCTGTATCCAGTAGAGTATTGAAGTCATCACCATACACAATCTCCGCCATAGGGTAGACCGTGCAAAGACCCAGTCATAGAAGCCCGGATCATAAACGTCGGGCCGTATACATTAAGTAGAAGAATTTCCCTCCTATGCAGGATCCCGTGCACCACCACAAATCTGCACTCTTCATCCACCCTAGTGTCTAGATGTGTGAACCTTAGTGAGCGATGTATCAAAATGAGCATGAGCACGGCCCTGGCGTTTGTGCAGTAAGATGTACATTGTCGCTGGGGTACCCAGCTCAACGCCAAGCTGAGTGCCAGCCTTTCCAGTGTGCGCATCTCCTGCAGAAACAAAACCTGTGCACCCTTCCTATTAGCATATGCTACAATCTTACAGGCCAAATCCCCTGACATTCCAACTGAGAAACAAACTTCTTGCATCATTCCCTCCCCCTAAACCATGAGCTTGACAGTATAACGTACCACATTGCGCACACAAACTATGTATCCGACATAAGTGTCGCCAAGTGTGGTTTTATAATACTCAACAGTATAACATAGCCCCCACCCCACCAGCCTCACTGTCTCCCTAACTGCGGTAGTGTCGAACTCCAAACCCCCCCTTAAGCAACTCCAACCAAAATGTTTGCACTCGCAAGGGGGATGTCTGTTCCCCCTCACAGCAGGCAACTCGCAATATATGGCTTCATACAGCATAACTGCTGAGCCTAGCCGTAGAGGAATTACAATGAACCTGTATCACATAACCACAGTGTAAGAGAATCCACACACACATTTCAGGTAGCAGTACAACTCCCGGGCAGGATTCAAACATCGGGATATGTGTCTCTATAAAGGATACAGCTTCAGCCGGAACTGTAAAAAAAGTACACTTTGGTGTTATATTGAAACTGAAGCCATGCCGGAAAACAGCATGATGTAGGGAATATTCCCTTCCCTCAGCATCTTCTTGACTCGGGTGAACGTGCGTCGCTCCTGTTACACTGCAACAGTAAAATCTGGATTGATATGAACAATGTGTGACTCAAAACTAAGTTCTTTCAGTTCTCTATCCCGCTGTAATATAAGGTCTCTGTAATTCAGGATGCGAGCAATAATGGGTTACGGGTCATCCCCAGGTTTAGGGTTTGCTGCTAGCGCCCTATAGGCACGTTTCACCGTGAAATGCGGTTATAGCCATGGGTCGTCCAGAATGGACTTAAGCAGATCTTGCACCGCTATCTTTATGTTGCCTCAAAAAGTGTCCTCCGGTATCCCAATTATGCAGAAGTTGTTCCTGTGGGACCTTGAATTCAGGTTGTCACATTTAGCTTTCACCGATAACATATCTTTTGTCAAGGTGGCCACAGTAGCCTGCAGAGTCGTGATATTAACTCCCGCCGTACTGATCCTGCTCTCAGCTTCAGTTATTCTTAGTGTTTCCTTCTCTACTTGAGTGCGAATAGACGTGACATTGGCAGTGATCTGGTGAAGTTTGTTGTTAACTGAGCAGAAACCTTTCTGCATGGAATCCAGTATTTGCTGCACTCAGCAGCTCAATCACTGTCTGGGATATGAGGCTCGGTGTCGCAGAGGCAACCACATACAAGGCCCTGGGGGTGGCCTTCGCAAAGCAGTCCATATTTCCGCCTGTATTACCTCCCGCGCCCTTCATCCCTGGCACCATGCCCCACCAGGCCTATGCAAAATACAAGGAATCGCAATAGCAGCCTAGCAGTGGGCCGCAACAGGTGCAGATAGTGATGTAGGCGGTAACTGGTGAAAATGCAGTTGGCTGGTTGGGCGGGCAGGCAGGCAGACGGTCAGGTCCCCTTCACCCCCCAGGTCCACCCTCAAGAAATATGCAGTGCTCCAAAAATCTCCTGCCTGCTAGGAGATATGGACTCTGATCCTGGGCCACACAGCCAGCTATGATGTGGAGGCCTGGGTTTAGCCCCTTGTGAGAAACCTGAAGGTGTCTCACCCACTAGTCCCCATGGACCCATCATCCAGGTGGCCAGGACATAGCCATCACTTTTGGATCCAGTTCCTGTGGGTGGACCAATATGGGAGGATCACCTGGATGGGGGGTGTTCGGTGAGTGGAAGTGGGACACCGGACAGCGAGATGCGGTATACCCTTCCCTCTAACACCTTTACCCTAAGATACGTAGGGACTCAACCCCCGCCCCCACCTCCCCTTTTCCAACATGAACACTTTCTCACGGACAACTCACTGTGAGGGGAAACCGGACTAACAGCTGTGCCGTATACCCACTACAATGGTCAGGCGGGGGCGTGGGGGGGGGGGAAAGACTCAGGCAATTATTGATCATTACACACACCTGACTTCCATCACACTTCCCCACACGGATAAAAGGCGGAGCACGAAAGCACACCGAGTAAAGCAAGGCACAAGAGGAAGCAGCAGTTCCAAGATGGCAGTTTAATACAAGGCAGAAGACGGCAAGACCGAAGAGGATTGCAAGAATGGAAAAACTCTTGACCTTTCCACCGACAGACTGCATCTTTCATGAGCTTTCCAAGGTAGGAAAACGTTAGACCTGGAATTACAGTGACAGAAACCTGCATTTTGTGTCGGAGGTACCCAGGGATCTCCCGCATTGATAGTCAAGGCAGGGAGAAGCATTTGCAACCATGGTACTGTCCTTGGCTCCTACAACAAAGCCGCACCAGTGAAGTTAGCACAGCATGTGAGTTGGGGAGACTGATACCAGACCGGTCTGTGTGGAAACCAAAGTTGCAAGCAGCAACATTGTATGAAGAAGATTATTAAGACGGCAGAGGAGTGAATGAACTTTGAAGCTACAATACAATACCGTAGACAGAGTGGTCCGGCATCACGTGGGTGCTCATTCAAAAGTCTGTTAGGTATCCAACCGAAAGGGTGCAAACGTTTAAAGAAAGAGAATTGTGAAATCGAAGTGGTCCTGCAGCGGGTCAAGCCAAACCCTGCGCATATTCGAAGTCTTTGATACTTGAAGTCTTTGATACTTGATGTAAAATTGACATTGGTCCGAGCCTGATTGAGGGAGACTAATTGTACAGAAGGGATCTGAGCCTGGCAGAGGGGGATCCTGGGTGAACCGTGAGTCACCCGAAAAGGGATAACCTATGTACATTGTGCAATAAAGTGAAAGGTGAAAGACAGGCTTGAGCCTGGCAGAGGGAAGCCTGTGCAGAACTTTATGCTAAAAGAATCTGAGCCCGGTTGAGGGGGATCCAGGGTGGATAATGAATCACCTGATGTGAATACTTGTGAAAATCCTGAAGAGAAAAGAACTTGTTGTCTATTTCGTTGCATCAGGTCCTTTGAGTGAAGAGACTGAGGAGCAAGGAGACTTATGCTCTGGAGACCTTCATGCTGACGAGTGAACTGTAACCTCGTGCTAAAGAAGCCAGTGACTGTGCAATGACTGAGTGAACCGCCTTCTCCCTTGCTAAAGATATGGGGAAGGGAGGCCAACGGCCTGAAAACCGGACATATCATTTTGAACACGTTTTGATAACATTATTGTCCACAGTATTTTTATTTAGAGGTAAGGATTGGCAATTTTTTAATTTTTTTTAAGTATAGGCCTTTTATTTTGACAAGACACATTTTGACAGGACACCACTAGGAATGCGTTATTATTTGATGGTCGTAGCTTGGTCACATCTGTAGATTTAGGTTTAGATAGGCGTTTATCATACCCTTTTTGACGTTCAATAAAAACCCTTGAACTGTTGCCACTTGTGTTGGTCTTACTGTTGATGCCATGCCTTCCTTACACCCCGCACAATCCCAAGTGCTCCAGGGGAACACAGTATACTGGTGCGGGCCGCTTCAGGTCACCTATGAGCACTCACCGACAATATAAGCTAAGCCCGGCGCACAAAGGGCAATGTTACTGAGGATTACGACAGCTGTTGAGCTGTGGCTGCGACCCCCACTCACCTGCCCTCTGACAAACTGTTGATCTCTGGAGGATTTTGGAGGTGTGGTGGGTAACGCTGCTTGCTGCCTACAGTAAAGGAGAAGGAAGCGGTCTTGGAGCGTGCGCTGTGTGGCTCCGCCCCCTGCCCGCCCCTCACCACGCCTACAGGAAGTGCTATAACTCCACTTCCCAGACACCCTTGCGGCGCTAAGCCCGGCGCGCAAAGGGCAACGTTACTGAGGATTACGACAGCTGTTGAGCTGTTTGGCTGCTGGCACTGCCTCTGCAGGGTTCACTAAGTCGTTAGGTGAAAGTCCAGGAAGCCACAGAAACGAAGTTCAACAGAGAGATCCCCGATATCATGAAGTCAACACAAGGGATCCACAAGGGGCCGGACTAAGAACACGCCTGCAGGTAAGGCAAAGATTTGCTTCACTCCCGGAGGCGAATGGGAGCCCGGAGCAAACCTCGAAAACTATCACTTTAAAACAAAGTCGTCTCCCATTTTGCATGAAAAAACGAAAAAGCTTATCAATGGGAGCTAGTCAGCAGGAGTTGGAAACTAATCAACCACAGTCAACAGAAAGAATCGATAATTTATGGTTGGCGCCAAATTCTCCTGAATGATGGCCTGTACCATACCACTGCAAGAGAAAGCTTAAAATTGCCTGCAGCTCCTGTAACAACTATCCTAGCTAATAAAGTGATAGGGGACATATGCAAGGAAAAAGTAATGGAACAATCCCCTATTGATCCTAATGAAATAACTCCAAGAGAGGATCCTAGCGTAGTGCTGACAACAGATGTATGATTGAAGATGACTATCCTAGTGTCGGGAAACACACTGGAGGAAACTTATAACAACCTAAAGATATTACAAGCTGAGAATAAGGGCACTCCAATATGCCCTGTAATGGGAGTGTCAGAGGAATTGCACAGACCAAATCTGTCTATAGATATCTCTAGAGAAGAACAGCATTCACTAAATAAGAATGTAAGTGGTAAAGTAGAAAATTTACAACCGACTTCACCACTTTACGATGCGGATGGCGTGATCCTAAGCCAACTGATATCGGAGGAAAGAACACCCATGAGACTAAACGAAACATCAAAGTCATCGATAAGAGAATCCAGCGGTGCCATGGATAGCACTACAAAGGTAAAATAACAACAAACAGGGTATAGTTGTTGTGGAAAAACAAGGGAGGGCACGGACAAGCCGTTGGTTTCCTTTGAACCGTTAATAGGATAAGGCGTGATAACACAAAAGCAACGGTTTTGTAGGAAAATGTATTTAATTCATCAGGATTACTGAAGCAAAGGACTGGGAGTACAGATCCTCAAACCCGAGTGCAAGGGGTGAAGGGAGGTTGGCAGATCCATTTTTGTTGATACAAAGCTATCCAGAACTGGGGATTAGATTCTGTAGCTGTGTAGTTGTGATAAGAATGGCCTGAACTAGGTCAACTGTTCGTATTCCGTTTCCTTTGTGGATATTTAATCATTCCCGTAGGTCACAGAGAGTCAGATACTTGGAGTTCAAAAAATGGAAATGCACAGTCTAAAAAGGCCAAAGGGCCATGGGGTGAGGGGAAGCTCTTCTAAAAATTGCACACTCTTTCCATCTGGGTGTACGCAGGAACAGTTGTCTCGCAATATCTTTCTCCTTTCAGTGGAGATATTTGATCTAGGTCATGTCATGAGAGCCCTCATGGCCTATGGGGTCGACCGGTTTCAATGGCACTCAAAGATTGGGCCATCTTCATCAGGACCGTCATTCCATTGGGAGGTCAATCCAGAAAGGTTCAGAATGTCTGAACAGGGACAAGCACCTCCTGTAAGGATACAGAAGGAGGGGGAGGGGAAAAAACAAAGGGGAAACCAATGAGTACTAAATGGAGGGCAAGGGCTGAGCAAATCTGGCCTTAGAAAAGATGGGGGCAGAGTGTTCTTAACCTTACCCAAAGAGTAAGAGGAAAAGTGAAAATCTTGTCCCAATAAAGTGGTAGTGTAAATTGCAGGGAAGTACTGGTGCCTGATCACCGGTGTCCATGGTACATCATAAGTGGGGGAAGGAGTGATGGGGTGAAAAGGAGGGGTCATTGCGTGAGGACCCCAATCCCTTGTGCAGGATGGCTCAGGTGCATAGTAAGGAACAAGTTACTTACCTGTAACTGTTGTTCTCCAGCATGGGTCTGGCATGGATTCACATGCTCATGAATATTCCCCGTCGTCAGGCTGGGAATCCTCGGTAAAGAAAAAACCAGTATCAGTTTCGTTTCTGATCTGTCTTTCGTAGTAATAACCAATCACTGGTCTCTGCGTCATACTGACCACAGCCAATGACTGCCCTCTACCTAAGCACCGCCTCTGGCAGCCATCTTCAGATTTGGAAGCACGTGAAGTGGCAGTATGACCAAGTGAAGAGCCGCAGAGGGGTAGGCGGGAGGGTTCGCATGTGAATCCATGCCAGACCCATGCTGGAGAACAACAGTTACAGGTAAGTAACTTGTTCCTTCTCCAGCATGGGGTCTGGCATGGATTCACATGCTCATGAATAAAGAATACATAGCAGTACACACATGCACAACCACGGGAGGTGGCAAAGGCTCAACATTAAGCATTACATCAAACTCAACATTAAGCATCTTACCTCCTCACCAGGCTCACCTCAGGCGAACAGGTTGCGCAGCACTGCTTGGCCGACCCTGGACTCCTCCCTGGAATCCCGATCGACGCAGTAGAACTTTGTGAAGGTGTGCGTCGACCTCCACGTAGCAGCCCTGCATATGTCCAGCAGGGGCACACCAGAAAGGAACGCTGTGGTAGCTGCGATCGCTCTGGTGGAATGGGCTCTCGGACGGCCAGGCAGCGGTCGGTTTGCCAACCGATGACAGTACATGATACAGCCGGAGAGCCATCTGGAAATGGAAGCCTTCGAGAGAGCCTTCCCCTGATTGACAGGTCCAAAGTTCACAAAGAGTTGTGACGTCTTCCGAAAACCCTTCGTGCGGTCCACGTAGAACTTCAGCGCTCTAGCTACATCCAGCGAGTGCAAAGTCCTCTCAGCCGGCGACGAAGGCGACGGGAAGAACACAGGTAACACCAAGGGTTCGTTGAGATGGAAGTCCGACGGTACCTTGGGAATGAAGGAGGGGTGCGTCCTGAGCACTACCCTCGTGTCGTGGAAAGTCAAGTACGGGGCCTTGCAGGAAAGGGCCTGGATCTCTCCCACTCGTCGTGCGGAGGTGATGGCCACAAGAAAAGCTGTTTTCCACGATAGAAACTTCAACGGGGCCGAGTGCAGAGGCTCGAACGGAGGTCCCATGAGCTTGGTCAGCACCACGTTGAGCTCCCACGCCGGGGCCGGAGCCTTCACCGGCGGGAACGATCTGAACAGTCCCTTCATGAACTCTTTCACCAGACGATGAGACCACAAGGACGTCCGCCCCGTGGTTCTGGTGTATCGGGAGATCGCAGCAAGATGAATCTTGATGGACGCGTGTGCCAGACCAGCTTTGGCCAGCGTCAGCAGGTACGGCAGTACTTGGGGGGCCGTAATCCGTAGAGGGTTAATCTTCTGTGCGTGGCACCAGACAGAGAACCTCTTCCATTTGTGTCCGTAGCATTTAAGAGTCGAGGACGCCCTGGCCTTTGCAAGAACCTCTCTGCAATCGGCCGGTATGTCGTATCCTCCAAACTCTAGCGCTGCAGGAGCCAGGCCTGCAAGTTCAGCGACTTCGGGTCGTGGTGGAGGATGGCGCCTCCTTCCCTGGAGAGTAGATCCGCGTCCGCCGGCAGCTTGATCAGCGGGGACGCTGACAAGTCCAGAAGGTCCGGGAACCATATCTGCCTCGGCCACGCAGGTGCGACGAGGATCATCCTGCACCGTGACCTCTTGAGCTGGTTGACGAGCCGGATTAGCAGAGGCAAGGGAGGGAACGCGTAGAGGAACAGGCCCTCCCAGGGGAACGAGAAAGCATCGCCCATGCTCCTCGTCTGGGGAAACCTGCTGGCGAACCTCCGGCACTTGGTGTTCGTCGCCGTCGCGAACAGGTCGATCTGGGGTGTGCCCCACCGTCGGAAGAGGCGATCCACCAGATCCTGCCGTAGTTCCCACTCGTGGCACGAGCGCAGCTCCCTGCTGAGTGAGTCGGCGATGGTGTTTTTTATCCCTGCCAGATGAAACGGCACCAGAAAAATCCCTTGGGCAACGGCCCAATGCCACAGGTCCTGCGCCTCCTTGGACAGCGCTGGGGACCTGGTTCCGCCCTGTTTCCTGATGTAAAACATGGTGGTGGTGTTGTCGGTGAAGATCCTCACCACCTTGCCCTTGAGGGACGGAAGGAAGGACCTGAGGGCCCAAAACACTGCACGGAGCTCCAGGACGTTGATATGCAGGGACTTCTCCGTCGGGAGCCAGAGTCCCCTTGCGTGCAGATTTTCGGTGTGCGCTCCCCACCCTTCCAGGGAGGCATCCGTGGTCACGGTCTCCTGGTGGGCTGGGGTCTGGAAGTCCATGCCCGCCGTCAAATGCGCGCGGGTGCCCCACCACCGTATCGCTCGTCGGAAACTCTTGTCGAGCTTGATCCTTTCCTCGAAGCTGCCCGTCGTCTGGATCCAGCGCGCATCCAGGAATTCTTGCAACGGGCGCATCCGGAGCCTGCACATGGGAATGAGGTAGATGCAGGAAGACATCATCCCGAGGAGGGACTTGATGGACCTCACTTTGGCCGCGTCGGCCACCAACATCCGTTGCACCTTGCCCAAGATGGTCCTGGTCCTCTCCTCCGACGGGGAGGCCAGAAGGGACACTGTGTCGAGCCTGGCTCCCAGAAACAGTGCGACTTGCGCGGGCACCAGGTGGGATTTGGCGTAGTTCACGGAGAATCCCAGGTCCGTGAGGAGTTGGACGGTCCTTGCCGTGTGGACCACGGCGAGCTCCCTCGTCTTGGCGCGGATGAGCCAGTCGTCCAGGTAGGGGTAGACGTGAATCCCCTCGCGGCGCAGCTGCGCCGCCACCGGTGCGAGGCACTTGGTGAATACCCTGGGTGCCGACCGTAGTCCGAAGGGAAGGGCTTTGAACTGGTAATGACGCCCTTGGACCACGAATCTGAGGAATTTGCGGTGCCCCTTTAGGATGGGAATGTGGAAGTAGGCATCCTCCAAATCCAACGACGATAGGAAGTCTCCTTCCTCCAGCTGACCCAGGACGTGCTGGAGGGTGACCATCCGGAACTTCTGCGCCTTGATGAACTTGTTCAGACGTCGCAGGTCCAGGATGGGGCGCCATCCTCCCGTCTTCTTCTTCACGAGGAAGTATCTCGAGTAGACTCCGGAGCCCCGAAGCCTCTTTGGGATGAGTTCGATGGCGCCCTTTCTGAGCATCGCCTTTACCTCCAGGAGAAGTTGAGGGACGTGAAGTTCTTTCCTGGCCACGGGGGGGACGCGCGGGCACCTTCTTTGAAACTCGAGCGCGTGGCCCTGGGCCAGGGCGTCCAGCACCCAACGGTCGGTGGAGATGGACTCCCACACGCTGACGAAGCCCGCCAGCCGGCCTCCCACCGGGGTGCTTCGGTGGGGGCCCGACCCCACGGCCGGTTCAATCCTGCTTGGGCGCGGCCTTGCCGCCTTGACGTCCTTGGCGACGACGGCGGGGTCCGCTAGACTTGCCTCGTCCTCTGTAGGCCTCTTGCGACGACGAGCGGGCCGCTTGACGGTAGGAAGCGAAACCGCCGCCGGAACCTTTGGAGGCGCCCTTGCCTCCGCCGCTCCGAAAGGGCGTCCGTCGTTGCAGGACTCCAAGGGCCCGGGCCGTCTCAGTATCCGCCTTGATGGCCTGAAGGGAATCGTCCACTGTCTTCCCAAACAGGTTGTTCCCGTCGAAGGGCATGTCCAGGACTCTGGTCTGGACGTCCTGCCGGAAATCCGTAGCTTTGAGCCATCCACGACGTCAAAGGCAAACGCTGTTGCCCAGCTGGCGGAACCCGGTGTCGGCGATGTCCGTCGCCACGGTGATGGCGTGGTCCGAGGCCACCTCACCTTCCTGCAGGATCTCAAGGGCCTCCGCCCTCTTGTCGTCCGGCAGAAAATCCAGCAGGGGAGCTATCTTGTACCAGAGCTCCCTGTCATAGCGGGCCACGATAGCCAAGGCGTTGGCCGCTTTAATCGTCGTTGCTGCCGACGAGATGACTCTACGTCCCATAGCATCCAATTTCTTTCCCTCGCCGTCCGGCGGGGAAGTCGATGTGGAGGCCGCACCCCCCCCCCGCTTTCTTCCTGGCTGCCGCGGAGACGACGGAGTCCGGGGTAGGCTGCGCCCGAAGGCACAGGGGGGCCGTGTCCGGGACCCGGTACTTTTTCTCGTACCGGTCACTTCTAGCTGGCGTCGTGGAAGGGTTCTTGAGGAGGGAAAGGCCCTCATCCCAAATGTCGTCCAACAGAGGCACTGAGAGGACCGTCTTCCTCTTGGCCTCGCGCCGCTGATAAAGGAAGCCTTCCTTTTTCTTCTCCTCAGGGCAGAGTTGGAAAAGCTCGGAAGCCCTGGAGATCATGGAGTGGAAAGATCCGATCTCGTCGGGCGGAGAAGCCCTGGTGGGAGGCGACGACGGAAAATCCTCGTCGTATGCCTCGTCGTCCGTACCCGTCGCTGCCGTGTCAGTCCCCGTATCATCCCCTCGGGTGGACGGGGAGGAGGGCTGGAAGGGGCGCGACGGTTGAAAAGGAGGTGGTGGATGGATCCTTCTTTTCTTGGTAGGGGGAACACCAGAAGGTCCCGGTTCTGGATCCCCCGACGGGAGAGGTTCCTCCGTCGGTAACGGTAGCCTCGTCCTTATCTCGGAGCATAAGGACTGTATGGCCAACAAAATGGCCGCCGAGTTGTCTTGCGGCGCTGGCAGAGGGGAATCCGACGGGCGAGCAGGGGCCCCGTCGGTATCCTCGACGATGTCGTCGTCGTCACCTGCGTCGGGGTCTATTCCGACGGGCTGGCCTTCTTCCACGCCTAGGCCGTGGCTTAAGACCTCGATCAGCTCCTCTTCTGAGGTTGAGGCCGAATCTCCGACGACGCCCTGCCCCCCCCTTCTTCTTCCCCACGGAGGGTTTCACGGGGGTCCTATCGATGGGCACAAAGGAAGACCCCCTCCGAGGAGGCAGGGAGATTCTGGGCCCTGAGGTCGCCACCACTGGTGCAGCCACCACAGGCTGAGCCAGGGCCGCCGCGACCGTTTCGATAGAGGGCTTGGTCGGATGGATCAAGGCCTTCACCACCTTAGGTGCGCTCACCGCCTTATCCTTGAGGGAGGGGGCACTGCCACGCTCCTCCTCTGCCTTAGAGCTCGACCGGGGCCTCTCCAGGAGCTTCGCCGGGTGCTCGGCCTTCTTCTTACCCGACCCAGAGCGTTGGCTCGTGGTTGATGGTGCCGGGGAGGGTGCGCCCTGCCTGGCGCCCGTAGAGCCCGACCGTTCGGCGCTCCCGGTGCCAGCGGACTCGCGGTGCTTGGCCTTATGTTGGGCCCCCGTCGCCGGGGCGCCCTCAAAGGTCTTAGAAGACCGCTCGGATTTC
The DNA here is from genome assembly GCF_040938575.1 of Ambystoma mexicanum. Taxonomy (NCBI): domain Eukaryota; kingdom Metazoa; phylum Chordata; class Amphibia; order Caudata; family Ambystomatidae; genus Ambystoma; species Ambystoma mexicanum. The sequence continues at coordinate 1,107,621,956 of NC_090937.1, forward strand.
TTCTTCTTCTCGCCAGACGGGCTCTTACCCTCCAGCCAGTTGGCGAGACTTTGATGGCGGTCCTTCATGGTCCGTTCCGACATGTTGCCGCAAAACGCACAGTCCTTCTCCACGTGCGTCTTGTCCTCATGAAGGCAGTAAAGGCAGAAAGAGTGTTCGTCCTCCTTGAAGACGTTCTGCAGCTGGCATCCAGGGCAGACCCTGAACAGCTTTCCGGGCGTCGAGCTTCCCTTCTCCTGGGCCATCTCCGAGACCGGGCCTGAGAAGCTTCTGGATTCCTCCGAAGTGTAGCTCGACGAAATCTTCACCCTTGAGGGGCACAGATGAATCCGACACGGGTCCCCGTTGATCGGATGTAGGATCGGTGGAGCTTGAGGCTCTTTGACCGAAAGAATCGAAGTTTTTGTGAAAAAAGCGCAAAAATAGCACTAACGCTCGAGAGCAATAGCACGAGGATCCCAACACATGAACGTGCGGTAAAAATCTGAAGATGGCTGCCAGAGGCGGTGCTTAGGTAGAGGGCAGTCATTGGCTGTGGTCAGTATGACGCAGAGACCAGTGATTGGTTATTACTACGAAAGACAGATCAGAAACGAAACTGATACTGGTTTTTTCTTTACCGAGGATTCCCAGCCTGACGACGGGGAATATTCATGAGCATGTGAATCCATGCCAGACCCCATGCTGGAGAAATAAACAGAGCCATGGATACCTCTGTACACAGTACGTGTGCTGAAGGAGGTCTGTCCCAAGGTGGCAGGCAACTCTGAAACAAAGCAAGGGTAAATGTCAATATGGCCTAAAAAATGGGGCGTGCTGCAAGGTAGGGCAGTGAAGGCAGGAACCGTACCTGGTCAGAGTCTCCGGTGGAAGCGTCTGCTCTGTTGGATGGAACCGCTCGAAATGAGCGCGATCACCAAACAAGGCCAATCGCCTACAAAAACAGAAGTGCAGCATGCGCCCGCCTAGCGTCAGAATGACGTAGGCGGGCATCTAGGCAACGTCTGTGGAGAGCGGTGTATGCCCGCACAGGCGCAACGTGCCCAATCGCCTCTAGAGAGATGAGAACATGTGGAAAACAACTGTTGAATCCGCGAGCTGTACTGTGCAATGAGAAGCCGAGGTAGCAGGCGGATGGCCCGACCGGAGTATAAAAGGAAAAGGGACAGCCACATGTTCATGGAAAGGGGGCGAGGGGGTGAGAAAAGGGGGGGAAGGTGGGGGCGGAAGGGGGGAAAGAATAATACATGTCTGGCCCGGGGGCACGGCACGGCAGTGCAGAAGAGGGCAAGGGTCAAGGACGCAAGGTGGAAGCCCAATGGGGTCAAGGTTGTGGCTCAAAAATTGCAGGGGACCCGGACTGGCATCCGGGGGACCTAGGGTAGCACCGCTAGGTCGTGCCACTGAATATTTTCATTTAGGCCTTTGGAGCACGTGTTAAGTCTGAAGATCCACTGCTGTTCCCTTCTAAACAGAATGCTGTTAAAGTTACCCACTCTCGCAGGTGGTGTGACCCTTTCTATTATGGTCCATTTGAAAGAGTCTGCAGTGTGTCCTTCGGCTGCAAAATGTTGGACTAATGGGGCAGTGAGTTTGTTAGTGCGTATGCATGACCGATGTTCGATCATGCGTATACGGACTGTCCTGGTTGTCATACCAATGTACCTAAGATCACAGGGGCATGTGATCATGTAGATCACTCCTTTTAAATTGCAGTTGGTCAATGTCATTTGCCTCCATGGTGTCTGCCATCCTATGTCCATCTCTGTGGTGCGTGATGTCTGGGGGCACATGGAGCAGTTGCCACAAGGTGCATGTCCTGTGACTGGTGCTGTGTTCCAGAGGGTTCGCTGGCTCGATCCTGTGGTCGGGGTGCTGTGTGTCAATGTTTTAACCACTTTGTCTCTCAAGTTTGATCATCTTTTAAGAGCAAAGCGTGGGACAGGTATGGTGGTGTTCCCTGTGTTCAAGATCGGCCATAATCGCTTTACTTCTTTCTTGATTTTGTTAAGAAGAGGCGAGTAACTGAATACTGCTGTGAGTCCTGTAGTGCTAGCTGGTTTGATGTTTTGTTGCAAGGTTACCGATCTGGGGATATTTCTAGCTCTCTTGTAGGTGTCTCTAATAATTTTTTGCAGGTACCCCCTGTCTGCCAATTGTTTGCGTAAAAGGCTGGACTGTGTGGTGTAGGTTGGGGTCTGGCTGCACAGCCTGCGGTATCGCAAGAACTGTCCAAAAGGGAAATTGTCTCTAAGTACTACAAAGGAACATCAACCAGCGGAAGCATCATGTGAACAAGGAGACCAATGGGACGTAATTGAATGGGGACAAATGGAAGAAGACCTAATGGGATCCCTTGGCCTGAAAGAGATTTGACTATGGAATACCAACAAAGACAGCCCAAGATACTATAGACATTTTTCTACCGTATCGGGAAGATGAGACCAGTCCCCAAAAAAAGCAAAGCTTATTGGAAAATGGGATGCCATCAAAGTTAATCCAAAAAACCACAGATATTTTTCAACCCTATCGGGAAGAAAAGACTAGTCCCCTAAAGAAGATAAATCCATTGGCCGGAAATGCTACAGAGGAAAAAGGAAGTCACCCAGAAAACCGTCTCATCGAAGTAAATAATATGCATGAAGCTCAACATATTAGAACACACAGTGAGCGGGCTTTTCCATCAGGAAGAAAGACTACCAACGGAACTTTTGATATTGCACCACCAAATTTGAGCAACTTATGTCTTGCAAATAAAATCATGAATGACATTTCTATACTGACTGATAAAATAGAAAGGGAAAAAAGAAGAAGTTTGTCTGATAAACGAGAAAATGGCTGCCCTGGATAAAGATCGAGCGAAAGAAAGCCCTCCTTTTTTAAACAATGACCCGTCTGCATCGCCACTTAGATATGGGGGACCTAAGGCATCAAGGAAGGGGAGCCAAATGCCTCCCTCAGATGAAGATAACTTAATTCTATCAGGGGATATACTGGAAGATATATCGACAAAAGTACCAGTTAGAACAGAACAAACAGGAAAGATCGGAAGCAGTGATCAAATTTTGAAAGATGCAAATAAATCCTCAGGAGAGCGATGGATAAAAGAAATCTCACGGGTAATAACCGAAGCATGTAAGTTGGAAAGAGAAAAAGACATGGAGCACATTGAAAAAGTGATTATGGCCTCGTTATCCATTACAATGGCCCCCTTCTTAAAGCTCTATGAGGCAATCAAAGACTCTGTCCAAGAGGTGAGCTACAGTAACACACAAATATAAGAGACACATGCTCAAATGACTTTGTCCTTGCAGAGTTTAACTCAACGAACAAATAAGGAAGCAGAACTAACTCAAATGTGGCAAACTCGACTGAGTGATCTAGCAAGACGCGATGCAACTGACAAATCATTGCTGATGGAAGCTGTTCTAGAGGATTGCAAATGGGTGAGAAGCTTCCATAAAGAAAAGAGCCAAAGGAAAGAAAGTACAGAGAACGATATTAAACCTAAAGAAGTTAATGGCCCTATGAAACTGAAGCAGGGCATAATTGTACCTGCTAGACAAAAGGAACAACAATTGGATGAGGTGATTCTGATTCCATCGGGAAGAAAGGTAAAGGATAAAGGCAATCCAACCAATCAGTTGACATCAGCTCAATCGGAACCATCCCCCTTTGCAATTTTTTCAGGGATTACATCGAAAGACTTGATGCAGCAAAAGGGGAAGGAGGTCACAAAAATGACGAATGAAAAGGGGAAAAAAACCAAGAATGAACCCCTTAAATGTAAAGTAAATGGCTCAAGAGCATTTCTGAGAAATTTAAGAATGCCCCCCCAGATGAGAAAATCCTCAGTGTGCTAAAAAACTAATAAAATTGAGAAGAGAATTGAATAGTTATGACCTAGATTGTATAGAGACCAGGGGGACAAAAGACTCAGAAAATGCAATAATAGCGGAAACTGGGGATGGACTGTGTGGTGTAGGTTGGGGTCTGGCTGCACAGCCTGCGGTACCGCAAGAACTGTCCAAAAGGAACAAGATGGAGATCTTCGTGATCTCATCGAGCTTATGGGAAACGATAGCAAGGATGAAGACTGGGACAGTATCAGCGCATCAGAATGGAAAACTATAGATAACTGGGAAACAGTGGACCCAACTGATAACTCTAAGAAAGACAAGAAATTGAAGTCCGATAGAAAAATCAACCAAGAAAAGAGTAGTGAAATTGGAAAGCAAATGGGACCCTTGGAAACGAAATGGAATCCAGATCATGAGCATACCAAATTCAAAACAATGGAACAAAGAAGAAAAGAACTGGAGACCAAAGGGGTTAAAGATCGACAGATTCAGGACAGCCCACGAGCGACACAACTAAACGAAAAAGGAAAAGAGCAGAACGATGCTAAGAAAAGGGAATTTAAACAGGTACCAACATCCCCAAAGAAGCAAAGAAAAAGGGAACTGTCATCGTCACCATCACCCCCAAGGATGACAAAGAACAACCCAATTAAAGCAGACAACCAGGCAGGGGATTGGTCATGGATGGCAAAAGCCTTAGACTCTAAGAAGAAGCAATAGAGCAAGGAGAATGAGCAAAACCTGATCCTCTGTGCCTCATGGAACACAAGAGGTTTTACACATTTGCTCTCCAAGGATAATTGCTTCTTGGCAAAATATGATCTTATCTCAATACAGGAGATATGGCTACATGAACCACCAGTATGCGAGGGCTATGAAATCTACATCAATCCAGCTAGAAAGGGGCCTATGGGAAGACCATTTGGAGGGTTTATGATATTAAAGAAACTGGAATGCCCATTAAAAGTAGTAGAACATCTAACACCGAACCCATATGTGCAAATCCTGAAAGTAAGATCTGAAGCGGATGATTTGAAAGGCCCAAAACAAATGATCTTGATTAACATCTACTGGAGTGAGAATATGTCAGGACAAGCACTCCTTCTGAAATCTATCATGGATGTAATCGATAAATCCATGACGGAAGAAAATGACCAATTGATCTTACTAAACGGCGATTTAAACATCAAACTGCTGGATAAAGATGGTAAAATCAAAGCTATAGAACATCTATTAGGAAAAGAAAAAGCATGGATGAAGGAAATGAGAATCCGGGAGATGAAGATGTTAAATGGCCAGACAAAGGGAGATCTGCTGGGGGCCAATACCTGGCACAGTGGGAAAGCTGGAGCTTGCCTCGATTACTGCTTTGTTGGAGGGAACACGCTGGCGAGAATAAAGTCTTTTACAATAGCAAAACAAACTAACAGCGATCACTGTTTGCTAACGATTGAACTAGCATGGAAAATACGTACTGACAGAGAGACGAAAAAAATAATGGAAACCGAGGTCTCATGGGGAAGAAACGGTCTGCGAATAAAAACACAGGCAATCCCAACATTGGTGCAAGGATATAAAGATGCTACAACCAAAAATGAAGATCTGGTTGAATATAAATGGCTCCTGGAAGCCTATGGCTCCTGGAAACCTATGAGATCTTCCGAGGAAAAGTCAACAAACTTATAAAAATTGGCTGAGACAAACTCGTTATTTAAGAACACAAAGAGATGCAGAAAAAATGCTAGCTGCAATAACCACCAACAATGCCAGAAGTACGTGCGACTTAATTAATGACAGGGATCTTAATCTATCGGCCATAGATGTTAATCAAGTTTCAGAAGAAAAATGGTTTCAGCATTATACTGCTTTATATGAAGGGGAAACCCACGGAAAAACTATAGAAGATAGCTCGGATTCTACACCTTGGGCTCTGGAATTCGATAAGGATGACATCCGAATGCTGATAAACAAAGTACTTCCAGAGCTGCAGGTCCAGATGGAATCTCAAATAAATTACTGAAAGAAAATTGTGAGAACTGGACAGAGCTAATATACGCCCTATTCCAACAAATCATGAAAACAAAACAAATTCCAGCCACTTGGACGGAGGCTTATATTGTGCCAGTATATAAAAAGGGGGACCGCGGAAACCCGAGGAATTATAGGCCAATAGCGCTTCTAGATTCAATTGGCAGGTTATTTGCATCACTCCTATTAAGAGACCTAAAAAATTAGGCGACCGAGGCAGAAATCTTGGATGAAAGACAGCCAGCCTTTGTGAGTGGAGTGGGCACCGCCTTGAACTTGTTTTTGATCAATTTGCTAAAGGCTAATACGTTGACTGGGAAAGAAAAACTGTACCTAGCATTTATTGATCTCGAACAAGCCTTTGATGGAATTAATAGAGAACATCTGTGGTCAAAAATGAGGAAATGGGGATGCCCGAAAGACCTGTTGGAAGCCGTTAGAACATTATACACTGGCACTTCAATTAAGGTACAAATTACAAAGAATGGGGGACTTTCTAGGAAGATCAATACCAGCAAAGGAATCAAACAGGGCTGTGCAGTAGCCCCCTTCCTTTTTGTGCTATATATGGCCGATATGAAGACTGCCCAAGAAATGATTAGAGGATTCCCGCCGAAGATAAATGGTAAAGAGATACCATGGATGCTATATGCTGATGACGCAGTATTCTTAGATCAAACACCAATAGGCCTACAAAGACGGATAGCGGCCTTCAATAAATACTTAAAAGAAAATAGCATGAAGATGAACGTGAAGAAATCTATGATCTTAACCATGAATTCAAGCAAGGGAAGAAAATTGGCTGGTAAAACTGTGACATGGTCATTATATAATGAAAAACTGGAACAAGTAGAATCAACACTATACTTGGGGATAATGATTAATAAAAACAGCAACGAATAGGCACAGTATGCCCTAATTCGGGAAAAACTAGTGGCTATGACAAATCAAGGGATTTGCCTACACCGTAGATATGGGAAGTACTCCTTAACCCCAATCGTAACCTTCTATAAACAGAAAGTTGTGGCGGTCATCACTTATGGTGCTGAGGCATTATTATCCCTAAGATGGGAAGTCTGGAATCTCTATGAGGCGTACTTTTGGCGTAAGATTTTGCGCCTACCAACTTCATTACCTGTGGAACTGATAAGAACAGAGCTCAGACTCCAATCGATGACCTCAGTTGCTCTCTGGAAATCTCTATCCTTGTACAGAAAGTGCATACTGGATAAACCACCAAAACCATTTGAAATTTTAGTACAGAGTAATATAGTAAATGAAGATGAGATCCTTAAAAATTGGAAAGAAAGATGTAAAGCTTACATGGAAGAAGTAAACATCTCGGATGATACCCTAAAGAACAACCCGGACAAAGCAAAAAGATCTATCCGTGACAAGGATTGGGAGGAAACCCAGAACCTACGGATGAAAAGAAAATTATGCTATAACATTATCTGGGAAAAAAAGGCTTGAACAAATTACCGCCGTATTTGCTGAAGTTTCCATCTCACCATTACCGGGACCTGTTGTTGCACTGCAGACTAAACATCTGGCACTGCAGAGAACTAAAATGGAAAAGAAGGCAAATTGAAAAATCAGAAGCATATTGCAGATTCTGTAAATCCAAGGATCAACTAGAAACGATCAGGCATGTCATGTTAATCTGCCCAGCACTAAAAGCAAAAAGAGAACTATATGGGCAGTTATGTAAGGAATATCAACTGGGAGACGGAAGACGACTATTGGGAACGCCTCCTAACTGTTGATAAGACTGGCAAAACTCTCGACGCATTAAAATTCACCGAAAATTTGAAACTGAATCAGGAGGAAGATGGGTTTGGACCCTGAAAGAAAATTAAACATAGATTGGAGTAATTAACCGATCAGCTACTGAAGAAGCTTTTATAAAAAGGGAGAAGGACCTTAGGAAAGGATTAAGGAAGTAATGTTTAAGGTTTAACTGAGATTAACCAACATTAAAAAAAAATAAAAAAAATATAAGGGGCCGCTGAGGCCATTGCCTTGAAGCTCAATCATGTGGCAGCCAAGCTGAAGCTGAGTTCTGCAAGTGATACCCACCGTGGCTGTCCAGCTTACCATCTTACATGGTGTACATGAGGCAATCACCACCATCGCAAGCACAAGAATGTGCACCCAGACCAGAGCAAAGAGTAAGTTACCACTGCTGCTGCCCAGTACAAAATGCAGCTTGTTTCTGTCCCGTATTGCCCCGGCTCCTCCTCTCTACTTCGCCACACAGCTGCTGATGCCTCCAGATCGCCCCAGTGTAGAGCAGCTTCCGGAAAGGCCGAGTGGTGCCGGATAATACTCAGGGCTGCATCGCAAGAGCAACCCCCCCCACACACCTTGTGAGTAGCACTGGGGAGAGGCAGCAAAACCTGGATTCCCCTAGATTTGCAGTCTGCAGTAAGCAGCCCGCAGCCAGAGGCCACTCAGACCGCTTCTTTGTGTAGTGCGTGTGTTGCCTCACACACAGCTCCCCAGAGGCCCGGCCCCGACACAGCAATCCCCAAGTGTTGGGCGAGCCAGGGAGCCGGGAATTCACTCAATATGACAATATGCTCGCGGTCGGTTCTACAGCCAAACAGGGCACTTCACAGTATTCTCACAGTCAATGGTACTGCACAGATGGTCAAAAGAAAGCTCTCATGTCAGTACGGCAGCTCAACAGCACCCACCCCCATGAGTTGTATACTTGGCAGGAGAGTGAACAAAGGGGATTCAACAAAGCTGTACAAGTCTAGGACACGCACCCAAATGAGCAAACGAAAAGTAGAGCATCTGGGACCCTACGCGAGTTGCATTCTTGGCAGGATAGTGAACTAATTGGAAAAAACAAAGCCGTGCACGTCTGCCACCCGCACCTAAATAAGAAAACGAGAAGTAGAGGTTCTGAGACCCTGAACAAGTTGTATACTTGGCAGGAGAGCTACATACATGACACCACTGTTAAGAGTTTTCAATGCTTAATTGTGTTTATTGCTAATGGCTGCAAAGTTTTATTGCATAGACTTCTTTTCTCGGTTTCTGGGACAGCCTAGCTTCAAAGAATCGGATATTGTACTAATTGGAGAAGATCAGCCCTCCCACATGACATGATCTTCTACTTTCTGTATTCAAACTAATGGAGCACCAAAGGTATAAGAGGAGCTGCTTTAGGGGGCCTATGAAATGGATTTCAAAGTGTACAGAGATATGTGGGCCTGGTTGTTTCACGTCTGTTTTCACCACTTTACCTCAACCCAAATCGATCGCCACATTTTATTTCCCCTTGATGGAGGAAGAATAGGTGTTGCAACGCTCCAGAAATTTCAGCGCTTATCCATGTTCCATTCAACAACAGAAAAGGCAAAGCAGTGTTTGATTAAACGAGTTATGTGCAACTGTGGAGAACTCTGCCAATCGAATGGTCTATTGCAAGGATGTTCTCGTCCCACTCGCTTCAGAACCATTAGGCACCTCACAAAGCAGTAAAGAAAATATTTACCAGTTCTCAAAGTGGGATGGTTGGAGAACCAGTCATCTTTGTATTATACGTTCTGGGAAAAAAGTAGCAGTTCACTTACTGTAGGGACGTCATTCCTTTTAACCACTCTTGCAAGGTAAAGTAACCCATATTTTGTGCATCCAATTTCCAGGCCAGGACAAGCATTACTACCTATGACCAAGATTAGAAACAAAAAGTCAATTAAAAAAAAACTCTTCTCACAGCGACAATTCACAGTTTAAGAGAGAATCATTCAACAAACAAAATCGGGGGAAGCAGAGCGTTTCAACAAAAACATCACTTAAACGGACACACACAATTACACAGCCAAACATTTCTCAGAGGTCCTCTCAAATGAAGTTATTCTGCAATTAAGTCATTCAAAATGAGATTGCACGCACATTTGCTCAATCTAGCCCTCAAGTCTTCACTTATCCACATTTAAAACATTTCTCTAAACCATTCTTAAAAGCACCCCCTTTAATAAGATGTTTAAGAAAACGCACTGAAGTAAGGTCTGAGAGCCATACCCACTCCAACTAAGCCCTTCCCTGGGGATATGCTAAACAATCTAATTTTACAGAACACATGTTGCCAAATTAGGGATAACACAGAGGACATCATAAGTATTGATGAATTGTCAACATTTTCAACATTTGCTGTTAATTTTTTAAGCAGTTTGAAGTTGCCTGTCCAGCTTGACCAAGTCTCAACCATAACAACCATAGAAATGTTTTGACCACATTCACCTTTTCTACCATAACCTTTACCTGTTTTTAAGCAGTGTGCATACAACCTTTATATTTGTATTTAAATATTTTCAAAATGGCAAGCAAATACAGAGAGGCGGTGCAGAATATCTTCCAATGATAAAAGATCTACTACCTGCATCAGATGTTTATACCCGACCAAGTCACCATTATCTAATCCATAAATCAATTTCATTAAACAAAACTATACTCACCCCACAGCATATTCCACAGAATTGTACTTTTTTTTAATTTGGTGTAGTTATGTGTAGTAACTTTTCAAATATTTACAATATTAATCTCAATGATCACAATATCACAAAAAACTAAACAAAATATCACTATGCTATTACACTTAAATGAACAAAGAAAAAAAACAAGCATAATACATAGTCGCACAATGCATTTAAAACTAACAGAATTTTACACAAATAGTCAAACCAAACAGCTATTTACACGCTTATAAAACAATGCACTACGAAATAAGCACAGTGTCATTAACCATCCCAAATACACAAAGGGTGATAAAAACCCTGTGGTCCAGACTAACATTGGTCAATTACAATTTGGTTAGATGTTCATACCTCATAAAGTTCTGTGCGATTACACTAACTCTTGGTAACACCATTTGTAGAAACAGCACTACTGCTATTTGGACTAGTACTCGGGTATTTGAAAAGATTAATTGCCATATTTCTTCGCTGTCCATATCGTTGTGCAATTGAATCACCCTATGGAAGCACCTTGATCTAGGCACCCTTAGTGCTATACATTCAACCACTAAGTGCTGTAGTGTTTCGCTTTGTGAGTGGTCCCTGCAATACCTACAGTAGTTTTGTTCAACCCTCAAGATTTTCCTTCTACACAGTATTTCCTGTGTAGGCCAAATGTTCAATCTTAGTCTCAGGAAATCCTTACAAATCTTAGGGGATGGACATTTCAACAAACAGGATTCCATAATTCAAATTTTTTTTTGGTACCGAAGTTCGAATAATTAAAATCTTTGTATTTTCTTTCTTCATTCAAAGCCCAATCGCCCAAGTAGATCTTTGCTTTGGCACGATCAGGATTTGATAACAATAGATCAATGGATACATCACAATCGCCCAGCTTATTCATCACATGATTCCTCCAGGTTCTAGGGAAGGCGCATCCTGATTTAATTAAATAATAGGCAGTGACTGCTAAAATAGTTGCACTTTTCAAACCCAATAGGCATTTACAGTAAAACGCACATTGTTTCCATAAAACAGGAGCGTACAAGGACAGTAAGCCAAATTCGTGGCGAATAATCGCCATAGGCACACTAGGAGGGAGAGATAATAGCTGTTTCCAATACATTGATTCTAAAGAATCCCAGTACTCTTGTTTTTGCGGGAGACTTCCTTCCACACCATATGTGATTATGGGGACTACTTTCATTTAGTAGAATAATACCGCATGTTGCAGAGAAAATATGCCATATCTATTAATTAAGATCTGAGATTGGGAAATTAAGTGCCCCATTTTATTCCTGGCTGAAGCCTCTTGGTCTCTCAATCTGACTCGCTGCTCAATCAACACCCCTTCATATTTATACTGGGGCACACTTAACAATTGAATTTCTTGAAGTGACCAAAAGTGGGTCTTACCCATAGCCACCGGGGAAGGGGTGCACCTTATTATTTGCGATTTCTCTGTATTGATGACTAGATTGTTTAACTGCACATACTCTCCCAATCGCTGCAGCATTCGTTGGAGACCCTGCCGTGTCTGCGAAAGTAGGACAAGGTCATCTGCGTATAGGAGATAAGGAATTTTCTGTGTCCCGAGTTTCGGGACATCTCCGTTACAGCTTTTGAGATCATTACCTAGGTCTATGATAAAAAAAATTAAACAGGAATGCTGCCATTGTACACCCCTGCTTTAGTCCTCTTTTAGTCACAATTTTTGGGGATAGCTTCCTGTCAAGATTTATGCAAACTTGCATTGATGTATTTGTAGGGAAAATAATTATTAGTGAGGTCAGCGAGTGCGGACAGCCATACAGTATTAATTTCTTATATAACCGCGTTCTATCCACCGAATCAAAGGCCGCTTTGAAATCGATAAACCTCATGTACAGGGGGTGTCTTTGTTCGGCTTGCTGGGCTTTAATCATCTTCAGTGTCATGATGTTCGGGATGGTCCCTAGCCCCTTAACAAAACATGACTGCAGTGGATCTAACAGGTTCTTGCTTCTTACCCATGATTGTAATTTGTCCAGGTCCAGACGACAAAGTTTCCCTGGGACATCTAGTAGCGAGATGGGTCTATAGCTGCTTGGGTTCCCTCTGTCTCCTTTTTTGTAAATAGGGATCGTTATTGCCTCCGTCCATGACTTGGGTAGGGTCTGTGACACATTAACTAGCGAGAACATTTGAAGCAGGATTGAGGCCCAGAGATCAGGATATTTTTTAAGACCATAATTAGATTACCCATCTGGGCCTTTTGCCTTAGAATTACTAATGTAATAATCAACTGTTGTATATCAGCTAAGTCAAACTCTAAATGAAAAACTATCGGGAATTTCAGTTGTTCATATATGGCGAAGGTCTTAATTAGGGCATAGAGATTAGTGAAGTATTCAACCCAGGTATGCACATGGAGTGCTGACGTTTGAAGAGCCAATTGTGGTGCCACTGCCACTTGGTTTATCACAGACCACATTTTGGAAATATTTTTGCTTGCCAAGGTTTCCAACATGGTTGCACTATCTAGTTGGAACAGTGCCGCCTGATGGCCTTTAGTCCAGTTTCGATACCTTGTTTTTAACCTCCTGGACAATTGTTTTCTCACTTCTTCGGGCAAGCTGCTTATACCTCTCAGGTCTACTCCTAGTTTTTTTTTCCTCTTTGATCGCCATATCGAATACATGAAGATGGCTCCTAGTGGCCTTTGTTTCTAACTTAGGTTGGTGAAAAACTTGGAATAAGTCAGAGTATATACGCCTCACCTCATTCAGCAGGTTATTCTTGTTGGATAGGCCTAACCTTAGCAATCTTTCCAATTGAATAACTTCACTCTCCGACCATCATAGCCGATGTGCCATGTCGTCCTTGGTGGTATATTGGAGCCCAAATAATGGCTCCGGACATCTCAGCTGGTACACCAGCATTATTATTTTGAGACGTCCGCATCTGCAGGGGTCCTACCGGGGCCAGAACGGGCGCATTAGAGGACTGTGCTTGGTGTACAGGGAGTCCAAGTGCCTTTGACCCAAGAGTTGCTCCCTCGACCACCCCCATCACAACTCATTTCCTTTGCTCCAATACGTTACTCACTATCGGGGCTGCAGCCTCCGGAGGTTGTTTAGTAGGGATCAATGGTAACCCTGCATGGGTGGCTGCTCTTGTCATAAAAGCATCAACTGCTTTGCGGATTTCTAATCTCTGGGCAGCCTGGGTTAGAACCACTGCTGCCTGGTCATCAGCCGCGAGCCGGCTCACTTCACCAGGAATCTCATTCGAGTCATTCGCGTTTTTGTCATCCTTGCTCTTGCCTGTGGTTAATACCTCCATCAGATCATCCAATGGGGGATATACCATTGCCTGGACAGCACTGAAGTCGAGAACGCCAGTTTTCCAGGCTTGCGCTTGAAGCTGATATTTTTGCTTTATGGCTTGAGAGGTTATCGTAGTATTCCGCTTTGGAACAGATATTACCTTAAAGAACTGCTTCACTGAAGATGTACCTATGTTTTTCAGTGGTGGTTGATTTTTTGGTAATTTTTGTTTTGTGGTATTACTTGCTTTTTTTTTTGGGGCTCTTGTAGCCGTGCTGTAGGCGCTATGGGTATCTGATTATCAACCTCGAGGGCACCTTGGTGGCTCGCGCTGCTTTACCGTAGGGGAGGTTTCCACAGTTTCTACAGTATCTTCATAGATTATATTTTCAATACAAGGTACTAACGACCAAGGGTCTTGCATTTTTCCACAGAATTGTACTTTGATTCTCCTTGAGCACATAACCCTAGACTTTTCTCAATACTTACAAAATATATCTGCTTCAAAGTTTTTAATCAGGTCTTCCTAACCTTCTGTAGTGACAAAGCAATTTGGCAAACACCACTTCTTGTAACCATTGACTCCGCTCATCATCTAATCTAAAAGAGCTGCCTTTCCGGCACAGAAATGAAGATGTGTAATATCACTGTAAAAATTAGGCAGCCTGGCTGCCTCTTCATCAACCCATAGACTAAACGTTTGTGTAGAATTGTTATGATCCTTTCCTTTCACATCAAAGAAAGCACATATAAATATAAATAATACAATTATCAATCCGATGGAAGATGTTTTCCACACTCAAAGGAGGGACCTAAAAACATGCACTATCAGTTTGATGGGGTTCAGTTTGCTCCGAAGAGATTAAGAACTAAAGTCTTTAGGATTCTTAAACATGTATCCAATGGGAAATTCTTTCAGAGCTGGAATGGCGGGGTAGAAATAGTAGATTTACATAGTGTACGGCCTGGGATTACACCTTTGACAATGCAAGGTCCCATCGTGCTATCTACTATATTTTGGCACCATGAGTTGGTGGGGGATGTATATTAGGTTTTGAATAAATAAGTATAATAGAAAATTCGAAACAGCATCCAGCAGAAATTATATTGGCGATTACATTCAAGCTACAACAATGGAATTATAGGAACAAAACCAAATGGGAGCAAAAGTGATTAGGGATGCTAGGAAGAATTAATGACATGGTTAAATTCTGACTCTGAACTAGTTTAATCATCATGGACTTTGGAGACTTTGTTGGGGTGTGTATGAAAATCTTCAGGTCTTCTATTTCAGACACTGGGAAGGAAACTTGCTGCCGTAAAACTTGGTTGTCAAAGGAAGCTATAGATATGAAAAAAACCTCTTTTGGGGGCATTGAAACGACAAAGTGGATATTAGTGAAATTCGGTTGAAGATTTAGGAATACTAGTTTGCCCTCAAAGACAGGAGGAGGGAGATTGCTGCGTGATGAACTGGAAAGCTTTATGGGAGGAGAGACACATGACAACTATTCTGGAGCATTGTAGCCAGGACAGTGCAGGTCTGGTCATGGGGTGCCTCCCGATACCGTGAGGTTCATATAGCGGAGGAGACCTTGATCAAATACTATCAGGAATTGTTTAGTACTGAGGAGATGTACAATAATTGTGGCGATGGCGCTTTTATGAGTGATCCAGTGAGAGGAGTCGGGAATGAAACTCAGACACAAGCCTTGTTTCTGGTTAAAGACTTTAATTGAAAATAAATGGGTTGGGGAAAAGGCCTCTCAGACCCTTCTCCAAGAGGAAGTTCCCTACCTAAAACAAAAACTAAGGATCCATCTGTCAGGATGTCAAAATCAAAATTTGTGTCCAAAATTTCTACTCTGACCCTCAGATTATAAACGAAACTATAAGGTGAAAAGGAAAATGTCTTTAACCTCGGGTGCTTGCAAAAGAGTTTGTAAAATGAATACATGGTTCCAACTCAAAAGTTCGCCAAGGATAAAGAGGGTGGTTCCCTTCCCCTGGATTCCTCTTTAATACAAACAATTATGCATACAACAGTTCCTTGTTGGTCTTCTGTTTTGACCCACAATAGCATGGTCATAAATCGTTTTTTCTTTCTGCCAGGACTTTGTTCCATCTTATCTGATCAGCATAGTTCCAATATTCCTTCTTTTAATTTCCTGTATCCATATACATGACATTGGTTGGTATACTCCCCTGCCAGGGCTTCTTATATTCACACAATGTATCTGTCCACTTCCACAGTTGTACTTTCCCTTTCTTGTAGAATATATGCTCTTGATATATTATCCGATTCAGGTTCTCCATGTATTTGCATTCCATACATTCGCATACTGATAGGGGTCTTGTTTGCAATTCACTTCCTTGCTTCACAATTAGTCCCTTTGCCTTCTCTCTTTCTTCCATTCTGTTTACTATTAGTCTTGTTTGGCATGCTCACCGATACGCCCCTGGTACGCCCACTATCCTTGGGGTGACTCACCGGCTCTTGATGGCATGCTCGGACTTGTTTGCAGTCAAGTGGCACAGGTTCACCACTTGCTTTGCTCTTCGATGACTGCTTTCTCTTTGTTCCTTTTTCAGGCCTTGGTCAGTAAGATATTGCTTTCCGTGGTCGGCGAATGCCCAAGAGTCTTCGCCCCGGCTCCTGGCGTTTCTGCAACGCATCCCGACTTTGCAGCATCTCCCTTCTTCCTCGAGGGGGAGCCGTGAGGCTCCACCACACCGGTTTGTGCTTCTCCGAATCTCGAACCTCACAGAGAGGTGAACCATTCTCCCCATAACAGCAGCAGCCTCTACCACTTTGCCTTTGTCCTTTAAATTTCCTGTTTCCTGGGAACAGATGTTTTCGGCAAACTAGAGCTCTCATTGGGCGTCTGGTTTCTTCTGCTCTGCACTGCTCTTTTCTTCTTCCTCGTCCCAGCACTCTGGTGATTCTGGGAAAAGAAGTACATTGTTGATGGTTGGTTAAAAAGGTTTGGATAATCAGTTCCAATAGTTCCAAATGCCAAATCAGTTCTAGAGGATGTACAATTAGAACTGAAAAAGGCAGTCTTGTAATTTCCACAAAGTAGACATTTTTCTAACATTGATGTTCCCCGGTATGGCGCCAATAGACAGCCATGCTCAGCAATGCTGATGACACGGTTCTCCTGGCGAAGACCCCCAGATCACTGCAAGCTCTGATAACAGAGTATGCTAAATATATGAAGGACCGGGCATTATGGGTAAACTACAAGTGCTATACAATGTGCATCTCCCAGAAGGAAAAGCAGTGCCCGCAGATGTTTTTAGAAAGGAAACAATGGGATCGTTACTCATCTTTTGCTTATCTGAGCTTAAGATTTAATAGATTGAAGTGGGACGACCACATCTTAAAGCTAGGTGTGATGATGAGCCAAACGACATGCCTCCAAAGATATAGAATTGTTTTTTTAAGAAGACTGTTAATGCCCCCTATCTCCCGCCATCAACACCTGTGTACACTTTGCATCTGGGAACAGCTATTATGTACCTCACAGACACAATATATGTGAGAGTAATACTAACCTTTTGATTGATATATTCTATACATTTAAGTTCTGCATTCGTATATCTGTCACCAATGGTTTCAAATATAGTGCAGAAGCAAAAAGGCAGGACTAAAACAATTCCCCCTTACTCCGAGGAAACAAGAAAATTACTATATTCACATGCATTTATCAAAACTAATGAGGAGATATGATGATTTAAGATTTGTAACACTAAGATTAATTTAACTGGGAAACCAGGCATTGGCAATTATCAAGACATTGTACACAGGTAATTAAGCATGGCAGATCATGAGAAATCTGCACACACAAAATATGGGGACTGCAGTCAAAGGGTGAATTCTTCAAGAAAAAAAGAAAACTACTTTTGTATGTAAAGTACTGCTCAGTATGTGCTGGCTGGCACGGGGGTCTGCTCCCCAGGCCAAAACGCAAAGAAATATGCAAATGTCTGTACAAAGTTGTCCAGAGCCCAGCCACAAACTCAATTTAAAAGAACCAATGGTTCATTATTCAAATATGTTCAGAACATGTGCAATATAAATAATCCAAACTGAAAAAAGTCAAGCTAATTTAATAAACAATTACCCATTCCTTACAGAGCACCTAATCACAAGCCCAGTTGCCCACCCACTGAGGCTAATCACCTAACAATGGTTTACCAGGAACAAATCAAAATAAAGATGTTTGCATTGTGAATTGTAGAGGGTAATGATCACATATATAACATAAGGGATACATTACTCACCATAATCTTATTTCTGATGCTTGCGTCTGCTTAGATTCACAAGCTATGTATAGGCCGACATCAAGTGGTAACTGCGAGTATTACAGTTTTTCTTTTCGAAACTCGAAAAGTGACAGACAGGGCGTGCCAGTAATACTATACCTAGTGTGACGTCTACTGTACCCATGGTCCTTCACGCATCAAGGTCCCTTAGATTGTTTTGTTTCTGACATCAGGTAGCATGAAGTGTTGCAGAAGTACAGGTGTAATAAAGCAGATGTTTGCAGATTAAGCCAGAGAAACATCTATGCACCTTCTACTCCACAGAGGAGGAAGAGTGGGTGCATATGAATCTAAGCAGATACAAGCATCAGAAATATGATTACGGTGAGTAATATATCCTGTCTGAGGCTTCTGTAATCTGCTTAGATCACATGCTATGCATAGATTAGCAAGCAGTGTCTGGAGAAGGTGATGGGTTGTGAGAAGGTATAGCAGCAAATAGCACCGCTTGTTCCACCTGTGAATCTGCTTAAGAATGTGTGTCAATGCAGTAGTGATGAGTAAAGGTATGGATACCGCTCCATGTAGCTGCTTTGCAAACGGCATCCAGCAGGATGTTTGTGATAAAGGCAAAGGTAGCTCCTGCACACCCCTGGTAGAGGGAGCTCTTGGTGTGAAAGTGAGAGTTTTATTTGACAGAAAGTAGCAGAGGTGTATGCATCCCACTATCCACCTGGAGATGGTGTTTTTTGAAAAGTGGTTGCCTTCCTTGCCAGGTGCTATGGAGACAAACAGTTGGTCTGTTTTTCTTAGCGGTCTTGTCTTATTTACATAGTAAAGGACCGCCCCCTTTACATCTAGTGTATGGAGATTTTTCTCTGCGCTCGAAGGGTTTTGAAAGAAAGATGGCAGTTCGATGGACTGATTAATATAAAACTTAGATATGAACTTAGGTGAACATCTAGGGTGTGTTCTTAGTACAAATGTGTCTTTCTGGATAACCAAGAAAGGGGTCTGCACTGACAAAGCCTGTAGTTCACTGACTTTTCTTATGGAGGTGATAGCCACTAGAAAAACCATTTTATATGTAAGGTGTTTAAGACTGGACTTGTGCATAGGCTCAAAGGGGGGGTCCAATGAGCTTAGCAGGTACCGCATTTAGGTCCCACCCTGGAAGATGGTTTGAAATGGGAGGGTGGAGTCTTTTTACTCCCTCCATGAATGCCACAATGACAGGAATTTTCCACCAGGACACCTTGCTTTGAGAAGTGGTTTAAGCGGATAGAGCCACTAGGTGAAACTTGATGGCAGTTAAATACTAGCCCTGAGTCTAATAAGTGGAGCATGTAATGGAGGATGTGTGATGGAATACATTCTACCGTTTTATTTCTCTCGACTGGCATCACATTAAAAAACTTTTCCATAAAAACAGATAACAGTGTCTGGTGTTTGGTTTTCTAGCCTCCTGGAGGATGTCCAAACACCTTTGAGGTTCTTTTAAAGGGCCAAATTCTATGACTTCAGGCTTCAAGCTGACTAGTTCATAGACTGAGGTTGTGGGTGAAACGTTGCCCCTCCATGCTGTGTAAGCATGTTGTGGGGGCACGGGAGTTTGAGTGGATCGCACATCGCCAGTTTACGCAGAGATTGGAAACCAAACCAAAGTTGTCGCACCCACATAGGAGCAACTAGGATTAGTGTCACTTGTTCCTGGTGCATTTTGTTCATCACCCTGCTCAGTATCGGAATCGGGGGGGAAAAGCACAGGCAAATTTCCATGACCAGTTGATCCACAAGGCGTTTCCCCTTGGACTGTGTTGGGGAATCCTGGATGCGAAGTCTAGGCATTGCATGTTTTGGCTTGTGTCGAACAAGTCTAAAGGGGGTAACCCCATAGGGAGAAGATATTGTTTAGGATGATTTTGTCGAGCTGCCATTCGTGCTCTTCGGTTAGAGGATCTCTGCTTAATGAGTTGGCCAGAGAATTGAGTTCCCCTAGAACATGTTGCGATGTTAGGAACATGTCCCGCTTCAGTGCCCACTTCCCTTGGAGAGTGTGTGCCTCCCTGCTTGTTTATATAAAAAATGGCAGTTTTGCAGTCCATGAGGATTTGTACTGCCTGACCTGACCGGTGCACTTGGAAAGCTTGCAGTGCTTGGAGCACTGCTAGCAGTTCCAGAAGGTTTATGTGATTTTGATCTGTTACCACATGCCATGTGCTGTGTGGTGAAGGTAACGGGTACCCCACCCGGTGAGTGATTCGTCTGTTGTGACAACTGCTTACACTGTAGGGTTGTGAAAAGGTTTTCCCTTGTCCACCAGTGTAGTGCTTGAACTACGGTTAGCGCAACAACCACTAGATCGTCCCACTGACCGCTTGCCTGAGACCACTGTTTTGCTAACCACTCTTCCATTGGACGCATGCGCAGCCGTGCGTGCGCCACCAGGTAAAGGCATGATGCCATCATCCTGAGCAAGCGCATCGCTTTGCGTACAGTTATTTGGGGACCAGCTAGATAATGAGGTATTTGCAGCAGTACGTTTTGTACTCTTTCTTTTGACGGAAAGACTAGACCTTCTTCTGTCTTTACGACAGCTCCTAAGAACTGTTTGGTCTTGCTTGGAACGAGTCAATTTTTTCTCATTCATTGAGAATCCCATTTGGAACAAGAGATTCATTGTTCTCTGGGTATTGTGCTTGCAAATTTGAGGGCGATTTCCCTTCAGCCAATCGTCCAGATAAGGGTACACTGAAATAGATTCTCTGCATAAATGCGCTGCTACTACCATTAGTACCTTGGTAAATACCCTTGGAGCAGAGGCTATGCCGAAGGGTAGTACCTTGAATTGGTAGTGTTAGTTCGCTATTTTTATTCTGTGCGCTGGGAACATTGAAATATGTAAGTATGCATCTTTCACATCCAAGGTTGCCATGTAGTCCCCCCTGCTTTAGCATTGGGATTACCTCCTGTATTGCTGTCATGCAGAATTTTTGTGGCTTGACATAGGTGTTCGCAGGGCGCAGGTCTAGGACTGGGCACGTGAAGTCTTTTTTCGGCAAGATGTACATTCAATAAATATCCTTGTTTACCCGGTTTGGCTGGACAATTTCTATGGCGTCCTTTAGAAGCAGTGCCTTCACCTCTTCCAACAGGATATGTTCTTTCTGTGAGGTCTGTCTTTCTTTGTTTATTTATAACGCACACCAGACCCAGAGGTATTAGGGCGCGAGGACAAGGGGATTTTCAGCTTACATACTTACGAAATGTTATAGCATGATTTACAGGAATTGCAGAAATAGTACACTGATATACAAAAATAATATACAAAAATAATACAGCACAAATATACATGGGTGAGATACATTATAACATAGGAGTTACATTGGGATGACAGTTAAGGCAAGGTATAGCACATAGGTATACAGAAATAATATAGCACATACGGGGCGGAGTTACGGGGGCGGTCCTAGAGAAGGAGGCACATTGCGGTCTGGTCCGTGAGCTACAACCACTGACTGTTTCAGTCAGGATGGGGGACATGGGCACCGATACCACTAGAGGCGGTTGGGACTCCTCAATAGCCGATGCAGTGGCCTTGGGTCTTCTCCATTGTCCAAAGGAGAGTGACTGAACTGGCAGTCAGAGTCTAGGCCAGGCCGTTCTCGCAAGAACGGAACTGGTATGAGATGGCTCACAGTTTTTGGACATAGGACTTTTTAAGGTGGGATTGGCGGAGCCACCTGGGAAAGGACTATGTGTTGGGCCAGGCATGCATAAGACCTGAGCGGGGCCAGAGCCGCCCGATAGGATGACTACTAGTGTGACCAATATGTTCTAAAAAATGTATTTTATGTTTCCAACTTTCAGAAAGTCTCTGGCTCTTATCATTGGGGGGGGGGGGGGGTAAGCAGAGTATGGGAATGTATGCATGTTATTGTGATTATGCAAAGGGGGCCATGGTAGGGGTTAGCCCCGCTAAGCAGCTGCACCAGCCCACGTAGGGGGAGCTAGAGGTGCAGCTCACATAGTGGGCCGCCCCTCTGGCCAACCCCTCTGTGGGCTTACCGCCTCCTTGAGGTGGGCGTAGCACCGGTGCCCTCGGGGGCCTTCTGGAAACGCGCCACCCTGCCCACCCCCCCCGAGGGGCATAAATAGCCTGGGCTGAGAGAGCAAGGTCTCTTTTCCAGCCCAAGCAGCAGCAACCACCCTCCCAGCCAAGCTGTGAAGGAGACAAGGGCAATAAGGGTAAGACGGGTTTCGATACAGGAGGACATACGGGACTCTAGAACATAGTTAGACTTCGTCTCAAGCACAAACTTAGCCTTAACCACCTTAACAAACTCCTAGTGACGACCGGATCGTGATAGTATAGTTTCAACCGCCCACACCTTTTCCAAAAGACCTATATAGACAGCCACTGAACTTTGTATTACACCCCCCAACAAATGTACGCCCAGCACCCCAACCGGACCCGACAGCACTCCGAGGATACACAAACCAACCCACCTGAAGAACAGACAGCACAAAAAAGCACCCAAGCCTACCAACACAAGAAGAAGCACCAGTACTGCTACCACAAGACACCGCAGCCAACCACTCAACCAGCACCTCCACACTGAGCACCAAAATGCCCCGGACCAGGAAGGGACGCAGAGAAAGGGCACAAGACAAGGCCACACTGGACACAGATGCACAAATCCAACCTACCCCCAAAGCAACAACCGCAAATGGAAGAAACAACGCCAAAAACCAAAACCAGAACAAACTTCCAAAACAAAAAAACCTTATATTTCACACCTTACCTCGCAACAACCCCTGAACCAGGATACCCCAACAACACAGATATCAAGACACACAAAGAACAGCCAGAGACAACCAGGAAAAAGACGGGAGCACCCAAGAAGTGTGTGGATAGAATACGACCCCATAACCCCATACATCACAAGAACAGAAGGACACCCTCAACACCCACGGCACACTGAACAAAATGACGACGAAGCTCTAACAACCAACAACCCAAGCATCAACCTAACTGACCAATTCAACGAAGAAGAAGCCTTCACGGACCTTTGCATAACCGGCACAAATAGAGAAGCACTGTTATTGAACAGCCAAGCTTTCAATCTAGCAGACCGCTTCAATGAAGAGGCAGCCTTCGCTGATACTCATCCACCCCCAATCAACGCCAAAACCAATGCACTGCAACCAAACAACCACAAACCAAAACAAGGAACAACTAACAAGCAAAACCACACCAAAAGATCCACTGCAACCTCATCAATGCAAGGTCAATGTCCAAACATGCCACCGAAATATACAATCTGCTCTGCGAAGGAGGGATAGACATCCTGTTTGTAACAGAAACATGGCTAGACATTAACTACAAGAACACCCTCAACAGCTGTCTGCCTGAACACTTCAAATGCGTCCAAACAAATAGAAAAAACAAAAGAGGGGGTAGTGGGGGATTGGCAATCCTCCACAAGGAACACCTGGATATCAAATTGGAAGACCCACTAAACATCGATAAATGCGAATCCCTAATCATACGTCTAGCAGTAAGCCCCAAAACAAACCTGAAATTCATACTGATATATAGACCACCAACCTACGGTGCAAACT
The DNA here is from genome assembly GCF_040938575.1 of Ambystoma mexicanum. Taxonomy (NCBI): domain Eukaryota; kingdom Metazoa; phylum Chordata; class Amphibia; order Caudata; family Ambystomatidae; genus Ambystoma; species Ambystoma mexicanum. The sequence goes on from NC_090937.1 coordinate 1,107,645,518, forward strand.
TTGTAGACGCCTTCACAGAAGCAATCACCGTCCTAGCCATCAAACACAATCACCTAATAGTCCTTGGAGATTTTCAACATCTGGTTCGAAGAAGAAACCACGACCATACTAAAATCGCTAACCAGCCAACTAGCAGCAATGAACCTACAACTAGTCCAAGGAGCAACCAACTTGGCAGGGCATACACTTGACGCAATCTTCGCCAACAAACTACTCCTTACCATGGCACCCCCAATTCAAATACTCTGGAGCGACCATCTCATCATCCCCTTCGTAATCAAAATGACCACCCCAACAGTTAACCTGACAAAACACTGAACACCATGAAAAGAAATTGGAGAACCATCAAAAACTCCAACCTAATTGAACTCCTGGAGCTCAGCAAACCACACCCAATATTCATGGAAGATGACCTGGACAAAAAAGAAGCCCTGCTGCATTCCTGGGTTATAACTACTTACCAGGTTACTCACCGTAGTGACCACCTTACTCCTAGTCCATAGTCCCCTTTCCTCCATACTTGTGGGACATCTCTCCGTCCTGTGGGACGGGACCGGAGCACTTTGTAAAAAGCATCAACCTTTTTTTCGAAAATGTGTCCCTCTCTTTCCTGCGCGGGGCCCGGCGCGCGGCCGTAACCCCGCCCACTTTGGCTCCGCCCTGCACATCGCCCATCAGTCCTTTTCTATCGCCAGGTCAAAGACCCATTAGCAATAACAGAGGAACCTTATTAGAGGGGACAGCGGGCGGGCGTATGGAGGAAAGGGGACTATGGACTAGGAGAAAGGTGGTCACTATGGCGAGTAATCTAGTAATACTCCTACGTCCCATCCCCTTTCCTCCATACTTGTGGGACATTCCCAAGCACTCCTTACAGGAACTACGGGTAGATGGAAATACCCCTTACTGAAACAGTTTCTTCAGCACAGCCTGACCAAACTGAGCGTCAGCTCTTGAGCTCATGTCGAGACAGTAATGCTTACAGAAAGCAGATGGGGAGGACGAAGCAGCTGCCCTAGCGATGGACTCCCAGGGGACATATTTCTGAAAAGCAACCGCAGCTGCCTTGCCCCGCACCAGGTGTGCATGGATACCCTTAGGAGGTTTCAGCCCTTGGACGGTGAAAGACTCCGTGATGCAGGTGGCAATCCACTTAGAAATAGTTACCTTACACGCCGGCTTGCCCTGAGGGTTACCGAAGGTCACAAAAAGTTGAGAAGAACTCCTAAGCTCGGAAGTCCTGTCCAGGTAGAATTTAAGAGCTCTTCGGACATCAAGCCAGTGTTGAACCCTTTCAGCCTCTTAGGCAGGGTTCAGAAAAAAGCCCGGAAGGGAGATCGACTGATTCAGATGGAATTCGGTCACCACCTTCGGAAGAAAAGCCGGGTTTGTCCGAAGGACTACCTTGTCCTTGTGAAAGACCAAGAAAGGATGCTCCACCGACAATGCCTCAAGCTCACTCACTCTCCTTGCTGACGTAACAGCGACCAGAAAGGACATTTTCCAAGACAAGAACTTGAGGTCCACCGTAGCCATTGGTTCAAAGAGTTTGTGGCACAGCACCGTCAGGACTACATTTAGGTCCCATGGCGGGTACGGATTACGAACCGGAGGGTAGAGGCGTGTCAAGCCAGCAAAATACCTCTTCACCACTGGGTTAGTTAGAGAATAAGAACACAGGTCTGTAAAAAGGTAAGAGGAAACCGCTGAGAGATAAAGTCCTGCATGACAGGACATAAACCCCTGACTCTGCTAGGTAGGACATGAAGGACAACACTGTCAATCGTGGCCGCCCTCGGATCCAACTTCCTCTCCAAACACCAATGACAGAAACTGAGCCATTTACTCTTGTATTGAGATCTGGTCGAGGATTTCCTGGCTGCCTGGATAATGCGCATGTTATAAGCAGACAAACTCAGATGCTCTAAAGACTTGAACTCAGGCACCATGCCGCCAAGCTGAGCGATTGTGGGGAGGGGTGCCAAATCTGTTTCCCTTGGTGAAGAAGATCGGGAGTTACTGGTAACCTGATCGGCGGATACACCGACAGGTGTTGAAGTTCTGAGAACCAAAACCTGGCCGGCCACCACGGGGCTATGATTAGAAGGGAACAGTTCGCCGAGTTCTTCAACTTCCAAATTGCACGGTGAACTAGAGGCAGAGGCGGGAAGGCGTAAGCTCTCATATGTTGTGCCATGGAATCTCGAGAGCATCCCCCAGAGAGGAGGCTCCCAGCCCCCCTCTGGAGGCATACTGAGGAAGCTTCTTGTTCGCCGCTGTAGCGAAGAGGTCCACCTCCGGTGTGCCCCAGCATGAGAAAATCCATGAGAGGACCTCCGCTTTCAATTCCCACTCGTAGCTGACCACTGTCTGCCGGGTGAGGGCATCCGCTGTGACAATCAGCTGGCCCGGGATGTGCCCTGCAAGCAGCCAGACACCATGAAGCACGGCCCACTCCCAAATCTGGATGGACAGGTCCACGAGGGGGGGGGGGAGACTTCGTTCCCCCTTGTTTGTTGATGTAATACATTGACACCACATTGTCCGTTCTTATGCAGACCACCTTGTTGACGATGAGCGGTCTGAACGCCCTGAGCGCTAGGAAGATCGCCAGAAGCTCCAAATGATTATGTGCAGGAGCTTGTCCTGAGGCGACCAGAGGTCTGAAACCTGAAGAAGATCTAACGTCGCACCCCACCCTAGAAGGGAGGAGTCCGTCGTGATCGTCACCATGGGGACCGGGTCCTGAAACCCTGCGCCCCCAGACAGACTGCTGAGAGATGACCACCAATCCAGGTCCACTCTTATGGAATCCAGAATCATTATCCGCATGGAATCCGGATCCACTGCCTGACGCCATGACCTCCGAAGAGCCATCTGGGTCCATCTCATCTTGAGACGAGCAAGAGGAAGAGCCAGCACGCACGAGGCCATGAGGCCCAGAAGCCTCTGGAACCACCAGGCCGACATGCTCTCCGACTGCGCAAACATCTGACATGTGGCTAACAGATTCACCATTCTGTCCCCGGTCAGGTACACTCTGCAGGCGATCGTGTTCCAGCGAAAACCCAGGAAAATCAGGTCCTGCGAGACCGTCATGGAAGATTTCCGCCAGTTCACCGACAGCCCAAGATGGAGCAAGAGCTGAAGGAGAGACTGGAGATTGCCCGCTGCTGCTAGCGGACAAGGGCTGCGTAAGAGCCAGTCGTCCAAATACAGATACACATGGATACCCTGGAGACGAAGATAGGCCGCAATCACCGCCATCATCTTCGTAAAGACACGCGGCGCCGAGCTGAGGCCAAAAGGAAGCACTCGAAACTGGAAGTGCTCCTCCCCCAAAGAGAAGCGGAGATATCTCCTGTGTGCGTTCCAATTCAGGATATGCATGTACGCGTCCTGAAGATCCACAACGCTGAGCCAATCGCCCATCTTTAAGGAGGAGCGTATCTGGCTGGGCGTGATCATCTTGAATTTCTCTTGGGGTAGGAAAAGATTGAACTGGGAAAGGTCTAGGATGGTGCGCAGGCCAGCCTGGTTGGGTTTGGGCACCGTAAACAGCCAGGAGTAGAAGCCCTTGTTAGGGAGAATTCTCTGTTTAGGCTGAATTTCCTAACCCAGTGAGTCCCCCAGCAGCTTTTCTGGATTTTTGGGGTTTATTTTTTTCTCCTGTCAAGAGTGAGACTCTTTTACCCTCACTCTTGGACATGATTTGAGTGTGTTTCTTTGGATCTAGATGTGTTTAATGGGCTATGGGGTCTTTTACCCCATAGGGCTTCATGTGTTTTTGTGATGTGTGTTACACAGCACCCTCAGTGCAGTGACACAGGGGTGTCATAGTGACCCCCCAGTATAGACTCCATACCCTGGGACTGACTACTGTCTCCCAGGGCATGTAAAGTCACCATTGACTTTACTAGTCTTAAATTCTGAACAGAACCAGTACAAACCATCATATTGTGGACGTACTGGCTGGGGCAATTTGATTGCCCCAGGATCTGTTAGTCGAGGGGGCACGTCTCTGTCCCCCCTGATCGAGTTTTGGCTGGTGGCAGTGGATACTACTTTTTATATTCAACCGCAAATATTTTCCTACGGGATTTCCCATTGTTTTAAGCTACTATCTTTATTTAATTATTTATGGTAGCCTCGAACACCGCCGGTTTATTTAATTAATATTAATTCTCCGGTTGGTATTTTTTGCCAAAACTTGATTCTAAAATGGCGTTTGTGTTCTCTTCTGTGACTCCAACCCAAGTCGAGCCCTTTGTTCCACTTTTTGGCGGGCTTCTCCACAGAAGCCCTCCAAAGTGGTGCCACTCTGTCTGGGGTACTTAGGAGGGTTGGAGGGAAATTTAGGCACCCTGGACTGAGTTGCCTAGGCAACTCAAGTCGCACTCCATCCTGATTGGCCCAAGTGGTGAGCCGGCCGGCTCACCACTTAGCATGTTTGAGTGACAGCTAGGCTGAGTGAATGGGGGTTTGCTGCATAAAAGCAGGGCTTTGGGGACTGGAACTTCAGAAGTCGCCACAGGACCTAAGAATCCGACGAGGGAGAAGCTGAGCCGACCTGCCACACCACCACCACCGGTGGAGCCCTGCTGGACCGCCTCACCACTTTTCCCAACGACAGAGGAGATCTCCCGCCGGAGAGTCTTCTTCCTTTGACTGGTGGGGATAACCAGTTTCACCGTATTTTCGCTTTCCCGACGTACCTCGTGGCCGCCTTGCCCGTGCCAAGCACCCCGGCAACCAGGATACCACGTTTTACCACGACCGCGAAACAAACGTACCACCTTTAACCGGAAAAACTCCACGGCTGGTTTCTTCCCTGGTAGTGCAACGACCTTCATCTTTCCTCCAACTCGAGATCTTCTCTTCCCCTGGACGACGACGCAACTTGCACCCACTACCAGGAACAACTGCCACCGCTGGAGGATCCTTCCCACTTAAGGTACCGTGTCCTGCCTGGCTTCCCTTGCTACCGACTGTACGGGGTAGATTTAGCCCCCGGCTTTCGAACCTGGGTTAGCCTGGGACACCCTGGCTAAACTTTCCTAAGCCTCTCTAAACTCTTTTTGAACCCTCTGCAAGACTTTAAAAGCCTAGTGTAACTGTGATCTTGGGCGCATTTGTGCTCTGTTCTCTCTAAGAGGGGGCCCAGCCTTTGGACTTTGGCTCACCAGTGACTTTTGCTCTTCTGCCTTGCTAACAGTGTTCCTGAACCTTAGAGTGGTGTACCTTTCCATATTCTGTCTTTTTCCCTCCCTTTCTCACAAACTTATTGGAGTGCCATCTAGTTAAGCGCTCACCTCTGTATGAAAATAAGTGGTGTCTTACTGTGACTTAAAAGGGATGTATATATTATAATAGTAACTGTGTTTAGAATATTTTACAATAAGAGTGCTGGAGTGTTTTCAACAGTGTGTTTTTAAATAAATAATTATATACTTTGATACCAAAGCTCTGGTCAGTGTTTGCTTGTATTGTTGTATCTGAGTGCCTATTGTGTATACCTTGCATACTGCCTAACTCTTCTTGAGGGAAGTCGGACTGCTCAGCCACAGCTACCAGGTAAATCTGGGTGGTACAGACTGTTACCAAGTGGGTTTACTGCCAACACCTGTAGTCTTAAATCTTTTGCAGTGGTCCCTAAGGGAACAGCACAGGTTTCTGCCTAACAGCCCTCCCCTCGCTCCCCAAGGGGAACGGGTTCCACAGCTCTAAGGTCCAGAAGTTTCTGAACTTCGGCCTTGAGGGAGGGCGAGCCCGACAGCTGAAAAAGGAGGGTTGATGGGTGGGGTAAGGGGTAAAGGTAAGCGGAAGCCCGCTCGAGCGACTGACAAGACCCATCTGTCTTCTGTGATGGTCTGCCACGCCTCCCAATGAGACTCAATGCGTCCTCCCACCGGGGTCTCGTGCAAGCGCTGAAAACCCTAATTTGCCAGGTTTATCGGTGGCGGTGCCACCTGAACCTGATGAGGAGGCTGAGCTGAGAAGCGCGAGAAAAACCACGTGCATTGTTGTCTACGGCGGTTATTCCCCGCAGGAGTATCCACTCTGCGAGATTTGCGGTCGAGGAAGCCCCTAAAACCAGAGGGGGGGTCGACTTTGCGACAACGGTCTCTGGGATTTGAAAGGCGCTTTGACCAGAACAAACAATGATTTAGCCGTCCGAGTGCTATCCTTGGTCTTGGTGAGCTTTACATCAGTAGTAGAATGAAAAAGCTCCTTACCATCGAATGGAAGGTCCAACACCTTGTCTTGCACTTCCTTAGAAAATGTATTGGCATGCAGCCACGCCAGTCGTGAGGTATCAACCCCAAGCATCAGGCCCTGAGCCGAGGTGTCTACATGGTGAGCCTCAGCCTCCAGGAGATCCTGGGCCAAGACCCTGGCATCGGAAAGGCCTCCTTTGAAGTCTTCCAACTTCTCGACCGAGATGTGCTCCTCAAACTCTGACAGACCTTTCCACATCTGCATGTTAGCTCCCGCCAATATCAACTCAGCGTTGGCCTGCCTGAGCTGCAAGGCTGAGTTGGCAAAGATTTTCCTCCCTAGGGAGTCCAGGAGCTTGTCCTCCTTTCCCAAGACCCGAGTAGCCGTCGTGGAAGAGGATGCTGCAGGTCTGGATTGCAACGTAGCCGCAGCCACCACTGTGGAGGAGGGAGGCGGACAAGACGACAGGGCCACCTCTTCCGAAGAATGCAGCCTGTACCTCGCGTCAATCTTCTTATTGACAAAAAGTCCTGAGTGTGGCTTTTCCCAGACTCTTCGGACCTCGGCCAGAACGTCCTTCTGCAGGAACAGGCCAGTACGCTCCGAGAGACAGGGTGAACGCCCCAGAAAGCACGCCCTCTAGCGGAGCGGATGCCTCGGGCTCTGGCACATCTAAGAAACTCATCATGTCCAGACCCCGGTCAGGAAAGGCTCTGATAGAGCGGGGAAGGTCCTCGTTGTCCTGATCGCCTTTAGGGTCATCTGACAGGTCAGGATCCTGCTGAGCCATGTCAGGCACTGCCTTGTCGACTAGGGACAATGTAGACACAGATGGAAGAGCCGGGGGAAGCACCACCGACAAGGGAGGCGCCAGCGGAACCACCAGAGGAACGGGTGGAGCCGGAGGCGCAAGTGGACATATCTCCTTGAAAAGTCCTTTGAAATATTCCCTGATGGGGTCAGTGCGCATAAGCGCTTGAAAAGTACCGAAAAAAGCGTCCTCAGGAGATTGCTTCGGAACCTGAGGCCTCTCATGAGGTGGAAAAATCCAGGAACGTAACGGGGAAGGGTGCCACACCGGCCCCTCCACCGACGTATCCACATAAATCAAAGGAGCCGCCCACACAGGCAACGAAACATTGTGCGGAAGAGGCATCCGGGCGTTCCAATCAAACTGGCTAGTAAGGATGCGCACAAGGGACCTTAGGTTCACCCAAGGGACTGCGCCCTACACCAGAGGCCGATGGCGTAGTTGTAGGGGTAGCACCTAAAATGGCTGCCGTGGATGTGGCGGGAACGGGCGCCATTTTGTCCTCATCTGAGGGTAACTGTGGCACGTGAGGAAGTGAGGCAGGGGTCTCCGTCAATGGATCAGGGGTCTTAATCTTAGCCTTAACATAAGGAACCTCGGCCGAGCCGGTACTATGAGGGCTGGAATGTTTTTGTGACATGCCAACCGCCAAATTAGCCTTCGAAGGAAGGACCTCAGCAGTGCCGGTAAAAGAAGAACTTTGCTTCTTTGCCCCCTCAACAGATCTGGTATCACTACAAGAGCTGGAACGGTGTGCTTTCACCGACAAAGCCTTGTCCGGCCTCTCAGAACTGTTGGTAGCTTTAGCCTCTGAACGGGGGACCTCGGACCCAGGACCGGTAACAGCCTTATCTGCACGGGCCTCGACATCTGTTCGGTAACAACCAGCCCAGCCAAGGCCTCGGGGTGCACCCCAGTCTTGTTTTTGAGGGAAGCCAACAGAGAGGCCTCAAAGCGAGCTCCAGGACCCCACGATTCAGTAGAACTGGGTCTTCCAAACAGCCCCCACAGGAGGGGCCTCGGAGCATACTCTGGTGTTCACAGGCCCCTTACGGAAACCCTCGGAGAAAACTCTGGTAGAATTATTAGGCGCAACGGGCACCTCAGGGCGAACTACGGTGACAGAGCGATCAACGCCCCTCCTGGACCGAGAGGAACCCGGAAAGGTATCCCCTGGCCGGGGTGCTCTGAAAAGTAAAGAACTTACCGGGCGTTTCTTCTTCTCGTCGATGAACGCCTGAAAATGCGAAGGAGGAGTTTGTCGGAACACCTCCTTCCACCGCTCCAACCGAGGTTGAAGTGCCCGGACCGAAAGGGAGTCACCGTAAAAACAGGAGTCCCAACGGTGTTCCGGACCCAAACACTCTAAACAAAGAGGATGGGGATCCGCCCTCGCGAAGCGACTGTGACACGATGAACAATCTGGAAAGTCTAATTTGAAAGACAGACTAGTAAACGAATGCTAGCGAGAGCCAGAGAGGAAAAAAGTGAAGAAAATCTTCCGAGGATGCAAGTGCGTCTGGCCCAGATCAACCGTAGAAAAGGACTGATGGGCGATGAGTGGGGCGGAGCCAAGGTGGGCGGGGTTACAGCCACGTGCCGGGCCCCGCGCAGGAAAGAGGAGGGACACATTTTTGAAAAAAATGTGGATGCTTTTTTCAAAGTGCTCTGGTCCCGTCCCACAGGACAGAGATGTCCCACAAGTATGGAGGAAAGGGGACGGACGTAGGAGTATATAGACAGCATCGCCAAAGAAAAACCCTTCACTCCTTCCCATAAACGGGCAATGGCAAAATGGTTCACCCCACTACTTGGCACCATAAAAAGGGAAAACCGAAGACTAGAACTTGATTGGAGAAAACAAAACGGCACTGCCAAAAAACTGAAATTCCTACAACACAACCGTGTATACAAAAAGGAAATACAAAAAGCCAAGACGAAACACTACGACAACCGAATCTTCTAAGCACCAAACACCCAAAAAGAACTCTTCAAAATCTTAAACGAAATCAAAAACCCTATGGGATGTAACACACCAACTCCATCCACAAAACTATGCAATGACCTTGTAGACCACTTCAAAAACAATCACCAGCATCCAACAAACCATACAAAGCAGAAATCCTGATTTGACCACGATCTCCACCTACACTCAGGAAGAACACCCAAACAAACTACGAAGCTTTCCAGAAATATCAGTGGAGACATTTGTCAAACTGGTGAATGAAAGCAATACCTCAGGGTCTTCCGAAGACCCCTGCCCACCAGACACATACAAATAGATTCTTAAAGAAGGAACGCCCATGGAATATCACAGGAACGTCCTCAACCTTTCCATTGCAACTGGGAAAGTGCCACAATCCTTCAAAACTGCACACATCAGGCCACTACTCAAAGACACAGCGGGCAAAGTAGAGGACCTCTCCAACTACAGACCCATCTCCAACATCTCGTACACAGCCAAACTGCTCCAAGACGTCAGAGAAGAGCACGGCCTACTAGACCAGGCACAAGTTGGCTTCAGACCAATGAGAGGAACGGAATCAGCTCTACTCTCAATATGGGGAGATCTAAATATGAACGTAGACTCTGGCAAACAGCACTGCCTTGATACTCCTGGACATATCAGCAGCATTCGACACAGTTAACCATAACACCCTCATAAAGAGATTAGAAGGACTTGGAATAACAGACACCGCCCTACTATGGATCAAATCTTTCCTAACAAACAGAACAGAAACCGTATGGATAAAACCCTTCAAATTCAGCCAGAGAGATTCCACCTGTGGAGTACCACAAGGATCATCCTTTTCCTCACGACTAGTCAACATCTACCTGTATCTACTTATCAGAATCATCAAAAGCCACGGCCTCACTTGCTACAACTACGCCGACGATACACAAATAATCTTCAAAATACAAGACAACCTGGAAATAAACTCAAAGCTAGAAAACTGCCTCTGCAATGTATTCTTTTGGATGAACTCCAACTGCCTCAAAATCAACCCAGGCAAAACAGAAATAATGATCGTCACAAAAAATGGAGGTGATAACCACTACATCCCTTGGCCAAGGGAACTCGGGACAACCCCAGCACCCTCGCCGATTGTAAAAAACCTGGGGGTCCTGATGGGCAATCTCATGCTAGAGCCACAAGTAAACGCCCTTCTCAAGAAAAGCTCCTTTCTCCTGCGAGCGGTAAAGATTCCTATCATTCGCCAACAAAACAACCACCATCATCGCACTTGTCATGTCCCGAGAAGGCTACGCCAACAGCCTATACTTAGTCATGCCTGAATAACTTAAAAAAACTACAACACATTCAAAACGCGGCGGCCAGACTGCTTCTGAAACTAGCCCGAAGAGAACACACCACACCAGCGCTGAAAACACTACATTGGCCAATACAATTCAAAACAATGTGCATCACACAACAAAGGCACAGAGTTCCTGAGAGAAAAACTTCATCTACATCAACCAAGAAGAACGCTCAGATCAAGCATTGACATCCACCTGGAACCGAAACCCTACAACAAAAGAAAACTTGGAGGATCCTCCTCCTCTCACCAAGCCCCGAAAACCTAGATCGACTTTCCAAAATGCATACGTAACAGAAGAAGCCACCTACTATTCAGGAAACTACTCAAAGCCTAGCTCTTCACATCATAACTAGAAAGACCAGCCACAGGGGCACACACAACTGAAACATTGATGAAAGTAGAGAGAAACCCTGATCCACACCAAGCAATCAATGGGAAAATCCCTAAGGAAAATGTCCTATGACACTAAACGACTAACCGTGAGACAGCTGCAATACAACCGAAGACCGTATACATAGCAAGACAAAGACGGAAACACTAGGACGACTCATCAAGAGGACCATGACCTTAAACTATAGCTACTCCCAACTGACCCAAGGACAACAGATAGAGAGGAAAAGGAAGCACTGCACCACTAGCCCCAACCCAGACGATGAGAAACAGAATGTTCCATCACTACACACTGCTCACCAATACGCAGCGGGAAGCACAATGCGCCATCACTCATAAAACTGCAACTAAACAATAGCCCCAAGGAAGTTCACCCCACGGAAACCAAAGAACCAACGGAAAAGCTCATGACAAGAGGAAACAAACGATTGAATACAGACTCACCAAGACAGATGCACTACAACACCACATCAACAGCACTCCGACCCTGAAACATTCAAAGCCTCAACCGACCAGTGTCACACTAGATAAGAAGAGAATAGATATTACCAACCCAGTCCCACACCCGAAGAAAAGGTTCAGACACACCTATCACTCAATACAATACTCAGTATGATGCAGCTGGATCAGCGCAGCACCACCAAAGCGAGACAGCCCATGAGGAACCAGCAACAACCCAACCCACAAGAATACAACGCTAACGGAACCAGAAGTACCTGAATCAGGATACAGACCCCACTAACCCAACCCTCAATCTTCTGCATACTTAACCCACACAGCCACACAACCATCTCTCTTCCAGAAATTAGCATGCACTTTACCACACCGCATCAACAACACAAACATCACCTACAGCTCTCTAGGTCTCACCCGATCCGATACTAGCGCCAAAGCTCAGCACTCTGTATATACCAAGCTGAAGCTGCCAACAGCACACCACTTCTCCCACTCTCCTTCTCCCCTCCTCCTGTCGAACCCTACCCGTCCTTCCTGTTTACAGATCCGCCAGAGCGCATGGGGACCAATTCCGTTGGTGACGGTGCGCTATATAAGTACCTTTAACATAACATAACAAATATACATGGCGAGACACACTGTACAATGGGAGTTGTATTGGGATGAGAGTTAGAGCGTGTATGGCACATTTGGCTTAGATATTAGTTTTGAGCCAGTTCATAATATTTTTGTCTTTGGCGGGTGGTTGGCTGGTGTCTTGATCAGCTCTATGCAATAACCCCCCCGCCACAGTGACAAGTACCCACTTGTCCGAAGTGATCCCCTCCCATGCGTGGGTAAAGTATGAAATCCGACCTCCTACTGGTGTGGCATGGGAGGGAACCTGCAGCGGGTGGTCATTGCTTGGGGGGAGGGGTGAAGTTTGAGCCCCTCTTGAAAAGGAGGATATGCCCCTACTTCTAGACCTTCTTTGGCCTCTTTGAAAACCCTGCTGTGAGGATTGCCCTTGTCACGAACCCCACGACGAACTATGACCACCTTGACTGTAATTTGAGGCCTGTTGGGAGTTTTGTCATCTGAAACGGCGAGAGTTAGAGCCCTCTCTTTGCCCAAAGGGTTTGTTGGTGAGCTGCCCTAGGGATTTCAGGTCATATTCCTCTTTTGCGCTCTTGAGAGCATCCTCCACTGCGTTACCAAAAAAGCATTGGATTCAATGGGCATGTTTAGGAGTGCTGCCTAGGTTTCTAGTTTGAAGCCTGATTGCCGTAGCCATTCGTGGCATTAAATCAGTGTGCCTTCTGCCACAAACCTCCCTGCATTGTCCTCTGCGCCCAAGTTGGTTTTGAGGATGCAGATGGCTACTTGTTTCCCCTCTGCGATGGTGAGTGAGAGCTGTGTTTTGAGGAGCTCAGGTACTGAGTCTATCTGGTGAGTGATTTTATCGCACTTTTAACAATTATAAATGGCTAATAGCGTCATGTTATTAGCAATCTTTGTTTGGTAGGCTGCTGAGGAAGCTACCTTCCTGCCCAGGATGTAGATTTTCTTACTCTGTCAGGAGGGGCTTCGGCAGAGGCCTTCATACCCTCTTACATGTAGTAGTAACTACTAAAGTGCCAGTTTTAACTGTCCCCTAATGCATAAGGAGTATGAGGGGGCTGGTCTGAACATTTTCTCGATGTGTGGGTTGACTGCCCTTGTTAAGTTGGGTGTAAGCAGAGAGGGTTGAATGAGTTTCTGTACCGATTCTAACAAGGGGGATAAATTGGTTTGCAGATTTTTTGTCCCCAAGGATGTCCTGCACAAAGTCTTTGTCGACTTGGGCTTCTTGGATGTCTATTTTGAAGTGCTCTGCAGCCTTTAGGAGGTGGTCATTATATTATAACTGGTTGTCTATCAGGGAGTCAGCCACCGGGGGGTCAGTGTGATCTGGGGACGGGATGACGTATACATCCTCATCATCATACTATTGGTCCAAGTGCACTGTGTCCCCTTCGTCCTTTGTGTCTGTGTATGTGCCAGGGTCCTGGGAGCCTTTCATGGTATGGTATTAAGTGTCTTGCTCTAGGTCCTGATGCAAGGTGGAAGCCTGTATGGAGTCTAGGCAGGCTTCTTTAGTGGCTGGCTGAGTGACTGTTGCCCACCGCACTGAGTGGCTGCTGCCCCGCTCTGTAGGGTTCCCTGAAGAGTTTGAAGGACCTCGGGGTGGTCGTCAAAGAAATTAATAAAACAGGACATCCTCCTCATAACTTTATCAAATCGGTGCACTGTGAGGACCTTGGCAGTACAGAGGGAGTAGGAGTAGCAGGTGTAGGTGGGGGTTCTGGTACAGGGGTATTGTTATGGTGCATAGCCCCTGAAAGAGTCCCCCCTAGGGTAGTGAAATCCCTGCTTTTAGTAGCTTGGACTTTTTCCAACTGGGGCGTCGAAGACTTATGGTTTTTCGGCGATCTGGCCTTTAAAAGGGTATCAGGAACATGTTTTTCTATTAGCTTGCCCATCTTTGAGCACTTTGTGCTTTTTCTCGAGGCCGTCAATGCACCTTTTGATGCAAGGCCATCGGCAACCGGAGGACTTTACAGGTTTAGACGCGGTGTTGTAAACAGACTTTACCGTCTGTTTCGTGGGCCTGTCGTGTGGTGATCACGACCGCAATGGCCCAGAGGCCTGGCAAAATTCGGACCTCCCACCTCAACACTGCATGTGGCTTATCGATCAGCGGCGTGGTCGACCTTCGACCGTGGGGTATGTGCTTGGTGTGATGTATCTTGGTAGTGCTTGAGCTGCCTGGTGTCGCCCCTGTAGCAGAACCGCCGGCCTGCCTGTTGGGGTCGGGGGCTCGCACGCAGGAATCCGATGGATCCTGAACGCCCTCTGCGTCAGTTAAGACGTAGTTTCTGGCATTGCTGGAAGCTCCCTCGATGTCCATGGCGGCCTCGGCCTGCATGGCATGGTGGGCCCAGCGTTGGGTCTTGCGGTCCTTTAGGTTTTTAGGCCTGAACAGTTTGCAAGACTTGCACTGTCCCTGGGCGTGGTCCCTGGGGAGACAAAGGTTGCACACCCGGTGCAAGTCTTTCCAGTGAAACTTCCTATTACTGGAAGGGCAACATTTAAAAGGGGTATTTTCCATGATGTATGGGCAAGGCAGACTGGCAAAATATATGGGAGTAAAGGGGAATATACATTCTCTTAACAAGACTAGAATATGAACCTCCCCCCGCCCTCCCTTGTGTGAGGGCCGAGGCCCGATGGGACACCAGTTGACTAAACTCAAACTTTATAGACATCAACCTTTTAAAAAGGATGTGAAAGCAATTTTATCTTTTTTTCCAAAAAGTATGAACTTTTTCTTTCAGAAAAGCCTACCAAACAACTTCTTACAGCTTTTTAGTCTCCAAAGAGCCAGTCTGTCAACCAAGCCAAAATTAGATTTAAAAACTCCTCCAGCTCCATTCTGTGGAGGCCTGTCCCTTCTTTTTTCCGTCAGGATAGAGGTGTTCATCCGCCACCCCTAGCACAGAAGAGCAGATTAACAATTATAAAAGAGACATGGAGGGGTTATAGGTCAAATGCTCGAATGCATTTGATCGAATGACAATATGCTCGAGTCAATTTGACCTAAAAAAAAGGGTCTAATTTTTTTATTTTTTTTTTTATTTTATTTTTTGGCCTCCCCCCCCCCAATCCCCTGTTTTTGATGTCAAAATACCTTTTTTACCTATACTAGAGCAACCAAAAAAATATATACTTTAAAAAAAATGATTCGACCTTTTTGTTTTCAGTCAAATTGACTCAAGCATTTTGTCATTCGATCAAATGCATTCGAACATTTGACCAGACACTGACATGGGGCCCAGCGACACTACAACCATAGCCAGGATTCATGAAGTGTTCTAAGGAACAGAAGCAAAATAACTTTCCCTTTCCATTGACTAAAGAGATCTATGCACATCAGCTAAACCCAAGTCTATTTTCATTGGCCATGCATATTTTCTTCAATTTATGTCTGAATGTATCATCAAGGTCGATCAATCGTGGGATTTTAGCATGCAAAAGGTTGAAGTACTCTCCGGGATCTACATTTTTTGGTATTTTATTTCCATTTAATATCAGGGGTTAGGTGTTGTGTAGTCAGAGCAACCAAAGCAGCCACATTACAATTATGTCATTGCTGCCTTTCATCAGGCAAGTGACCAAATCTTTGGCGTAGAGAAAAAAAGTGGTGGAGTGGAAAAATTATAAATTACTCACCGTAGTGACTAAAGTACTCTTAGTCCATAGTCCCTTTCCTCCATACTGTATGGGCGTGCCTTCCAAGGGACAGGAGACGGAACCTTTTTCACCAAAAAGAACCGTCTTCTGCTTTAAATTTAGAGGCGTTGCCCAGGGAGCATGCCCTGCCCTGACTCCGCACTACGATGCCACACCTCGGTCCCCATTAACATGTCGACAATAGATATAACATTGCCTAATGACACCAGTTAATTAGGGGGAGGGGTTTGGTGGGACGTATGAAGGAAAGGGGACTATGGACTAAGAGTACGTTAGTCACTACGGTGAGTAACTTCTAATTACACTTGCGTCCCGTCCCCTTTCCTCCATACTGTATGGGTGATTACAACTGATTGTAGCCCCAGGGTGGAGAGGAGACCCTCCTTAAGCAAATAGGTTCCTGAGAACTGCCTGTCCAAAAGCTGCATTAGATCTGGAGCCGGCATCCAAACAGTAATGCTTGCAGAAAGCCAAGGGAGTGGCCCAAGTGGCCGCCCTGCTTATGACTTGCCAAGGGACATGGCGCTGGAATGCGATGGCCGTTGCCTTGGCCCTGAATGCGTGGGCATGCATGTTGACCGGGAGCGGCTTGTGCTGGCCCTCGTACGCTTCCTTGATGGCGGAGACCATCCAGCGTGATATGAAGGCCTTCGAGGCCTGACAACCTGGCCTCGAGCCACCGAAAGTGACAAACGGAGCGTCTGACGTGCGGAAGCCCTTTGGTCCTGTCCAAGTAGAATTTTAGGGCACGCCTGACATCCAGGCAGTGCAGCACGCTCTGTGCTTCATTCTTGGGATCGGCAAAGAACGTAGGAAGGACTATTTCTTTGCTCAAGTGAAATGCAGATGGAACCTTCGGCAGAAATGCTGGGTGCGTCCGCATGACTATCTTGTCCTTGTGAAAGGTGGTATATGGTTCAGAGGCGACCAGCGCCTGGATCTAGCTGACTCTGCGAGCTGAGGTAAGACCAACTAGTAAGGCCGTCTTGATGGTGACCAGCTTAACGTCCACAGACGCCATTGGCTCAAATGGTTTGTGCACCAGGGGGCCCAAGACTATGTTAAGGTCCCACACAGGGTGCGGTATCCTGACGGGCGGGTAGAGCCTAGCGAGACCTGTCAGATGTTTCTTGACTATAGGGTTGGAGGAGGAAAAGATGCCTTCCTCCGAGTTCCTGTAAGCCCCAATGGCTGCAAGGTATGTGCTGCAGGTGTCCACCTGTACGCCTGAATGAGGGAGGGGTGCCGAAAAGGAGAGCACGTTGTCCAAACTGCAGGCCAAGGGGTCGATTCCCTTGGAGTCGGCCCAGTGGTAGAATCTGGTCCATTTGCTTTTGGATGGGCCCTGGTGGCCTTGCTCCTGGCACCCTGTATGAATTCCAGATTGGCCTGTGATAGGCTAAAGTGCCGAAGCGTTACCTGCTTAGGTACCACGCTGTGAGGGCTAGTTTCCCTGGAGCGGGATGGATGATTCTGCCCCCCTGGTGTGCCAGAAGATGTGCTGGGCCCGTCGGAAGGTGTATGGGGGGGGGGGGTCCTCCGAGGGGCTGAGTAGTTCCAAAAACCATGGGCTGGCCGGCCACCATGGGGCTATCAGAATGATGAGTCGTCGGGAGACTCCTTGATCTTGCAAATTACCCTGTGGATCAGGAGGGTAGGCGGAAAGGCATAGGCTTTCATGCCGGTCCACTGGAGGTGAAATGCGTCGCCCAGAGAGCCAGGGCCTTGACCCTGCCAGGATGCAAACTGGGGACACTTCTTGTTGTACCAGTTGGCAAAGAGATCCACTTGGTGGTGACCCCACTTGTTGAAGATCTCCTGAATAACGAGGTTGTTTAGCTGCCACTTATAATTGTCAGCTCCTAGTCTGCTGAGCCTGTCCACCTCCAGGTTGGATTCCCCCGGGCGGAGGACTGCCGAGAGGTACATTTATTTTTCCAAGGCCCATTTCCCACATCCTGATCACCAGTCTGCACAGAGGAGGGGATATGGTGCCTCCCTGCTTGTTGACGTAGTACATGCTTGTCGAGTAGTGTGTCTGGATGAGGACAACCTTGCCCTTGAGAAGTGGTAGGAATGCTCTGAGCGCTAGCCAGATGGCATTCAGCTCCAACCAATTGATGTGGTATTGCTGCTCCTGTCGAGTCCAGGTGCCATTTACCGAGAGATCGTCCAGGGTGGCTCCCCAGCTCTCGAGCGAGGAGTCTGTGGTGATGGTGGCCTGCGGAGAGGGCGGACAGATGGGCTTGCCCGTCCGTAGCTTGCAGTCCATGGACCACCAAGTTAGGTCCGGGTGGCGAGATGGAGGAACGTTGATCGTCTCGGATTTCGAGCCCCGCTCCTGATTGCATGAGGCTGTGAAGTGCAGCTGAATCCTTCGTCTCATGTGAGGCACGGCTAGCAGAATCGCTGCTGGTAGTCCCAGGAGATGTTGGTACCACCATGTCGAAGGCACCTCTCTGCTGAGGAAGTGGGAGGTGGCCCTCTTGATGGCGGAGATCTTGTCTTCCGACGGGAAAACCCTCTCGGAGCACATGTCCCAAATGAGTCCCAGGAATGTCAGTCTGCGTAGGGAGCAGCTGTGACTTCTTGAGGTTGAGCAAGAAGCACAGGTCGTGCAGTGTGTTCATAAGGGCATGGGACGAGTGGTGAACCGCTTCCAGAGATGTAGCCCTGACGAGCCAGTCGAGGTATCGGTAGATGTGGAGGCCCTGCGCTCTGAGGAGGGCCAATACAGCGTTCATGAGCCTGGTAAAGACCCTGGGGGCCGAGTTGAGGCCAAACGGAAGGACTTTGCATTGGAAATGGTAGCCCATGATTCAGAACCGTAGGAAGGAACGATGGGGCTGCCAAATTGGGACGTGTAGTTACGCGTCCTTCAGGTCCAGGGAGCACATCCAGTCTCCCTTGTCCAATGTCTCTGCTATAAAAACTGGCGCAACCATCTTGATTTTTTGCAGCGGTAAGGAGAGGTTGAGGGTGGAGAGGTCCAGCACAACTCTCAGGCCAGCCTGGTGGTTCTTCTTAATGGCGAAAATCCTGGAGTAGAAGCCGAAGCCTCGCTGGGAGGCTGGAACTTCCTCCACTGCCTGGTTTTCTATGAGCGACCGGATCTCCGCCAAGAGAGTTGCTTTCCCAACCTGTGGTAGTGGAGGGTAGGAAGGAGGAGAGGCTGGGATAAGAAGGCGGTACCTCGTGGATACTACAGAGAGGATCCAGGTATCCGCAAAATTCTGGTGCCAGAATTGTGCATGGAGAGCAAGCTTGCCCCCCCACCGGAGACATGTGGACCCGAAGGGGCGTGTCATGCCTGCTTTCCGTCAGAGGCTGAGGCTGCGGAGGGGGGACTGGAAAAAGCCTTTATCCCCCCAACCCCCTTTTTGTTGTGTGCGCCGGTTCTGAGACGGCGAGCGTTCTGGCTGCCTGGATCTGCGTTCCTGGAAGCCGCGGAACCCTCCATATGCACGACCCTTCTCCGAGCGCTGCTGAGGCATGGTCTTAGTAAGAATGGATAAAGACTTTGCCGTTTGTGAACTGTACTTCTTCTTGTCCAGTTCTTCATCCGTAGAGGAGTGGAAGAGGGCCCCCCCTGCCCCCTCGAACGGTAGATCTAGAATGTGCTCCTGGACATCCAGGTTGAACTTCATTGCCCGGAGCCAGGCTGTTCTACTTATGTCCGTGGACGGCCTGAGGTATTGATATGCGCCTCTGTGAATTCCATGAGCTCAGGTGTCACAAGCTTGGCTTTCGCTAGCCCCGCCTTAAAGCGAGATTGGCATTGGGTGGGGAGTTCCAGGAGGAAGTCCGCAATTTCCCACCATAACTGTTCGTTGGCGGCCGCCAGCTTGGCATCTGCATTGGCCTGACGCAGGTGTAAGGAGGCGTTGGAGTAGATCTTCTTGCCGTAAGCTTCCAAGATCTTCTCCTCCTTGCCTAGCAGCACTGCAGAGGAGGAGGACGACTGAGGCTTGGATTATAGTGATGCCGCAGCGATCACAGAGGAGTGCGGCTGAGGATGGGTCAAGAGCAAGAGTGTATCCCCTCCATCGACTGGACTAAGTGAGGCTTGAGCCAACCCTTCTTGGCCAGGGAGACATCACTTTGCAGTGGAATCCCTGTGTTGGCAGAGGGGCGTTTTGCGAGGACCTCAGCCAGAGCCCCCTCTGCCGGCTGTTCGACCTCAGGCTGGGGGAACCCAGGTATTCCGCCAGGCCAGCAAGACGTTCATGGAAGGCCCTGGCTGAGGATGGCGTGTCTGGATCCTCCTCCTTGTCCGTATCCTGGGGATCTGGAGGATCTTGTGGAGGAGGAGGGGTAGATGGCGCCGGAGGCTGGGGTACAGGGACCGCAGCCGTAGGTGGCGAAGGTTGCAGAGTTGGCTGTGGAGCCGGAGGTGGATGCACCAGGGCCTAGGGGCCCGACGGAGGAGTCTGTGGTGCCGTTAGCATGGCGGGGAGGACTTCGCTGACTGCGTCTTTGATGATAACCCCTATCTGAGGAGACCTCATGAGGCCGAGAAACTCAAAGAGCACTTCCTCACTGGCCAAAAAGGTGGCAGGGGGTACCGACGGTGTAGTGGGGGGCTGCTGGAGCCACTGCATACTCAGTCCAAATGGACGCAAAGGAAAGTTGACCTGCGCAAATGAAGGGTAGACTGTAGGCCACGTACCTGGTTGAGGCCAGTCCCATCTTGACATTTGTTCTTCGTCGAATTCGTGGAATGGCGTCGGATGGGTGCCTCTTTCTGGTGCAGCGGCCATTTTGTCAAGCTGCCTGCCACGTGCCTGGAACATGTTGCCCGGCCCTAGACTCTTGCGTATGGCTCATGAGGCCTAACCTGCTCCTCGGCCTGGTAGGTGTGACACCCTCGACCCGGGGGTCGGTGGAGCTGCATTTAGGCACCACCTCGGACATACTGCCGGTAACAGGCCGTGGCGCCGGTAAGGAACAAGTTACTT
Organism: Ambystoma mexicanum; assembly: GCF_040938575.1. NCBI lineage: Eukaryota > Metazoa > Chordata > Amphibia > Caudata > Ambystomatidae > Ambystoma > Ambystoma mexicanum. The sequence goes on from NC_090937.1 coordinate 1,107,665,944, forward strand.
ACCTGTAACTGTTGTTCTCCAGCATGGGTCTGGCATGGATTCACATGCTCATGAATATTCCCCGTCGTCAGGCTGGGAATCCTCGGTAAAGAAAAAACCAGTATCAGTTTCGTTTCTGATCTGTCTTTCGTAGTAATAACCAATCACTGGTCTCTGCGTCATACTGACCACAGCCAATGACTGCCCTCTACCTAAGCACCGCCTCTGGCAGCCATCTTCAGATTTGGAAGCACGTGAAGTGGCAGTATGACCAAGTGAAGAGCCGCAGAGGGGTAGGCGGGAGGGTTCGCATGTGAATCCATGCCAGACCCATGCTGGAGAACAACAGTTACAGGTAAGTAACTTGTTCCTTCTCCAGCATGGGGTCTGGCATGGATTCACATGCTCATGAATAAAGAATACATAGCAGTACACACATGCACAACCACGGGAGGTGGCAAAGGCTCAACATTAAGCATCACATCAACTCAACATTAAGCATCTTACCTCCTCACCAGGCTCACCTCAGGCGAACAGGTTGCGCAGCACTGCTTGGCCGACCCTGGACTCCTCCCTGGAATCCCGGTCGACGCAGTAGAATTTCGTGAAGGTGTGCGTCGACCTCCACGTAGCAGCCCTGCATATGTCCAGCAGGGGCACACCAGATAGGAACGCCGTGGTAGCTGCGATCGCTCTGGTGGAATGGGCTCTCGGACGGCCAGGCAGCGGTCGGTTTGCCAACCGGTGACAGCACATGATACAGCCGGAGAGCCATCTGGAGATGGAAGCCTTCGAGAGAGCCTTCCCCTGATTGACAGGTCGAAAGTTCACAAAGAGTTGTGACGTCTTCCGAAAACCCTTTGTGCGGTCCACGTAGAACTTCAGCGCTCTAGCTACATCCAGCGAGTGCAAAGTCCTCTCAGCCGGCGACGAAGGCGACGGGAAGAACACAGGTAACACCAAGGGTTCGTTGAGATGGAAGTCCGACGGTACCTTGGGCATGAAGGAGGGGTGCGTCCTGAGCACTACCCTCGTGTCGTGGAAAGTCAAGTACGGGGCCTTGCAGGAAAGGGCCTGGATCTCTCCCACTCGTCGTGCGGAGGTGATGGCCACAAGAAAAGCTGTTTTCCACGATAGAAACTTCAACGGGGCCGAGTGCAGAGGCTCGAACGGAGGTCCCATGAGCTTGGTCAGCACCACGTTGAGCTCCCACGCCGGGGCCGGAGCCTTCACCGGCGGGAACGATCTGAACAGTCCCTTCATGAACTCTTTCACCAGACGATGAGACCACAAGGACGTCCGCCCCGTGGTTCTGGTGTATCGGGAGATCGCAGCAAGATGAATCTTGATGGACGCGTGTGCCAGACCAGCTTTGGCCAGCGTCAGCAGGTACGGCAGTACTTGGGGGGCCGTAATCCGTAGAGGGTTAATCTTCTGTGCGTGGCACCAGACAGAGAACCTCTTCCATTTGTGTCCGTAGCATTTAAGAGTCGAGGACGCCCTGGCCTTTGCAAGAACCTCTCTGCAATCGGCCGGTATGTCGTATCCTCCAAACTCTAGCGCTGCAGGAGCCAGGCCTGCAAGTTCAGCGACTTCGGGTCGTGGTGGAGGATGGCGCCTCCTTCCCTGGAGAGTAGATCCGCGTCCGCCGGCAGCTTGATCGGCGGGGACGCTGACAAGTCCAGAAGGTCCGGGAACCATATCTGCCTCGGCCACGCAGGTGCGACGAGGATCATCCTGCACCGTGACCTCTTGAGCTGGTTGACGAGCCGGATTAGCAGAGGCAAGGGAGGGAACGCGTAGAGGAACAGGCCCTCCCAGGGGAACGAGAAAGCATCGCCCATGCTCCTCGTCTGGGGAAACCTGCTGGCGAACCTCCGGCACTTGGTGTTCGTCGCCGTCGCGAACAGGTCGATCAGGGGTGTGCCCCACCGTCGGAAGAGGCGATCCACCAGATCCTGCCGTAGTTCCCACTCGTGGCACGAGCGCAGCTCCCTGCTGAGTGAGTCGGCGATGGTGTTTTTTATCCCTGCCAGATGAAACGGCACCAGAAAAATCCCTTGGGCAACGGCCCAATGCCACAGGTCCTGCGCCTCCTTGGACAGCGCTGGGGACCTGGTTCCGCCCTGTTTCCTGATGTAAAACATGGTGGTGGTGTTGTCGGTGAAGATCCTCACCACCTTGCCCTTGAGGGACGGAAGGAAGGACCTGAGGGCCCAAAACACTGCACGGAGCTCCAGGACGTTGATATGCAGGGACTTCTCCGTCGGGAGCCAGAGTCCCCTTGCGTGCAGATTTTCGGTGTGCGCTCCCCACCCTTCCAGGGAGGCATCCGTGGTCACGGTCTCCTGGTGGGCTGGGGTCTGGAAGTCCATGCCCGCCGTCAAATGCGCGCGGGTGCCCCACCACCGTATCGCTCGTCGGAAACTCTCGTCGAGCTTGATCCTTTCCTCGAAGCTGCCCGTCGTCTGGATCCAGCGCGCATCCAGGAATTCTTGCAACGGGCGCATCCGGAGCCTGCACATGGGAATGAGGTAGATGCAGGAAGACATCATCCCGAGGAGGGACTTGATGGACCTCACTTTGGCCGCGTCGGCCACCAACATCCGTTGCACCTTGCCCAAGATGGTCCTGGTCCTCTCCTCCGACGGGGAGGCCAGAAGGGACACTGTGTCGAGCCTGGCTCCCAGAAACAGTGCGACTTGCGCGGGCACCAGGTGGGATTTGGCGTAGTTCACGGAGAATCCCAGGTCCGTGAGGAGTTGGACGGTCCTTGCCGTGTGGACCACGGCGAGCTCCCTCGTCTTGGCGCGGATGAGCCAGTCGTCCAGGTAGGGGTAGACGTGAATCCCCTCGCGGCGCAGCTGCGCCGCCACCGGTGCGAGGCACTTGGTGAATACCCTGGGTGCCGACCGTAGTCCGAAGGGAAGGGCTTTGAACTGGTAATGACGCCCTTGGACCACGAATCTGAGGAATTTGCGGTGCCCCTTTAGGATGGGAATGTGGAAGTAGGCATCCTCCAAATCCAACGACGATAGGAAGTCTCCTTCCTCCAGCTGACCCAGGACGTGCTGGAGGGTGACCATCCGGAACTTCTGCGCCTTGATGAACTTGTTCAGACGTCGCAGGTCCAGGATGGGGCGCCATCCTCCCGTCTTCTTCTTCACGAGGAAGTATCTCGAGTAGACTCCGGAGCCCCGAAGCCTCTTTGGGACGAGTTCGATGGCGCCCTTTCTGAGCATCGCCTTTACCTCCAGGAGAAGTTGAGGGACGTGAAGTTCTTTCCTGGCCACGGGGGGGACGCGCGGGCACCTTCTTTGAAACTCGAGCGCGTGGCCCCGGGCCAGGGCGTCCAGCACCCAACGGTCGGTGGAGATGGACTCCCACACGCTGACGAAGCCCGCCAGCCGGCCTCCCACCGGGGTGCTTCGGTGGGGGCCCGACCCCACGGCCGGTTCAATCCTGCTTGGGCGCGGCCTTGCCGCCTTGACCTCCTTGGCGACGACGGCGGGGTCCGCTAGACTTGCCTCGTCCTCTGTAGGCCTCTTGCGACGACGAGCGGGCCGCTTGACGGTAGGAAGCGAAACCGCCGCCGGAACCTTTGGAGGCGCCCTTGCCTCCGCCGCTCCGAAAGGGCGTCCGTCGTTGCAGGACTCCAAGGGCCCGGGCCGTCTCAGTATCCGCCTTGATGGCCTGAAGGGAATCGTCCACTGTCTTCCCAAACAGGTTGTTCCCGTCGAAGGGCATGTCCAGGACTCTGGTCTGGACGTCCTGCCGGAAATCCGTAGCTTTGAGCCATCCACGACGTCGAAGGCAAACGCCGTTGCCCAGCTGGCGGAACCCGGTGTCGGCGATGTCCGAGGCCACCTCACCTTCCTGCAGGATCTCAAGGGCCTCCGCCCTCTTGTCGTCCGGCAGAAAATCCAGCAGGGGAGCTATCTTGTACCAGAGCTCCCTGTCATAGCGGGCCACGATAGCCAAGGCGTTGGCCGCTTTAATCGTCGTCGCTGCCGACGAGATGACTCTACGTCCCATAGCATCCAATTTCTTTCCCTCGCCGTCCGGCGGGGAAGTCGATGTGGAGGCCGCACCCCCCCCGCTTTCTTCCTGGCTGCCACGGAGACGACGGAGTCCGGGGTAGGCTGCGCCCGGAGGCACAGGGGGGCCGTGTCCGGGACCCGGTACTTTTTCTCGTACCGGTCTCTTCTAGCTGGCGTCGTGGAAGGGTTCTTGAGGAGGGAAAGGCCCTCATCCCAAATGTCGTCCAACAGAGGCACTGAGAGGACCGTCTTCCTCTTGGCCTCGCGCCGCTGATAAAGGAAGCCTTCCTTTTTCTTCTCCTCAGGGCAGAGTTGGAAAAGCTCGGAAGCCCTGGAGATCATGGAGTGGAAAGATCCGATCTCGTCGGGCGGAGAAGCCCTGGTGGGAGGCGACGACGGAAAATCCTCGTCGTATGCCTCGTCGTCCGTACCCGTCGCTGCCGTGTCAGTCCCCGTATCATCCCCTCGGGTGGACGGGGAGGAGGGCTGGAAGGGGCGCGACGGTTGAAAAGGAGGTGGTGGATGGATCCTTCTTTTCTTGGTAGGGGGAACACCAGAAGGTCCCGGTTCTGGATCCCCCGACGGGAGAGGTTCCTCCGTCGGTAACGGTAGCCTCGTCCTTATCTCGGAGCATAAGGACTGTATGGCCAACAAAATGGCCGCCGAGTTGTCTTGCGGCGCTGGCAGAGGGGAATCCGACGGGCGAGCAGGGGCCCCGTCGGTATCCTCGACGATGTCGTCGTCGTCACCTGCGTCGGGGTCCATTCCGACGGGCTGGCCTTCTTCCACGCCTAGGCCGTGGCTTAAGACCTCGATCAGCTCCTCTTCTGAGGTTGAGGCCGAATCTCCGATGACGCCCTGCCCCCCCTTCTTCTTCCCCACGGAGGGTTTCACGGGGGTCCTATCGATGGGCACAAAGGAAGACTCCCTCCGAGGAGGCAGGGAGATTCTGGGCCCTGAGGTCGCCACCACTGGTGCAGCCACCACAGGCTGAGCCAGGGCCGCCGCGACCGTTTCGATAGAGGGCTTGGTCGGATGGATCAAGGCCTTCACCACCTTAGGTGCGCTCACCGCCTTATCCTTGAGGGAGGGGGCACTGCCACGCTCCTCCTCTGCCTTAGAGCTCGACCGGGGCCTCTCCAGGAGCTTCGCCGGGTGCTCGGCCTTCCTCTTACCCGACCCAGAGCGTTGGCTCGTGGTTGATGGTGCCGGGGAGGGTGCGCCCTGCCTGGCGCCCGTAGAGCCCGAACGTTCGGCGCTCCCGGTGCCAGCGGACTCGCGGTGCTTGGCCTTATGTTGGGCCCCCGTCGCCGGGGCGCCCTCAAAGGTCTTAGAAGACCGCTCGGATTTCTTCTTCTTCTCGCCAGACGGGCTCTTACCCTCCAGCCAGTTGGCGAGACGTTGATGGCGGTCCTTCATGGTCCGTTCCGACATGTTGCCGCAAAACGCACAGTCCTTCTCCACGTGCGTCTTGTCCTCATGAAGGCAGTAAAGGCAGAAAGAGTGTTCGTCCTCCTTGAAGACGTTCTGCAGCTGGCATCCAGGGCAGACCCTGAACAGCTTTCCGGGCGTCGAGCTTCCCTTCTCCTGGGCCATCTCCGAGACCGGGCCTGAGAAGCTTCTGGATTCCTCCGAAGTGTAGCTCGACGAAATCTTCACCCTTGAGGGGCACAGATGAATCCGACACGGGTCCCCGTTGATCGGATGTAGGATCGGTGGAGCTTGAGGCTCTTTGACCGAAAGAATCGAAGTTTTTTGTGAAAAAAGCGCGAAAAATAGCACTAACGCTCGAGAGCAATAGCACGAGGATCCCAACACATGAACGTGCGGTAAAAATCTGAAGATGGCTGCCAGAGGCGGTGCTTAGGTAGAGGGCAGTCATTGGCTGTGGTCAGTATGACGCAGAGACCAGTGATTGGTTACTACTACGAAAGACAGATCAGAAACGAAACTGATACTGGTTTTTTCTTTACCGAGGATTCCCAGCCTGACGACGGGGAATATTCATGAGCATGTGAATCCATGCCAGACCCCATGCTGGAGAAATGCACTGCCAACATGAAGAGAGAAAAACACTTTTCAGCTGCAGGGGAAAGGCTTCAGCCTCCCTCTCAACTGAGTAGAGATCTCGGTTCGGATTCCCAATTAAGAGCCTTGGGTAAAGTGAATTTAAATGAATGAAATAAAAACTACAAAACTACAAGGACGATCGTATGAAATGCAGTAAAATAAAAGCTTATTTAACGGAACAGGAGGAACACATTGAGCCATACCTACCAACTACCGAGGAGGAGCACACCAGATAAACTGGACAAAAGCCCTTATATAGTAAGGTAAATTGGAACCCTTAATTGACTTAACCGATATTCAAAATAACCAATGACGGACCAAACTACCTTGGGAGGCCTATGAAGTAAACACCCCTTAAACCAATGCGGAAGCTGGAGAGTTCAGACAAATTGGACTGTATGAAGGTAAACCCAGTTCATTTGTAACTCATCTGTAAATTGTCTCAGCTGGGGACTGGTTCTCTGTCTCGCTGGTTTGGGGAAAACCATGGTTGAGGTAGCCTGAAGTAATGGAAGGAAGGCTGCCCTGTACCTGGTAGCAAATCTGCTGTTCTACTGTGATGAAGAGGGACATCTGAGGGAGCCCAGCTGAACCCAGAGGGGGTTAAGAGGCCAGTACCACTCTCATCCAGAAGCCTAGAGGAGCTGGAAAAAAAGCCAGCCATGCTAGCTTATGGAAGGGGGCAGGCAACCTAAAGTTCTGCATTGAAGAAAGGACTGGGGGCAGCCTGACTACTCCTGGAGGAGAAGAGATGAAAAGGGACGAGCCTAGTTCAAAGGAGTCGTATAAGAGACTCGCCCCATAGTTCAGAGTTCAAGATACCCCGAGAGGGGGGGGGGGGTGAGAATGAAAATACCTTGAGAGGGGAGAGCATGAAGACATTCTGCAGCAGAGATGAAAGAGAAATGATTACATTACTCAGAGTGGAGAGAAAGTGTGGGAAGGAAGAAAGACATATAACCTAGAAAAACTTTCTTTGGAACTATGTTTGGAACACTAGGCCGTTACACCGGCTCCTGGAACATTTCTATGCAGGATAACCAGAGTGGGAGAAAGCTTGGCTCAGAAGCAGCCAACAGTTGTTAAACCCTCTAGAAATATGTTGTTCAGACCCTCCAGCTTATAGCAATTTTGCGATCCCGCAAAATCCATCAAACCAGCTGTTTTAAAAACAAAAGCGTAACAACTGGAGTTTTTGAAAATACACCTGCGAGAACAACATTTTTTGTAAAAAAGTACACACAACGTTTGATGCAAGAAATGATCTGCGCAAACATATCTCATCACTTGCGCCAAAGAAAGATCAGCCCAATCCACTATGGCATCTGAATGGACGCATTTAACATGCGCCCATTCAGATGGCCTTTTTCACCCCTTTGCGCAAAACAAAACGTGGTTATGCACATTTAAAAGCGCATCGCAAATATACAAACAAGATATGATTTTAAATGTGCAGAAATTGTAGGCAACCCTATGCGCCTGCTTCGAATAGCCACACGGTGGGTGCCAGTGCATGATACTGTCTTTAATGATCCGGTCATGCAATAAAAAAAAAAAAATCTTTAAAGTGTGACAGCAGCGTTATGAACCACTGTTGTCTCACTTGCATTTCTGTTCCTCAAACGGGATACAAATACATTTATTGGGTTGCATTATACAGTGGCAGGCCCCTTAAAGGCCCATCACAGAGAAATGCGCTGGGAGCCTGTAAAATATTGTCGGCAGAGCGCTTTTAACACAAATGTATTTAAGGTGGCTCGTCAGCGCATCATTTGCACTACAGCTCAGCCCTATGGAAATGCGCAGGTCACCGTTAAGAATAATGTGACCTGTTCATTTCCAAAAATGGGTTACCTAAAATAGCCGATCCTCTGCACTATTTTTAGATGCCCCATTTTAAATATTTTTAAAAATAGTCATAAAATGAGAGGGATAGGAGAGAGGGGGGCTGTGATGGGTGAGATGTGGAGTGGTATGCAAGAAAGCAGAGGGAGAGCAGTGAGTCGGAGGGGGAAGATGTGGGCAAGAGCAGAGAGGAAGCAGTCGGGCGGTGGGCCAGACAGAGGTAGTGGATGTGCCAGCAATGCAACGGATTATGATCAATATTGTCAATAATAAAAAAAATAAGCATGCACATTAAACCAATAACATAGCCAAAACAAACACTGTTCTCCCAAACCAGAGATATCTGGGACACTTCCTATTACATTGATACATAATGTACAAATAATGACACCATGGGCTCTCTTGTAGCCTTGCACACTGCTTCTTTCCTGAAATGTACCAATCTTAAACCCTCCAGCCAGCAGAAAATATGCCACAAAAATGCTCCATAAAGGTTTGTGCAGCAATATTTGCCATTTCTTGCCGCAGAATTTGCCTTTTCATACCCCACTATCATGGAGGGTCTGGTTATTAGTTTTTTTTAGGAAGTGTAGTAGGCTAGGGACCTTATTCTTGGATTCAGCCTGAAAGGAGCACCCTTTCCTTGATCTTTGGGTTTTGGACTATGGAAAAAGATCTTAAGAGTTACAGAATGTTTGTATTATTATAGTTTATCTTTTAAGCTGACCAGAAGGTCTGGATAACTGGAAGAAAAGAAAAAAAGACCTGTTCACATTATGTCCAGTGTCCGAGTTCTAATAACTGCTTATCACATCGGACACAGCAGTGCAGAAGGAGGCGCTGACGCAGGGAGAAAGCCGAGCAGCGCCACACATTCAGGAAAAAGGCACAGAGATTGACCAAGGACAGGTAACATTGGAGGTGGTAGTCCTCAAGGTTGAGCCTGAGCCGATGAAAGAAGCCATGAGCGAACTGAAGTAAATAAAGTATATACTGGGAGTAACATTCCAGCTATTCCAAAACATGGTTCCGATAGCAGAAGCATGGGGCACTGGAAACTCTTGAAAGAACGAAAGTGAACTGCAGGGCTGGAGTATGAGTTTAGTCACTCTTCACCATGAGGAAAGAGGTGCCAAGAAAAATAATACCCAGGAGAATGTTTTACTGGCAGTTGCGGTTCTGACACTTCACAAAAAAAGCATATAGCACTGAGAAGCCTAAGGAGAACCAAAGTGAGCTGCCTTTCCGGAGAACAAAGCCAGTCAATCTCCAACATGTTGCAAAGTAAAGAGAAAACATGTAAACTTGATGTGGAAATTCTACCACTCCCCAAGTGATGCAAGACAAAATAAGAGAAAGGCATTGTCCAGCCAGAAGCAACATGAACTGTGAAATATAAAGGTAGATAGCCATAGTAAAGGCAAGCTGAGCGAAAATCTCATGAAAGGATGTCAAGTAACCAAAGCACTAAAAAGTAAAAGTCTTCCCACATTGCATTCTGAAGGAAAATACAAGTTCTATATCTCAAATATTTCTTATCCAGCAATCAACTTTTTGTGGCTTGTATCTCTTTAGAATCTGATGTTTTGCATAGGCTGTCATCTAGCGGTTGGCTCATAGTATGGCATTTTTTCAAATTAAATTGCAGGTCGCCGACGGGGCTGTGGGAGGGCCGCTCACACTATGCATAAACGTTGTTTACAGGGACCTGTGATCCTTCAAGCGTTGATGTCCTCTGATAATTTTTCCGATATACATGTATGTGCTTATAGAATGTAGCATATTCTGTACAGTTCAGTAACTTCCATGAGGGGAGGCAAAGCGGGTGCATTTGATAAAAGATACAAGCCATAACACGGTTACAGGCTAAGTACAGTTTGTCTTTCTTCTGAGGCTTGTGAATCTGCTTAGATCCACATACTTTGCATATACTAGCAAGCAGTAGCAGAATGTGGCAGGCAAACTGCGGGTTTAGTTGCAAATAAATACTTTAATACTCATTGTGAATCAGCTCCTGCTGTGTACTGTTAAATATGATATCAAAAATACACACAGAAAGAATAGTCATAGAATTTTCTGGCCTGGAAGGCTGGGATGGTTGGAACAAAGGGAGCTCCTACGGCTTATTCGACCTGTCCATGGGCTCCTTCCACTCTAGCCTAGGCGTAACCTAGTTCCCAGAAAATCCCCACCATATTTTTAAGCCGGGTAGCCCCTAATATCTAGGCTTTTTCCTAATCTGGGAACAAAACCTAAAGGTTGTCGCCTTTTCTATCTCGCTCGCATACATTTCTAATTGACCCTCTTCCTTTTTGTCAGCAGACCGATTTCCACCAGGGTTTCACCACAAGTGTCTCCCATCAGGCAAAATAAATATCTGACCGTTTCTCCCCCTGTATCTGGTTCTGCGCTCCTCCCTTCGAGATCTTCCTACTCCCACAAAACACTGACACAGCATCCTCAGCACTCCATTCCAACATCCATCTGTCACCTGGTCCCATGATCCACCACCACGCCACCTGATCTCACCAAAAACCTTTTCAATCTTCCCTGTGCACCTTGGGTTTTTATAGCTCAGCCGAACCCCTTCCAACTCACGTCCCAGCTCTCATTGAACTCCCTGATCACTTTCTTTCTGGGTAAAAAGCTGGCTAAACTGTCCTTCTGGGGTTGGGATTTCCCTGGAAGGCTTTAGGAAAGGGCTTTAGCCCTGCCTCACTCTACATTTGCAGGGTGGCAGTCAGGCTCAAGCAGCTGGCTTCCCTTGTGGCTTTCTCCATACATTGGCGAGTTGTGTTTCCAACCGGGTTGTGGGGACATTTATTGGTCTTCCACGCAAGCCCTTCTGTTTTCTGTTGCTCCAACATTCCCCTCGGGTCAGTGTGGGGCTGGTGGGTCGAATGTTTGGTGTTTCATCCCTTTTTGGCTTGAAAAAGGGAAGTTCATTACATGCTTGGTCTCCATTTTATTGCAGTCCCGGTTTTCTTGTTGGCAGCCAGGTGCATTCTGGTAGTCTTGGTTCATAAAAAGACAAAAGAAATCTAGCCAGAAGAGAGGCTGACCGGCATTGTGGAAGGGTCCAGCAGTCACGTACAATGCACACTGCATAGGGTTAGGAAATACCACCCTTACCTCCAACTCCTTCACTCAGTCAGTCAGTCTCTGGGGTAGGACAGGCTCTGGTAAACACCCTGGTAGGTCACCTACACCAAGTTGGAAGGGGTCCCCGATCTCCGCTGACAGACTCACAAACCCGTCTCTGTCACACTACACAATAGTGTAGAGTGAAAGGGTGAAGCCTTAAAAATGTCTTCTAATGGAACGCGAAAGTTGCACCTGTGCTACCTGTGGAATGGGTGCTTGTGTATGGCAGTGTTTTATGGGTGCTTGTGTACGATAGTGTTTTATGTGTCAGTGTATAATAGAGAGGCATCCATCTAGCACTGGTGGCCTTTGTAACCCCTTTAGCCTACTGCAAATTAAATAAAGAATAGGCTTGTCTCTCTAAATTCTTTGGTTCTGTTAACGTCTAGAGTGTGAAATGCTATTTCCCCCATTTAGGGTTTGGAAAGAATTATGGGAATTCCATGTATTGATTGACGTGAATCTTAAAAATGTATTTTTGGGATCGGCCACCAGGGGGGCGCACGGATGAACAGCTTCACCGTGTAAGCTCTGCACCCTCAGGTCCTTAAAGCGAATTGAGCCCCCGCTTAGAGACCCCCACCGCGGAAATATCAACGAAGCGATGACCGTGTGAAGCCCCCCCCCCCCCAAGCAGAAGAAATCCCAAGGACAATCAGATTCTGGAAACCCACAAAAGGCTCTGACCGAAGTTGAGCCTGCGACGAGCCCAGCAGAGACAGGGGAACCCCCCCCCCCCACCCCCCGTGAAACTGTGCACACATCAGCAGGCCAAGAGACACCGCCTGAGCAGTGCCCGGAAGATCTGGAGGGCATCCAGCCCGCCCGCCTGTTAGGCAGAAACCTGTGCAGTTCCCTTAGGGACCACTGCAAAAGGCTTAAGACTACAGGTGTTGGCAGTAAACCCAATTGGTAGCAGTCTGTACCACCCAGATTTACCTGGTAGCTCTGGCCGAGCAGCCAGACTTCTCTCAAGAAGAGTTAGACAGTATATAGAGTATACAAGATCGGTACCAAAATACAGTAGCACAAGCAAACACTGACCAGAGCTTTGGTATCAAGTATATAATTATTTATTTAAAGACACACTTAGAAACACGCTAGCACTATTAATATAAGCAAGTTCAAAAACACAGTCACTATTAATATATATACATCCCTTAGACAAGTCTTAGTTAACACCACTTATTTCCAGACAGAGGTGAGCGCTTAACTAAAGATGGCACTCCAATAAGTTTAAGAAAAAGGGAGGGAAAAGGCAGAAATTAGGAACAGCACACAACACAATACTTTAGAAGCACTCAGCAAGACAGGAAAGTCAAAGTCTACTTGTGAGCAAAAAGTTCAGAGGCCAGGCTCCCTTTTGGAGAGAGTAGAACACCAATGCGCCCAAGATCACACAGTTTAAAAGGCTTGGAAAGTCTTGCAGAGAGTTTAAAAAGGAATCAGTTCAGCTCAGAAAAGTTCAGTTAGCCAGCCTAGGGCCAACCCGAGTGGTAAATTGAGGATTTACGAGACACCCCACACAGACCGTTGCGAGGGAGGCCAGGTGGACACAGTACCTTGAATGTGGAGACAATCCTCCAGCGAGGGCAGTTGTTCCTGGCAGTGGATGCAAGTCGCAGCGTCGTCCAGAAGAAGAGAAGATCTCGACGTGGAGGAAAGCTGAAGGTCGTTGCACTGCCAGGGAAGAAACCAGCCGGGGAGTTCTCCGGTAAAAAGGTACTACCCTTTTATTCGCAGTAATGGAAAAACGTGGTATCCCGGTTGCCGGGGTGCTTGGCACAGGCAAGGCGGCCACGAGATGATCTGGGAAGGCGAAAAGGCGGGCAAACTGGTTATCCCCACCAGTCAAAGGAAGAAGACTCTTTGGGATGAAGATCTCCTCTGTCGTTGGAAGAAGTGGTGAGTCGGATCAGCAGGGCTCCACCGGTGGTGTCGTCGTTGCAGGTCGGCTCAGCTTCTCCCTCTTCGGATTCTTTGATCCTGTGGCGACGTCTGAAGTGCCAGTCCCCAAAGCCCTGCTTTTATGCAGAAAACCCCCATTCATCAGTCCTAGCTTGCACTCAAACATGCTAAGTGGTGAGCCGGCCGGCTCACCACTGGGCCAATCACACAAGAGTGCGACTTGAGTTGCAGAGGCAACTCAGTCCAGGGTGCCTAAACCCCCTCCCACACCCTCTGCGGTACCCAGACAGAGTGGCACCACTTTTGGAGGCTTCTGTGGAGAAGCCCGCCAAAAAGTGGAACAAAGGGCTCGACTTGCGATGGAGTCACAGAAGCGAAAACAAACGCCATTTTGGAACCGACTTCTGTCAAAAATGACCAACCGGTGAATTCATATTAAATAAATAAACCGGCGGTATGTTTGAGGCTATGTTAAAAAGTCTTAGCCTCGAACAAAGGGAAAATCCCATAGGAATATATTTGCGGTCGAATATAAAAAGTAGTATCCACTGCCACCAGCCAAAACTCGCTCAGGGGGGACTGGACAGTGCCCCCTCGAACAACAGACCCAGGGGCAATCGAATTGCCCCTACAAGTACGCCCACAATATGATGGTTTGTACTGGTTCTGTTCACAATTTAGGACTAGTAAAGCCAATGATAACTTTACATGCCCTGGGAGACAGTCAGTCCCAGGGTACGGAGTCTATGTTTGGGGGTCACTATGACATCCCTGTGTTACGGCACGGAGGGTGCTGTGTAACACACATACCAAAAACACATGAAGCCTTATGGAGTAAAAGACCCCATAGCCCATAAAACACATACAAAGTCAAAGGATATCTCAAATCATGTCTAAGAGTGGAAGAAAAAGAGTCTCACTCTTAGCAGGAGAAAAAAATAAACCCCAAAAATCCAGGAAAGCTGCTGGGGGACTCACTAGGTTTGGGAAATTAGCCTTAACAGAGAATTCTCCCCAACACCGCCCGCATACCAGGCAGAGGATCCTTGAGGAGGCCCCCACCCACCCGGGAACGAAGAGACTGAGCTGCCGCAGCGGGACGTGAAGCCCATCCGGATTAAAGGCACCGGTAAGAGCCGCAATGTGTCAGGCCTCCCCCGCCGTACACAAGCAGCAACAACAGGCCAAGAGGCCCACGGAACTCTGTGCGTGGGTCCTCGCCGCTGCACCGCCAGCCCAGAGGGCTTCAGCGCGGCGAACCCAGAGCGGGGCCCAACAGCTGAAGAGGCGGGTGGGAACTTTGCGGGGCCTGTCATCTCTTGGTGTTTACCGTGGGAGGGGGCCACGCGAGGGCCCTTCAGATGCGGGCAAACCCGTGAAGGCAAAAGAGACAACAGGCCCCTCCACCCCCTAAAATAACAACAACAAAAAAAAAGTCACAGCGTGACCCAGCTCCCCACACCCCAGTGAACAGTACCCACAAGTGCGGGGTATACAATAGAGCAGCACCAAATAAAAGAAAACCACTGAGTGCCACAAACCACATGCCCCCTATATGAAGCAAGAGAAATTAATGACAAGGCAACTCGCCTACCTTTCATATCCTAGAAAAGGTGCAAAGTTGCCTCAAGGAACCCATATAATTCCCATCAAAGCGCCCCCCACAAGGCACTACCACCCAGTGAAAGAAAGAGGACCCTACCTCGAAGCCAACAAGCCAGCAAAGGCCAACAAGACTGAGGGTTGGGCTCCCGTATCAGTGGCGTGTGGCTCCTCAGGGGATCCAACACATACCAGAGCCAACATCACAGGAACATCCCACAGTTCCTCCTCTGATCTGAAGATTACGCAGGCCGCAAAGATAACTTTCAACGAGGACAGCGCAGCAAGCCGGCTACAGGGAAGCGGAAGGGGCAACCTGGATAAAAAACAAACAAACCTGAGAGCGCACGACCCGGCCTGGGTATAACGCCCCTGCACCACACCCATGTGGAACCTACAACAGAGATAGAGGGAAAGTACCCTGAATATATGCAGGCAAAAGAAAAACTAGCCACTTACGCCTATGCTCCCCCTGCCCATAACGTCGTCGCCCCCAAGATGGCAACTGAAGCAACAGCGCACGACGAAACGGCAGCCACAAAAGGCGACATAGCAGCCCTGTTAACTGAAATAAAGAATATGGGGGCCAACATAGGGGCAAAATTGATAAGATTACTCAGCGCATAGACAAGATCGAGGACATGCTGGAGGGAGTAGAAAATAATCAAGCCTCGATAGATACCTTGGAAACGCAGCTGGAACACAGAACAACAGACCTCGAGCTGAGAGAGGAAGAGTATAGGCTAAAAACGGACGATTTGGAAAATTGAGAGAGACGCAACAATCTGCGCTTTTTTGGAATTCCGGAACAAGAGGGTGAAACGGAAGAGGATCTAAAAACAACGCTTCACAACATCAAGCTCCTGGTGGCCGAAGACGCAATTGACAAACCAAGGTCCGAACGGATCCACAGAGCAGGAGTCCCGCCAGGAGGCCCAAGATCGGTCCTTGCCCGCTTCCACCAATACCAGGACAAGGCTAAGATTCTCAAAAAGGCAAGGCGCGGAGGCGTGATCGCTCTTAACGGAGCGCAAATAACTATATACCAGGACCTATCCTCTATGACGCTAGCTCTTAGGAGGATGTGTGGCCCCCTGACGAAATGGTTGAAGGAACGAGACACTCGATACAGGTGGGGATACCCCTTCTACCTCTCTTTCGAGCACAACGGCACGAGGATCAGACTACAATCAGAGAAGAAATAAAGGCATGTATATCTGAGCTCGTGGAGACACATGAGCAGAGGAACAATGGAGACGCCCCAAGGAGAGAAGGAAGAGAATGGCAAATTCAAGGCCATAAGAGATAGAGAGTGAAGGGATCGAGAAAATACCGAAGAAGCAATATTTCCCCGGAGGGGGGACAAGTGACCCTGATCAGAAACAATGACTTTGTGCTACAATGGCGACTTGAATGCTGATTGTTTTTAGTCCAACATAGAAAGTTACGTTTGACTGTTGAAGGATGAGGTTTGAACAATTGGGGGGGGGGGGGGGGTGGGAGTAGGAGCTCAATGATATGTTGGAGTTATTCAAGCAACAGGACCGTGAGGTAACGGTCCCTGCTGGTGGTCCGTTGCTGGATCAGTGTCTTCAACTGGATCCGATCGGACACTGCCAAAAGAGGGGAAGGAGGGGGTGTGGGAGGGAGGAGGGAACGGTTACAAGTCAAGGTAGAGGTAAAGACCAAAACAGAATCATTGACCACTGCTGATGGGGATAAAGTATCCAGGCTTGCTGAAGAGATAAAATACAGGGGGTTGCAGCTTAATATTTTAAATACCTTGATACAATACAAAGATGGCCATCACTGAAGTTGGCACACGGGGCCCCTTGAGGGTGGGGACGCTTAATGTTAAAGGGCTTAACTCGCCAACCAAGAGGTCACTAGTACTGAGAGAATTCCGGAGAGCCAAAATCGACATCCTACTCCTACAGGAAACTAAATATATGAAAGGGGAGGAAAGATCGATCCTGGGAAAACGTATTGGCGTGGACTTTTGGGGCTCTGGAACGCTGCGTAGAGGAGGAGTGGGAATCCTTATTAGAAAGGGAGTCGAGTTCCAGGCCACTTAAATCTGGTCGGACACAGAGGGACGTGCCCTACTTGTAGTTGGAACCATTGGAAACGTGGAGGCGACGATAACAACAATCTATTCCCCTAATGTGGCTCAACTTAGATTCCTCTCTAGAACCATCCCCAAAATAATGTTGGAAGCCACTGGGCATATTGTTCTGGGCGGGGACTTTAATCTATGGGCAAACCACGACCTGGATCGAAAAGCAGGCAACCCAGCACCTGATGACCTTATAAGAGGGAACCGTAATGACTATGCAAAAATGATGCAGGTGTATGCGTTGGTTGATGTATGGAGGTAAATGCACCCGGATGAGAGAGGCAATACGTACCATTCTGCCCCACACAACACTTTCACCCGAATTGATTATATTTACCTCTCACAAGAGTTACACAACGTCACATCACACACAGAGATCGCCCCAATAACATGGTCAGATCTTGATATGGTCACAGTCGTCATACAGTGGGAACATTTACCGACCACAAGTGGGAAATGGAGATGCAATGAGACCCTGTGGAAAGACTCGGTCTTTAAAACTGAATTGGAAACAGAGATTGAAGAATACTTCAAAGTCACCCACACTGGGGAGGTCTCCAAACAGGGTGTATGGGAAGCGGCCAAAGCAACTTGGAGGGGAGTCCTCATACGGGAGGGAGCCCGGAAGAAAAGAGAAAGAACGTTAATTGAAAACAGGCTCAGGGGTGTAATATGTCACTTAGATAAGGAAGCCAGGGAGGGAGACACCATAGACCCTAACAAGATTCAAGAGGCGAAAAAGAAAAAGGGACGAACTCCGCATTTAGAGCATGGCTAGATAGTGCGTAAACTGCATCTTTTAAAACAGAAACTTTATGAAAAAGGTGACAAAGCCGACGCACTATTGGCAGCTAGACTCAGAATGCAGCGAGCAGAGCGCAGGGTGATAGAGCTAACAGATGACAAATCTAACCAAGGGTCAAGTAAACCCTCCATCCCCGAAGCGTTTGCTAATTTTTATTAAAGGTTATACACCCCAGAGACAGACCCAGACTCAAGTGAAATAGACAATTACCTTGATGGCATCAACCTCCCCAAAGTGGCAGCCACTGACTCAGCCCATCTGGAGCCCCCCATAACAATAGAAGAAATACAAGATGCAATTAAAAGAATGACATTGGGCAAATCCCCGGGAGAAGACGGATACACAGCCGGCTTCTATAAAACCTTCAGCACCCACCTCACACCATTCCTGGTTGAACTATTTAATGAAATCCTTGATTCAGGAATAGCTCCCGACTCCTTTGTCCGAGCGCTCATAACAGTCATTCCCAAGGAAGGAAGAGACCTCAAAAAATGCGGGTCGTATGGCCCTATATCACTACTCAATGTGGATGCCAAAATCTACACAAGGGTATTAGCAGCTAGACGAGAGACCCATATGCCCCACCTCATTCACTCTGACCAAGTCGGATTCATAATCGGGAGACAAGGGGCAGATACCATGCGGAAGACCCTCCATTTGGTTGCAAGCCTCCCAAGATATGAATGAGCCCGCCCTACTCTCTATTGACGCTGAAAAATCTTTCAACAGAGTGGAGTGGGACTGCCTAGCAGCAGTCCTCCGCACAGTAGGAATAGGACCAAAACTTAGAAGGGGGATTAGAGCAGTTTACACGGCACCAAAGGCCTCTGTATCTGTTAATGGAGAATACTCAAGATGGTTTGAACTAAAACGTGGCACCCGGCAGGGAAGCCCCCTCCCAGCTATTCTCTTTGCTCTCTCGGTAGAGCCTCTGGCCCAAAAAATTAGAGAAGACATCCAGGTAGAGGGAATGCGACTAGGGCAGGCAGGGTATAAGCTGGCACTGTATGCCCATGACATGCTCCTCCATGTGACGAACCGAATACATCCATCCCCAGAGCACTGTTCCCCAGAGTACTGTACCTCCTGGAGGAATACGGCCACATATCGGGGATCAAAGTTAATAAATCTAAGTCAATACTCTTCCCCCCTACAGGGATCTGCAGGATTGAATAACGAGATATATTCCCCGCTAGGTCTCACAATAGAACATAGTAAGTTAAAATACCTAGGTATATAAGTCAATAGAAAATTAGAGGATCTCTACGAAGCCAATTTCCCTACGCTCCTCCAAAATTTCCACGCGGACCTTGCCCGGTGGGACAAATTGACCATATCCTGGCTAAGACGCCTTAATGCAATAAAAATGACCTGTCTCCCGAGGTTTCTATACACTTTTCAAATGCTCCCCATCAAGATGCCACAACGTTTCTTTGTGGAAGTCAAGAAGGCGATCGTAAAGTTCCTATGGTAGGGGAAAAAAGCTAGAATTGCATATAATAACCTGACACTTCCCAAAGATAGAGGCGTAGAAGGCCTCCCAGATATTCAAAAATACTACGAAGCAGTCCAATTACGAGTTCTCATTCCTCACCTCCGAAATCAAAAAGAGCCCCAGTGGATCTCAATGGACAAGCACTACCTGTCCCCACAGATGGTCTCTGAGTGGCTGCGGGCCCCGAGGAGGAGAGTGTTGAGGAGGTCAAAAGCACACCCGGTGTTAGAAACCATATGGGAAATATGGCAAGACGGCACGGAAATGAAGAACATCACCACATGCCCATCACCAATGAGTCACCTGTGGTCCCCCGGCATTAATTACCATATTCCCAATGTAGATAGATTTCAATCCTGCTATGAAGCAGGCTTAGAAAGGGTGGGGCATCTCATGAAAAAAGACTCATTCATTACACTCCCAGAGCTAGAGGAAGCCTTGGGAATAGGCATACTGTCCGCGTTCCACTTCCTGTAGATCAAAGGTGTCCTGATGAAACCTGAATGGAAAGATAAACTACGAAGAGAACTAACTCCATTCAAATCACTATTAAACTCCAGGACATAAACGAAGGGACTGATATCAGTTCTATATAAAACACTGATAGAAGCAGGAAAGGGTACAACAGAACCCCTCAGACTAAAATGGGAGAGAGACATAGGGGAAAATATCGACCCAGAGACATGGGACAAGATATGTCGAGCAGCGCCTAAAGCCTCAATCTCATGCCAATACAAACTACACGCAATTAAACTATTAAACAGATGGCAATATGACCCGCACAGACTCTCCAAAATGTATCAATCATCCAGTCCACTGTGCTGGCGAGGATGTGGATACTCAGCAGACTACTGGCACATGTGGTGGGGCTGCCCTCAGATCACCGTATACTGGGATGAGGTACTGGGGTGGATTAGGGACCTTGACGGGATTCAGAGTGCAGTAGACCCCTATCTCATTTTATTTGGATTTGAAAAAGTTGAGGACGAGTGGAGGGGGGTCAAAGACCTGGCTGCGCAGCTGCTATTAGCTGCAAGAGCTCTGTTAGCCACAAAATGGAAATCCCCCACTGTCCCAACCGAGAAAGAATGGATCAACGTAGTATCCAATATTTGCACCATGGAAAAAACATCATCATCCCTACACGGAAAATCCACGCAATGCGACACTATGGATGGAGTTCATTAATAAATACATGCCACGAACAGTATACTAACACGTGACGACTAGCCAACCCCATAATGTCACGCTGTGCAAAGACATCCTCTAACAGGTCACGCAATTCGAGACGAAGATGTAACATGATAAGCCCCCCCAACAAGGTGGTCTCCACAACCTGCTACGCAACCCACCAAAAGCTAAGCAATACAACCCTCATCAGACGCAAACAGAGTCTTGGGGAGAGGGGGAGGGGTAGAAGCATTGCAAATGTATACAGTCACTGCGAATGTGCACAAACTAAGGATGGAAAACTTATAATGGTTTGGTGACAGAGCCTGTAGCTCACTCATTCTCCTATTGTAAATGACTATTAAGCAGACAAACTTTCTAACTAATACCACCCAAAATTATCTTACAACACAGACTTATTTGAACCGTTTCTACCCCAATTTGTCAATTTTGTCAATTTGTCATTTATAAATATTGGACAAGGTCTCCACTTCCCAACAACAGTCCTTTATTGAAAATAACAACAAATTGCATTATATACAGTCCGGCTTTCGTCCATCATATAGTACCGAGACTGCTCTTCTCAACTTAAAGAACCACACGCTAGAGTTTTTTGACTGTGGTAAAGCTGGGATGTTGATCCCATTAGATCTATCGGCAGCATTCAATCTTTTCGATCATGAGAGACTACTAGAGTATTTACAACAAGGGGGTTGGTCAGAGAAGGCTATAAACTGGATTCAATCTTTCTTGTCCAATCGAATTTCTAAGGTACAATGGGGTGCTGCCTCTTCTTCATCCTCTCCAAAAAATATGGAGTCCCTCAAGGTGCATCTATATCACCACTCCTGTCCAATATTTACATGCGCGCCTACTACTAGATAGACTTGGAGCCTTCTTTACGAACTACGCAGATGATACGCAACTGGTCATCAAGCTCAGTAGTGATCATCAACAAGACTCTCTAACTCTTGAAAACATCTATGTGGCTAGTGAACAGTGGATGTCATCAAACTGGCTTTGCCTTAACAGCAATAAAACCGAGCTTCTCATTTTTGTTTCTCCCCAGGCATGGGACAAGTTAGACCCAGTATATTCCCAATTCATGTTGCAGGGCAACAAGGCAATAAGATCAAAACGTAATTGAAGATGAAAACCCTGGGGGTATTCCTAGAGGCATCATTGAATTCAGACTCGCATGTTCAAAACCTCTGCAAATCTTGTAAATACCATCTGAGGTTTCTCCGCACCATACGCCCCTTTATTAACAACAAGAATGTGTAAACAATTTCCTGGACCACGGTATTATCAAGATTAGATTACTGCAACAGCTTACTATGTGGATCTACAAAGGCTAACATACAGACATGCCAAGTTATTCAAAACTATGCTATACGCATCGCTATGACTATTTCTAAGAGATCCCACATCTCCAATACCAGGAAATACATTGTTGTACCGGTAACCAGTGTATGTATTAATTTCAAAATGGGATCCCTCATACATCGTTCTCTTAATGGAAAAGCACCAAAGTACCTAAAACACAAGATCATACCGTATAGTCCGGTCAGAGATCTACGATCCTCAGATCTGAACATGCTACAAGGTATCAGAACCAAAAGAACCAGAGGTCTGGGTAAATCTTTTAGGGCAAGGGCTCCTGTTTTCTGGAACTCTCTTCAAGCATCCATTATAGGGGTTTCTAATTGGAATTGCTTTTGCAAAGCATTAAAAACACATCTTTTCTGCTAAATGGTAGTCCACTTGTCTGCTCAGTTAAGCAATAGGACCTGGATGTCTTTGTCCTGTCATTTTTGTTTGTCCCTTCATGTCAATGTTAGCGCCCTGAAGCCTGTGGGCTTTCAGCGCTATAGAAATAAATGAAATAAATAGGCGAGTTCCATGAGTAGGGTCTTGAATGCATTGGTTCAAAAGGGGCCTCCAAGAGTCTTTGTAAGACTGTATTAAGATCACATGAAAAAGGCGGGTGAGCAACAAGTGGGTGAATAGGCATGACATCATGAGTCCCAGTACATAAAGAATAGGAGTAGTGTGACAGGAATGCCCCTGCCAATGCCGTTTTTGAATTAGAAAAGAAATGGGTCCTAATCGGAGCCAACCTCTATATTGCAGCGTCTGCGACTCTTTCTATATACTTCCATCTGGAGGGCACATTCGGGATGTTCTGATCTCCTCCGACCTCTCACCCTCTCACCACTCCTCTCTCCTGGAGTGACCACTTTCTCCTCTCCTCTCCTCTCCTCGCTCTCTCTCTCCCTCTACCCCTCAGGTCGAGCCAACCTCTACACTGCCACCCACCTTCTCGGAGATCCGACCCATGAAGCGTGTGTCAGTGGAGGCTTACACTGCCACTTTCTCTCCCCCTCCTGCACCTCTGACTGACACAGCCCTTTCCAACCTCCACTTTTCTATCTCTGATACTCGATGTACTTGCCCTTATCATGAGGATCCGCTTGAAGCCCAAACCCAAGAGCAACTCTTGGTATGACTCAGACCTCGTCACCCTTAAACTCAAGTGTAGGGTGGTTGAGAGGAAATGACTCTTCTTGTGCACCCTCTGACAAACTGCATGCTGCCTGCTCCAAAGACAATACTAATTCTGTCCTCACTAAGAAGAGAGCTCACATCCAAGCCTGTGTCTCTGCAGCATCTAACATCTTGTCCAAACTCTTTAAAATCTGCAAGGAGCTGGCCAATCCTGCTGCAGTCTACTTCTCCTGTCCCCTCCCAGGCCCTCTGCATGGCCTTGGCTTCAAATTTCATCTCTAAAACCCAGGACATCCTCTCTACCTTCTCATGCTACTTTCTCCTCTACCATTCACCTCCTTGCGGCCACCTCTCCTACTCTGCCTTTCCTCTGTTCACCCCTGACACGGTTTCTAGACAAGTTCGATCTATGAAAGTCTTATCTAAACAGGTTCTTCCCTGTTCATCCAAAACCATCAAGGACCACATTGACAACCTTGCTCCAGCCTTGGCCGACCTTTGCAATCACTCTTTCACTGCAATCACTCTTTCACCAGTGGAACATTCCCATCCCCACTGAAGCACTCCCTTGTGGACCCTCCTCTTAAACACTCAGCCGGCCCCACTCCTACCCGGCTAACTATCGCCTGATCTTCATTACACCTTTTCTGTGCGAACTCTTGGTTGTCTCCATGACCATCAGTCTGGCTTCAGAGCAGCCCCTCTCCTGAACATCCCTGAAGACCTGCTCTGTACCCTTGATGCAAATCACCCCTCTGTCCTCATCTTACTCGCTCTCTTCTGCCTTTGACACAGTCAACCATGCCATCCTGCTCAACCGGATCCGTGATAACCTGGGTATCACTGATCAGGCCCTGCCCTGGCTGACCTCTTTCCTCTCGGACTGACACTCCCAGGTCCAACTTGGGTCCTTCCTCTCCTCTATCTCACTCTCTACCTGTGGTGTTCCCCAGGGGTCTCGCCTTTCTTCCTGGATGTTCAACCAATACCTGGCACCTCTCACCCACCACATTGCTACTCCCTGTACCAACTTTCAGTGCTATGCGGACTCAGCTCGCTTTCAGGCTCCCCTCACACACCTCTTCTCCCTCTCATATCCCGGATTGTCTGTCTGCAATCCAGGAGTGGTGTGCCGCCAATGATCTCTGCCTTAATGCCAGTAAGACTGAGATCCTCCTCATCGCCCCACCTGCACCTTCCTTTCCTGTCACTATCTGGCCATCCACTCTGGGCACTCTTCAAGCTCCCACATTTGAGGCTAAGAACCTCGGGGTCATCTTCGACTCTACACTTTTCTTCTATCCTCACATCTCTGACGTCTCTAAGAAGTCAAACTACCAGCTGCACCACATCAGAGGTATTCTTCCTTTCCTCAACTTC
Organism: Ambystoma mexicanum; assembly: GCF_040938575.1. Classification (NCBI taxonomy): domain Eukaryota; kingdom Metazoa; phylum Chordata; class Amphibia; order Caudata; family Ambystomatidae; genus Ambystoma; species Ambystoma mexicanum. The sequence continues at coordinate 1,107,690,006 of NC_090937.1, forward strand.
CCTCAGAAGCTCGCCTTCTCCAGAGCTCTGGTTCTCTCTAGGCTGAACTACTGCAACAGCCTCTTTCTAAATCTGCCTGCCACTACTCTCCGTGCTCTACAACTCATCCAAAACAGGACTGCAAGACTTGTCCTTGGCCTCAAGCCCAGGAATCATATCTCTCCAGCCCTGAAATCTCTCCATTGGCTCACAGTGGCAGCAAGGATGAAGTTCAAGACCCTCTGCATTGTTCACAAGACCTTCCGGAGCCTGGGACTGCAATACCTCCAACTCTCACTTCGGAATGATCTTCTTACTTGAGGCTCTTTGCTACTCCACCTCCTTGAGGGTCATTCATTTCTCCAAGCAACGGGCTGGGGGCAGATCGCTTTCTTCGGCCTGGGCCTTCCTCTGGAAAAGCCTCCCTGCCTCTCTGAGGCTTGAGCAGAACCATCTCCGGGTTCAGAAGCACCTCAAGAACTTCCTCTTTGCTCCTGTCTTCTCTATTCCCCTCTCCTGTTGATCTCCTGACTGATACCGCACTGGCCACCTGGTTACCCTCTGAACTCGGGTCCAGTTCAGTGGGTGTGCAACCGGGCGGGGGCCTGCCCAGTTGAACACCCACACTGCCTCCTGGCATCCCCTGCACGTGTGGTCTGTATCTGCAACCCTACAGTCCCCTTACCTGCATTTATTAGACACCTGTTGTCTGCACTTTAACATTCACACTTGCCACCTGTTTTGCTGCACTTTTTTGTTTTTGATCCCATGCCCGGCACTTGCCCATCTTTCACCCTTGCCCTGCACTTCTCCCCTCCTCTCTCCTCTACCCTGGACTTGCGCAATATCAATGTCACTAGGCCTAGTAAGAATGTTGGTTTTGTCCGCCCTCCGTTTCCCCTCCCATAACCTGTCACGCCTTGAAACACTTGTGTATAGGCGTGTTATAAATGCCAAATCAAATCATGTTTATGCTTTGCAAAGGCTGCAATCTAGTGATTTGTCTGAAACAGTCTGTACAAGTAATTTCAAAATAAAACATGACAACGACAGGGGAGTTCCTGTCTCATCAACCCCATCTTACATGGACTGGTACGCATGATCCTTCACACGTCGACATCCTCAGATTGTTTACTGTCTAGCAATGTGGACATTGTGATTTGAGCTAAGCAGAAGTGTGTATACTTCAGCTCCCATTTGGGGAGGCAAGGTAGGTGCATGTGGCTCTGAAAAGATGCAAGCCAAATAAAGACTATTATGGGCTAGTAATGCCTGCCTTCTGCAAATAGGGTTAGCATTGCATGTTTTGCATAATCGTGCAAGCAGTACCAGATGAAGGGGATGGGTGAACTGAAGGAACAGTTGAAAATAAATGTTCAAGTATAGCCTGTCCCACCCGAGAGACAGAGCTTGTGTGTGTACACAATAATGCTGTCTCAATGTGTGAACTGAACTCCAAGCAGCTGCTTTACAAATTGCGCCCAATGGGATATTTGCAATGAAAGCTAAAGTGATCCTAGTGTTCCTTGAGTTAACGTTAGGAGTGAATAGAAGCAGTTTGTGCTATTGTGGAGCAAAGATGAATGCATCATACAGTCAAACTAGTAAAAGTAGATGTGTTGACTGTGCAGCCCTCCCTTCCAATTGCAAAAGAAAGGAAGAACTGCTGGTTTTACGCAGTCATTTGGTTTGCCTAAACAGACAATTACCACTCTTCACATATCAAGGGTGTGGAGTGATTTTTTGGCTCTTGTTTTCAGGTGTTGAAAGAAAATATGTTATTCTATAGACTGGTTTACATGGCATTTGATAATTCATTTTGGGGAAAAACGGGGCACAGTTCGAAATGTACATATTTTTGTGTATTGTGACAAATGAGAATGCTTATTGAAATAACCATAACGAGGAAACCCACTTTGTAAGTGAGGCCCTTTAAAGACGCTATGTGCATATGCGTAAAAAACTGGGACCCCTTAAGTGTATGTAGAACTGCATTTAGATCCAAGCCGAGGTAGGAGTGCCAAAGGTTGAATATGTGCTTTATTTTGGCCACTGCTACCTTCCCCAAGACACCGTCTGCTGTAAGGTGGTGTCTGCTATGTACTTTGAGTGAAATGTACACTAACGCAGAGTCTAGGTGGAATTGATCTGTAACCTTTTTACCATCTAACAAACCACTTTCATTTATTTATACTATACAAGCTCAAAAGTCAGGCTGCCAAGTTTGTAGATTGGGGTGCGTTCTCCATTTAATTTGTTGGATTAATAGGTTGTATACTAGATGCAATTCGATTGGTGGCTGAAGCAACAACTATGGAAGGTGAGGTTTCCACACTTTTCGTACTCACATTGCAGCAATACAATTAGTACAGAGATCTTGGGAGTAAATTGCGAATTACTCTACATGCAAGGGGAATCAGCATGAGGGGCAAGCATATCTCCCTGGCCAACTCATACATAGTATCTAAATAAAGGGGATACCTGCAATCTAAACCCTGGTCCTTCAAGTAGAACACATAGCAAGAAAAAATGGTGGACCAGTGGATTGGGGTGACACTTCACTATTTCAGTTAAATATACATTTTATTACATTAATCAAAAAACATAAGTCTATATGTAAAATTAAAACATTAGTATAATTACAAAACAGTAACCTAATCTTTCACAACTGAGGTATCAAAACTCTCAATCCTGCATGCATACTTCCATACATAAAACCATAATGTCCAACTATACACTGTAATCACAATCTAATAATACACAAATATTCACAAATAATTATTCAACTTCTATTCCCTCTGACGCTGTCCTTATTGAGAGTGTCATATACAGTTTGTTTTATGATTTTGAAACAGTTCGTGTGGTCGTCGACACGTGTTTCGGTCTCTTTGGACAAACAATCTTGTCCTTTCCTTTTAAAGACCTTCCACAGGACATGAGGCTCAGTCAAGTTGTCCTGCCGTTGTTTACCTGAAGATCTGGCACAACCTTGATCGCTTCCTTCTGCAGCAGGGTCTGTACTACTTCCAGGAGGAGGTGGAGATGTTCTGGAGATAGTATGCTTTTTGGCGGGTGGTATCGGGGTGGATGGAGAAACTCGATACAATAGCCACCGCTTATGGTCTTGAGCACCCACTGGTCTGAGGTTATTCACTCCCATGTATCGGTGAAGCATGTTAAAAGTCCTCATAGTGGGGAAGCATGGGACGGGCCCTGAATCACAGAGTCATTTGCTGGCAGGGGCAGGGGAGTCTGTGTATGCTGCATTTCTCACTTTACCTTTGCCCTTCCGAAATCCTCATTGTTGAGGGGTCTCAAAGTTGCAGGATGTTCCCTGGCCGGAACACCAGGGAGATCCTCCAGTCCCAAAGGCAAGTTGACCTGAGCAGGGAAAAGGCTGTCCACGAAAGAACTTCCGGGTATTTAAGAACCTGTGCTTCACATATGGCTTAGCCAAGATCGGAGTAAGAGAATTCAAAGTCTCGTGCTCCTTCTTTGCAGTCTCAAGGGCGTAGTCCAGAGCCTTTCCAAAGAGGGCTGAGTCCTCAATGGCTTGGTTAATAAGCGAGGCCTGTATCTCGGGTTTAAACACAGGGTTTTTAAGCCATGCATTGCGTCTCAAAAGAGTGCCGTCGGCCAATACCTTACCCACAGTCTCTGCAGACCTAAGAGTGTTTTTCATTATGTATTGAGTCACTTGACTTCCCTAGTGCACCACTGCCAGAAGCTGTGACCTATTGGGCCCTGGTACATTATGCAGACACTCTTGCATTAGTCCCCACTGGACCTCACTATAGCTAGCAATGAGAATTGTATTGTTAGCTATGTAGGTACTGTAGGCAGCAGAAGTAGTAATGCCCTTGCCCAGGGCGCAATGATTTTTTAAGTCTTTATTTGAGGGAGATTCTTACGAAGACCGTGGAACACCCTCCATGTTTTTTCATTGTGGGAACGACTAGGTAGTCTGCGATGGAACAACCTCGAATGTAGAGTATCAGAAGGCGCAGACCTGTGGATTGACCACCTGAGTAAAGGACGGGGCAAAGCGCTTCTTAATAAAATGAAGGGGGATGCCTTGGCTGAGAAGAATTTTTTCCTTGAAGATGTCCTCAATGAAGTTTGAATCAGGCACCGCCTCATGCATGGCAATTATAAAATGGTCCACTGCTTTCCGAATAAATAGCATTTGATCATATATCGGGGAAGCCTCCATGGGTTGAGCTACATGAGGAGTGCTGAAGAATATATTGTCTGGATCAACTTCATGAGCAGCGGTAGTGTACCAATTAACCTGGGCAGCTGCGGGGGTCTAAGCATCTGGACCATGGGAAACAGTGTCTTGGGAGCCATCGTCCTGACCCAGGACACAGTATACATCATCGTCCTGATCATATTGATCATCCTGAAAAATATTTTCAGGGCGATCAGGTATTTGTCTAGAAGAAGGAGAATGAGCCGTGGGAGAGTGGAGCCTAGGGGACTTCAAGGGCCTAGGACATACATCAAGGGGACGTGACCACTTAAGGATGTAATCAAACTTCCATGAAAAATCAATACATTCTGACATTTTGTTCATACAGTCTTCAAATCTTTCTCAAGTCCAGGCAGGTGAAGAGGAGTCCTCTGGAAGAGGGACAGCTGAGTCAGAAGCAACAGAGTCCTTTTGTGGGTGCTGTGACAAGGGAGGGGAAGCTGGGGAATACCCCAAAAGGTAAAAAAAAGTATCTTTTTGGGGCACAGAACAATGAGGAGGGGCCTGGGATTGCTATTCCCAGAGTTTGGGATGAGTCTACTAGAGAAGCACATTTCGGCGCTTTTTCCGAAGCCCCAGAAACATGCATCAAAACTTTAGAGACATCGCCCTGTGAGAGCGAAGCCTTGGGACCCCGTGCCGGTTACGAAGGTGGAGGGGGGGGTCGCAGCATGCCCTGCACCTATAGGTTCAGTAGGCCCTGCCGAAACTGTCACAGCCTATGGCTTCTTCGACATGTAGAGGAGGAGCTGCACCCCTCTGCAGGAAATCCCGCCCCCTCACTCATATATGTCCGAAGTCCGAGACTGTGCCATGCTTAACACCAGCAATTGTGCCACAACCGCAGTAAATATTCCAAAATAGGTATCCGCTAAGAAAAACCCAATTGAATGTATCCCCGAAGAGACGACAATCTGATGGAGGAGCTCCCTGAAGGAATATGAAAAGGAGCAAAAGAGAGAAGCTAGTGACGTCACACGAGGCAGCGTGACGCCCCGGGAATACTGGCTGAAGAGAATGTATGGATCGCACAGAAATTGATGAAGATAAAAATCAAGTGAACTTTCGCATGCGGAAAGAATATTGCACATGTGCGAAGTGCTGCAGAAAATCAACTGTTCAATAATTGGACAGAAGCTGAAACGCAAGTAGACCAAGTCATCATAGAAGCTGGCTATATGTAGTGAATAGACTGCAGACAAAGCCGCCATTGTAGGAACTGGACATCAATGTCATGAATTTAGTAAACCTGGACCCATGGAGAGGAAATGTAGAGAACTATATCTCAGCCAGAATAAGCTGAGATTGTGGAAGCGCCTAGAGAGGCTGTCTGGCCTGCCGTCAAAACTGAAGCAGCCAAGGTCGGTTATCTATTCTCGAAAGCGGTGAACGTGCGAAGGATTAATCATCCCTTATTGAAGGGCAAAGAAATAACAGCAAGCGTGCCAAGGTTTATTCATTTAAGACATTTAAATGCTGCAGAATGGACCAAATCGCCGTCTCCTGTCACGTGAGCCAAGGATGGAAATAGAGTTGAGCTAGGAGTCCTAGAACAACGATAGTGAGTGCCTGTACACCCAGATACTCCCACAGGCAAGGATACTTTGCAAGGCCAAGTACAAAGACAATCCTCATGGGAGAAGGCATGAGTGATGAGAAGTTGGGCTAACTGGGTGGGAGATAAAAAGTCCATCTCCTTGCACCTGGAACTGAGCTTACGTGCTGCTAAGTGAACTGAATGTTCCAGACATGGCACGAGTGTGCCAACCAATTGTATAGTTTGAAGACCAATGATAAACCGTGTACTTAATAGTGTTGGAGATGACATGTTTTAGAGGTAGGCATAAGTTGTCCACCTGATAGTAGGGCAGCCAATCACAATCCTAGTCCTTATAGAAAGTATACTTAGATGTTCCCCTTGAACAAACTATAATAGCTTGTAGGTTTTTCTTATTTGCCATGTAGTATAAAGTCAATGTTTAATGAGAAATCTTTTTATAGCTGAGCGAACGTCCGTTGATGTCCGGAGTAACCGCCCTGTTTTAGATCATTGTTAAACAGCATCCTTTGCCATCTTCCCGAGTTGGTTTGATTATTTGGACTGAGTTATTCTGCAAACCCCATCCATTGCATGCACTTTACTAAAGAACCATAAGTTCAGACGAGTCAGTTGAAAGAGGCCAAGGGGTTGCGTTTGGCCTTTGAAAGAGAATGTGTGCCCTCATCGCTAGGGAGTTCATTCCCCATCGCACTGCCGACAGGATGCTTAGCAGGGCTTAGGACGGGCACACAGGAGTCAGCAGACTGCACAGTAACGTCTTCGGGCTCCCAAATGGAGCAGTGGCTGCTTGAGGAATCCTTATCCAAGGAGACGGCAGGAGAGTGACTGTCAGCCTGCGTGGCGTACGCCGCTCAACACATGGTGCACCGGTTCTTAAGAGTCTTGGGCCTAAAGAGTTTACATGCTTGGCAAAACTTAAAAGGAGTTCTCTCCATGATAGCGTGGAAAAGTAGCCAGACAAGAAAAGGAAGACGAGGAGGAGGAAAGAGAAACAAAAGTCAGTCATTCTCAGAAGAGAAATGGCTAGAGAAAAATGGGTCTCCACTCTCCCGACTGTAAGGCCGAAGCCTGTAGGCCATCGAGTAGCTGGAGGCAGCAAAGGTTTGCAGAACAGCAAAACAAACAGCCGAAGAGGTTCGCAAAGTCGACGAAGGATGAAAAACAATCTGGAGGACCTCAACGCGTGAAGGATCTTGGGTACACTACTTGTCACGTTAGAGATAGTGTTACAGTCGCACCCATGTCGACGTCCCTTTGAAAAAAAGATGCAATACTCTGCGGTTACCACTAGAGGTCAGACTATATACAAAGCATGTGATACAAAGCAGATTCACAAGCATCTGATATATGTGTGTCAAAATCTTTTGGGTGGCGGCAAAAAACAACATTCAGATTTTGCTTAGAAGGGGACTATTTCTACGTTTATTTTGTTGATCACAGATTCACTCATTCCTGCACTTCTTTTCTTTTAGTACAGAGGTTCTTCTTTTCAGCATGCTCTGCAGAGAATCAACTACTGGGTACCTTGCCTTTCTCTCGTGTTACTAGAACCGATACCACTGCAGCTGAGAAGCCTTGTGTATTATCTATGGAAGAGCACTTTTGACCTGGTACACGCTTGCCACCCCAAATATACATTGTTTAGATTGAGCACAAACTCTTAGTTTAGAAAGGTGACGCAGACATTCAAAACCTGAAGTTCAAACTAAAGCACATAAGGCATTATCAGTGCCAGAAACCAGAGAATATAGAAAACAATTCCATTTCCTACTTGTTGGAGGTGAATTTTAAAGGAAACAGCAGTGTGATCAGAGTGGATAGCATAAGCAGCTACACAGGTAGCTTATATTGGGTGCAGCAAAATAAAGTAAAATGTTTGACCGGCTGATCAAGATCTCTAGGGTCTGCAGAAAGACAGCAAGCTGGATATTACTAGATTAAAACAATTGTTAGACCAGATATTATGATTGCTTATACCAAAAAAGCCATAAGAAATCACAAAACAGAAAACATGGAGATTCCAGTAATATTAAGTCCTTGATGTCCCTTCTTCATAATTGGTTGGTAATTGTTTGCACCTCAAGCAGAAAAGGAAAACTGTTTTCTATAAGAGCAATGTCACAGGGAGTGTGACCACAAAAGTGATGGGTTTTGAATGAATCTGTACCACTGGCAAAGCTCTGGGCAACCTTCCACACCACCGTTTTTTAGCCCGTCTGTGCCATTGCAAAAGGGGTCCAGCCATATGCAAATCAGTCTGGTACTGCCACCAATGGTAGCAGCCCAGCCCGAACTGCTAGGCCAGGTCCCCTCTGCACAGAAACACAAGCAACCCCAGACATGTTTTGGCCTTGTTGGGCCTCCACAGTGAGGTGCAGCTTGGTTCCCTATGGCGCAGCGAGCAAGGCACCCACGTCTGGGCATACCCTCTCTCACATAGTGAGACAAACTGTGACCACAAAAGTGATGGGTGGAAGGTTTTGAATTAATCTGTACCACTGGCAACGCTCTGGGCAACCTTCCACACCACCGTTTTTTAGCCCATTTGCGCCATTGCAAAAGGGGTCCAGCCATATGCAAATCAGTCTGGTACTGCCACCAATGGTAGCAGCCCAGCCCGAACTGCTAGGCCAGGTCCCCTCAGCACGGAAACACAAGCAACCCCAGACATGTTTTGGCCTTGTTGAGTGAAGAGCCGCAGAGGGGTAGGCGGGAGGGTTCGCATGTGAATCCATGCCAGACCCATGCTGGAGAACAACAGTTAAGGTAAGTAACTTGTTCCTTACTGCTTTAGTGGGCCTTTCCATAAAGCCTTTTTTTCTGTTGCATCGCATCAGGTAAGTAACTTGTTCCTTCTCCGTCATGGGGTCTGGCATGGATTCACATGCTCATGAATATAAGAATACATGGCAGTATACACATGCACAACCACGGGAGGTGGCAACAGGCTCAACATTAAGCAATACCAAAACACTCAACATTAAGCATCTCTTACCTCCTCACCAGGCTCACCTTAAGAGAACAGGTTGCGCAGCACTGCTTGGCCGACCCTGGACTCATCCCTGGAGTCCCGATCGATGCAGTAGAATCTCGTGAAGGTGTGTGTCGATCTCCACGTCACAGCCCTGCAGATGTTGAGCAGGGGCACACCAGAAAGGAACACTGTGGTAGCAGCGATCGCTCTGGTCGAGTGGGCTCTCGGACGGCCGGGCAGCGGTCGGTTTGCCAACCGGTGACAGTGCATGATGCAGCCGGGGAGCTATCTGGAAATGGAAGCCTTTGAGAGAGCCTTCCCTTGATTCACAGGTCCAAAGTTTACAAACAGCTGTGATGTCTTCCGAAAACTCTTCGTGCGGTCCACGTAGAACTTCAGCGCTCTAGCTACGTCCAGCGAGTGCAGAGTCCTCTCAGCCGGCGACGAAGGCGACGGGAAGAAAACTGGCAACACCAAGGGTTCGTTGAGGTGGAAGCCCGACGGCACCTTGGGCATGAAGGAGGGGTGCGTCCTCAGCACCACCCTCGTGTCATGAAAAGTCAAGTATGGTGGCTTGCAAGATAGGGCCTGGATTTCTCCCACTCGTCGTGCAGAGGTGATGGCCACGAGAAAAGCTGTCTTCCACGACAGAAACTTCAACGGTGCGGAATGCATAGGCTCAAATGGGGCCCCCATGAGCCTGGTCAGCACCACGTTGAGCTCCCATGCCGGGGAAGGGGCCTTCACCGGCGGGAATGATCGGAACAATCCTTTTATAAATTCCTTCACCAGCCGCTGAGACGACAAGGACGCCCGTCCCGTAGTCCTGGTGTATCGTGAGATGGCGGCCAGATGTATCTTGATGGAAGCGTGAGCTAGTCCAGCCTTGGCCAATGACAGTACGTACGGCAATACTTGAGGGGCTGTAATCCGCAGAGGGTTAATCTTCTGTGCACGGCACCAAACAGAGAACCTCTTCCATTTATGTCCGTAGCACTTGAGAGTTGAGGACGCCCTGGCCTTTGTAAGAACCTTTCTGCAGTCGGCTGGGATGTCGTACCCTCCAAACTCTAGTGCTGCAGGAGCCAGGCCTGCAAGTTCAGCGACTCTGGGTTGTGATGAAGAATGGCGCCTCGTTCTCTGGAGAGAAGATCCGCGTCCGTCGGCAGCTTGACTGGTGTGGACACTGACAAGTCCAGAAGGTCCGGGAACCAGATCTTTCTCGGCCACGCCGGTGCCACGAGGATCATCCTGCACCGGGACCTCTTGAGCTGGTTGATGAGCCGGAGCAGCAACGGCAACGGAGGGAACGCATAAAGAAATAGGCCGTCCCAGGGGAACGAGAAAGCATCGCTCATGCTCCTCGGCTGGGGGAACCTGCTGGCGAACCTCCGGCACTTGGAGTTCGTCGCCGTCGCGAAGAGATCGATCTGGGGTTCGCCCCATCTTCGAAAGAGTCGATCCACTTGATCCTGGCGTAGTTCCCACTCGTGGGACGAGCGCAGCTCTCTGCTGAGTGAGTCGGCGATGGTGTTTTTTATTCCTGCAAGATGAAAAGGCACCAGAAACATCCCTTGGGCGACGGCCCAATGCCAGAGATCCTGGGCTTCCTTGGATAGTGCAGGGGATCTGGTTCCGCCCTGCTTCCCGATGTAGAACATTGTGGTGGTGTTGTCGGTGAGGATCCTCACCACCTTGCCCTTGAGGGACGGAAGAAAAGACCTGAGGGCCCAGAACACTGCGCGGAGCTCCAAGATGTTGATGTGGAGTGACTTCTCCTCTGGGAGCCAAAGGCCTCTCATGTGAAGATCTCCAGAGTGCACTCCCCAACCTTCCAGGGAGGCATCCTTCATCACCGTCACCAGGTGAGCTGGGGTCTGAAAGTCCATGCCAGCCGACAGATGAGAGCGGGTACCCCACCACCGGATCGCCTGACTGAACGTCTCGTTGAGTGGGATCCTGTCCTTGAAGCTGCCCGTCGACTGGACCCAGTGGGCGTCGAACTCTTGTAAGGGGTGCATCCGAAGCCTGCAAAGGCGCTCCAGATAAATGCAGGAGGACATCATCCCGAGGAGGGACTTGATAGACCTTACCCTGGCCATGTCCGTGGCCAGCAGACGCTGCACCTTGCCCAGGATGGTCCTGGTCCTTTCCTCCGACGGCGAGGCCAGCCGCGCCACCGTGTCGAGCTTGGCTCCCAGAAACAGGGCGACTTGCGACGGGACCAGGTGGGATTTTGGAAAGTTGATGGAGAACCCCAGGTCCGTGAGCAGCTGGACGGTCTTCGCAGTGTGCTCCACGGCAAGCTCCCTTGTCCTTGCCCGGATGAGCCAGTCATCCAGGTAGGGGTAGACGTGGATCCCCTGCAGGCGCATCCGCGCCGCCACCGGTGCGAGGCACTTGGTGAACACCCTGGGTGCCGACTTCAATCCGAACGGGAGGGCCTTGAACTGGTAGTGCCGCCCTTGAACCACGAACCTGAGGAACATTCGGTGTCTTTAGAATGGGGATGTGGAAGTACGCATTCTCCAAGTCCAATGACGACAGGAAATCGCCCTCCTCCAGCTGTCCCAGCACGTGCTGGAGGGTGACCATCCGGAACTTCTGTGCCTTGATGTACTTGTTCAGTCGTCGCAGGTCCAGGATGGGACGCCATCCTCCTGTCTTCTTCTTTACGAGGAAGTACCTTGAGTAAACTCCGGCGCCCCAAGCATCTTTGGTACGAGCTCGATGGCACCTTTCTTGAGCATCGCCCTTACTTCCAACAGTAGTTGAGGGACGGGATTTTCCTTCCTGGCTACGGGTGGAACGCGAGGGCACTTCTTCTGGAACTCGAGAGCGTGCCCTTGGGCCAGGGCATCCAGCACCCAACGGTCGGTGGAGATGGACTCCCACACGCTGACGAACCTCGTCAGCCCACCTCCCACCGGGGTGCTTCGGCGGGGGCCCGACCCCACGGTCGGTTCAATCTTGTTTGGAGGCCGCCTTGCCTCCTTGACCTCCCTGTCAACGACAACGGGCACCACCTGACTTGCCGCGTCCCCTGTAGGCCTCCTGAGACGAAGATCTTGCTGCTTGGCGGTAAGTTGAGGAGCCACTGCCGGATTCCTTGGAGGCACCTTGTCTGCCTCCGGAGCTCCGAAAGGACGGCCGTCGTCGTTGGAGCACTCCCAGTGCCCGGGCAGTCTCTGTGTCTGTCTTGATAGCCTGAAGGGACTCATCAACCGCCTTCCCAAACAGGTTGTTCCCGTCGAAGGGCATGTCCAAAACTTTGGTTTGTACGTCCTGGCGGAAATCCGTCGCCTTGAGCCATCCTCGTTGTCTCAGGCAAACGCTGTTGCCCAACTGACGGAAACCAGTGTCGGCGATGTCCGTTGCCACCGTGATGGGGTGGTCCGAAGCAATCTCACCTTCCTGTAAGATTTCAAGTGCCTCAGCCCTTTTGGCGTCCAGAAGGAAGTCCAATAGAGGGGCGATTTTGAACCACAACTCCCTGTCGTAGCAGGCTACGATAGCCAGGGCGTTGGCCGCCTTGATAGTCGTCGCTGCGGATGAGATGACCCTTCGTCCTATCATGTCCAGCTTCCTGCCCTCGCCGTCCAGCGGGGAAGTTGATGTCGAGGCCGATGCCCCCCCAGCTTTCTTCTTTGCCGCCGAGACGACCAAATCCGGGGTAGGTTGCGCCCGAAGGCACAAGGGGGCAGCATCGGGGACCCGGTACTTCTTCTCGTACCGGTCCCTCTTTGCAGGCGCCGTGGCAGGGTTCTTGAGGAGGGCGAGCCCCTCATCCCAAATGTCATCAAGAAGTGGTACGGCGAGGACGTCTTCCTTTTAGCCTCGCGCCGTTGGTAAAGGAACCCTTCCTTCTTCTTCTCTTCGGGGCAGAGCTGGAAGAACTCGGATGCCCTGGAAATCATGGCTGGAAGGATCCAATCTCGTCGGGCGGGGACGCCTGAGCAGGGGGCGACAGGGGACACGTCCCGTCGTAGCCTCCGTCGTCATCTGTACCTGTCGTAGCCGTGTCCGTGCCTGTATCATCCCCGTGGGTAGTAGACCGGGGGGAAGGCAGAGCAGGCCGCAGAGGTGGGAGAGGTGGCGGAGGATGCGTCCTCCACTTCTTATGTGGTGGACTTTCCGAAGGTCCTGGCTCCGGTTCCCCCGTCGGGTCTGGCTCAGGTACCTCCGTCGGGGGAGGGGCAACCTTGCCCTTATCTCCGAGCATAAGGACTGAATCGCTGACAAAATGGCCACCGAAGTGTCTTGCGGCACCAGAAACGACAGGCGCGAGGGCTCTTGAGGAACCTCGTCAGCGGCACCGTCGCCCTCGTCGGGATCCCTCCCGATGGGCTGGGCCTCCTCCACGACTTCGATGAGCTCTTCTTCAGAGGTCGTGTCGGTATCCATGATGGCCACCTGCCCCTCCCCTTCCTTTTCCAACGGGACTTCGTGGGGGTCTTCTCGATGGGCCTGAAAGATGACTCCCTCTGCGGTGGCAGGGAGACTCTGGATCCTGAGGTCGCCTCCACTGGCGTAGCCTCCACAGGCTGAGCCAGGGCCGCTGCGACATCCTCGATCGAGGTCTTAGCAGGGTGAATTAAGGCCATCGTCCCTTTATGTACGCCTGGGGCCTTCACCTTGGGGGGGAGGGTCCGAGCCTCGCTCCCCCTCTGCTGGAATCTTCCAGATCGACCGGGGCCTCGCCAGAAGCTTCGCCGGGTTCTCTGACTTCCTCTTACCCGAGCCAGAGCGTTGGCTCGTGGTTGATGGCGCCGGGGAGGATGCGCCCTGCCTGGCAGCCAAGGAACCCGACCATTCGGCGCTCCCGGTGCCCGCGGACTCACGGTGCTTGGCCTTTTGTTGGGCCCCCGTCGCCGGGGCGCCCTCACAGGACTTAGAAGACCGCTCGGACTTCTTTTTCTTCTTCTCGCCTGACGGGCTCTTCCCTTCCAGCCAGTGGGTGAGACAGAGGTGGCGTTCCTTCATGGTCCGCTCCGACATGTTCCCACAAAACGCACAGTCCTTCTCCACGTGCGTCTTGTCCTCATGGAGACAGTAGAGGCATAACGAATGCTCGTCCTCCTTGAACACATTCTGAAGCTGGCATCCAGGGCAGCTCCTGAACAGCTTCCCGGGCGTCGAGCTTCCTTTCTCCTGGGCCATGTCCGGGGTAGGCCTCGGAACTTCTGGAATCCTCCAAAAGTGTAACTCGACGCAATCTTCACCCTTGAGGGGCATAGAAAACTCCAAAACGGGTCCCCGTTGATCGGATGTAGAAACGGTGGAGCTTGAGGCTCAATTTAACCGAAAAATTAGAAAAATCTCCTGAAAAAGCGTGAAAACGCAGCAAAAGCTTGAGAGCTACAGCATGAGGACTCCCAACACTTGAACGTGCGGTAAAAATCTGAGGATGGCTGCCAGAGGCGGGGCTTAGGGAGAAGGCAGTCATTGGCTGAGGGCAGTATGACCCAGAGACCAGTGATTGGTTACTACTAAGAAAGACAGATCAGAAACGAAACCGATACAGATTTTTTCTATACCGAGGATTCCCGGCCTGACGACGGGGAATATTCATGAGCATGTGAATCCATGCCAGACCTCATGCTGGAGAAACAAAATCTGTATGGCTTGATTGCAACGAGAATGAAACTGACATTATCTCTTGCATGTGCAGTGTGACGAACCTTCGGTTGGCGTCACTTCGCCCCTTTCCATGAGGCCGGTGAGGTGAGGCCGATAGTCGCCCTGGGGATGGTACACAGTGGGAGGATCTCATGGGGAGGGACTCCCTAGCTGGGGACAAGGACGAACAAATAGGGTACAGCCATTATAAGAAAGTTGCACACACCCACACTTTGGCCCCTCTTCTACCATCCTCTCTCTAGACTGCAGATCAATTTATCGTTGCAAGGTAAAAGACCTGAGTGTCCCTGAAAGAACAAGACTAAGAAGAGCTACATGAACCCAAGTAATCAGGTACTGGGACAAGTTGGCGTTGCAGCGTTATGAACATGGATGCTGTGAAAGAGAGGAAGGACTTACAAATGGGCCCAGATCAGGCTGGCAACACTGTATTCAAATCAACAACGGACTTCCATTGATGTCAAGCCGGCCCCGGAGTAGGAGCAGGTGTGGAAGCTGTCGGAAGAGGGAGCAGTTGCCCAGCAAAGTTTTCCAAAACTGAAGCCAAGGCCACAGGAATAACAGGAAAGGCATCCGTCTTGGTCGGATCGACTGGCAGACTAGGATGGCATTGCACCACTCACACACCTTCAGTAGATTGGAAGGAGCAAGGTAGGGTGGTGCTCTGGTGACAAACACTGAAATTCACTTGTCAATCTAGGTTTTATATTCACATATAAGCACTATGAACACTATGAACACTGTTAGATTTTGGCACATCACATTTCACATTGGAACAAAGTCTGGTGTTTAGCCTTGACAGTACGGCATGAACCCCCAGAAGAGTTACTTGAGTTGTCAGCACGCTATGTGTGAGCCCTTCCCACAGCCTGCTGGAGGTCAGCCTGGAAAGAACAGATTATTCACATTTGACACTCCATCCCCTAACCCTCAAAAAATGAAGATGGAGATGGAGTACACTTGCATGTTGCTTCTATGTAACAGAAGCCCTGAACTTCAAAGGGGGTGTCCTAGAGTGGAAGGTCTTGTTTTGAAGGTCACAACTGAAAATGTGTGCAATGATACACTTCTTGATTAGATGACCGGGGCCTGGGCACACTGGAGGCAGTGTCACCTAGAGGAATTTCTATGCTGCACAAACTGCATTTTTTAAACCCAAAGGCTGTGCGCATCAGGAGGTTTGGGGGAAGGAGGAAGTTGCTTCTTCCAACCTGCAACAATGCGATACCACCGAGAAACCTGACAAACTGCTTCTACCATGAACACTAGCTTCACTTGTTACCACACGCTGCCCTTGCAGCCCAATTGCTTACTTTTTGTGTTTGCCCTGTTTATCTCGTTTGTGTCCTTTTCCCTTTGTTCCTGTCAGACTATTTTTTACTATAGAATTCCTTTGTTGATATACAGAATTCACATATCTGATGTGCTGCCTGCAGCCCCTCTCTCTTTCTCGAACTCGCTGTATCTACCAGAGGTTTTCTTTGCCTAGAACTCATTGTTTTGTGGAGTAATTATTAATTCATGTATACACTGGTTATGCAGTGACCATATGTCCTTAACTTGTTCCTGTCCAGGCTTTTACAACTGACCTGCATCCTACCTGAGGCCTCAAGTCAGGTTAAAGTCATTTGTACCTGTCCCAAGTTATTTCCCTATGCTTCAGAGTATGGGTGTGAACTAGTTAGCATGTGTCCATAACATATTAACAGTTTTCCAGTGCTGTTATTGAAATTCATTTATGCCTACTTTGATGCTGTTGCATCTGCGCCATATGCTTAAAAAAAATGAATCCTTGGTTGGTGTCTCTACCATGTCAGATAAGGGTGAAGAGTTTGGTTGCTATCTGGTCTGTGGAAGTCCCATTAATCGCCAGTTTACCCGTTAACAGTACCCTGCTGGATTTTATACCAATGGCAACCTCTGAGCTACCTGATGTCCCTTATGGACCAGTAAACCCCTTATTCAAAACAATTTCTATTACCCAGTACTGATGCATGTTTTCGGTTTCTATTGTATAGGCAGCTACAGACCACTGTAGCTTAGGTGACATTGTCCCCCTACTTGTGACCAATGTGGTATGTCCCTTTTATACTTTAATACTTAGTGAATTCTTAAAATATCCCCTGCACCATTCCCGGGATCTTGGACACCAGTTGAACTAAGACATTCTTTCTGGCAATTTAGTGGGAAATATGCAATGCAGTCTCACACACAAAGCCCACAAACAATGTGCTGCACGTCAGTTCACCTGTAAGGTAAGAAGGGGATGCTAAGAGGGCTATAACTGGCTGACAGGGCCTGGCCTTGGTTCCTTAGCTGTTTATGAAATCATCCAGATTCCTGGATATGTAATATCAACAGATGGCTTTACACCAGAGAAAGAAATGTTAACAGAACAAGACCCTTCACTTTAAAAGGGAGAAGAGGCTTTGCCCATATTCACAACACTTACATTTTCTGGCTCCACTCCAATGTCTTCACAAAACTTTTCCATTCCTTCCGGGCCGACCACATCATCTGTACCTGCAGCAGAAAATAATATCTCACAAACGCCAATACTACAAAGGACTGCACCATTTAATAATTAGTGCCACAGAGAAAAATCACAAACCATCCAACTTAACTAAGAATGGGTTACCTACCTGTAAATGTGGCTCTCCAATATGGATGTCCTTATAGACTCACATTCTTTGAATGAAACCCGGCATCGGACAAGGGATCCGACGGTCTACATAGAAGCAATACGAAACAAATTACATTTTTCATTAGGAAGCCCCACACAGCAGTCAATGAGGGTGGTCTTCTAGGAGACAGGAGCCTCCAACTATCAGATTATGAAATGGCATGTTTAAGGACACTAAAAATAAAAACCTTATCAAAGAGTTGATGGATGGAATGCAAGCAAGTCTATAAGGATTGCCTTACTGGAGAAACATATTTACAGGTAAGTAATCCATTCTTCTCCAGTATGGAATTGCTTACAGACTCGCATGCTTAGCATACATACTGTTAAGCAGTGCAATCACATCTAGAAGGGAAGAGGCCTGATGTTTCATCAGAAGGGGCTTCCACACTGCTTGGCCAATCCTCACCTTCTTGGCATCCAAATCAAGGCAGAAGTGACAGGTGAACATCTAGCCAGATCTCCATGGGGCGGCTTGGAATATATCCTACAGTGGTGGGTGCACTAGCCTAGCTGTGGTTGCGGTCTTCCACCTTGTAGTGTGTACTGTACTACTGTAAGAAAGGTTCAGGAGGTAGCAATACTTGCTGCAGCTGCAAATTCATCTAGCGATGCTGGTTTGAAATGCTTGCTCCTCCCTTGAAATACATTATACTACAGGAGCAATAGTTTTAAGAGTTATGTACTTACATTAAAATCTTAATTTGGCATTTTAGAACAGGAAAAGTGTTCATGTCGCCTGAGTAGTCATCTTTAACGACACACATGACCAATTACACATAGAAATCCTTTTCTTCTGTTTGCCTATCTAATCCTTATATTTATTATATCAAAGCAAAAGTACAGAAATACAAAAAAACTAAGCAAACCTAAGCACGTCTAATCTAATACGAAGAGTAATCCGAAATCCTAAAAGACATACGCACTCAATTATTTTCTTTCTATTTGCCAACGTTCCCTCTCAATGCACTGAAAGCTGCAAAAAGTTGCTACATTCTTCTTTAAGACTCACTTCTTTGAAAGTAGAAGGGTCCTCCTGCTATGTACGCGAGGTGGTACTGAACAACAATGGCAATTGTATGGACTCATTCAAATGGAAATCAAAATCATCTTAAATGTTAATTTGGGTTATTTCTCAATACAACATTGTCCTTTAAAGAAGACTGGATTGATGAGTTGAGCCTACACTTCACTGACTGCTGGGGGAAGAGATAGTAGACAAACTTCATAGATTAGTGAAAGGACTATGCTCATTTCCCACGCAGGTGCTTGTTTTCTTACCAGAGCAAATTTCCTTAATAGGCCTTTCATTAAATGCTGAACAATGTTCTCCCTAAATAATGATGGTTCTTTTACAACCTATACTGGGATAATGCAGACAAAGGAACTATCATTGACGAAAGCTGAAGGCCACCAACCACAAGAGAAAGAAGAGAAGAAAACAATTCTCGGTTTTACAGTGAAAGGATACAAGCTTGGACCCCTAGAAAATCCTTCTCACTTACTTCCATATGCCATCTTGGTGGAAGAGGCTCTTGCTGGGCTCAAGATGTCTCTTCACCCTTAAGACAGACAAATGTTTGCACTCCTGCTGCTCAAAAACCACGTTGCCAACTTGAGAGAACCTGGAACGTGGTGATGAACCAGGCTCCAGTTTGACAGGAGCGAGACGTGTGGGTGCAAACTAATGTGCCAGCGAAAGGAGAAGTTGAGAAGCTCAAAGTAACAAGGCCTCTCCAGCCACGTAAGGGCGATCAAGATCAATGGTGTAGTCTCACTGTTCAGCTTTCATATCACCATCTGAACTAAAGGCAGCAGCGGGAAAGGTGTACAGAAACTGACTTATCGCGAGAGAACGCCTCTCCCACTGCCCTTTCTTGTGGATTCCTGAATGCATTAGCATCCATTTGCAATTCGGAGCTGCTGCAAAAAGGTGTTTGCAGTGTGGTCAATTCCAAAACGACTTGAAGGTTGTTGCAGTCCAACTCCCACATGTGTTGCGAGATCGGTTGTCTGCTGAGAGAAGTCAGCAGGCTGGTATCTTGGAAGCACAGTAAAACATTGTGTTCACATTGCATGTTCAGATTCTTGACAACCTTCCCTCGAATAAGCAGAGTAACAATAGCACGGGAAAGTGGACAGCCTTCAACTACAGGAGGTTGATGTGCAGATTGGATTAATGCTTTTTCCACAAACCTCTTATTTTAGCTGTTTCCAGTTAGCTCACCCATCCTGCCAGTGAGGTAGTGACCCGGGGCGGGGCTTCTGCCAAATTTCGCCCTCTTATTAGAATGGAGGTATAAGTCTACCATGGCAGAACAGATCTCATGTGTCATGAAATTGTAATCTAATCGTCGTATTTGCCATCCACCTGGCACAACTGGACATCCAGAAATTCGTGGATAGGCGAGTTGTGGGTTAACGCTGCATACAAACTTTGAAGGGGGAAACATTTGCGGTGGAGTAGGGTGTAATTAGATACTGAAATACATGTTAATCACTGCTCGGATCAATCTCCCCCAGTGCTGACTGCTACCTAATTGGCACTCAGAGTACAGTTTGCACTACATACAAGTTCACCTTGGGTTGATAAAAGGACATTCTTATGTGACAGGATCCATTGTCAGCTAAACAAATCTTATTTCTTGGGACTTCAAATAGGTCCCAGTATCATTGTGGCGCTTGCCGGAAAACCACTCTTCAAAACATTGGCTTGAGAAATGTTATTTAGCTCCTGGTATGTCTTATGCAAGTATTCTCATGCAAAACGCACACTTAAAAGTACTGAGGTTATGCTGGTTAATTTATTTTCAAATGAGATTTGCGAGACCCCCTTAATGTTGAGTAGGCCTATTAGGTCCAGTGCTGATGATACTTCATCCCAGGATATTTCTGACGACTTGGAAAGAGTACTGGGGTACATTTTTGGGATAAAAACATTGTCACTATCTATGCACATGCTGCTTTCAAAAGCACTCTTGGATGAGGGCTCTGGCCTTAGCCACACCTAGGTGTTTCCCTTACGTCCAACAGTCTCAACGTTCTCCTGCAGCCTTTCTGGTATCACCAATCTATGCTACTTAACCCTTGCATAATTCATCCTTTTGTATGGTTCAAATTCACCCTCCAATTCAGACTTGTGCCATTCATTTTCCACAGTGCCTCGCTTTATCACAGCATGTGTCCATTTCATTCATTTGAATTCAAGAGTATACTCCTCCTTTAGTCACCATGTGAGAAATGTGAAATGAGGGTAGTGGTGGTGAGGCGTAAACATTCTTCATTGTAATACTATTAATTTCAGCAAATACTGCATGCTCTTTTTCAATGTCTGCATTTTGCTAGTTTGTTCAAGGGAAGCAGAAGCATTTGTTTTGCCCTTTCCCTTTTCAACCCCTGCTCATTTATTTTAATTATTTATTATTATTTTTTTGGGTTGGCTGATTAAATCAACCTTTCAAATACAAAAGTAAAATTCTGTAAAATGAAATCCAATCAACAATAATTTACAATTAGGTAATAGGTCAAATTAAACAATACATTTTAAAAGTCAATTAGCTAATCAGATCATATCAATTTGCTTTCAATTTAAATTCATACAATATATTTTATGCAAAATTAAAAGCATCGTAATTTCATCTGACTTATGTTCCAATTATATAGCGTCTTATATCAAGCCATCATTCAGATACTATTCAAAAACTTTCATCAGCTGAAAGAATGGCATACAATGTACTATTGCAACTCTTATTCCCAATTTTCTGCTCGTGAAAATCATATACCAGATTTCATCATCATTCATTGGTGTAGATATCTGTAACAATTTACTAAAATGAGTTTGCTTCATCAAATCCAGAGCCGGACAAACCACTATTACATGCTTTAGTGTCTCTTGACATTGCTTATTATGGCAAAATCGGCAATGATTCAGTTCATTAAGAATCAAACCTCTCCTAGCCATTATTTCAGTTGTTCGTAATAGATTGAACCTGAATCGCAAATATTGTCTTCTTATGTAAGGTGATGGAAATTTTACTAAATAATCCGACATGACTCAAAAAATTTTATAACCAAACATTTGGCTATTAAAGTCCTTGTAAGTACAACATTTCGACCTGGTACAGATCCAATCATTTTGATACAGTTTCAGCTTGGCACGATTTGGATTTGTTAATAAGACATCTAAAGTTATAGAGGCATCAGATAAGGCATCCATATACAAGGAAAGGAATGGGTAGAAACTACAAGATAATGTGCAACAGCACTTAGAATGTTGTTGTTCTCAAGACCCAATAGGCATTTCCGAAAAAACAAAACTGCACATTTTCCATATCAATTGTACATGTAGTGAAAGAAGACCAAGTTCATATCTAATTATAGGTAAGGGGGTGCAGTTTGGTAGTTTTAACACTGATTTCCAGAATCGGGATTCATATAGATCCCAAGATTTGACGTAATCACCAGTTTAGTTTCGGCACCATACAATAGAATTGGAACCGCTTTCACTTGATAAAAGGTCATAACATGCTGATATGAGAATTTGCCATACTTAGACATTAATATGGTCTCCTGTGATTTCAATGTTTACAACTTACAATTCAATGATGTTATATATGCAGTTTCAGACAATTTGTTATAAATTGTTATGGCTAGATATTTGTATTCAGGTACATTCATTAACTCCACATTCTGCAGGTACCATTTATATTTTTTACCAACAATTTTCGTATGTGTCAGGTAGGTGACAAGATTATTTACTGAAGAATAAGCAGATAATTTATCTAATAGATTCTGTAGCCCGCTAGGTGTTGACAACAGGACTAAGTCGTCCGCATATAACATCCAAGCTATCGATTGTGTGCCCATTTCTGGTGCATCAGCTGTTATAGTGGCAAATGAATCACCCAGATCCAAAATAAACTGATAAATAGAAATGAAGCCAAGATACAACCCTGTTTGAGCCCTCGTCCTGTAGAAATTAGAGAAGAGAGTAATCCTTCTGTTAATCTAACTTGCAGAGTAGTATTAGTGTGCAGATGCTTGATTATAGAAAGCATGAGGATGGACATTCATATTGTGTCAGTTTCTTATACAAAAGGATACGATCAACAGAGTCAAACGCAACCCGGAAATCAATAAACGCCAAATACACCGGTTGATTCCGGGTGGCACAGTTAGATCTTATCATATTTAGGCTGATATTTGGGGAGGTACCCATGCCAGAAACAAAACCTGCTTGGAATGGGTCTCTTTCATTGATTAGTGGCCCAGATGTTAAGATCTCTGAGGACGATGGGATAATTGGAGTTTGGTTGATATTGTTAAACATATTCCATAATATGTTAGTCCAAATTTCGGGATGTTTTAGTATGTAATTCGATAGACCATCAGGTCCCGGAGCCCTCAAACTGCTTGCCTTATTTATATAAAAGGATATATCTTCTTTGTCATATTTGAGAAAGAAGCTGTCATTTCCCAAGTTTGCCGTCCTAGAATTTGAG
Source organism: Ambystoma mexicanum (assembly GCF_040938575.1). Classification (NCBI taxonomy): domain Eukaryota; kingdom Metazoa; phylum Chordata; class Amphibia; order Caudata; family Ambystomatidae; genus Ambystoma; species Ambystoma mexicanum. The sequence goes on from NC_090937.1 coordinate 1,107,712,596, forward strand.
TTTTGTGGTGCCTTGTATAGATTTGAAAAATGCGTGATCCACGCTTGTTCTGAAAGGCTATTAGATTGTAATGCAATTTGATGCACTGTTGTCGTCTGATTAATAATAGCCCAAATTTGGGCAGTATTTTTCCCAGCTATGATTTTCAGCATTGTTGAGCCATCATCTTGATATAGGACTGCTTTCTGAGTTCGCATCCAGTTCTTATGTTTGGTCTTCAGTTTAATTAGTTGTTCATTTCTAATTCCTGAGGGCAATTTTAAAATATGTCTCTTAATAGATCGAAATAATTTCTTGCCAGTTTGAATTTCTTTGCTAAATACATGCAAGTGTGACATGCAAGTTGGTCTAACCTGGAACATCTGCATCAAATCATGATATAAAATTTCTTTACCTGACCCGTCATTGGCTTTGTGTATTTCCATTGTATAGAATTGATTAAATCGTTTCAAAGATGTTTCAGACCACCACAGTCTGTTAGACCATGTATTAATTGTAACCATGTTTGCTGGGTATTTGGATGGTAGGTCTTCTATAGTTTCTGTAATATTCCAATCCGTGAATAAGATATCATGATCACTTAAAGTGGTTGGATTGATTCGAAACTTAGTAATTTCTGTAATAAAAGCCTCACTAACAGACAATCAATTATTGCTCTGGATGTACCTCTATGCCATGTGGGGTGTAGAGGGATGTCATCTATACATATACCATTTAACATTGGGAGGTTTTGAGTCTCAACAAAATGTGTCTTTTGATGGTTCTAGACAATGCAAATTAAGATCCCCTGCTATAATCACATACAATGTTGTTTTATCAATACATATCAAATCAATTAAGCAATTCAGATCTTTCATAAAAGACTGATCGGATATACCTGCCAGGTTCCAATACATGTTAATTAAGGCATACGAAGATCCACCAGCCTTGAGTTTTACTGCTTGCAAAAATGGGTTGGGAGAAAGTCAAGGTTCAGATTTAAAAAGTGATTCTGTTTATTAGCAGTAAGTAAGCCTGAAGTTGGCCTTCTCAGTCTCGCTTTTAGAGCAGGATTGAAATATAGATCATAATTATCCCAGATTTGGCATTTCAGTAAGCCACGTTTCTTGCAACATAATTATATCGACATTCTCAGTGCCCATGTTGGGGTCATTGATAAGATGATGGAAACCCTCTTTTGTTCCAACTAACAAGACACATTGGGGTTCACTTTATGGGGTGGCCTAGTTAATGCATATCCTGGTCTATGTGACACTTACACATCATTTTAACTTCTCTTACATTTGATTCCAATTTGTTTGTGGGACATTGCCTATTAACAGTTGTAGTTGTCAAAGGCGTAACGGTTGGGGCTGGGAGACACGATGAATTAACATCAATAATGAATCCTAGATCATAGAGTTGCTTTTTACAAGCCATATTGTGTTCAGTACTACTCTAGAATTCATCCATAGTTTTACTGAAGATATGGTGTGTACATCATCAAATTCAACCAGTTGTATATCAACAGAGTTGATGTCTTCCAATTCAGGAATTTCTGAAAAAATGGTTAAAATGGACTTGCAGTTTAGATCATACTGAACACTTGGTGTTGGTCGGCAAGCTATAGTTAATGAATATGATGCTGGCCGTTTGATGTTCACTTTCAAATGTTTTTTCAGGTTTGAGGGTTCAGGCCTAGTATTACCATTAGATGAAGCCATGGATGGTTTTACTACAGTTGCCTTTAGGAGCGCTGTCTGAATTAAACGATAAATTTCAGGTGCTAATGCAGCTATGTTATCTGCACTTCCAGCTTTTATGTTCAAGTCCCTAACTCCTTGTGATGGTGAAGAGGCCAGTCGTGGATCGTCAACCTGAGGTTCAGTTGATAGAGAGTTATGTATGGTGTTTAATTGAGCTGGTGGATTATTTTTACAACGACAAGATTCTTTAAGAGCCCCAACTCCTTCTGATTGTCATGATCTCTGCTTCCAAAAGGTCAGGGTTTTCCCAACTCCCTTGGAAGCAGATCCATAACCCAGGTTCCGAGTGCCAACCAGTCCCAATTGGGACCTTTTGGACCCAGTCCTGGCGCCAGTGGCACCAGGCTCATAAATATGCCCAGTCCCAGCGCTGGAAGCGCCGGGCTCATAATGCTTGGGTGGACTTACCTTCAGCAGACCATGCTGCTTACTTGCCTGCCAGTTGAGCCTCTGATCCTCTTCTGTTTGGAACTACTTTTCCTGTTGGGTGGGGCTGGAGCCACTCCCTAGATTCAGAACACTGGAACTCTTCTGGAAGGCAGGAACTCTTTTCTTACCAGGAACTCTTTTCTTACTTAGGCGTGGCTGTGGAAGGAGACACCTAAGCACTACAGGAGGCTATTTAAACCACACCCGGTGGATGAATCTTGCTTTGCGTTATTCTGCAACCTCTGCAGCAGAACGCTCATCGTGTCTTCTGCATCCGGTCCTGGGCCTAAGGAAAAAGGCTTACCATCCTGAATCCAGTCTTCAGCAACACCTATAAAGACAAGAAAGAACAGGTTAGCATTCCGGCATCTGAAAGGCAAAGGCTTACCATCCTGAATCCAGTCTTCAGCAACACCTATAAAGACAAGAAAGAACAGGTTAGCATTCCGGCATCTGAAAGGCAAAGGCTTACCTACTCTTCGTGCGCTCCGGAGGTCTTCACACTGCATTCCGGCATCTGAAAGACAAAAGTTTACCAACTCTTCGCACGCTCCGGAGGCCTTCGGCGCTGCATCCCGCATCTGAAAGACAAAACAAGGTGCGTTTAAAGACATTGGGGAACTTTAATACTCACGTGCCATTACTCCTTTCCACATCTAATCCAGTGGGTATTCCGGCACCCTGCAGCCGCTCCGAACTCGTACCTGCAAAGAGCGCATAGTGAAGCAGGCAACAAGCGCTTACTTACGTGCTTCGAGGCGCTTCTATTCATCACACGGGCTCCATCTTCAACCCACTTCAGCCCGTCATCCGCCATCGCCGGAACCCTGCAAAACAAGAGACATCATAACTAAAGACTTTAAAGACATTTGAATGACTCGAAACTTACCGTTCGTGCAGTAAACGACGGACAGCAGTCCTCTGAAGTCAAGAGGCCTGCGCTACCTATCCAGTGAAGAAACTGGTTACAGCACCCTGCCCCGAGGCAGATGGAGAGCTCGGCATTCACTTACCTATGGTGAGAGCGTTAACCTTTGGGGGTCTACAGGAGAGGAGAAGAGGAAAGAGATAGGGACACCCCAATAACCCCAGTTCATTAACCCCATATTTTCTATCTGCAGACATCTTACTCTACACGTCAGGCATACAGTGCACAGAGGTCCAGCCCAAAGAGCCAACCGGGTGCTACACATCACCTTTGAAGATACGGTAGTCGCCCAGTCAAGACCGGCGCCTCTGCGAGAATCAGGTGAGCGTTACACTGATGGTAAAGAGACCAATCAAGATACGTCAACCTGGTGTTGAGTTGATGAAGGATTATTTGTGGTTTTTAATTGAACTAGTACATTGCTTTGACAATGACAAGAATCTTTATGGACTTGAGGTAAAACCATGGTCTTAACCAGTTCATCCATAGGAAATATAGGCTGTGACTGAGTTTCTGTTTTGATTTCACAGTGTGTCAAGTGTTTCTGTTGTGGCTGGGCGCTCATATATGCATCGACTAGGGATGTAACGGTATTACGGTATACCGTTAAAGATACCGTGAACCAATTAATCGAACAATAATAACCGTCACATTGTTTATAGCGGTATACCGTTCATACCGTTAAGTGTGCTTTTCAATCTGATTTGGAAAGGCTGCAATAAGCAAGTGCTGCGCAGTCTTGGTCTTGCACTGTTGGATGTGCCATCTGCCAAGTAGTTTCAGTTTGAGCAGTTTTTAATGCCATTCCATAAACAACACGTGCCTGACACAAAATCAGTATGTTAGCAATAGGAAGAATAAATACAGTGCCAAGAAGGAAAAGGGTTTGCTTTTTTTGTTGTTTACATTTTTTTTTAAAGCGCTCACCCAGCCCGCGGGCGTCGAGGCGCTGTTAAAGAAATTGTTTTTGTTTATTTAGTTGCGTAATTGTTTTTGTCTTAGTTGCGTATTTATAACATGCTTAAACACCCAGAGGTTTCTAAGCGCGGACCCGGGGATCGAACCTGTGTTGCTTCGTGTCGTCTTGCTTACAATGCACGCACGTTGCCGCTGAGCTATCCTCCCAAGACTTTGGGTTGGCGGCTTTGGGGTTTATATATTTATAATGGATAAGGTTTTCTAAACATATAACAATGGGGGATTTCCCTGGTTCTATCATTGAATTTACATATAATAAGTCACACTGCAAAATGTACTCATCTCTGTGGGTATTCCCTGCTGCCATACCAAAGGGTAACATGTCCGTGATTACTGAACACCTTTTGGCCCGGAAGTAAACTAAAGGCGTAACGTAAAGAGAGAGTGCGTGTGCATGTGCATGTGTATGCGCACAAGCATATACTACCATCAGACTCCATTGATCTGTGGCATGCAGGTTATCAAGATGGCAACATGTTCATCTTCACCAGTAGCCAGTGGAGGAGCTAAAAGCCTAAATGACCACTTAAGAAAAGCTATTCAGTTTGCTTTGCCAGTGGCAGCAGGGCTCACCCCCACCTCCTCCTCTCCACACGTGCGTTTGTGTTTGGTGGAAGCAAGGGGTGGCATTTCAGTGGAAAGCATGTTGAAAAGCCCAAATCTGGCCCTGGGTGCCTGGTTTTGTTTGTGATGATAAATCTGACAATTTATGACCTTTTAGAAAATATTTGTTAAGATTAGTTAACTCCACCTGCTATACCGCGATAACCATGATTAACCGTCATTTGGCAAGAAGGTTATTGTACAGTCATAAAATTAATACCGTGACACCCCTAGCATCGACGGCACATTTAGCCATGGACTGTATTGCCAAGTTCATTGAATTTAGCGTGATTTCCAACAAATAATTTGTTGGACTTACAACACTAGGTTTTCTCAATCCTGTTATGTTATTCCTCGGATTACGTGGAGTTGGGGCAGAATAAGACACCTCAAGCTCTGAGTGCAAATGACTAATGTTCGTGAATAAATCAGGCGAGGTAGACACATTTTGTATTGTTGTGTGTGAGAACTGACCGGAAGTAGTGTTCCCAAATTTTAAAACAGCCTGATCGGAGGTTTTATCCTGTGTTTGAACAGTGTTATCTTGTACAGGAGCTGTGAATACATTGCCCAACATGACACTTTCAGTAAGTGATCTGTCAGTAGTATTTAATACCAGATCAGATGGTTCCACTTCAACTACAATCACAGAAACATCTGGTTCAGCAGAAATACCCTTATCTACAATAACATGGACCGGTGACGTAGTTTCGGGGGCAAGTGAGGATTGCGTTTTTGCCACCATGGATTCATTTACTTTCTTAACGCTCTCGATGGAATCTTTGCAAAACAGGCGAATATCAGCCTTTTCTGTCATTTTCATTGAACATTTACGTAGCTGAATGATTTTCTGAGTGAGCGGAGTAGAAAACATACGCCGTTTCCAGGGTATTGTTGGGACGTATCGGAGAGCTGCAGCCCATGAATCTTTCCATGCAGCGACAGTGAGCTTAAATTCGGCATGTCGGACTTCAGAGTCATTAGCACGCACTGCATCACTTTGCCTGCCAACAAGCAAGGCTGGTTAACTTCAAAGATTAGGGTGGCGGTGAGTAACGATTGCTGTCAAACTGCAGAAGCACTGTTCACGGCCGTTAGCTGATGATAAGTCAAAGGCAAATCAACAATGCTAGAGGGACAGCAGGAAGCACTGTTTGGCCGCAACGCTGCGACAAAACAGCAAAGCGGTCAAGCAGTACTTCGCCAATACTTGGCTCGGTGCGCGTGATGGTGTGCGCGCTGGCCAAATTTGTAGAATTCCACCCAAATGGGCGTGGTTTGGCAATCTGCAGAAGTTTACTGCCAAATCTTCACCATTTAAACCCAAACGTTCGTAGGCTTGAGTAATTGACACAATTCCACTTGGCAGGAAGCAGAGATTGTGGTCAAGCGGTACTTCGCCGGTACTTGGCTTGGTGTGCTCATTTAACCCGCTTTGATGCATTCCCTCCCCTGTCTTGCTTCCAGTCTTCACTGCTTTCACTGTGCTTACATCAGAATGTGTTGGGTATTCTAGAAGCGAGATGTGAGAGAGTGGGTGGTTGGAGGGAAGTACCAGCAATCCCAGGGGCTGTCTCCTTTACCTAATAAAATAAGAACTTTCTTATATCCAAGGCAGACTCGTCCCTCCTCTTCGACAGCTGCCAATAGCCTCATGACTAACCTGCAGTTGAGAATTATGTAAATGCAAGAGTACATCGTGCCTAAGAGTAGTTTTACTATTCCTACTGATCCCTTAGCTTTGTGGTTGAAAGTGGAAGCGGAGCCATTAAGCTTTTCAGCTCTCAGTGAGACTGAAGTATCCAGTCCTGACAGGGTGCTCAACGAATGCCCTAGAACTGAAATGAGGTATCCATTCATATCTGGGACTTCTCCAGATTCACCAGCCAGCTTAAACTCTGAAAGGTCTTATGCGTCTTTCTAAGATCGCAAGCCTTAGAAACTGCTTGTATTGTGAATGCATCTATGTGCAGATAGGCATTCCACAAGTCAATTCATTTGATTTCGTTTTTGTAGAGCGCCACCTCGCCCATAGGCCTCGGAGCGCTAAGGAAGTCTCTTGTTGTTGGAAGAATTGTCTTAAAGATTCTTCATCCTCAAAAATATCCATTATGTACTTAAGCGGTAAAAAAACAAGAATGCTTATTCCTCCTTAAAAATAACTGTAGGTAGGATAGCTGATCACATAACCTCTCTCTAAATCCACCCCGAAAGGAGAGTAGTCTCAGAGACAGAAATCATGCATAAGTTGCTTGTCTTTTTAGTTTGACCTAGTAAAGAATGTGTATGAAAAGGAGCATTCAGAGGCCTGCCCGCTAATGCTAGCCTAAAGCTTACAGAAAATTCTTGCCATGATCCACCAGATCCATAGCAAACATGTCCAGAGATGAGGTGGATTGGCCCTCCCCTTAACATTTCCTTACAAGCTTCCTGTTGGAGGCAAGCTATGAAGGGGACAATGTTTACTCATAATTCTCTCATAAACCTGGAAAGAGCTTGTCTCGATTAAGTAGTATTAACTTTAGCACAATAGCCACGTTAATCGCTACCCATTTGCCCTTATCCAGCGGAGTAGCAGTAATCACCTGATTCAAAGCTCTTAGAAGATAGTGGAGTTGATGCCATCTGAAACATAGTCAGGAACTAAAGGAACTTTATAATTCAACTCCATCCCCATCCCCTTGTGCACCAAAGGAGCTGTAAATCAATGATTATTCTTGAATGCTTCCATAAGCTAGGCATCATCGAAGAAACAGACTTCTTTAGCACGGTTGTGAATGCTTGACAAATCAAAGACAAAATGTTTGAAAGATCAAAACAAATCTCACTCTAAAAAAGCTCACAAATTATACTGGCTCAATCGATCAGGCATGTATTTTTGAGCATACATTGATAGATCGTAAAAAGATTTCCAATGCATCTTACCTTAGTGTTGCTTACATCTACAAATACAAAACCGACCGGTCAGGTGCCGGCATCTTGTGGTAAACTTAGCAATGTATCAATCGCCCCAAGTTCAAGTGCCCTTGCAGCACTAATTCAGATCACAGCCCCTTCAAGCTGACATCACAAGTCAAAACAATATGCTCCACCTATTCTCATAAGTTCGTAGACAGAGTAGCCAAACATACCCTGTCATTACCTACATCATAATTTACCCAACACAAAAACCAGGAAGATCAACACACATCACAAAAGTTTTCTTTACACAAAAAGGAGAAAATAATATATTTTGAAGAAAATAGCAATAGTTGGGAATATAACAAGTAGTTATATTTTTAGCATAATACTCAAAATAGAAGCTTACATTCACAAAAACATTGAGAACTTTTGCTAATAGAAGTGATAGCTAGAAAACATTGCATGCTTCAAATTTTTTGCTATAACTGCCAACTTCAATGTAATATTCCAGATTGCCTCGATCAATCAATTAATCCCTGTATTTGTTTTGTGTAGTTAAAGTTCCGTGTGGTTAATTCTAATGCGCTAATGTTCCATCTCTGATGTTTGATCGACGCACATGGGGTTCTGTTAGTGGGAAGAAAGGAATTGCTTCACTTTGAAATGCCAAACTTTTTGATCCGCCCATGTTCATATCATAAAAGCAAGCATGTTGCTCTGTGTTACTACACCAGATATGGACAAACTGGTGTCTGACGATTGTCCCAGAATATTGATATTACAGATGCGCTGTGGGTTATTGTCCCATTCTGGTTGAAAAACCCGTCCACGGGAAGATGGTTTGTATCCATGACAAACACACATCCCCAGAACAAAGCTCTATAAATTTGGGAATGCAAAAACATATTTCAGTACCCATTAAAAAAAAAAAAAAAAAAAAAAATATAATATATATATATATATATATATATATATATATATATATATATATATATATATATATATATATATATATATATATATCCACACACAGTACATAAATATGTTAATTAACAATTTACAATACAATTTACACGTACAATTTATAGTCTTTGCGTCAAATTGAACATTAATCCGGCACACAGTTATTCATCAAGCATACTGCACACATGTCAACTTTAGTTGCTTAAATATTATGTAAAACTATGCTTACATTTGCTGATTTACTATTGTCTCTATGTAAAATGAGCAACCGTCGGGAACAACAGATGTCAGTAATAAAAACATATCTTTCTTTTGTTCGGTTTCAGAATAGTGAATCTTATCAATTCTTTGTGGATACTCGACACATTCTGTCCTTCAAATTTGTTAGTACGGGTGATTCAAGGACAAATATAGACCCTCTATTATGTGTTTTCGGCCTGCCAAAGGAAGGTTTTGTTTTCGGGAACAAATGCCACAAAAATTCACAATATTACTTTCTACTTTCAATTACAAGCTGTGTAGTGAAACTAGTGAAATATTTTCAACTATTACACAACAAAATATTTAATTCCATTTTAACGGTCTCAAGGTGCTCTGCTCAACCCGGATATTGGCTACATCAGCACATGCAGCTAGGAGAGGTGCGGAACACGAACACAACACATGGATGTGTTTTTATGGCCACAACCAGTCAAGTGCCCTGGGGCATGCATGTATAGTTTGTTACAGATGCCCGGAAGGGAGTCCATCCAATTGCGGTGGGGGTGGGGTGCAAATCTGTCTGCCCATACGGTTCCTAGGTGGTGATTGAATAAGTGTTGAAAGAGTTTAACACGTGCCAGTAATTCTTCAATGTAAGGTCAAGAAACCCCATCACAACAAAACCTAAAAGTATAGCATCTGTACACATAGAAGCCATCGCCTCACTTTTCAAAAAACAGAATTTGAATGCACACCATGAGAACAGGCTTTTCCACCTATACAACCACTTCTGAAATTCTGTCCATGGATTAAACTATTTCACCCTTGGGACCCTGCCACCTATTGCAACATTACTGAATGAACCTACTTCCCAACACCGGATATTATTCACTACCCACTGCTAGTGCGGATAAAAAAAAAACACACAAACTCATTTCACAAATCATCTCAGATAGATGGTTACAACACAAAATGCAGATGGATGTGTATATATATGGATGAAAAGCAGTGGGTTGATAAATAGAGAGGGCACAGGCATACCAGAAAAGGGGGGGGCAAAGAGGCGATTCCCTGCAAGGCTGGTTGGACTGTTTCTCACAGGGCCAGAGGAGCGTGCAAAAAAAGAAAAAAAGAAAACAATCCTTAAAATTCCACCCTGCCTAGAATTAACAGAATTCTGAAAGGCTTGTAGGCTTCTCTGTAGATCTAGTCAAGCAATCAACTTGATTTCAGCAATGTTGCAGGCGCGCCTGGGTGGCCACCACATGTGGGCCTCCACAGTGAGACAGAAATGAGCATAGGGCACCCAAGCATTTTCATACTGCTCATCGGCAAAGTATGAATTTAAATGACATTCTGTTACGTGGGATGTCCATGTTGGCTAACACTCCGGCCCATAAACCTTTGGTCTATTGCGATACACAGTCACATACCACGAATCCTACTTGCCAAGGAAGTTAGACTTCATATCTTATTTGAGTTTTTCCTTACTTTGATTCTGTATGATTGCTTCTCCTCTGTTCTGGTGAGATTCTGGAGCCATTTTGAGTTTGATAAAAAAAAAAAAAGTGGTACTTACTTTTGGGCACAGTTGAATAACACGTACATAAGGATGTTACTTATTAGTAGAATAATACCATCACTGGTCAAATTTTCTGCACATAATAGTTAATGTCTTTTAATCATTTCCTGTGAAAGGCCGTGAGAATGTGGGCATCCGAGATAGCATAATTTTCACCCCTTTCCATGGCCCCATCTTAAAACTAAGTGTTTTGGAGGAAAGCGCCTCTGCTTCCTTAAAATCACAAATACATATTATAGGTTACTCTTACTCCATCACCATCTCAATCTCCCAAGATGACACGCCTCACAGTTCCCTCCGCTTCCATGAATTGAAGCATGCAGCAATACTTTACAAGAAAGTGCAAAATGTCAGCACAATACCTGCCAAGTCCTCTCAGCGTTGTTCACTGTGTTGTCCATGTTCAGACCACATAGCTACAATTACCATCAAGTACCGACACAACTTCTTGTCATGTCTTGCAGAGGATGCATGGCAAATAAATGTGAACTACCATGAACATGTGATTCAGGGCAATGGAAGGGGGTGAGTTACAAGAAATTAGTCAATGACCAAGGTGGGTAAGAGAAAAGGGGTTGCTGTCTGGTTAGGAATCGAGTAAAGAGATGGCTAACAGAGGTTTGAAAGTTAATTGTAAGGAAGCGGAGGATGAAGGGGCATCAAGGATGTGGTGCAAAGGAAGAACACCATAGGGTGATGTGTACGGAAAATAGGGTAAATGAGACAGAGGTATAAATCATGAAAAGTAGGACATTAGATTGAGTGACCGTTACAAAAGATCTATGCCTGACTTGCAAGCCAATGCAACTCCTTTTGGAACTGGCTCGACTCTTCTTGTTCCAACAAGGTGATGCATACTTGCATTAAGCACATGTTTCAGTTAAGACTCAGCTAAATGACTCGTCTTAATGCAACGCGACAGAGAAGTAATGGCCTTCAAACTTTACAATTAAATTCATCCTTGTTGCATGCTAAAATCCATACATTGTCAGCCCATTTGCTCAGCGTGGTGCACAGTGAGACCACACTGCGAGACTTGCCCTTGGTCTAAAGCGTACGGATCATATCTCTACAGCCCTGAAAGCTCTCCACTGGCTTCCAGTGGCTGCAAGGATCAAGTTCAAGACCCTCCGAGTTGTCCACAAGGCTTTCTGGGGCTGGGGACTATATTACATCCAACTCTCTCTTCCTAAGCACTTACCTTCTTGAGCTCTTTGCTCATCCACCACCAAGTCTCTGACGGTCAGCTTCTCCAGGCAGAGAGAGTGGAGGGTAGATCTCTCTCCTCGGCAGGTGCCTCCCTCTGGAACAGCCTCCCTGCCTCTCTCAAACTTGAGCAGGACCACTTAAAGTTCTGGAAGCAACTCGAGACCTTCCTTTTCACATCTGCTTTCTCTCTCCCTCTCTCCCCCCCTGATGTACTGGTCTGCTGCGCTAACTGATTACCTGGCGACCTTTCTGAACCTTAATGGGCACCATGCTGCTACTCTACCAGTAGCCCCTTGCAGAGCCTTACCACGCACTTTTGGACTGTATCTGCAACCCTACAGTCCCCTGCCTCCTTGCACTTACTCAGAGCCGCCCACCCCGGCAGCACATACTTGAGCTTTGCCTACTGCACTTCCCCCTCTGTCCGCCTGGCACTTCTCTCCCTTTCCCCATCTGAATGACACAAGGCCTAGTAAGATGGATTTTTTGTCCTCCTTTGTCTCCTCTTTATTGTCACGTCTAGAAAGAATTGTGTACAGGCGAATTATAAATGACTTACCATAGCATAATCCAGTGTTCAAGTCCCAAAATAAAATGGTTCGACTCATTAACATACCAATTGAATGTTGTTTCACCAGAAATTAGCATATGAGGCAGCCCTCTGAAAACAGTGGGGCTATTCCTGAAAACAGTGGGGCTAGTCCGTCCACACTCGTGTCCCCTCGACTTCAGTCCCGTCATAATGTTCGACTAATATCAACCATACAATAGTTCTTTTCATGTCAATCCACTTTTTATTTTTTTGTTGCATATATAGTTTACAAGAAACCTTAAACATAAGTAACATTAAAAAGAGAAATCCGTAAAAAAAAAGACGTAAATCCCACATAAAATAACAGAAAAATACAAGTCATATTCATAAAAAAAGAAGAATAAAGAATAAACATTCATTTGATACACACCTATGCCGCAGAATCTAATCTCATTAAACTCACATTACATGATTCCATGTTTTTCTTATGCAGTTCAGAAGAAAGGTTAGAAACGAATTCAGAGCTAAAAAAAACAAAGAAACGCTAGTACCCCACATGCACCTGCTGGCAAAACAAATTCCTGGACACTTCTAAAGTGTCAGCGATCTTCGCCTTATAACACTTAACACGTTCTTCCTCAAAATAAGGACACACAACCACCAAGTGCCTAAAGGTTTCCGAGGAATTAGGTGTTCCGCAGAACCTGCATTTGCTATTGGACGTATAAATACCATCCAAAAAAATAGGCTCCCTCCAATGCCTGATCCTCTCGTACAAAGGCAATTGGTTGAGCCTAAAACGCATGCAGGTCATACGTATGATTGAACAAGGAAATCGCTGAAGATATAACGGCAAACATTCTCTTGCATGATTAAAATTAGAGTAATCCACATAGGCAGGATAAGAGGAAATGGAGTCAACTGTCTCACTCCAATCATTCCTAAACAAAATGTTCTTAATGTGTCCCGGCCTTTGCAGCAAATTTTCTTGGGACACACCATTACAGACCAGTATTGAGCTCATCCTTTCTCTGAATTCTTCTATGGAGGGAACAGTACCAGCATGCATTGCTAAATGTAAATTCTCAGAATTTTTAGGGGGCTCAATCATTCTTCTATATAAAGAGAGTTGTCTCCAAACGTACCTAGCCTTAAGGGAATCCAGGCACAACTCGTGTCTAATGACCGCATTTGGAATGGCCATCGAGGGGCCCAGCACCTCCTTCCAGAGCTTCCCTTGAAGGATGTTTAAAGTGTTTCTCATATTGTGGCTACATAAATCCAGACCGTACAAGATGATAGATTCGAATTTGGCTAAATAATAACGCCTCACGGGCAGCAGAGAACATTTACAGGCATTATGCCTCAAAAACTTCAGTTGTACAGTCGGTATTTTAGCTTTATTGGCCAGAATGTTGTTCCAATATTCAATGCTAGCCTATTAAAGAGGTGATAGCCCAAATAAATTACGGTCTTGACCTGTTCCACGTTATCCAGTCCCATGGTCCAAACATATTGCTGGATCTTAGTTCTATGAGATAGAACCAAGACCTTGGACTTGGAGGCATTCGGCAGAAGATTATTATCCGCAGCATATTTAAAAAAACAGCTGCATTTTGACTCTCAGGCCTCGCAGAGTTCTATAGAGAAGTATAAAGTCGTCTGCAAAGGCCATCCACTCCAGCCTAACATTCCCCAACCTAGCGGGCGCAATGGAAGAACCCTGCCACAGTCCCTCCACAACGCACACGTATAGGTTGAAGGGTGTAGGTGCCAGAGTACACCCCTGTTTCACCCCAATGCAAGTATGTATCTCGGGGGATAAAGACTCATCCTCCGTCAAGCGAACTCGTATGGTGGTATGAGAGTGAAGAAGGGCAATCAATTGAACCAATTTACGGGGGATGTTCATAGAGAGCATTTTACGCCAAAGCCTGGACCTTATAACACCATCAAAAGCGCTAGTCATATCTAAAGAGGCTAGATACACATCCCCACCTGTGAATGTTTAATAAAATGTCTAAGATGTGATAGAATGGTCGCATTGAGTGAGGTGCCTAAATCCTCACAAACCCCACCTGAAACCGACTCAAGAGATTATGTCCCTTAATAACACAGTTGAGGTCCATTAAATGGAGGATACTGAAGACCTTGCTTGTTGCATCAATCAGTGCTATTGGTTGGTAATTAGTCATATCCAATTTATCCACTTTTTTGTGGATCGGTACAATGATAGATTATACCCAATTGGCAGGAACAGAATGGGACAAGAAGATATAGTCAAACACAGGCTTCAACAGCTCGGCCCATAGGCCTGGATCCTCTTTAAGAACAAATGCAGGAATGTCGTCTGGTCCCGGGGCCCGGGACAGCTTAAGACGACCAATCGCCCACACAATGTCCTCCCTATCACAGGTACATATGCCCTCAACAGGAGTACCCAGATCAAAGTCATCAGAGGCCTTAAAGTCCTCAGGTAGGGCATATTTGGTGGTATAGAATTCCACCCACTTGACAGATTCTATCGGGCAGTCCATACCGCCTTTACCATTACCCAATATCCTATTCACTGAGGACCAGAATTCGCCATCTTTACCCTTACATAGATTTTCTAGCATATTCTGTTAAAGCCTATGATAGGCATCCATCTTGAGAGATTTCACATAATTCTTGTGTCTCTGAAGGAGCTTATGCTTACACACCGCATACCCGGAAACCGTCAAGCCCAATCTACTCAGGGCAACCAATTCCTTTCTTTTGCGCATTTTAGATAGAAAGATTCTATCATCACTCACATAGGTCCTTTTACTAGTACTCACAGGGGAATATTGATCTCTAATTTGACGAGTACAGGCCAAGATTATATTATAGACAGAAACCTTACAGCCTTCCCTCAAGGCACACAGGAGCGACAGAAGCAAACTCCCTCAAAGACACAAGCGGGAGATGATTGAATTTAAGAATAATTTTCCTATTCCACACCACTCTCGTTCCCTTGCCAGTAGAATCCAAAACAGCCATGTCCGGTCTAATTAGAAGGGTAGGCATATCAACAAATAAGGACAAGGATAAAGGCAGGGGGTCGCCCAACTCAGAGGAAGTATGGCTCAAGTAACTGCAATTATTCCTGATGTCATTGGAAATAAAGATGAAATCGATCCTAGAGGTCAACTCCCCTCTGTGCCAGGTATGTTTACATGCATGAGAAAAGGGGGAAAGATCCAAAAGAGACATGTCCCAATCCCCCAGGAAAAGGTCCCATCGAATACCTCGTTTGATGTTGACATGTTGAGAGGTAGGAGTAGCCCCCATAGTATTCCACTGTGCACCATCTGCACAGAAGGAATTAAAATCACCTCCCAGAATAACTCGGTAGCCACATCCCCTCCGAATCCAATCATACAAACTAACGCACACATCATCCTCAATGGTTTAAAAAGTTACTCTAGTGGGGTTCCAATAAAGATTAATTAGCAAAATCGTTAGAAGACCTGACCTCTGCTTCAACTCGATTGCCAAAAGCCATTAAGTGCAACATACGATTTCCCATGAAAGGCCCAAATTGGAGTCTATAGCAATGGTAAGGCCCCCACTAGGACGCCCCCACGGGACTCCGAACAGCCGGACATGAAATAGTGTTAAAACCCTCCAATAATGGATTAGCCATGAGCATAGTCTCTTGAAACAGGTAGATTCTCGGAAGTCTACTTCCTACAGAGTTGAGCATGAATTTATGCAAATTAGTGCAAACACAAGTATTCCAAGAGATGATATCAATCTCAATTCTGTCATGCATGTCCCGATCCTTGCCTTATGCTCCCTAAAGTCTCAAGGGCCGACTGAATCCAGGACCAATCCTGACCATTACCCAAAATATTAGAGATAAGAGACAGCATTGTGCCAGAATCGCTCAATGGTACAGAGGTGTGACAGATTCCTTTAAAGCAAGAAATTGGTTTGCTTTAACAGCATTTTGTAGTTCCACTGTATCAAGTCCCATGATAAGGATTTTTCTGTTGATCCCACACCATAGTAGTAGCCATCACCGCGTGAAAATCACTAACCATTCTACAGTTATCAATTCTGGGCAGAGATATAGTATCTATATCATCTGTAGTTATTGTTCGAAGAAATGGAACCTTCTTAAAAACTGCCAGCAAAGCTGTCCAGCTTAGTTTTGTCCCTTTAGCAAGTTTGCCGTTAGGCACCCAACCAATGATTTTACCACCAGAGCAGGCAATTTCCTCAGCCTCCGGTTCCATGGCACCTTGTTCTTGATGACCCAAACTGGCCCCAGCACTAGAGGGGGTAACCCCCCCACGAAACTACACTATTAGCCCCAAGTTGCTCCTGAAGGCCCACAGTAACCCCCTCAATTATAGAGGTGCCCTGCCCGGCAACTTCAATAGGAGCAGGGGTGAGTCTGTGAGGAAATTCCCCATACCATTCACATGAGTCTCACCAGACACAATAGGCACAGAAGCAACTAAAGCATCGCTAATCTGCCATGGACCAGTTGAAGTACGAGTATGCATTGCACTAATCATTCTTCCAAAGGCTGTCATCTTGGTCACCTTGGTTTGGGGGACGATCAGTCAGCCTCACACCTTCAACCCCCCTCGGAACTCAATGAAATACCTGAACTCTCTGTATTGACATCACTAGAGACACCTGTACCTCTGACTGGTACAGAGTGGGCACCCATTCTCACTTCAGCGATCCCACCCTCCCCTGTCAAGTCGCCTGGGCTAGTATTAGCCATACACATATCATGTTGGTGTAATGGCTTTGAGGTTAGAATTTCTCCCTTCGTTTTTAGGTTGGGGCGTATTCTTTGTTTTTTTTTTTTAATGTGTTTGGACTTCCTCCTACGCTTTTTTCCTCTCGTTGGAAAATTCCTTGATAACTCTAAATCCTCTTAATTTCCTGTAGGAGGAGAAGTTAAATCAACTACTACTATTGCCTCTTGTTCAATTACCTGTTCGTTTAAAAGACCCACGGCCTCCACCAATGCCGACTAACTATCAGGAGCTATTTCCACCCGAACCTCGGGCAAAAATTCCAGAATAGTCTCTGAGATGTGACCCAGGGCCCCAATTCAAAGAGCCATTGTCTACAAAGGGAGCAATAGCCCTTGCTGAAAGAACATCCAGTATTGCTGGTACTTCTCATCCAAGATCATAAGTCTACAGTTATACTCATCTGGAATACACTTCCCCATGGATATGTTGTCACTAATTGGATTCGTGTTCTTAACAAGTCCCTCAAGAAAAGCCATATGTACCAATAGTTTAAATGCTGTTTGTTGTTCCGCCAGAATCCCACCCAAACTGTCCTCCGTATCGCCTAAAGTTTTAGCGCCAGGTTCAGACTAATATGTAAATTAGATAGAAGGGGGGAAATTAGCTCACCTATCCCCATCTCAATAATAAACTTTGTATTACATGAACAAGAACGGGTTTCAGAACCCCCCTCCAAGTTTGAACTTCTAGATGCAATGGGGACAGCAGTAACAGTCGTCATTATTGATAAACCATTCCGATGGTAAGGTACATCAAAAGTAGGAGGTATGTCAAGCTCAATAGTGTCCCGCAATAAATCCCTAGTAGAATTTGCAACCATATTGAATGAATCCTCTGAACAGTTTACCTGGGACCGATCTTGAGGACCAGCCTCTAAAGCAATCCTAATATTACTCCGGCAGCAATCTGCCCGCTGGATCAAGGCTTGACCTGTTTCCGGCAGGCATGAATGTCTATTGTTGGATATAGATTCATTGTTAACCCTTCCAAAAACAAACATCAGAAAGATCAGATGTAGAATTCAATTTAGGAGCACCCCTGTCGACAAGAGAACCCCCCCAAGCTTCTAACATCATGCAATTTTATGGAGCGTACAAAACCACCCACTTCACCATGTTTCCTAAAATTAACATTAGGCTGAGGGGTAGAAGCTTGTTTATTAATAATGCGCGTCACACCCAAGGGTAACAGGGTGCAGAAAATAGAAGGCATTCAGCTTGGTTACATGTGGTATAAGTACAAATTAAAGAATACAGACAAAATACAAGATATACAGATATGCAGGCAGAAGATGTACAGGCATATAGAATAATGTATAGTACAGGCTAATGTAATTTACAAGACAGTTAAAGTTATTTACAGTTGTGATACTGGGCTAAAGAAAGTTACTTATCGTTCTCTTTGAACCAGTTAATAAGATTCTGTCTGAATTTGGTGAATGTTTGGGCTGCTCTCGGTGGTGGTGGCAGGGAGTTCCACAGTTATGCTGATTTGACCGGGAAACTAGTGCCCCCAATAGTAGAAAGTTTGAATCGTGGCACAAGGCGACAGGTAGAGTTAACTGTTCTGGTGGGTCTGCTTGAGGATTTTCTCTTAATTATTTCTGTCAAGTAGCATGGTCCCTTATTATTTAAGCATTTGTGGATGAGAGATGCTGTTTTCAGTCGGATTTTATCGTGGGTGGATAGCCAATTGTGTTGCCTCCTAGTCTTAGAGATATGTTCTTTCCTTGTTATACTTAATGCAGCTTTGAGGGTATTGTTCTTGAGTATCTGTATTCTCTTAGTGATGTATTTGTCAGCTCCAATGTAGAGGGCGTTACAGTAGTCCAATTTGGACAGGATAAAGGCTCTGGCTAAGATCATACGGCTGTTAGGGGATAGGAATGGTTTGCCGGCTCTGATTAATTTGCAAGTATATGCAGTGGATGAAGCCAGAGTATTTACCTGTTTGGTGAATGTTAGAGTGGAGTCCAAGTAAAAAGCTAGAATTTGTACTTCTTTGGCAACTTTAATGGAATTCCCATCGATGGTGAAGGATAAATAATCAGGTCCTAATCTTTTAAGGTGTGAGGTAGTGCCAAGGATTATGAGCCCCGTTTTGTCATCATTCGGGCAGAGACCATGAGAGGCCATCCGTGCCGGATTGATGCTGTAGATTCTATTCACCATTGCCAAATCCTTATCATAACTCCCAGTAAGTGGTAAGAGGATCTGAGTATCTGCATAGTTAGTGTAGGTGATACTCAGATGGTCCAGATCATCAAAAAGGGGCTTGGTAAATACATTGTACAGGGTCGGAGAGACACATGATCCCTGGAGCACCACACAAGTAATGGGGATGGGGTCTGCTGCTGCTGAGGGAAAGAAGACTCTCATAGCCATGTTGCTGAGGAAGGACTGTATCCATACTATGGCCTACTTGGAGAAATGGGCTGCTGAATCCAAGTGGCTGCATAAGACCTTGTGGTCAACCAGGTCAAATGCAGCCGAGAGGTCAAGAAGGAGGAGTAGCGCTAGTTTTCCATTGTCTCCAGTTCGTCTATTTGTGCCTTGAGTTCAATTAATGCTGTTTCCTTGCCATGTTGTAGCCGGAAAACCAGATTGGCATGCTCCTAGGAGCGGGTTAAGTTCGAAGAAGTTCTGAATTTGGATGTTTGCTACCTTATCTAAAATGTTTAGAAGGAATGGCACTGTTGTGATGGGTCTGTAATTAGTCGGTATGGTGGGGTCTAGGGTTTGTTTCTTGAGGAGAAGGAGTACCCATGATTCTTTAAGGTTGCATGGGATGGTACCTGATGCGAAGGAGGCGTTAATACGTTTTGAGATGAAAGGTGCTTAGTCTCTGGCAGCGTCCTTAATTAATTGTGCTGGACATTCGTTGCCCTGGCAGTTTGAGGGTTTGAGTGCGAGTATGACCTTCTCAACCTCAATAGTGGAGACTTTAGAAAAACTGAAGCAGGTTAGATGTTTGAGGGGTGGCAAGGGTGTTTTGTTAGAGGAGGTCGATGTTGTTAAGGAGGCTTTCTTTAGTGCTATCTTATTTTGCAGATTAGAAACTTTATTGACGAGAGCATGCTGAATCTCGGAGCACCATGTTTTGTCTTTGACGTAATTATCTTGTACTGGAATAGGAGTTCCTAGTTCTTTTAGTATTGTGAATAGTTCTTTCATACTGGAATTAACTTGCAAGATTCTGCTATTATAAGTTTCCTGTTTCGCCAAGAGGATGTCTTTCTTGTATTGGGCTGATATATTCATTAAGTTTGTTTTGTTTTCTACAGAGGGGAGTAGTCTCCACACAGTTTCACATTTTCTCTTATCTAATCTTAGGCTTTTCAAGTGTGGGGTAAAACAGGTGTTAAGGTGGTTTTTAGGTTTGCTATTTCTCAGTTTTAATGGGGCAATATCATCAAGAGTGGTGGTCATGGCTTTGTTGTATTCATCAACTAATAGGTTAGGGTCCATATTGTTGTGTAGAGCGTGGAGATTAGAAAGGATACGGGGAAGGAGTTTATCTAGTGTAATGTTCTTTTTAGTTTCTAGTTAGTATAGGGTGGGGGCGTGTAGTGTTGACTTAGCGGTAGGCCTTTTAGTTGTTAACGTAAATGCCAGAAGGTGGTGGTCAGTCCAGATTTATGGGGAGATGGCAGTGATTGATACGTTACAATTGTGATCCGCCACCCAATCAAGAATTCTCCTTTTGTCATGGGTTGGTGTGTTCACTTTCTGGATGAAACAGAGTTCTGCTAGTATGTTGGCTACAGTGATTGCATGTTTGTCTTTCGTGTTGTTGAATCCCAGATTGAGATCTCCCAACAGTAAGGTTTGTGAGGTATTCTTTAAGTTATCCGACAGAATAGTGGAGATATCTTCATTGAAGGTACCAATGGGGCTAGGCAGTCTATATATAAGATGGATATTCAAAGTTTGGGAGTTGGTGATGGATAATTTGACTGACAAGGATTTGCATGATTTTATGTGAGGCGAAGGGGCTAATCTCATGGAGAGATTAAATTTGGCGATGATAGCTAAGCCTCCTCCTCGTGATTCGCGTCTATCGGCTCTCAAGGAAGTGTAATCATCAGGGACTGCTAGGATGAGGGCAGGACCTGCTACATTGTGTAACCAAGATTTCGTGATGGCTAGGAAGTGGTAGTTTTCTGCTAAGATAATGTCAGCCATTTCTGTTGCGTGTAACACTTATGATCTTGCATTTATTAAGGCCTCTTTAAGGTCAGGTGCTGAGTTATCTAGAGGGGGTGGGGGGAAGGATGCTGGAGGTAGCTGCGGCTGCATATACGCCAGTAGGTGGCTTGGATGTTTGTGCTTTGGACTGGGCGTTAAGATTAAAAGTGGTCTTTTTTGTTGTTAGTTTATTGGATAAACTTGTTCTTTGGTAGTCTAGGATGGTCACATATCTGGCCAGGGTTCAAACAATTTCAGCAAACGCGCATGAAGTCTAGAGTTTCTGTGCGCAGTGTTGCAAGGGGTATATTGGTTGGGCAGTCCCTGGGGAGGGCTAGATTTATTTGAAGGTGGTTTGGGTGTCAGAGTGATGGGACTGGTTGCAGTTAGTGCTATGGTCGAGGATGTCAGCATTGTGGTGGTAGTATGAGTAGGTGATATGTATGTGGGATGACTTGAGAGGCTAGTTATTACCACTAGGCTGAGTAAGGGGCCTAAAGAAAGTGTTTAGCGGAGTGGTGTACATGAGGTTACAAGTCAGAAGGGGTGCAATGTAGCAGTAAGGTGTGGTGTTAGTTACTCAGTGCGGCTAAGTAGTCAAATCCGGCAACATGGAAGGTTAGGTATACATTAGTTGTGGGCTAGTCCAATATAGGCAAGTACAGTTGAACTCAGTGGGCTGATCTGATTTGGGCAAATGCAATAGACCTCAGTAGGCTAGTCTGATATAGGCAGATACAATAGAACTCAGTAGGCTAGTCCAATCTAGGCACATACAGTTGAACTCAGTAGGCTAGTCCGATATAGGCACATACAGTTGAACTCAGTAGGCTAGCCCGAAATAGGCAAATGCAATAGACCTCAGTAGGCTAGTTCGATAAGCAAGTTGAATTTAGTGGGCTAATCCCACATAGGCTAATACATTGGACTTAGTCAGCTAGATAATTGTGTCTATTTTGGCACAGAAGTGACACAAATGTGTTTAGTTAGCAGGGTGCATGCAACATTGGTCTATAAAAAGCTGTTGCAGTTGGGCAGAATAGTAGCACATAGTATTGGTCTGGATAGGTCCAAGTTTGGGCACAAGAGAGCCCTACACTCTGGGGCTAAAAGCAATTACAACTTAGCAGAAAGGACGTGTCATACAGAATTCAGTAGGAGCACCATAGCCATATGTGGCACACTTATGGGTTGGTTAGCATAGATCATAAGTGTGTTAAACATTGAACAAGGATTTATGAGCAGGCATGGTTTATAGACAGAAGTTTTGGTCATACAACATCAGTAATGTTGACATGGAATAAACAGATTGTATGTTGGCGGGATGGAATGCATTCATACAGTGACTAAAAACAGGCGAGGGGCTGGGCATGGATCGCACAGTTGGCTATACTCACTCGCGTGTGTGCAGGAAGTGTTCCAATTGTTCGTAGTGTTTCAAGGATTAAGTTCAAGGCGATGAGGGCAGTCACATAGGTAGATCTGCGTGCGCCGTGGTGTGAACAGGGGTAAACAGGGCCTTAAACTGGCCTTTAATGTGGCCGGCTCTTCCGCCAGCCAGCAGATGTGGGGGTTGAGGAGGACAACATTGCCTAGCAACGCTTGTGAGGCCAAGCCTCGCTTTGGCGCTGCATCAATGCGATTCTGGGATAATTATAGATGCTAGGATGTGCCAAAGGCAGTGGAAGGTGCTACAGGTGAGCAGGGGTTGATACTCAAATGAGCTGTGGCCTCACCATGGCAAGCGTGCTGGGCACAGTAGTGGCATCAGCGCGGATGCGCTTGGGCACAAGGTTGTTCTGCAGATTTCGTAGGTCGCCGATCGGACTGCAGGCTGCTTGAGATGATGGCTTCTGCAGGGGTGGGGGCTCCTGCCCTCTCCACCCAGGTGAAGGATCTCGTGGCAAAAGAAGCATGAAACCTGACTATTTTCCTTACTAGTGGGGCAGCTAGAGCCACTTCAGCTTCTTGAAGACACTCTGCACCAGTCAATTCCAGAAGCCCCACACCAGTAGGAACATTTGCCAGCATATCCACTTCCTCTATGTTGGTTGACTGACTATCCAAAAAGAGGTCACCCAAAGCCTGGCAGGGTGGCGTTGGATTAATCAGGCTGTAACTGTAATTAGAGTTTTATCCTCTATTCCATTCACTACCGAACCTTCCGTCGGCAAACTTGTCCTTTCTCCGGAATGGAGCAAAAACAATTGCCTCCCTGTTTTCTCCACGTTAGGGGCCGACTTAACCCCTGTCCGTTTCACAGTTAGTGGCTCCAAAACCACTGCTTAAAGCAGGCATAATTTAAAAGAGGAAAAAACAAACCATCAAAGCAAAAAGAATAAAATAAAATAATAAATAAATCGCTCCGGGCCACACAGGCAAAGTAATAGAAAAACAACTAAGCAGGTCTTCATGGCAAATCCTCTAGTTCAAAGCCATACAAATGTTCCTTGGTAAGTAATAAGACCACAGTGAGTCCTATTTAGCGTGAGAGGCAGTTCAACATGTCTTGGGAGTAATCCAAAAGCACTTCAAAGTCCAACGGAACATGCAGCTCAAAGGCCGAAGGCCCGCAGCTGCCGCACAACAAGGAAGGAGACGCTGAAGAAGAACAGTGGGTAGCACAGTAGAATAAGCGGCTCAAAGGCCAGAAGCCTGCAGTCGCCGCACAATACAACAAACACCCGCACGGGAGGAGCTAATAAAAGGCAAACAATTCAGGGGCACTTGGTCGTTGCTTTTCCCATATAGTTAATTTCCTAAAAAATATACCATTGTCCTGGTATAAAAAGTCCACACTGGAGAGCCGTACCACAACTCCCAAATGGTCCAGGACCGAGCGTGGAGCATTAATGGCAAATAATAACAAAGTCAATGAGATCAGACGTAATCTTACTGAGTAAAAAATAAAAAGCAGCAAAAAAGCAGCCTTAGCCTCCGCAGTCAGCGCAGACTGCAATGACTGCCTACCCACTCAAGGTCCACACTCAGCGGCCCGCTCTGTAGTGTGTTAAGGTTATAATCTGTTAATAGCTCCACCTCCAGTAGAAACAGGAAAAAGACTTGGAATCGCTGCAATGATAGCATGCTTTTTTATTTTTTATTTGTATTTGGTTGAAACAACCTTTTACAAAAAGAAAACACAACATATTTCTTACAACAATCACATATTACAGAAATTATTCAATTACAAAATATGCCACAAGACAAAGTACAATAGAATGGAAAACAATCTGAAAGTCTAGAATTTTATAAAATGTCCATATCAAAAACACAGATAACATAAAATTGTGACATCACTCTAGATCTTACAAGGGACCAATATCACTAAATTAAGAAATGGAGAAGGAGGAAAATCTAACACAACCTTGAAAAAAGAAAAGAAGATGGTCAATCAAAATATTACAACTGGCAAGTACCTGTACCACTGCAATTGTTAGGGAATGAGAGTCACCAGCAATTAACCAATCGCAGAACATTTCTGGTATAAAGTTCTCTTTTTGATAAGGCCAAATCTTGCAAACAATCGAAATCTGGCTTGCCAGGTTCCTTGACGTTCCATCAAACGATGTCTCAATGTTTGATCTTTCGGATTAGAACACCCATCGCCCAGATTTGTCTCTAGATCACCTTTACCTCTCTGTGCCAGAAACTCACCTGTTCTTGCAATATCGAACCGAACTAAGGAAATTGTTCCTCATTTTCCAATAAGGGAATTTTACTAAGTATCTTGTAATATAACCTAGATTCTTCTCCTCTACCATGAACTGATGTGTTCTTCCTCTAGCACGCATAATTTATATTGTTTCAATCCAATCCATTTCCTCCAGAGCTTTTTTGGCCTTGCAGGGGTTTTGAATTAAAGTTTCCAGGTCAGTATTTGCCCGAGATAATTCGCTCAAGAGTCAAGACCCGGTGGCCAGCAGCAGAGCGATGAGGACGTGAGACCCAGGAGCTCCTGCAACCATGGCAAAAATCCTGCAAAAACAGCCTTACTCAAGTGGCAAAAGCAAAAGATACACATATCCTTCAGAAGAGAATTATCCCGCGTGCCAGTGGACGGAACTTTGGCCCAAAACGCGCTCCCCTGAACGAGTTCGGAGCTGCAGAAAGGAGCCAAGCAGACAAAATGGCCACGCACCCGGCACACTGAAGTCCTCCCACTCCCAAATTCTCTGCGCTGAGGCATGAGCGCAAGCCCACCTCTATTATGCCGAGGCGAAGGGACAGCAGGACAAAGCACACGCACAGCCTGCCGGAATCGCCTGACTGACGGGGAGAAGTGGAAGACAGCCCGCCTGGCACCGAAGCGGGCATACGAGCATAGGTGCCTCGCGAGGGAGGCTTGGGACAAGAGGGAACCACCAAAGCACGGACGCTGCCTGCACCAGCGAAGGGGGACCCCCCTAAGAGGAAGATCCCATGCCGGCCTGCTGCGCTGGCCCAGAAGCAGCGAACAGAGCTCCCAAACAGCCCAGCGGGTGCACGACACATTGTACACCCATAGCAAGCGACGACACGGACATAGACACCTAACTATCGATACCCACGATGGGCAAGGAAAAAAAACCAAAAGGCTGACCTCCCAGAGTCGGCTCGAACAATACACCTCCCCGACAGCAAACAGCCAGCAGGAAAACGCTCAACCAGACACCATGGCGGGAACAGAAGGGACACTATCGCTTAAAGACATCATGGCGGCCATAGCTGACTTGCGCGCCTTCATGGAGCAGAAAATTGACGGCATCAGCATGGACATCTCCCTCTTTCGACACGATCTCCAAAAGCTGTCGTTGCGCACCGGGGAGGCAGAGCAACGCATATCTGGTGCGGAAGACGGAATAAGGAATGTATATCAACAACTGGCCAGAGTCATGACCCGCCTTAAAACCATGGAGGAGAGAATAGACGAGAGTGAGGGGAGATCCAGGCGCAATAATGTCAGAATCCTGGGGCTTCCTGAAAAAGCAGAGGGCCCGAACATGGAGCTATTTCTGGAGGCAGTGGCTCTCAGACATGATCAGGGAAAAAACGTTCTCTAACTTCTTCTCAATTGAGCGCGCCCACCGTGTACCGATGGGCCGCCCGGTACCTGGCGCCCCTCCGCGTACAGTGATAGCCAAATTGTTGAACTGTCGTGATCATGACGCACTGCTCCAGTCCTCAAGAGCAAAGGGCACCCTCACTTACAACGGATTCAAAATAGCACTCTTTCGGGACTACACCAGGGAAGTACAGAAAGATAGACAATCTTTTGACCATCTCAAAAAGCAATTGCAATCCCTAAATGTGAAATACGGCCTAATGTTCCCCGCTCAACTCAAGATATACTATAAAGGCACAACGGTCCATTTCACAGATGCCAAAGAAGCGTGGAAATGGGCAGATCAACACAGAGGAGAACGACTGGATTGCGGCAAGAGGCAACAGAAACACAAACAGAACACCCAGAGCCCGGCCGAGGCCTCAACCACCAGAGCAACAACCGCCGGCACCGGGAATTGTACCACAACTGCAGGAATGACTGCACTGCGACCGGAGGCATGATTAAGCAGAAACACACGACACCCTGTAGTACAGGACCTAAGGTACTGTACGTAACTACACTGTCGAACACATGACCTTGTTAACCACGAAGTAACACATAGTTAAGCGGCCAGGCCACACGGAAGTCCCCCCCCCTTCCACTGGTATGATATCCCAGGGTTCCCACTGACACTCGTCACGAACCGGCACATCGGGAAACACCCATAAGTCTACGTGCCAGTTGCCCTAATGAAGCTGCCGTTTGCGGAGGTTAGCGGCCGACAGCACTAGTGGTGCTACCCCCAGCCGCACTCGGTTGGGGGGACATCATCTAGACCTAAACTAAGTTCAGTGCATGTAAGGTGTCCAGTTGACACCGGAGGTTCTTATGTTCGGGTGACCGATGCTTCTAGTTGGGAGGCGTATGGGGAGGGGGGTAAAGGGTTTGTTAAGTTTAGCAGCAGACGGGACCAATCAATCACAATACACATCATGGCTAGGTAAGCTAGCCATACCCCAGGGGCTCAAGACCGCCCGGCGTACATCGCCATCTATAGCAGCGGACGCCTCTCCCACCACACGCAAATATGGCTGCACATAGCACCACCACAAACGCTTGCAGAACACTCAGGCTCATGACATGGAATGTCAACGGCCTTAGCAATGCGATCAAGCGCCGACTGGTATGCCAATTCCTAAAGAGACGAGAGTCGGATATTGTATTTCTGTCTGAGACCCATCTTGCGGGCACAGAATGCACCCTTTTTAAACGCACGAATTATAAGCTGGCACTCCACTCAGGCTTCACGATGGGCTCAAGGGGAGTCATGATACTGGTACACAAAAACCTGCCCTTCCATCTCGTCTCAGTGTCCCATGACACCGGCGGCAGATACGTTTACGCGAGAGGTACGTTATGGGACCAATCGATAGCGTTAATTGCCATCTATGCACCCCCAACCTTACTAGAGCCACCTCTCTTGGATATTGCCCACCTGATCACAAATGACACTTCTAACCACATGGTGCTGGGAGGAGACTTCAATGAAGTCATGAACGTCACCCTGGACCGCTCACATTTGCGTAATAGAAACCCTGACATATATACCAGGATTGCAACTTTCACTAATGCACTTGGCCTGTGTGATATATGGAGAGAACTCCACCCAGAAACGAGAGAATACTCCTTCCACTCCGGGGCCCATGCCTCGCTCTCCAGGCTAGACTACTTTTTTACTCCATCAACCGACCTACACAGGGCACAAGAAATAAACATGCTCCCCAGGGGTAACTCTGACCACTTCCAGCTGGAGCTAAAACTCACAACATCCAGACCGCTCCCGCCACCGAGCTGGAGACTGAATACTTACTACCTGGGTGACCCTGAGTTAGTAGATAGGCTCCAAGAGACCACCAGCACATATTCTGAGCTAAATACACAGACTTCATCGAACCCAGACGCGCTGTGGGAGGCCTACAAGACAATACTAAGGGGTGAGCTGATATCTTGGACAACTGCAAAAATGAAAACCCACCTAAAGTAAGGCACTTGAAGCCGAACAGCAAGTGAAACTGGCGGAGGAAAAGCATATACGCAAGGATATGCCGGACAGGACACAAATCATAAGCTACTCCTGGCACAGAAAAGGCTCCAGAATATAGAAATGGACAATGCTAGACAAGCGCATACCGCAATGCGTGCACAAATCTATGAAACAGGGGACAAGGCTGGCAAAATGCTGGCATGGCTGGAACTGAGAGAGCTAGGACAAAGCCATGTTCAACGACTAGAAACAGGAGGGCCAAACACATGCGTGTCAGACCAGGACATAATGCAGGGCTTTGCGGAATACTATGCTGAACTCCATAGGGAACCTACGACGCAAATGGACACCACAGTTATGGAGGAAATCGACATCCCCACCTTAGATGAAGCACAGCAGGAGCTCCTGGAGCGGGAGATTACAGAAGATGAGGTCCTAAGTGCCATTTCCGGCCTCCAAACAGGCAAGTCCCCAGGGCCCAATGGCTTCCCAGTTGAACTATGGCAGAAGGTGGGGGCTAACGTGGTTGCCCCTCACCTGTTACGGATGTATCAACATGCGCGCAAAAAAGGCACTCTCCCTCCAGATCTGCGAGAAGCAACAATCATAGTCATACCCAAATCTGGAAAACTCCCTGAAAGCTGCAGCTCATACAGGCCAATTTCACTCATCAACGGCGAAAGCATAATACTAGCAAAACTACTAGCAGACCGCCTACAGAAGGTTATCCCTTCCCTGATCCACCCGGACCAATGCGGCTTCATGCCACAAAGATCAACACGCATGAACCTCCATAGACTATTCTCAGCCCTGGAAAGAGCCGATGGCATACAAGGCCCCCTAGCCCTACTAGCAATCGATTTTGAAAAAGGCCTTCGATTCAGTGAGATGGGAGTCTATTTGGGACATAATGTGCTGCATGTGCTTCGGCGAGAATTTCATGAGCTAGGTGCGACTATTATACAAACGCCCACTGGCCAGGACCAGAGTGAATGGTGTCCGATCGGACCCTTTTAGTCTAGGGAGAGGTACAAGGCAAGGCTGCCCTTTATCGGCCCTAATCTTTGCAATCGCAATTGAGCCACTGGCGATCCTCCTGCGACACTCTCTGACCTGGGAGGGCTTCCGTTGGTCTAATACATGGGAAGATGGAGTATCGCTCTACGCTGATGACCTGCTTATTTATCTAAAAGATCCAGACAATTCCTGCCCCAATATCATGCAAATGCTGGAACAATACGGGGCATTCAGTGGCCTACGTGTGAACTGGGCCAAGTCCATCCTATTTCCAATAAAAGGTGTCTCGGTGGCAAACCCATCGACCGGCCCCTATCAGATTGCAATAGACCAGTTTCAATATCTGGGGATACACATTTCGAAACAACTCGATGACTACACAGCTTTGAATCTTTCCCCCCTGGTTACAAGTTTCGCAGAGGACACTCGTCACTGGAGCTCCTTGCCCAACGCTGTTCAAGATGATCACCCTCCCCAATTTTTTTTACATACTGCTAAATGCTCCACTATATATCCCATATCGAGAATGTCGCAAACTAGACTGCACCCTCCGGAAGCTGATATAAGGAGGAGGGCACCCGCGGATTGCCCTCTCTACTCTCCAGAGGTCCATCTGGGAGGGGGGGGGGGGGGGGAAATCGGGCTTCCCAGACTGCAATCATACTACTGGGTCAGTCAGATGGCGGTGGTGAACGAAATGCTTCATGGGGACACAAATCTGCCACACATTAAAGGGATCACTTACATTAGTACAACAACCCCGATAGAGCACCTATACGGGGGTCTAAGCCTTACACAAAAAGAAGACATGACAACGCATATTGTGAGAATCTGGAAGGAAACCTATCAATATCTAGGGTGGGAAGGGAAACTGACATTGGCCCAACCCCTGTGGAACAACCACTACCTTCCCGAAATACAAAAACTGCCTAGATGGCCTGAGTGGGTCCAGCGAGGAATCACCAGAATCGGAGATGTGGTACGGGAGGACAATCTGGCATCATTTGCGACACTACAGGCAGAGTTTTTCCTCCCTGCCACAGAAAGGTACCACTACATTCAACTGAAACACGCTTGGGGCGCCCTCCAACAGGACATACGAGACATGCCAGAAAGCTCCCCTCTAGAGCGGAACATAGTGTCTGACCGAGTGGAACGGAAAGTCACCTCGACAATGTACAACGTGATAACTTCCTTTGCAACACCAGAACTAACCAGCCTGAAAACCAAGTGGGAACGAGATGTTGGACCGCTTCAACCAGAAGATTGGGTGGAGGCCCCGATGTACCCACGCGAGGTAGCCATCTCCTCAAGACTCAGACTGGTCCAATTGAAAATCCTACACCGCACCTTTTATCCGAGAGTGGCTCTCTTCCGCTGGGGCAGGTCCTCGGTCACGCGTTGCCTTCGCTGCAAGCAGGAGGAGGGCACCTTCTTCCACATCATATGGCAATGCAGCAACATTTAGCAGCTTTGGCGGAGATGCTGCGACAAACTGTCCGGCGTTATAGCTAACACGATACAAAGGTGCCCAAAACAACTGCTTCTAGGGACTCCGGTGAAACTGACCTCTCCCGCTATGAGAAATTGCTCTGGTCGACTGCAACAGCGATACTTAGGCGGAACATTGCGTAACTGTGGGGCTCCGAACGAACTCCTAGCTACGATCAATGGGTCACGATTGTGGACATTTGCGCTGCAACGGAACACCAGGTGTACAAGGCGAGAGGCTGCCCGCAAAAAGCGAACAAGATATTGAATCTGTGGGAGGTGGCCGCCTAACTACCAGAAGCGTCGCCACAGTGATGGAGACAGTGCGAGGCTCTGTAACACAGGGCAGACTGAGCCTGATCTGCAAGACTACATTATATGCTTTTCCGAATGTTGATGGATGGTCCGTTGGACTGGGGTCCCTGATGCTGAGTTCTTAGAAGGTTCATTGGTTTTTGTTTGTCTCTCTCTCTGTCCCCTTTCTTCCCTTCCCGCCCCGCCACCTGGATGTGTTCATTTTAGTAATGTCCCACGTTTCCCCCCCCCCCTGTAATGTAGAGAGACGATTGTAATGTGTTTATTCATGCCTTTAAAAAACAAAAACATTTATGAAAAAAAAGGGTCAAGACCCACCCTTCCAGTTTTTCTAATATCTCTTAACCACCCATCTCGAGATGCGCTCTGATATCACCATAAAGAGAGTCCTCTTGTGCATCAATGATGAGCCTGAATAGTGATTCGTTTGCAGCCCGCTAGGGCTTTTAAAGAACTTAACCCTAATTCAAATCTAACGAACTCCATCAAGAGGCTCATGGGGAGATTAAGGACTTTCTTCCAAACCAATCCCTCCCATTTCTGACAATCTGTGTGCCATAAATAGGGTTTGGTTTCCAGTCCGTAGAGTATTACCGGGATAACCGTAGCCTTGTAGAATTTAATCAATGGTAGAATTGAGAATCTGCAATATTTTAATGAGATTTTTTTCATCTGTGCTGATAGTTGTAGAATTTTGTTTTGCAGATCTTTCTCAACCTTGCACATAGCGGGGGAGTCATAGATTTTAAAGCCTAAATATATAAATAAAAATTTCCTCCCTGCTTCCCAGTCTTCTCCGACATGACGTTGAGAGCAACACCATTTGGAGCTGTTGAGAGACCCTTCCGGAAACCAGTTTGGTGTTTGGAGAGAATCTTAGACTCCTTTGCCCATTTTTCCACTTCACCCAAACGAATTTTCATGAAGATATTTGCATCAATATCTAAGAGGGCAATCGGGCGGTAATTTATTGGTACCGTTGATCGCCCCCCCCTTGAAGAGTGGAATCATTATAGCAATGACAGCATACACACTCGAGGCCCACACTCTGCGGCCTGTTCTGCGGTGTCTTAAGGTTATTATCTGTTGATAGCTCCACCTCCAGTAGAAACAGGAAAAAGACTTTGAATCACTGCAATGACTGCATACACACTCGAGATCCACACTCCTGTCAATCCATTATTGTGTGCAAAATAAATTATAACAAATTGTAACAAATGTAATATTACATCTGGCATCTGTTTTACTTTAACCCCTCCCCATGCTCACCGCAGATACCATTGGTTGTATTGACGGGGGCAGACGCTCAGCTACGAATGATACTTAGGAACCACTGGGAACCGGCTGTGGTAGCAACAATGGGTGATATTTGGCAGGAGGGCTCAAGTATTACTTTTGAGGGGCTGCGGGAAGAAACTGGGTTGCACGAGGGTCAGTACATTACGTATCAGAGTGGTACAGAGGATTAAGAGAACATGGCCTGAAACTGTGCTGGAGGAAGAATTAGACGTGATATATGCCATAGCTGAGGGGGGTCACAAGATTTCTAGACTGTATGAAATGTTGATGTCTAAAGTGGGGAAGGAGGTCACGCAGTTGAGACTCGACTGGTAAATGGAGGTCGGGCCCCAATGGGAGATGGGATGTGGGAACAATATGATGTGGGAACAACAGGGCCTATATGACGCCTTGGAGGATATTGAGGTTTGAAAATGCAGGGCGGCAGGCATGCCCCAAGTGTGATGAGGAGAACGCGGGCATGGTGCATATGTTCTGATCATGCCCGATCATATAGAGCGATTCTGGAGGGGAGTGAAAGAGAAACTGGAAGAGAAAGGGGTCAAGATTGTAGTGGATACAGTGTGGGCCTGTCTGCTGGGGGGGTTCCCCAGACCACAGAAGCTCAGGCATGTAAGTAAGCTGAGGGATCTGGCTTATGTGCTCGCAAAAAGAAGGATTGCCATGGGATGGAAGTCATGCCATGTGCCAAAGATAGAGGTGTGGTGGAAAGACTTGCAAAAATGGGCGGAAGCCGAAACCATGGCATGGCAAGAAGCGAGTAGCGCGGGGGGGTGAGGGGGGAGAATGAGTCCCTGATGGCCTGGAAATCACTGATAGCCAAACTGTTTGGGTCATTAGCTGACCCGGTTGAGCCTGTAGAGGAGGGGACCGAACCGCAGGATGCGGAAACTGAAGATTTGATGCAATAGACTCGTAAAGGGGGGTGGGATAGGCGAGTAGTGGTTAGAAGTTAAGAAAGTGTAATGAAACTGTTGGTACATGCACGGTTTGTTTGGTTTGTATTGTTTGGTTGTAAAATTTAATAAAATCTTTAAAAAAAAAAAACGAGTAAAGGAATACATTCTTCATTTGCCCCCACCAAGAAGGAAGCCACGAGAAAACATTTGGAAACACATTGTTCCCCAATTTTAAGCAGATGACTAGAACCTTTATCTGCTATTATAAGACCACCACTAGGTCGGCCCCTTTTTCCAGCTTGGGCTGCAAGTGTGCAAGCATAGCCTTCCCAAAAACGTTTCACTGTAGACCAAGATTCTTGGATAAGAATAAAATCGTATTGAGTCAAAACAAACATCAATCTCTCATTGTTCATTAAATTAAAACAGCCTCTTGAATAAATACCCGTTTACCTGGTTGGTTGCGACCACTTCTAAGACGTCCTTTAATAGAAGCGCTGTTATTTCTTCTAGAAGGATCCGCTGATGTTCCTCTGAGTGGACCCTTTGTCTCGGGGGGTGGTCGCGAGGACGTTTAATTAGTTCTATGCAGTAGCTCCCCGCTACCATGGACAGCACCCATATGTCCAAGGTGATACCCTCCCATGCGTGGGCATCCTCCTACTGGAGATGCATGGGAGGGTACCTGGAGCGGAATGTCACTTGCTCTGAAGTGGGGTGCCACCTCGAGCTGGGCCCATGCCCAGATTACCACGGCCTCTACATTGTCCTCGTTGATATCCTTGAAAGTATTGTCCTTGGCTGTTGCCATAGGAACCTTGGCCTTTATTGTATCCTGATCCCCTCTTAGAATTTTGGCCCTGAAAGCGGCAAAAATTACTGTTACATCTTTGCCCCGTGGGCTTGTTTGTGAGATGACCTAAGGATTTTAGAGTGTCATACTCATCCTTTGCTGTCTTAAGTGCGTCTTCTACAGCTTTGCCGAACAGCACATCAGGTTTCACTGGCATATTTATTAGGGTGTCCTGTGTTTCTGGCCTGAAGCCTGACTGGCGAAGCCATGCGTGCCTCTTTATAATAGTGCCCTCTGCGATGACTCTCCCTGCATTGTCAGCCGCGTCAAAATTTGTCTTGAGGAGACAAGTAGATACAGTGATGCCACCTGAGCTAGTTGAGATTTAAGTGGCTCAGGTACGGATGAGAGTAACGCGGAAACTTCCTCCCACTTATGGCAGTTGTAACTTGGCAAAAGTGTAGCATTGTTAGCAATTTTTGTCTGGTAGGCTGCGGAAGAGGCGACCTATCTGCCCATTGCATATATCTTCTTGCTCTCCTTATCTGGTGGAGTCTCGGAGGAAGAAAGGGATGTGCCTGCTCTCTTGTGGTGCTAAAAATCAAAGAGTCTGGTTTTAACTGGCCTATTATGTATAAGGGGTCTGAAGGTGCAAGCATGAATAGTTTTTCCACACGCAGGTTAACGGCCTGTGTGAGATTAGGTGCCTCCAAAGAAGGTTGAATTCTACGTTGCACAGATTTTAGCAGTGGGATAAACTGCCCTACTGTCTTCTTGTCTCCCAATAAGTCTCTGTCTTCCTGTACCTCCTGTGTGTCAATACAGAAGTGTTCCGCTGCTTTGGCTAAGACTTCGTTGAGGAGGGGTTGATTGTCTACAGGGGAATCTACCACTGAAGGGTCCTGATTAATAAGAGAATCTATGGAATACATGTTCGCCTCCTGGTCTGCGTGTGGGTCCTCATCGTCCCCATAATAAAGTTTGCTTGAATCATCATCAATAAGTTGAGAGTCAGATGTTTCCACAAATGAAAGATCATCTTGGTCTTCTGGATCTATTTGCCCTGTGCGGGGCCATCAGAGCGAGCCCTCTTAGTAGGGGGTTGAGAGGCAGAGGGTTGAGAGCCAGAAGGGGCTGAGGTGTGAGTTGTGGATTCAAAACTATGGAGGTAATCTGGATTTTTCTCAAAGAAATTCGCCATAAAGGTCATTCTTCGCTTAACTATCGATATCCTGTGAAGACCATTCCATTGAACTTGGAATAAGAATGTTGGGACTACCCATATCTTCATTAGTAGGAGGTAAAAGCTTAGGCCTAGAGTCCTTAGGTTTCTTTATGGCTTTGGACAAAATTCCCTTTTGTGAAGATCTGTCCCTAGTTGGACTAATAAAAACCTATGAAATTCAAAGAAAAAAAACTTTGTTAAAGGGACATTATGGTTGCAAGCAAAATCGAAAAACCTCAGAAATTTGCCAGTTATGTTAAGCTAAACAACGCTAACTCGCGCCACCACAGTGCACTGCTAAGACTAACACCCAGGACAAAGATGACATCACAAATGTCATTGATGACATCAATGATGACATCACATGTGAAATACATTTTGATGAAAAGTCCCTACAAGGAGATGTGTTTATATTGTTGGTAACAAGATGTCAGGGGTGATCGGGATACCTATCACAAACTACTTAATCTATTAAAGAATGTACGCATCTAATATCATTGTATTGGAGTGTTGTCGTTAATACAGAAACCTAATCATAAATAAACATAGGCAATGACTGCAGCATGCACCATAGAAGTATACTATTTATAATCTTGTAATTTTGGATTGTACAATAATGAATGCTACCGTATCAGAGTTTTGAGTAATATTAAACATGTAATAACTAGCTAACAATTCAAGACTTACAGCACTTGTGCTGGTACAAACAATACATATGAAGAACAACAATGCATACAAGTCAGAGGCACATACAGGGAAACTAAAGTAAAGAAGAAAGTAACTGCATCATCAGATAATGTTAATGACATTAAAGTTTATCTTCATGTATACAAATGATTTGTGTGTTTGAGGCCTGCTCATTTCCCCATGTATGTGCACCATGATCTGAGACCAAACCCTAAGGAAAGTACTCAAAGAACATATGACAAGGTTAACGTCTAGATATATAGCACCCTTTACAATTTTATTATTCTGACTGCCAGTGAACAAAACCACCTGGCCTATATATGTCAATACACAAAAACAAGTGGCCCAGATATGTGATGTCATCAATGACATTTGTGATGTCATCTTTGATGTCCTGGGTGTTAGCGCGAGTTATGCTTGTTTAGCTTACCACAACTGGCGAATTTCTGGGGTTTTTCGATTTTACTTGAAACCATAACATCCCTTTAA
Organism: Ambystoma mexicanum; assembly: GCF_040938575.1. NCBI lineage: Eukaryota > Metazoa > Chordata > Amphibia > Caudata > Ambystomatidae > Ambystoma > Ambystoma mexicanum. The sequence goes on from NC_090937.1 coordinate 1,107,748,941, forward strand.
CAAAGTTTTTTCTTGAATTTCATAGGTTTTTATTAGTCCAACATAACCACAACGTCCCTTTAACAAAGTTTTTTCAGTGAATTTCATAGGTTTTTACCAGTTCATGCCATTTTCTTACAACTTACTAATATCATACTTACCCAATATAGCAATGTTTCTGTCCAATTTACAAAGTGTCACCTTAAATCTCTTCCATTTCCCACCTTCTGGAATCATTTTTAACACTTCCATACACTTTTCGCAACTATTTCAACTAGTTGTGCATCCGTAGACATCTACGAACATCTGACTTCATAGCAGACCTTCCGGACAGTGCAACATGACCACACATTGGCGCGTGGCATGATGACTTTCAACTTCAAAATTTCCCTTGCACAGCTCCAACACCTATTCCTACTCATTATCCATTAACAATCTAGTACACAGTACATACTTGTAGCAAAACTGCTATTTATCTTAAAATGGCATTAGCTAATGCCATCCCTCCTCCCCAAGAGCCACCACCACTGCTGTAATCAAGAAGCATGAAAAACACTGCCCCCTACCTTACAAATAACACACGCGCAACATTTTCCCTTGTCCACCTAACCCTCCATATTAGTGTTTGGTTCCTCTTCCCTCATTTCCCTCCCCACCTTTCGTTCTCAGCTCTCCTGCCAAAAAAGAATACATCCATAAACAACAAAAGACATCTTCCTTTAGGAACCACCTTTCACAGTAATAAAATAGAACTAAAAAAATACAGACTCCATCTACTTTATATATTTCTCAGTAAAGTACATAGACTCAATAATATTTTCCAACATTTCCATTTGCATTGTGTTTTATGCTAATGGGAATATTGTGGCATTCATCCTCCGTTCCAGGGAATGGAACGGTGGATAGTGGCCAGCAGCCCAAGCGAAGCGAGGGTGTATAACGAGGACTCTGGCCCATTATCCCCCCCCCATTCCAGCCCCTGAAATGGGGGATCAAGGCCATAAGCACCCCCTAGCTTCCCAAAGCACAAACCTGGGGTGCTAAAAAAGAGGATTTTTCTTCCTACACCGGGACGCCAGAGGCGTCCCGGTGTAGGAAGGAAAATCCTTTTCCAAGATGCCCACCATGGCAGCCTGCAGAAGGCAAAAAGAGAACCTTATGACCATATTACCACGAGCATATTTTCTTCCCTTTCAGATCTATCCTAATTTCAAATAACTTTACCACAAAGCCAGTCCCAGGTGGACATGGCCACTTTAATTCTATGTTTTGTCCCTTGTGGTCATGGCCCGTTATCAGATTGTCCGGATCATGACCTTATTCCATGACCCAGACAATCTGGCCACTGCCCATGGCCACAGGCTACCCCTCAGTCACTAAAGGTATACCGCTATTTTTTGTAGCTACATTATGACAATAATAAAAAAACTGGCACATTTGCAAAACCATGCTTGTAGGTCTTTGCCAATGATCCTTACTCAAGTTTGGTGGAAATCCACCCATGTTTTATTTTTTCAAAAGTGTCAAATGTATGCACATACAATCATCATTTAACCTAGCCCCCACTTGACAAAATCCATTCAGACTTTACGAAAACATCTATATCTAGATCTATAATCCTTTTGCAAACCTTTGTGTAGATTTGTCAAATGACACCACATTTATAAGCCTTTACATTATTTTGGGACCCCCCTCTAATTTTGCCCCCTCATGAGAGAATCCCACCAAACAGTGCATACTCACTCAGAATCAGCTCAGGAATATATATGCAGAATTTCATGCAGTTCCGTTAAGTGGTGCCAAAGTTATAAGCCATCCAAGAACTGCATTTCACCACCCTGTAATGCTGAGGTGTCTGCGAACTTTCCAGGACTGTTCGCGAACATCCAAACTGTTCGCGGACTTTCGCGGGATACAACGCCTGTTTTTTTGCTTCTTGCAGTCATATCCCATCCCATCCTCATCACCCCTCACCTCCCCAGAGATTATTTGTAAATTTGACAAGTGTAATGTTGTGTTTAATAAGTTTTTACCGTGATGTACGCAGACATCGGCTGCTGTCCGCGAATCCAAGATGGCGGCGTTTCCCAAAATCTGACGCACTTCACACTCTTCACCATCCAATCAGCAAGCAGATTAACCAATCGGTCTCCTGTCCGCGTACCGGACATAGATATCACACATTTGTTGTGACCTACTTTTTGGTCGTTGAAAAAAAAAAGACTGGATGAAATTTTCACCAAATTTACAAAAGCATGCTTTCGGGACCAAGCCGCTGCTCCTGCCGCATATTTGGTGAAAATCCGTCTAGCGGTTAGGGCTGTAGGCGTGAGCAAAGTTTTTTCCCCATTCAGTCTGAGAAAAAAATAAATTTTGGGACCTCCCCTATAACTTTGCCCCCGCCTGGACCAAACCTCAAAAAACTTTGCAAGAAAATTCAGAGTGGGCCATATACTTTTTTTGCAAAGTGGTAGCAGCCGTGGAGTTATGGTTAAGTTGCTAAACCCATAGGAAGACCACTTTTTCTGCAGCTTTTAACTTCGCTCCCCCTGGAGGAATCCTCAAACTTTGCTAAAAAAGTATATGGTACGCTCTGAATTTTTTGCAAGGGGGTGGGGAGGTATAGGAGGGATCCCAATATTTTTTTTTCTTCCATAGACTGAATGGCTGAAAACTTTGCGCACGGCTACAGGCAGAAAGGTTGGACCGATTTGCGTGCTTTTGTGTGTTTGGTGGAAATACGACCAGTACTTGTATTGCAAAGAACTGAAATATACATCTCAAAAAAATGTTGATATCTGGGTCCACTGCGTGGACCCATTTTCCTGTTCGCTACGTGAACAGAAGGCTCATTGGCTTGCAGTTCACTGTGCTGTCGGCGAACTTTGGACACGGCCGGTGGTTGGTTGGAGGGAAGCGTGCTGTGCGTCAAAGTGTTTGGCAAATGCCGCCATGGTGTATCGGAGAACAGTGCAGCGCCGAAAGGGACTGCCAAACAATGTATGGCATGAGGTGGTGGGAAGAAGGGATGGAAAGGGGGAGGGAAAGAAAAGTGGTACATCAGAGATATGTTTTTATTAGGTGGAAGAAGACGATGGTGTGCCTGCAGTATATGTGCGTACTGTGCCAATTCGGCGGTCCCTGCACAGGCGACTACCATGTGTGGTGAATGCAGTCAGTCTTCGTTACGGCACGATAGCTCGTGCTGCAACCTCTTACCGTGCGGACTGGTGGTACCTGAATAGCAGACGTGGAGTGTATTGCAAAACATATTACACCATGTGCTGGTGGGAAGAAGGGATGGAAAGGGTGGGGGAGTGAGGTGATCATCTGAGATATGTCAATAGGTGGACAAAGACTATGTGCCTGCAGTGTCCTTGCATACAGCGCCAATTTGCGGGTCTCTGCACAGCCAACGCCCATGTGTGCTGCATGCAGGCAGGCTTTGTTACAACACGATATCTGGTGCGGAAACCTCTTTCCGTGGAGACTGGTGGGGGCTCAATTGCAGAAGGGGAGTGCATTGCACATGACATGCACATTGTAAAATAGCGTGTACTGCGGTGTGATGTGTTAGGCAGAAACCTGTGCAGTTCCCTCTGGGGCCACTGCAAAAGATTTAAGACTACAGGTGTTTGGCAGTAAACCCACTTGGTAGCAGTCTGTACCACACAGATTCACTTGGTAGCTGTGGCTGAGCAGTCAGACTTCCCTCAAGTAGAGTTAGGCAGTATACAGAGTATTCACAATAGGTCAAGAGAACACAGTAGAACAGTAAACACTGACCAGGGCTTGGTGTAAAAGAGATATAATTATTTATTTAAAACCACATCTAGAAAAACACACTGGCACTAATAGTAAGCAATTCAAAAACACGGTCACTAAAAGATATACACTCCCTTAAAAGAATTAGACAAGTCTTAAGTAAAGCCGCACTTATTTTCAGACAGTGGTGAGCGCTTAACGTAGATGGCACTCTAATAGTTCGTTTTAAAAAGGGAGAGAAAAGCAGAGAACAAGTTGAAACAGATCCCAACACTTTTACCAGAACATATCAAGAGAGGAAGGCAAAGTAAAACCGTGAAGTTAGAGTTCAAGCGTACGGATCCACTTTCAGGGGATCCAGACGAAATTTGTCCAAGGTCACACGGTTGCAGTGCACAAAAGTCTTGTAAAGGTTCAAAAAGGAGTTGGACCACAGAAAGGGACCAGTTAGATGGTCAAAGCGGCCAGCCCAGTCCAGAACGTTAAAGGGTTATTATTACCCTGTTGCAATCTTTAGAAAGGGAGGCCTGGCGGACACGGTACCTTAAAGTGGTGAGACCGCTCCAGCGGGGCAGTTGTTCCTGGCAGCGGATGCAAGTCGGTGCTTCGTCCGGGGGAAGAGAGGATCTCGTCGTGGAGGAAGACAGGAGTCTGTTGCACTGCCAGGGAAGAAACCAGCCGCAGAGTTCTCAGGTACAAGGAGCGGTCCGGTGATTCGCGGTTCAGTGGTGAGGGGCTATCCGGCTGCCGGGGTGCTTGGCACAGGCAGTTCGACCACAAACCGGGCTGGGGTGCGAAGAAAGAAAGGTAAACTGGTTGTGCCCACCAGTCAGGGGAAGAAGCCTCTCCAGCCGGGAGATCTTCTCTGTCGTCGGGAAGTGGTGAGTCGGTTCTGCAGGGCTCCACCGGTGGTGTCGTCGTGGTAGGTCGGCTCAGCATCTCCCTTGTCGGAATCTCAGGTCCTGTGGCGACTTCTGAAGTTCCAGTCCCCAAAGCCCTGCTTTTATCCTGAAAACCCCCATTCACTCAGCCGAGCTGTCACTCAAACATACTAAGTGGTTGGGCCAATCACACAAGAGTGCGACTTGAGTTACCAAGGTAACTCAGTCCAGGGTGCCTAAACCCCCGCCCACACCCCCTGTGGTACCCAGACAGATTGGCACCACTTTTGGAGGCTTCTGTGGAGAAGCCCGCCAAAAAGTGGAACAAAGGGCTCGACTTGGGTTGGAGTCACAGAAGAGAACACAAACGCCATTTTAGAATCGAGTCTTGGCAAAAAATACCAACCGGAGAATTAATATTAATTAAATAAACCGGTGGTATGTTCGAGGCTATGAGAATTAAATGATTAAAGTTGGTAGCCTCGAACAATGGGAAAATCCCATAGGAAAATATTCGCAGTCGAATATAACAAGTAGTTTCCACTGCCACCAGCCAAAACTCGATCAGGGGGGACGGAGACGTGCCCCCTCGACTAACAGACCCCGGGGCAATCGAATTGCCCCGGCTAGTACGTCCACAATATGATGGTTTGTACTGGTTTCTGTTAATAATTAGGGACTAGCAAAGCCAATGGTGACTTTACATGCCCTGGGAGACAGTAGTCAGTCCCAGGGTATGGAGTCTATGGTGGGGTGTCACTATGACACCCCTGTGTTATTGCACGGAGGGTGCTGTGTAACACATCGTAAAAACACAGGAGACCCTATGGAGTAAAGGACCGCATAGCCCATAAAACACATTCACAGTCAAAGGAATACCATAAATCATGTCCAAGAGTGGGAGGAATAGAGTCTCACTATTGGCAGGAGGAAAACAACAAACTCCAGAAATCCAGCAAAGCTGCTGGGGGACTCACTAGGTTAGGAAATTCAGCTTAAAGAGAGAATCCTCCCTAACATGATGCATGGATGGAGGCCTTGCAGCGACAACTATGTGCCGTGGTTGGAACTGGGTTTCACATTGTTCCCTTCTGTATGTGGTTCATCAGCATTGCATAGATGGTTGATTCCATGGGGTGGTGCTTCTTAGCACATCCTACAGTGTTTACTCCATGGCTGCAGGTACTGGAGTGAACAGTTGTGCAGTGGTTATAATACTGACAGTATCGAAGAGGGTAGGGTTAAAGTGCACCTTGTATGTGCATGGATACTGCAGTGTGTGAAGTGGGCGCAATTCTTCAATAGTGTGCACATAGAAGTGGATACGGGCTAGACTGCATATTGCATACAATTGTGTAGTGTCCATTGCGCAGAGTGGTGACTATTGTACTGCAGTGTGACGTATTGCTTTTGTGTACTGAGTGCTGGGAGACGTACTATATGAATGAAAGTGGGTATGGGTGCCGGAGGCTGTTTTATGTTGCCATGCATAGCTGTATTACGGTGTGGAGGTTGGGTAGTAGTGGCGGTGGCTGTGGTACGTGTGTGCAGTGTGGTACGTGAGCACATGATGCCATGCATGGCTGAATTACGTTGCAGTGGGCGTGGGCAAGGCCTAGACTATTGGGTGCATGGCCAAAGGCCATAGGGCATACACCCAATAGTCTAGGCCTTGCCCACACCCACTGCAGCAATGCAGTTTAGACTGCATCTGTCAGAGACTCCTCACCTTTACAGAATGGTTGTGGAGCACATTGTAGACTTGATAGAGCACCAGAAGTCAGCTAACATGCATATACTGTTGGATGGTTCGGTTGGCAGTAACACCATTGTATGTGAATGAGAGTGGGTAGGGGTGCCGGAGGCTGTGTTAAGTTTGTAGATTCTGGTAGAAGGTGAATCTTTCTATGCATAGCTGTACAACGGTGCAGAGCTTGGTTAGGAGTGCCGGTGGCTGTGGTACGTGTGTGGATTGTGGTACTTCGTGACATGTTGTCATGCATGGCTAGATTACATTGCAGTGGGTATGGCCAAAGCCTAGACTATTGGGTGCATGGCCAAAGGCTGTAGGCCATGCACCTGAAAGCCCAGCCCTCCCCCACACCAACCGCAGCAATACAGTTTTGACTTCATTTCTCAGAGGGTGGTCAGCTTCACAGAATGGTTGTGGAGCACATTTTACTCTTCATAGAGTCCCGGAAGTGTGCTGACATGCAAACATTGTTGGTTCCATGGGTGCGGTCATTGCTAGAACATCCTACGGTTTCTGGTGTATGGCTGCAGATTTTGCAGTGAAAAGTCTTGCAGTGTGCCCACTGGATGCAGTGTTGGAACACTGCCAGTATAGAAGAGGGTAGGGTTGAAGTGAATCTTCTATGTGCTTGGATAGTCTGGTTTGTGTAGCTTCCTGGGAGTAGGCCCAATGTTGTGAAGATTGTGCGGTTTGTTTGGCAGTGACATACAACTTTGTGCCTTGATGGGGGGAAGGGGGGGAAGGGGTGGCAGAGGCAGTGGTAAGTTTGTGGAATCTGCCAACTGTTACATGTTTCCATGCATCGCTGTGTTATGGTGTCGGGGTTGGGTAGAAGTGCTGCTGGCTATGTTATGTTTGTGGTTTATAGCCACATGTTCTCGTGCATGGCTCCATTATGTTGTCATGGGTGTCAGCAGGCAATACACTTGTGTGCATGGTCAAAGGCATGATGGGTGCCACTCTGGCTAATTTTGGATGCTGAAATATTGCTTTTTTTCTCCACATCTTTGTACGGAAGGTGCTTTGGAAGCACACTTGACGTGTACTCGGGGTGTTGAGCGGTAAATATGGAGTGCTGTACAGAAATGACAGTGTTGGATGCAGACTTCTTGGCTGTGATTGCTGCATGCATGCGTGAATATTTCACCGTCCTCAATGAGGGAGTGCTGGAAGAAGAACAGTGGAGAGGGGAGGACTGTCCCTGCTTTACTGGGGTGTAGCCCTTGCTCTAGCTGGGAAAGCGCACGCGCCACATCCTGCCATTTTCAGCATGAAGGGCATGGGAATGGAACTGTGGGCATTATGGAATCAGGTGTCTAAGGTGTGGTTCACAGGAAGGAGCGGTACTACTTTCTCCTAATACTCTGTGTAATGAGGTTGGAGGACATGGAGAGATGCACAGTGCTGATCGTGGGTGATACATTTGTACAAGATCTGCACAGGTATTGCTGCTAATTTCGGGTTGGAAGGAGTGCGCATTTTGTGGGCCAGTCTCGATGCGTGCAGTTTTGGTGGGATGGTTCGCCTTTGCAGATATGTGGCCTCTATCGTTACTGGTGAAGTTGTCATGGTGCATTATGGAGGTCTACATTTGGGTTATATGTCGTGTGGATGTTTGCCCGGTCACCTAAAGACGTTGATGAATGCAGTCATGCAGATTATTCCCACTGCCAAGGTCATTTTCTCACCCATTCCCCCAAGAGGAGTATGGGACATGCTGTCATGATGCCTACCCCCGGGCATCCGGACCAAGCCCATCAGCCCCGGGAGCAGGCATCCAGGTGCTTACTAAAAACCCAGCAGCCCCGGCTAGGGGCTGTCTGGGTACAGTCCTGGCGCCATAGGCGCCAGGCTCATGTACATTACTTACCTCATGCAGACAATGCTGCAATGAAGTCAAGCCAACGTGAGGCCTGAATGGGACTACTTTACTTCAGGGACTATTTTTTACTCGGGTGTGGTTCTGGGGGAACTTCTTACCTGGGACTACTTTGAACGCTATTTAAACCACGCCCGAACAGCAGCACATGCTTCGCGTTATTCTGCATCCAGCAGCGTAACGCTCACTGTGCCTGCAGTCAGCATCCAGTCTTCTGCCACGCCCGCCTCGAATCCAGAGCTCCTAGAAAAAGAGGAAAGAAGGAAAGGTTAGAACACAGACTTTATTTTAATTCCTTACCTGATTCCGGATCCATGACGTCTTCGAACATGGAAAGGACATTATTTTGCAAGTGTCGCATCGCCAGCTGCAGCGCTGCGCCATACTCACCAGTCCTCACAGCAATTTTCGATCCGGCGCTGCCTCCATCATTTTCCTCGCCAAACTCCAGCATCTAGGGGACAAAAGAAATATAAGGTGAGCCGAGAGAGCCAACAAATACAATCTCTTTTTACCACCACAGACTTACCTGATTTACCACCGGAGGCATTGTTCTTGAACATCCCGCAACTTCTTACGCCGCACCTGTACGGAGAGAGAAAACAAGATAAATATACGCATCTTTTACCGGACAGTGTTGGGTAATACAGACTCTTACCTGAACGCCATCAGCTGCCACAAGACAATCTTCTCTTGGACCCAGCTGCAACACAAGGAGGGAATCGGACAAGAGTGAACAGCGAACATATTGAACTCTTTGGACTTTATACTTACGGGTTCTCGCCAAGAACCTCAGAGTCAATATTCATCCGGAACTCTTCCAACGCCTTGGAACCAGTGAAGTAACTGGTATCTACGCGCCCCTGCATTCCACGCAGGATGGAGAGCTCATCCTTCAAAAACATAAGGAGAATACTTCTACGGGTCAAGCAGACAAGATTAGGCGGGCCAGTCCAGTCTGTCATCTCTGCACTACGCTTCACGTTGGAGGAGACCACAGCTGTCCAGGTCCGATCGACACCCCTGTGGGAGCCAGGTGAGCGTAACACATGCAGGTGTAATTTATTCCCAGCCACAGCTCAGAAGATGTCTTATGAACAGAGGCATGCCTGCATTTATGTGCACTGATGGGATGTTCTCCACCCACTATATGAGAGCATGAATTTCCAAAATAGACGCTGCTTTCATGCAAATGGCATTTTTTTTAACGCTATTGGCATTACTATTTTCTTGTACACTGTGCACGAAGCGTTGCCCAGAATTCGGTAATAATTGGAGGAAAAGCAATCAAAGTCATACAAAGAGAAAAAAAACATAAAAGGTGGTTTGCAAGCACGTAAAAAAAAAATAAAGAAAAAAAAGCGGACCACTAAAGACGTAATCGCATACCCTGTTTCCCACTCCTCCCCTTCACCCTTCTCCCTACACGTGCCACATCCAGCCATTTTCAGGATGGGAGCCATGGAAATGGGACTGTGGAGCCTAAGACACTGCTCAATAAGGTTTGTGGTTGTGGTGTGTACGTAAAAACTATGGCAGAAGGTCTCTTTGTACAAAGCAGTGCAGAAGTCTATGGTGCAAGTGTACAAGGTAATGGGCAAGCCTCCTGGGTGTATGCATGAACTGTATGTACTTGTTTGAAGTTCGTAACATGCATGCAGTGCTGTTTTTGAGCCACCATTTTTGAAAAATGTGAAGTAAGTGGGGTACTACGAAAAAAACAAAACAACCTGTGCAGTGTACAAAGTAAGTGGCAGGCATTCTACTGTTATGAATGCATTCTGTGTATGATACCATATGATGTGCAATTGTATGCTATGCCATTCGTAATGCGCCTATAAACACGTTTAGCAAAGTGCAACGAGGCAAGGGCATGGAAACAGAGGGGAGACAGAGACAACGAACCTACTAGGCCAGATGGGACTTAGATCGCCCAAGTGCATGGGTGAGGGGGAGGGGAAGGTGCAATACATGGGAAGAACAAATGACAATAAGTAAAAATACGGCCGATTGTGGCAAGTGCAAGGATAAGTGTACACATCAGGTGGAGGAGGAATTGTTAGGATACAGAAAACAGTCCCCAAGTGCGGGGTTTGCTAGAAAGGCAGTGCAGGGGTTCGCCTGGCGGGGGAGGTGGCATGGGCCCGACATCACAGAGTCGACAAATAACCAGTGCATAATCAGTTTACACCAGGCAGTCAGCAGAGGAGAGGAGGACAAAAAGCAGATGCAAAGAGAAAGTCTGTACTTTGGGAGCGCACGTGCCACAATCTGTGATTCTCACCATGCTGGCCAATGGACACGGGACTGTGGGGATTATCCAATCAGGTACTGTGGGTGTGATTCACAGGAAGGGGCAGTCATACTGCTGTACATTACTCTGCGTATTGAGGCTGGCTGACATGAAGAAACGCGTTGTGTTGACTTTGGGTGATTCCTTTGTGATAGATCTGCACAAGTATGCCCTTAAAAGACACTTTGATGGCAATTTCGGTTTGGAAGGAGTGGATGCATTGTGTGGGATGCGGTCTATGAGCGCAATTTCTCCGATATGCATGCACTTTGCAAAGACCTGGCCAATTTTGCTACTGTCGATGTTATCGTCATCCACTATGGCGGCATGCACATGGGTTACATGTCTTGTTTAGGTTTGTTCCTTCGACTGAAGAGGTTGCTTTTCTCATCCATAACACCATGAAGTGTATGGGACAATGCTCATGGATGTTGCTCTGACCCAGAAGCAGGAAGGTGTCTCATCAACAGAAGTATGTACACTTTTTTGTCCGCTGGTGGGATGTTCTTTTGTAACAATGACCTCATTAGTTGTGGAAATGCAGAGTTTTTCCAAGCAAATGGCTCTTCGTTGTCGCCCACTGGTAAGGAACAAGTTACTTACCTGTAACTGTTGTTCTCCAGCGTGGGTCTGGCATGGATTCACATGCTCATGAATATTCCCCGTCAGGCTGGGAATCCTCGGTAAAGAAAAAATCAGTATCAGTTTCGTTTCTGATCTGTCTTTCTTAGTAGTAACCAATCACTGATCTATGTGTCATACTGCCCCCAGCCAATGACTGCCCTCTACCCAAGCCCCTCCCCTGGCAGCCATCCTCAGATTTGGTAGCACGTAAAGTGGCAGTATGACCAAGTGAAGAGCCGCAGAGGGGAAGGAGGGAGGGTTTGCATGTGAATCCATGCCAGACCCATGCTGGAGAACAGTTACAGGTAAGTAACTTGTTCCTTCTCCAGCATGGGGTCTGGCATGGATTCACATGCTCATGAATATAAGAATACATAGCAGTATACACTTGCACAACCACGGCAGGTGGCAACAGGCTCAACATTAAGCAATACAACTCAACATTAAGCATCTCTTACCTCCTCACCAGGCTCACCTTAAGCGTACAGGTTGCGCAGCACTGCTTGGCCGACCCTGGACTCTGGAGTCCCGATCGACGCAGTAGAATCTTGTGAAGGTGTGCGTCTGTTACGGAGAATTCTCTGCAAAGGCTAATTTCCCAAACCTAGCGACTCCCCCAACAGCTTTGCTGGATTTTTGGGGTTTATTTTTTTATCCTGCTAAGAGTGAGACTCTTTTCCTCCCACTCTTAGACATGATTTGAGGTGTTCCTTTGACTTTGTATGTGTTCTATGGGCTATGGGGTCCTTTTCCCCATAGGGTTTCATGTGTTTTTGATATGTGGGTTACACAGCACCCTCTGTGCCGTAACCCCGGGGTGTCGTAGCGACCCCCAAACATAGACTCCATACCCTGGGACTGACTACCGTCTCCCAGGGCATGTAAAGTCACCATTGGCTTTACTAGTCTCAAATTGTGAACAGAACCAGTACAAACCATCATATTGTGGATGTACTGGTCGGGGCAATTCGATTGCCCCGGGGTCTGTTCGAGGGGGCACTGTCCAGTCCCCCCGACCGAGTTTTGGCTGGTGGCAGTGGTCGACTGCGAATATATTCCTATGGGATTCTCCCATTGTTCGAGGCTACCACTTTTTAAAATAGCCTCGAACATACCGCCGGTTTATTAAATTAATATTAATTCACCGGTTGATATTTTTTGCCAAAACTTGGTTCCAAAATGGCGTTTGTGTTCGCTTCTGTCACTCTAACCCAAGTCGGGCCCTTTGTTCCACTTTTTGGTGGGCTTCTCCACAGAAGCCTCCAAAAGTGGTGCCACAAGGGTATGGGAGGGGGGATTTAGGCACCCTGGACTGAGTTGCCGAGGCAACTCAAGTCGCACTCTTGTGTGATTGACCCAAGTGGTGAGCCTCCCGGCTCACCACTTAGCATGTTTGAGTGACAGCTAGGCTGAATGAATGGGGGTTTTCTGCATAAAAGCAGGGCTTTGGGGACTGGAACTTCAGAAGTCGCCACAGGACCTAAAGAATCCGAGGAGGGAGAAGCCGAGCTGACCTGCAACGACGACACCACTGGTGGAGCCCTGCTGAACCGTCTCACCACTTTTCCCGACGACAGAGGAGATCTCCAGCCCAGAGAGTCTTCTTCCTTTGACTGGTGGGGATAACCAGTTTGCCCGTCTTTTCGCCTTCCTGGACCATCTCGTGGCCGCCTTGCCCGTGCCAAGCACCCCGGCAACCAGAATACCATGGTTTACCACTACCTCGAAGAAAAGGGTGGTACCTTGTAACCGGGAAACTCAGCGGCTGGTTTCTTCCCTGGCAGCGCAACGACCTCCAGCTTTCCTCCACGTCGAGATCTCCTCTTCCTCTGGACGAAAAACCGACTTGCACCCGCTGCCAGGAACAACTGCCCCTGCTGGAGCGTTCTTCCCATTTTCAGGTACTGTGTCCCACCGGCTTCCCTTGCGACAGATCGTTCGGGGTGACAGTAAATCCTCGACTTTCTAACCTGGGCTAGCCTGGGGCCTGTTAACTAACTTTTCCTGACTTGATCTCAATCTTTTGTGAACTTTCTACAAAGACTCTTTGGGCATAACCCCACTGTGTGATCCTGGACACATTTCGCTTGCTCTCTCTAAGAGTGGGCCTGGTATTTGAACTTCCTTGCTCTCCAGTAGACTTTGCCTAACCTGCCTCACTGTGGTTCTTTGAAAAGTATTGAAATATGTGTGCTTTCATAACTCTGCCTTTTTCCCTCCCTTTTTAATAACTTATTAGAGTGCCATCTTATGTTAAGCGCTCACGTCTGTCTGAAAATAAGTGGTGTTTCTCATTAAGACTTGTCTAATAAGTAATCAGGGTTGTATATATATAATAGTGACTGTTTTGAATTTACTTACCCCTTTTTGTGCTAGTGTAAGTCACAAGTGTGTCTTTAAATAAATAATTACATACTTTTACACCAAAGCTCTTGTCAGTGTTTGCTTGTGCTACTGTATCTCTGTACCTATTGTGTATACTGTATATACTGCCTAACTCATCTTGAGAGGGGTTTGACTGCTCAGCCACAGCTACCAGGTAAATCTGGGTGGTACAGACTGCTACCAATTGGGTTTACTGCCAACCACCTGTAGTCCTAAATCTTTTGCAGTGGTCCCTAAGGGAACTGCACAGGTTTCTGCCTAACAGCGTCGACCTCCATGTAGCAGCCCTGCAGATGTCCAGCAGGGGCATACCAGACAGGAACGCCGTGGTAGCAGCGATCACTCTGGTCGAATGGGCTCTCTGACGGCCGGGCAGCAGTCGCTTTGCCAACCGGTGACAGTGCATGATGCAGCCGGAGAGCCATCTGGAAATAGAATCCTTCGAGAGAGCCTTCCCTTGATTCACAGGTCCAAAGTTCACAAACAGCTGTGATGTCTTCCGAAAACTCTTTGTGCGGTCCACGTAGAACTTCAGCGCTCTAGCCACATCCAGCGAGTGCAAAGTCCTCTCGGCCGGAGACGAAGGAGACGGGAAGAAAACTGGTAACACCAAGGGCTCGTTGAGGTGGAAGTCCGATGGCACCGTAGGTATAAAGGAGGGGTGCATCCTCAGCACCACCCTTGTGTCGTGAAAAGTCAAGTATGGAGGCTTGCAAGATAGGGCCTGGATCTCTCCCACTCGTCGTTCGGAGGTGATGGCCACAAGGAATGCTGTCTTCCACGACAGGAACTTCAACGACGCCGAATGCATAGGCTCGAATGGGGCCCCCCATGAGCCTGGTCAGCATCACGTTGAGCTCCCATGCCGGGGCAGGGGCCTTCACCGGCGGGAATGATCGGAATAGTCCCTTCATAAATTCCTTCACCAGGCGATGAGACCACAAGGACGCCCGTCCTGTAGTTCTGGTCTATCGGGAAATGGCAGCCAGATGTATCTTGATGGTGGCGTGAGCCAGTCCAGCATTGGCCAGCCACAGTAGGTACGGCAATACTTGAGGGGCCGTAATCCACAGAGGGTTAATCTTCTGTGCACGGCACCAGACAGAGAACCTCTTCCACTGAGAGTTGAGGACGCCCTGGCTTGTGCAAGAACCTCTCTGCAGTCAGCCGGGATATTGTATACTCCAAACTCTAGTGCTGCAGGAGCCAAGACTGCAAGTTCAGCGACTTCGGGTCGTGATGGAGAATGGCGCCTCCTTCTCTGGAGAGAAGATCCATGTCCGTCGCCAGCTTGATAGGTGGGGACGCTGACAAGTCCAGAAGGTCCGGGAACCAGATCTGTATCGGCCACGCCGGTGCGACGAGGATCATCCTGCACCTGGACCTCTTGAGCTGGTTGATGAGACGGAGCAGCAACGGCAACGGAGGGAACGCTTACAGGAACAGGCCGTCCCAAGGGAAGGAGAAAGCATCGCCCATGCTCCTCGGTTGTGCGAACCTGCTGGCGAACCTCTGGCACTTGGACTTCATCGCCGTCGCGAACATGTCGATCTGGGGTTTGCCCCGCCCTTGAAAGAGCCGATCCACCTGGTCCTGGCACGAACGCAGCTCCCTGCTGAGCGAGTCGGCGATGGTGTTTTTTATTCCTGCCAGGTGGAAGGGAACCAGAAACATCCCCTGGGCGACGGCCCAATGCCACAGATCCTGGGCCTCCTTGGATAGGGCTGGGGATCTGGTGCCTCCCTGTTTCCGGATGTAGAACATCGTGGTGGTGTTGTCGGTGACGATCCTCACCACTTTGTTCTTGAGGGACGGAAGGAACGATTTGAGCGCCCAGAACACGGCTCGTAACTCCAAGATGTTGATGTGAAGAGACCTCTTCTCCAGGAGCGAGGGCTCTTGCGTGGAGATTTCCGGTGTGGGCCCCCCATCCCTCCAGGGAGGCGTCCGTCGTTACCGTCTCCTGATACACCGGGGGCCTGAAAGTCAATGCCTGCCGCGAGGTGCGCCCGTGCACCCCACCATAGAATCGCCCGACGGAACTCCTCGTCGAGCGGGATCCTGTCTTCGAAGCAGCCCGCCGTTTGAATCCAGCAGGCGTCGAGGAACTCTTGTAGTGGAGGCATCCGAAGTCTGCAAAAGGGCACAAGGTAGATGCATGAGGACATCATCCCGAGGAGGGACTTGATGGACCTCACTCTGGCCACATCCGTGGCTAACAGGCGCTGCACCTTGCCCAAAATGGCCCTCGTTCTTTCTTCCGGCGGAGATGCTGCTTCACTACATTGAGCTTCGCTCCCAGAAACAGTGCCACCTGCGACGGGACCAGATGGGATTTGGGGTAGTTGATGGCGAATCCCATCTCCGTGAGCAGGCGGACGGTCCTCGCTGTGTGTTTGATGGCGAGTTCTCTTGACCTTGCACAGATTAGCCAGTCGTCAAGGTAGGGGTAGATGTGGATCCCTTGCAGGCGCAGCCGCGCCGCCACAGGTGTGAGGCACTTGGTGAACACCCTAAGTGCCGACTTTAATCCGAACGGCAGGGCTCTGAATTGGTAGGGACGCCCCTTGACTACGAATATGAGGAACTTTGTGTCCTTTTAGAATGGGGATGTGTAAGTAAGCATCCTCCAGGTCCAGTGACGATAGGAAGTCGCCCTCCTCCAGCTGTCCCAGCACGTGCTGGAGGGTGACCATCCTGAATTTCTGTGCCTTGATGTACCTGTTCAATCGACGCAGGTCCAGGATGGGGAGCCAACCGCCTGTCTTCTTTCTGACGAGGAAGTATCTTGAGTATACTCCGGAGCCCCGGAGTCTCTTGGGGACGAGCTCGATGGCACCCTTCTTGAGCATCGCCCTTACCTCCAACAGCAGTTGAGGGATGTGATTCTTCTTCCTGGCCACGGGAGGAATGCGAGGACACTTCTTTTGAAATTCCAGCGAGTGTCCGCGGGCCAGGGTGTCCAGCACCCAACGGTCGGTGGAGATGGACTCCCACACGCTGACGAACTTCGTCAGCTGGCCTCCCACCGGGGTGCTTCGGTGGGGGCCCGGCGCTACGGCCGGGTCAGTCCTGCTTGGAAGAGGCCTTGCCGCCTTGGCCTCCTTGCCGACGGCGGCGAAACCCTCCTTGCTTGCCGCGGCCTCTGTAGGCCTCCTGGTACAAGGAGCGGGCCGCCTGGCGGTAAGTAGAAGAGCCGCCGCTGGATCCCTTGGAGGCTCCCTGTCTGCCTCCAAAGTTCCGAAAGGGCCGCCGTTGCAGAAGGACTCATAGGGCACAGGCTGTTTCCGTGTCTGCCTTGATGGCCTGGAGGGACTCATCCACCGTCTTTCCAAACAGGTTGTTGCCGTCGAACGGCATGTCCACTACTCTGGTCTGGACGTCCTGGCGATAGTCCGTCACCTTGAGCCATCCTCGTCGTCGGAGGCAAACCCTGTTGCCCAGTTGGCATAATCTGCTATCGGCAATGTCCGTTACCACCGTTATGGCGTGATCCGACGCCACCTCTCCTTGCTGCAGAATCTGTAGGGCCTCCGCCCTCTTGTCATCTGGTAGGAAGTCTAGCAGAGGAGCTATCTTGAAGCAAAGCTCCCTGTCATAACGGGCCACAATCGCTAAGGCATTGGCTGCCTAAATCGTCGTCGCCGACGACATGACTCGTCGTCCCATGGAGTCCAACTTCTTGCCCTCGCTGTCCGGCGGGGAAGTGGAAGTTGAAGCCACCGCACCCGCTGCTTTCCTCTTGGCCGCTGCCGAGACGAAAGAGTCCGGCGTGGGCTGGGCCCTGAGGTACAAGGGGGCGGCATCGGGGACCCGGTACTTCTTCTCGTACCTGTCCCTCTTGGCGGGTGTCGTGGAAGGGTTCTTGAGGATATCCAGCCCCTCCTCCCAGATGTCGTCGAGCAACGGCACCGCGAGGACCATCTTTCTCTTGGCCTCTCGACGTTGGTAAAGAAAACCTTCCTTTTTCTGATCCTCAGGGCAGAGCTGGAAGAGCTCGGATGCCCTGGCTATCATGGCGTGAAAAGAGCCAATTTCGTCGGGCGGAGAGGCCCGAGGGGGGGGTGATGACGGGATGTCCATTGTGTCATCGCCGCCGTTGTAGTCCGTCTCTGTCGCCGTATCCACCCGAGGGTCCGGCGAGGGGGATGAGGGGTCCACAGGCCTCGCGGGCACGAAGGGCAGAGCGGGGTGGACTCTCCTCCGCTTGTTCGGAGGGCTTTCCGACGGGCCTGGTTCTGGATCCTCCGTCGGGGTCCGTGGTAACCTCGTCCTTATCTCAGTACATAAGGATTGGATCGCCAACAAAATGGCCGCCAAGCTATCCTGGGGCTCGGGGAATGGCTGCTCCACTGGGCCCTCGTCGTTGCTATCTTCGATCACATCAGCGGGAACCATCCCCTGGGATCGAACCTTCTCGAACCTCTCGTTGAGGCCTATGAACCTCTCGTTGAGGCCTTTCACGGCTTCCACCGGATCCTCCTCGGAGGCTGAATCCGAGTCTGTAATGGCCACCGCGCCCCCCCCTTCTTTTTCCGCCGGGGTCTTCACAGGGGGTCTTAACGATGGTCTGGAAAGAGGATTCCCCTCGGCGGAGGCAGGGAAACTCTGGGCCCCGAGGTCGCCTCCACTGGCGTAGCCTCTGCCGGCTTCCCCACGGCCGCAGCGACAACCTCGATAGAGGCCTTTGCCGGGTGGTCCAAGGCCCTTACCACCTTAGGTGTGTCCTGGGCCTTCGCTTTGGGGGAGGGTCATTGCCTCGCTCCCCCTCGGCTCCCTTCGAGATCAACCGGGGCCTCTCCAGAAGCTTACCCGGGTTCTCAGACTTCCTCTTCCCCAAACCAGAGCGCTGGCTTGTGGTTGATCGTGCCGGGGAAGTCGCGCCCTGCCTGGAAGCCGAGGAGCCCAACCGTTCGGCGCTCCTGGTGCCCGCAGACTTGCGGTGCTTGGCCTTCTGTTGGGCCCCCGTCGCCGGGGCGCCCTCACAGGAGTTAGAAGACCGCTCAGACTTTTTCTTCGCCTTCTCACCTACTGTGCCCTAATCCAGCTAGGCGGCGAGGCGGGAACGACCATCTTGCTTGGTCCGTTCCGACAGGTTCTTGCAGAACGCACAGTCCTTCCCCACGTGCGTCTTGTCCTCATGAAGGCAGTAGAGACATCTCGAATGCTCGTCCTTCTTGAAAACATTTTGCAATCCGCATCCTGGGCAGCTCCTGAACAGCTAGGATCCGGGCGTCGAGCTTCCCTTGTCCTGGGCCATGCCCGTTGAGGTAGGCCACAGATCAACTCGACGAAAACTTCACCCTTGAGGGGCGTAGAAGAATTCTGAAACGGGTCCCCGTTATCGGAAGTAGAAACGGTGGAGCTTGAGGCTCGATTAACTGAAAAAATTAGAAAAATCTCCTGAAAAAGCGTGAAAACGCAGTAAAAGCTCGAGAGCTAACACACGAGGACTCCCAACACTTGAACGTGCGGTAAAAATCTGAGGATGGCTGCCAGGGGAGGGTCTTAGGTAGAGGGCAGTCATTGGCTGGGGGCAGTATGACCCAGAGATCAGTGATTGGTTGCTACTAAGAAAGATAGATCAGAAACTAAACTGATACTGAATTTGTCATGATGCCTACCCCCGGAGTACCAGGCCAGGCCCAGCACCCCCAGGAGCAGGCATCACGCCCCCGGGTAAAAGCCCAGCGGCCCTTTATAGGGGCTCTTTGGACTGTCCTGGCGCTGTTGGCGCCAGGCTCATGTTGGACATCAGTCCTGGCGCCATAGGCGCCAGGCTCATAAGGGGGCGGGTTTGGTGCACTTACCTGAAGCAGACCATGCTGCACACTCACCTGATGCAGACCATGCTGCATGAAGAACCAAGCCAAATGAGGCTTAGGAGGGACTATTTTTCTGAGGGAACTATTTTGTTACTTGCGTGGGACTGTGGAAGAATACTCACCTGGAACTTCTTCCAAGGCTATTTAAGCCACGCCCGGACAGCCACACGTGCTTCGCTTTGTTCTGCATCCCAGCAGCTGAACGCTCACCATGTCAGCTCCTGCACCTGGACTCCAGCCACGCCCACCTCGAACCTGGAAAACCTGTAAGGAAAGAAGAGAAGAGAAAGGTGAAAACCAAGAACTTATTCAACCTTCTTACCTGCATCCGGAATCTTCACGCCAGCATTCCTGAAGGAGGACTTCCATTTAAAAGCACCGCGTTGCTCGCTGCAGCGCTGCGCTTCACTCACCTGTTCCCGAGACGCCTCCCTACTCCATCGCGGCTCTCAGCACCAGTCGCCACATCTCTGCACCTAGGGGAGAGAAGAAGAGACAAAAGGTGAGCAAGGGAACACAAGAGGAAGGCGAATTTTCAGCCATATTAATTACCGGCTTTTCCTGGTGAACCATTCCACATCTCGGGTCGGCGCCGCATCTTTGGCAGGTACCCCACCCCGGCCCCTATGGGGAAAGGACAAAAGACATTACTGGGGAATTATAAAGACATTTAGAGGGGTCGCCCTCATCACTAACTCACCTGATTTTACCACCGGCAATTTAACCCCTCAACGCATCGCCTTGGTTCTGCACCTGAAATAAAGGACAGATAACAGGTTAGGAGAAACAACATAAAAGGAGGCTCACACTTGAACTTTAGCATCTTCATACTTACGGTGTATCGCTCAGAAAAGTCAAGTGGATTTGCCAGCACCATTCTGAAAACCAGTTAAGTAACTGGACGAACGCGCGCCCCTGCACCAGAAGCAGGATGGAGAGTTCATCCTTCCAAACCATAAGGTGAGCTTAAAACGGGGGTTTTTGGAGGAAGTCAGAGGAGAACAAAGGGGGAAAGGGGGGGGGGCAAGCACACTATTCAGCAGACAGTTAATCCCCTTTCCATCTGCAGAAGGATATTCCTACGGGCCAGACAAGCAAGATTTGGGGGTCCTGTTCAATCGGTGGTCCGAATTCTGCGCATCACGCTTGAAGAGGCCACAGCAACCCAGACCAGACCAGCGCCTCCGTGGGAGCCAGGTGAGCGTTACAGAACGCGAAGCCTTCCTACAAATTCCCACCCAGGCGCTATGGAAACTTCTGAGACTGACCAGTTGGCCCAACTACTGGGGGAATTACGGGCTGAAGTACACGCCGCTCGTCAAGAGACTAATGCTCTCAGGAGGGAAGTGATTGCATCAAAGGAAAGGACTGATGACCTGGCTAGACAGCTTTTGCAAGGTCAAGCTGGACAAACTCCTTTATCCGGTTCCGGAGGGAACCCCGCTCCTGTGCTTTCCAGTAACCCGGTGCAGATTAATCTACCAGGAAACATGCCGCTGGCCCCACCCGAACGCTTTGCTGGGGGCCCCAAATGATTCGCCGTATTCATGAATCAGTGTCGTTTGCATTTCCTGTGCAGACCTGGGGCCTTCCCTAATGACCAGACCAAGGTAGCCTTTGTATTGTCATATCTCAGCGGCAGTGCTGCGATTGGTCAGTTCCACTGGTAACTCAAGATGACCCGATTCTTCGTGATTTTCAAGGATTTCAAGCAAGCATGGAAAGGTTATTTGCTCGTCACTCCCAGGGGCAGGCTCTAGATGACCAACTTCTATCTCTGCGACAGGGCAATCAAGACCTCCTTTCCTACATTGCAACCTTTAATAGACTAATTGTGGAAACTGGGTGGCTAGAGGATTAAAGAATCACGTTATTTTATTGAGGTCTACGCGGATAACTTAAAGATGTCCTGGCCCAAGTTGTAAATCCGCCCCAAGAATGCTCAGAATATATAGACTTAGTGGTCCAATTGGATCACAGACTGCAAAACAGAAAAGCAGATCGGTCCAAGTTTGAGACCCGGGTGTTAGTCAAGACCCACGTTTACCTCAAGGGAGCTGAAGCCTCCGAGCCAATGCAAATCGGAGGAGTTAAAGGACCTTTAACTCAAAAGGAACGTGAAAGAAGACAGCAGATGCACTTATGTCTTTATTGTGGATCCTCTGGACACTTTCTACGAGATTGCCCGGCAAGGCCGCCCAGGAAGGTGGTAGGAGCCGCTGAAAAAATCAATGAAACCTCTGTATCGGGAAACGACCCCGCCCGACAAGCGTAGGGGTCCGCTTGCCGAGCTTGAAAACGAACTCTCAGACCTTGCATTTCATTGTGCCAATGGTCCTCGTAGATCCGGAACAGCCTAAGCGGTTGCATGCAATAAAGGCATACATCGATAGTGGGGCTATAGGAAACTACGTGGATCGTGAATTGGTCTCCAGGATTAACCTCCCTCTGCGTCCTAAAACCAGCAAAGATGTCATCACCACAGTTGATGGAACCGAAATTGCCTCGGGACCGGTAACACATTCCACAGCTGAGGTGACACTTGTAGGTCCGGACGGCCATTGGGAGTCATCTACAAACAAATACAAAAAAAGGCTATTTTCAGAGCCGCCCCTTACAACAAACTCTCCCCTAACCTGGTTGCAACTGATTCCCCCACACCTGCACGCCGTCTGAAAGCCACATCCAGGGATTTTCAGGATGGCGGTCATGGAAATTGGGCAGTGGAGGCAGAGGGATTGCGCAATAACATTTCTGGGCGTGGTGCGTACGCAGAGGACTGTTGTACAGAACTTTATTTATATTTATATAGCGCGCAAGCAGCCCAAGGGCATTGAGGCACTGTTACTTGCAAGAACTTAGTTACACAGGTACAGGCATGGTACCGGTTGTTGATACATAATGGATATTACAGAACATCATGCTGTAGTTACAGACATTGCACTTGGTCGTGTTACAACTTATGCATTGGGTCATGTGTGAGTATTCATGCTAATGTGCGGGGGCTTATGTGAAGAGGATGGTTTTGTAACGCTCACCTGGTTCCCACGGAGGCGCGGCGTCGAAGGCGCAGAACTCTGAAGATGGACAGGAAGGGCCCCTCTATTCTGGCTTCCCTGGCTCGTTGGATACCCTCCTGTGCGTGAAAAGGGAGTATTACCAACTGTGGAACAATGCTCAAGCCTCCCACTCCCTTCCAACCCTCCACGATACCTCCTCCACGATTCCCCGTGAAGCCTCACCTTAGGGTTTGGAAGGATGAGCTCTCCATCCTGCTTCTGATGCAGGGGCGCGTTGAAACCCAGTTACTTCACTGGATTGAGGATTGATGGGAGTTCAGGTAAGCTTGACTGTTCAGGTAAGGCGCTGTAAAAGTTCTGTTCAAAAGTTCAAGCTGAATAATAATGTTCGTTGTCTAATTGCAGCAAGCGCTAATGCTTATGTCTTTTTCCCCTTAGGGGCCGGGGTTCGGAGTGCCGGAGATATGGCGCCGACCCGAAGTGAAACAGTTCTGGATGAGCGCTCAGGTAATGTCTTTGCATTCGCTCATTCAATGTCTTTGTCTTTTTTCCCCATAGGGGCCGGGGTCCGGAGATGCCAGGAAGCGGCAGGACCCGAAATGCAGTGGGAATAATCCAACAGGTAAGACTTAAAAGGAAACTGAGCTTTCCTTATTCCTTTTCTCCCTCTCACCTTTGTTCTTGTCTTTTTTCCTCTAGGCGCCGGGGCGTAGCTGAATCCGGAAGATCGCTGCTGAAGATGGAATCGCCTTGCAAAGGTGAGTAAAATGCAGCGCTGCAGCGATCGAAACGAAATACCTTTAAAATGATGTCTTCCTTTTCAGGGCTGTTGGAGAAATGACTCCGGGATGCAGATTTAGCAGGTAAGGGCTTTTCTTCTCCTATTCTCTTCCTTTCTCCCCTTGCAGGTGTTCCAGGGTGCTGGCAGGCGTGGCTGAAGTCAGGATGCAGGAGCTGACATGGTGAGCGTCTAGCTGCTAGGTGCAGAACAACGCGAAGCATGTGTGGCTGTTCGGGTGGGGTTTAAATAGCCTTGGAAGAAGTTCCTGGTATGTATCCTTCCACCATTCAGGTATGTATCCTTCCCCGACCACACCCGGGTGGTGAAGTAGTCCTACAGGTTAAGTAGTCCCATTCAGGCCTCAAGAGGGCCTGGATGAAGCAGCAAGGTCTGCATCAGGTAAGTGTGCACCCAAGCACTTAAACACATATCCTCTTCTATGAGCCTGGCGCCTAAGGCGCCAGGACTGGGGTCCGCTATGAGCCTGGCGCCTAAGGCGCCAGGACTGAGTCCAAAGGGCCCCGACTTGGGCCCGCTGAGACTTCCCTGGGGAAAATGATGTTTGCCTCTGGGGTTGCTGGGCCCGGCCTGGCTCCTTAGAGGTAGGCATCATGACAGTACCCCCCCTCAAGGCCCCTCCCAAGGTCTTTTCCTCCGGGGGTTTTGGTTTGTGCGGGAATCTTCGATGGAATCTTTGAATTAATCGTGGTGCGTGAACATAGTTACTGGGTTCCCAAGATCTTTCCTGAGGTCCATATCCTTTCCAATCAACAAGATAGAAGAGTTTCGACTTAACTATCTTGGAATCTAAAATGTCTTTCACTTCGAATTCTAATTCTCCATCAATTTGGACAGGGCCTGGGGGCTCAGACAGTCTGGTTCCAGGTTGTACTGGTTTTAGAAGAGATGCGTGAAAAACAGGATGAATCCGCATGTTGGATGGTAAATCGAGTTTAAAGGCCACTGGGTTGATAATAGCTTTGATGGGGTAAGGCCCAATGAATCTGGGATTAAAAGTTCGCTGACCCTTGAGGGGTAGATGTTTAGTTGCTAGCCATACCTGATCTCCTACTTGGTAAGGAGGAGTTTTACTTCGGTGCAAATCAGCGTTTTCTTTATACTTTTTCTTGGCTTGCTGTAAGTGGGTTGTAGCTTCTTTGAAGGCTTGGGTTATTGTGGAATGTAGGGGATTTACTGCAGGCATCTCCAGGGTCAGAGGTGGATCTAGGTCAGAGGTCCGAGGATGGTGACCATACAGGGTATAAAAAGGAGTCTGTCCGGTTCCAGAATGCACTGAATTGTTGTATGCATATTCTGCAATCCAAAGGATGTCCTTCCAATTCAACTCGGATTGGTGTAACATGCACCGCAGATATTGCTCGAGAGTCTGATTGGTTCTCTCGGTTTGTCCGTCGGTCTGGGGGTGGTGGCTGGTGGATAACCGCACGTCTATTTGTGCTAGTTGGCAACATTTCTTCCAAAAGTGGGAGATAGATTGACTTCCACGGTCTGAGACTAATATGGAAGGGAAACCATGTAACCGCACTATATTTTCCATAAATTCCTTGGCCAAGGTGGAAGCTGACGGCAATCCTTTTAAAGGGATAAAATGGGCCATTTTGGAGAATAGATCCACTATTACGAGAATCGTGTTGTAACCACCACAAGGAGGCAGGTCAGTTATAAAGTCCATTGACAAGGTGTGCCAAGGTGCTGGTGGAATGTCCAAAGGTTGAAGTAGGCCGGCAGGCCTTTTCTTTTGACTCTTATTTTGGGCACAGATTCCGCAAGACAACACAAATGACTTTATGTCTTTTCTCCAAGAAGGCCACCAGAAGTGGCGTTTGATCTTTTCTTCTGTTTTCGCGATACCGGGGTGTCCTTCCATTAATGATTCATGATGACGGGTAATGACAAGTTCCTGCAATTCTTTACTTGGCAGAAATAACCGCTCTTGGAAGTAGGGTAAATCATCCTTAACGGTGTAGTGAGGACCCTTTTGACTCCATTCCAGTAAGGCAGAAGAGTCAAAAAGCTGTTTTACTTGAGCTTGGATGTCCTCAATGGTTTGCAATGAAGTCAAGCCCAGAATTCTTTGTTCCGGTATGATTGGCACAGGTTCTAAACTCGAATTGGGTTCTTCCATGCCTATCCGGGATAAGGCATCTGCCTTACCATTCTTGCAGCCAGGGCGATAGGTAATTACAAAATCAAATTCCGCAAAGAATAAAGCCCATCGGAGTTGTCGCGAAGATTGAGCTTTGGCCGTCTTTAAATACTGCAAATTTCTGTGGTCCGTAATTACGGTGATGGTGTGTCTTGCACCGAGAAGATAGTGACGCCAAGCCTTGAAAGCTGATTTAATAGCCAGTAGTTCTTTGTCGGTAATTGCGTAATTGAGTTCAGGTGGAGAGAATTTTCTGGACCAAAAGGCTACAGGGTGTAGTTGGTTAGTTTCTGGGTCTCTTTGCGACAGGACAGCTCCCATGGCCGAACTGGATGCATCGGTTTCCACGATGTAAGGGAGATCTGGGTGCGGGTGCTTCAATACAGGTGCAGAGGTGAATTTGGTTTTCAGGTCCTGAAAGGCTTGTTCAGCCTCAAGAGTCCATTCAAAGCGTTTGTTTTTCTTTAGGAGAGCTGTGATGGGTTGAACAGTTTGAGAAAATTCCGGGATGAACCTTCGATAGAAATTGGCAAAGCCAAGCATGCTTTGCACTCCCTTCACAGAGCTAGGAGATGGCCATTTGAGAATGGCGTCCACTTTCCGCGAGTCCATTCGAATTCCTTGAGGTGTCAGGATGAATCCGAGAAACTCCACTTCTGTGGTATGAAAAACGCATTTTTCGAGCTTGGCAAATAATTTGTGCTGGCGCAATTTCTCAAGAACTGCCCTAACATGGTTTCTGTGATCAGATTCTGAGGAGGAATACACCAGGATGTCGTCAATATAAACGATGACACAAACATAGATAAGTTCCCGAAGAACATCATTCATGAAGTACTGAAAGGCGGCAGGTGCGTTGCACAAACCGAAGGGCATTACTTGATATTCGAAGAGCCCAAATTTGGTGCGGAATGCAGTCTTCCACTCGTCGCCCTCTTTTATACGTACCAGGTGGTAAGCTCCTCGGAGATCTAGCTTGGTGTACACACGAGCATCTTTTACTTGGTCGATAAGCTCAGGTATCAGGGGCAAAGGGTAACGATTCTTAATCGTTATCTGATTTAGGGCGCGGTAGTCAATACAGGCCCTAAGGTCTCCTTCCTTTTTAGGTACGAAGAACAAAGCGGAAGAGACTGGTGACTTTGATGGGCGAATGAAACCATTGGCCAGGTATTGATCCAAATACTGGCGCAAATGCAGGTTCTCAGGTTCAGTAAGAGCATAAATCCTACTACAAGGTAGTTGTGCATTGGGTACCAAGTCGATTTGGCAATCGTAAGATCGATGGGGAGGTAAGGTGTTAGCCTGCTCTTTCTGAAAAACGTCTTGGAATTCTTGGTATTCAGATGGTAGCTGTACAGGGGTGGAAGTTACAGAGGCTAGACCCATAGCTGGATTCCTTGGGTAACAGGTTGGTTCACAATCAGGAAAAGTTATCTTCTTTGCTCTCCAGTCTATTCTCGGATTATGTGTTTCTAACCAAGGGATTCCAAGAAGTACTTGAAATTGTGGGGCCTTGATCACATCAAACACGATTGCTTCCCGAGGTCCGTCCTGACCCACCAGAGTGATTTCAACTGTGGAATGCGTTACAGGCCCTGAGGCTATTTCGGTTCCATCAACTGTAGTAATTACATCTTGGGTTACTTTCGGGCGGAGAGGAAGCTTAATCCTGGAAGCCAATTCACAGTCTATGTAATTTCCAATAGCTCCACTGTCTATGTATGCTTTTATAGCATGCAACTGCTGAGGCTGTTTTGGGTTCACAAGCACCATTGGCATGACAAAATGCGAGGTCAAAGAATTTGTTTTCAAGCTCGGCAAGCGGACCCCTACGCTTGTCGGGCTAGGTCGTTTCCCGAACCAGGTGTCAATAACTCGTTATCAGTGGCTCCAACCACCTTCTTGGGTGGTTTAACTGGACAACTTTGAAGAAAGTGACCGGAAGTTCCGCAATACAGACAAAGTTGCATTTGTCGCCTTCTCTCTCGTTCCTTCTGCGTTAATGGTCCTTTAACACTGCCAATTTGCATAGGTTCGGAAACGTCAGTACTCTTGGAGTTAACGTGGGTCTTGATAGGTACTCTGGTTTCATACTTGAGCCGATCTGCTTTTCTATTTTGAAGTCTGTGATCAAGTTGAACCACTAAGTCTATGTAGTCTGCGCAGGCCTGGGGTGGATCTACTATTTGAGCTATAACATCTTTAAGCTCTCCGCGCAGGCCTCGATGAAACAATGTGATCCTTTTATTTTCAGGCCCTCCGGTTTCCACAACTAGTCTATTAAAGGTGGCGATATAGGACAAAAGATCCTGATTACCTTGTCGTAAGGATAGCAGTTCGTTGTCAAGGGCCTGTCCCTGCGAGTGTCGAGCGAACAATCTTTCCATGCTGGCCTGGAAGCCATGGAAATCCCGGAGAATGGGATCATCCTGATTTACCAATGGAATAGACCAATCGGCAGCACAGCCACTGAGGTAAGATAGTACAAAGGCTACTTTTGTCTGGTCGTTGGGGAAGGCCCCGGGCCTGCATAAAAAGTGTAAACGGCATTGGTTCATAAAAACGGCATATTTCTTGGGATCCCCCGCAAAACGTTCCGGCGGGGCCAAAGGCATGTGTCCAGGTAGATTGATTTGTACCGGGTTATTCGAACCCATTGTTGTAGAAATATCTCCGGAAACAGGTAAAGGAGTGTGCTCTGCCTGGCCCTGCAATAACCTTTTGGCCAGATCATCAGTTCTTTCCTTGGATAGGATTAGTTCCCTTCTGAGAGCATTAGTCTCCTGGCGGGCTGAGTGCACTTCTGCCCGTAATTCCCCTAAAAGATGGGCCAGCTGATCTGTCTCGGAAGTCTCCATAGCGCCCAGGTGGGAAATTGTGGTAAGGCTTCGCGTTCTGTAACGCTCACCTGGTTCCCACGGAGGCGCGGCGTCGAAGGCGCAGAACTCTGAAGATGGACAGGAAGGGCCCCTCTATTCTGGCTTCCCTGGCTCGTTGGATACACTCCTGTGCGTGAAAAGGGAGTATTACCAACTGTGGAACAATGCTTAAGCCTCCCACTCCCTTCCAACCCTCCACGATACCTCCTCCACGATTCCCCGTGAAGCCTCACCTTAGGGTTTGGAAGGATGAGCTCTCCATCCTGCTTCTGATGCAGGGGCGCGTTGAAACCCAGTTACTTCACTGGATTGAGGATTGATGGGAGTTCAGGTAAGCTTGACTGTTCAGGTAAGGCGCTGTAAAAGTTCTGTTCAAAAGTTCAAGCTTAATAATAATGTTCGTTGTCTAATTGCAGCAAGCGCTAATGCTTATGTCTTTTTCCCCTTAGGGGCCGGGGTTCGGAGTGCCGGAGATATGGCGCCGACCCGAAGTGAAACAGTTCTGGATGAGCGCTCAGGTAATGTCTTTGCATTCGCTCATTCAATGTCTTTGTCTTTTTTCCCCATAGGGGCCGGGGTCCGGAGATGCCGGGAAGCGGCAGGACCCGAAATGCAGTGGGAATAATCCAACAGGTAACACTTAAAAGGAAACTGAGCTTTCCTTATTCCTTTTCTCCCTCTCACCTTTGTTCTTGTCTTTTTTCCTCTAGGCGCCGGGGCGTAGCTGAATCCGGAAGATCACTGCTGAAGATGGAATCGCCTTGCAAAGGTGAGTAAAATGCAGCGCTGCAGCGATCGAAACGAAATGCCTTTAAAATGATGTCTTCCTTTTCAGGGCCGTTGGAGAAATGACTCCGGGATGCAGATTTAGCAGGTAAGGGCTTTTCTTCTCCTATTCTCTTCCTTTCTCCCCTTGCAGGTGTTCCAGGGTGCTGGCAGGCGTGGCTGAAGTCAGGATGCAGGAGCTGACATGGTGAGCGTTCAGCTGCTAGGTGCAGAACAACGCGAAGCATGTGTGGCTGTTCGGGTGGGGTTTAAATAGCCTTGGAAGAAGTTCCTGGTATGTATCCTTCCACCAATCAGGTATGTATCCTTCCCCGACCACACCCGGGTGGTGAAGTAGTCCTACAGGTTAAGTAGTCCCATTCAGGCCTCAAGAGGGCCTGGATGAAGCAGCAAGGTCTGCATCAGGTAAGTGTGCACCCAAGCACTTAAACACATATCCTCTTCTATGAGCCTGGCGCCTAAGGCGCCAGGACTGGGGTCTGCTATGAGCCTGGCGCCTAAGGCGCCAGGACTGAGTCCAAAGGGCCCCGACTTGGGCCCGCTGAGACTTCCCTGGGGAAAATGATGTCTGCCTCTGGGGTTGCTGGGCCCGGCCTGGCTCCTTAGAGGTAGGCATCATGACAGGTTTTCATAGCTTTGCAGAAAGTGGTGAGGGAGGCCTTACCTCGGATCGTGGTAGGTAGGGCATTCCAGTGAAGGGGTGCTAGATAGGAGAAACTGGATCCGCCCGCTCTGGCTTTTTTTTACTAGTGGCACAGAGAGCATGTTGGTATATGGTGATCTAGTTGGCCTGGTAGTGTAGACGGGGTGGATTCTTTTTGAGAGGTAGGCGGGAGCAGTGAGGTGAATGCACTTGTGGGTCAGTGTCAGAGTTTTAAAGACGATCCTTTCCTTTATTGGGAGCCAGTGGACTAGTTTCCTGGCCTCCGAAATGTGTTCTCTTTTGGCAATGCCTTGGGCCGCCCGGAGAGCATTGTTTTGTATGAATTGTAGTCTCTTTAGGTTTTTATTGGAGGTTCCTAGAAAGAGTACATTGCAGTAGTCTAGCCTAGAGCCGGTGATGGCTCTGGCTATTTTGGTGCAGTTCTCTTTGGAGAGAAAGAGTCTGACTGCGTTGCTAAGTTTAGCATATGCAGCTGTGGAGGCTATTGCATTGACTTGTCTGTCCATGGATAGGCTGGAATCCAGGTAGACACCAAGTGTTTTGACAGAATCTGAGACAGGAATTTTAATGGTGTTGATAGTGAAGTGGCTGAACTGCGAGTCTAGGTTTTTTAGCATGTCGGGGGAACCTACCAGGAGGAGTTCAGTCTTGTCGGAGTTGAGGCATAGTCCATTGTCTGCCATCCAGGCTTGCATGGTGTTGAGGGTCAGGGAGTCGGTGTCATAGTTACCAGTGAGGGTGAGGAGGAGCTGTGTATCGTCGGCGTAGTTGATGTAGGAGATGCCCATAGCGTCGAGTATGAGGAAGATGGGTTGTTTGAAAATGTTGTAGAGGGTGGGGGAGAGGCAGGAGCCTTGGGGCACACCACAGAGTAGGATGGTTGGGGATGCGGAGGATAGGTCGGTTAATACTTGCATGGTTCTGTCTTGTAAGAAGGAAGTGATCCATGCTGTGGCCTCTGGGGAGAATTTGGCAGTGGAGGAAAGGTGGTGGCATAGGACGTCATGATCTACGAGGTCGAAGGCCGCGGATAAGTCAAGGAGTAGGAGAAGTGCTGGTTTACCCATGTCTCTGGCGTCGTCCATATGGTTTTTCAGGTCAAGAAGGGCGGTTTCAGTCCCGTGTCTGGGGCGGAAACCAGATTGGCAGAGTCCAAGGAGTTTATTTTCTTCAATGAAGTGCTGAACCTGCAGGTAGGCTGCTTTGTCCAGTATTTTGAGGAATGGGACAGTGGCGATAGGTCTGTAGTTGTTTGGGGAGGTGGGGTCGAGAGTTGGTTTTTTTAAGAGAGGGTGGACCCAAGTTTCCTTGAGGGAGGTGGGATCTTTTCCTGTGGTAAAGGAGGCATTAACGAAGGCTGTCAGGAAGGGAGCTAGCGCTTCTGTGCAGTCTTTGATAATGGGGGCTGGGCATGCATCCCCTTTGCAGTTTGAGGGTTTGATGTTCCTCATTATGTTGATGATGTCTTTTTCCTGAATGGGTTTGAAGGAGAAAGGTTGGGGGGTCCGGGGCAGGTGGTGGGACAGGGATGTGTTTATTCGGTAGGGCTTGTTTGTTGGCTCGTATTTTATTTTTGAGGAGGCTCAATTTGGTTTGCATGGCGTTTTGTATGTCATCACACCAGGTTTTGTCTTTAGTGAAGTTCTGGGGGGCGGGAGTGGGTGTCTCAAGCTCCCTAAAAATGGCGAAGATTTATTTTGTGCTAGATTGAGCTTCCGAGATTCTGGATTCAAAAGATTTGGCCTTTGCTTGGGTGATTGCCTTTTTGTATTTGATGGATTGAGCTTTAAAGATCATCTTATCTTTGTCAGTGTGGGACGTTTGCCACTGTGCGAGTGCAGCCTTTGTCTCATTACGGAAAGTAAGGAGGTCCGGGGTGAATCATGAGTTGGAGTGGGTAATGGGTTTGGATTTGCAGGGTTTGAGAGGGGCAATGGAGTTGATAGCTGCTTTGATGGCAGCATCATATGCTGGTGCAAGTGTTTCTGGGTCTGAGGAGAAAGGTGGTCTGAAAGCTGCGCCTTAGAGGAAGGGCAGTAGCCTTTCCTTTGTGAGATGGCGGGAGCTTCTGGCGAGGTAGGGTGGGAAGGTTTGGGGTGGGGGATAGCAGGGGAGCTAGTGGTGAGGATGCTAAAGGTAATGATATGGTGGTCAGACCATGGGGTGGGAGTGTTTCTGGTGATGAGTGGGCAGTTATGCTGTGCGATCCAGTCCAGAGTTCTGCCCTGGGTGTGAGTTGGGCTAAAGATGGTGTTCTTGTGGCCCAAAGCCTTGAGGACTGAGTCGAGGGATTTGGCTGCTATGTCCTTACTATCCTGGAGACCTAGGTTGACATCCCCAAGGAGAATGGCTTTAGACTGTTTTTTGAGGTTGTCAGAGAGGAGGTGAATGAGAGAAGCTTGAAGGTCTCCTGGTGGGCGGTAGATAGTATGCACAGTAATGGTGCAGTGGGGAGAGAGGGTTATTTTGACTTGGAGGTAGTCGCTGCTGTTGTGCAGGGATTTCTCTACCTTTCTGATAGAGAGGCAATCTCTGGCAATAATTGCTACACCTCCAACTTTAGAGAGGCGATCTTGCCTGGTGATAGAATAGCCAGGGGGTAGGGCGAGGGAGAGTGCAGGGCCGGAGGACTCATGTAACCAGGTTTCTGAGATCATGAGCAAGTCGAGGTCATGGGTGGTTTGGAGGTCATGGATGTCTAGAGCACGGGCATTGATGGCGCTAGCGTTAATCATGACGCATTTCAAATGGGGTTCAGAGGTGTCTGTGGTGGGGTTCGTGGGGGGGTGAGGTGGACGCCGTGGTAGTGCTGTGGGAGTTGCGCACCACAGATTTTACACTGGGGGGTTAATTGTCAGTGGTGGTGGGCACATGTGAAATAGCATTTGGCATACTAGCATTCAAAATAGTGGTAGAAGAATTGCATATCACAGATTTTACACTGGGGGCTCATTTTCAGTGGTGGCGGACAGCTGTAGAGTCATATTCAGTATGGAGGCAGTACACTTGTAAGTGGGGTCAAATACTTCATTGGCCGCTATATTGGCAGTCCTTGTAGTGGCTGTGGGCTTGGAAGTTGGGCGGGGGAGTCTGGCCTTATTGGCAAATAGAGCGGGTTGCACGGTACGTGAGCATAGCCTTGTATTACGGGTTCTTGTGCGGATGGGCTGTGATATGAAGGTGGCTTGCAGAGTACGGGCACGTAGTCTAAAGCACCTTACGGTAGTGCATGGATTAGTACGTAGATCGCAGTGGCTGTGCTTCTTAACTTCCGAATGCGGCATAGGTTTGGGGCAGACAGACGAGCAGCGAAGAGCTGCAAAGAGCACCGGAGGCCTTTCCTGACGGCCTTCTCTGCTTGGCTTCGCCTCTTGGCCCTCTCCCCCTCCATATAAAGCAGGAGGGGAGGGGAACTGATACTGTTACATGGAGAGCTCTTCAATGTCATTGGTGGATGCGTGTGGAACTTGACGGAGTGCTGGAAAGAAGAAAATGGAAAGGGAAGAAGGAATGTTTCTGCTTTATTGGGGCACGGCCCTCACCATCCTTGGGGAGAC
Source organism: Ambystoma mexicanum (assembly GCF_040938575.1). Classification (NCBI taxonomy): domain Eukaryota; kingdom Metazoa; phylum Chordata; class Amphibia; order Caudata; family Ambystomatidae; genus Ambystoma; species Ambystoma mexicanum. The sequence continues at coordinate 1,107,782,182 of NC_090937.1, forward strand.
GCACGTGCACATACTCCCGTTTTCAGCATGGTATCCATGAAGTTGGGACAGTGGGCACTATCGCACCTGCGGCTGTGGGTCACAGGAAGGGCCGTTCATAATGTTCTTGTTAGGGAGACTTCTCTGTTTAAGCTGAATTTCCTAACCTAGTGAGTCCCCCAGCAGCTTTGCTGGATTTTTTGGGGTTTCTTTTTTTCTCCTGCCAAGAGTGAGACTCTTTTACCCTCACTCTTGGACATGATTCGAGTGTGTCTCTTTCACTCTAGATGTGTTTAATGAGCCAGGGGTCTTTTCCTCCATAGGGCTTCATGTGTTTTTGTGATGTGTGTTACACAGCACCCTCAGTGCAGTAACACAGGGGTGTCATAGTGACCCCCCAGTATAGACTCCATACCCTGGGACTGACTACTGTCTCCCAGGGCATGTAAAGTCACCATTGACTTTACCAGTCTCAAATTCTGAACAGAACCAATACAAACCATCATATTGTGGACGTACTGGCCGGGGCAATTCGATTGCCCCGGGGTCTGTTAGTCGAGGGGGCACGTCTCCGTCCCCCCTGATCGAGTTTTGGCTGCTGGCAGTGGATACTACTTTTTATATTCGACAGCAAATATATCCCTATGGGATTTCCCATTGTTTGAGGCTACCAAACTTAATTATTTAATTCCTATAGCCTCGAACATACCGCCGGTGTATTTATTTAATATTAATTTTTCCGGTTGGTATTTTTAGCCAGAACTCTGTTCTAAAATGGCGTTTGTGTTCGCTTCTGTGACTCCAACCCAAGTTGAGCTCTTTGTTCCGCTTTTTGGCGGGCTTCTCCACAAAAGCCCTCCAAAGTGGTTCCACTCTGTCTGGGGTACTTAGGAGGGGTGGAGGGGGATTTTGGCACCCTGGACTGAGTTGCCTAGGCAACCCAAGTCGCACTCCGTCCTGATTGGCCCAAGTGGTGAGCCGGCCGGCTCACCACTTAGCATGTTTGAGTGACAGCTAAGCTGAGTGAATGGGGGTTTTCTGCATAAAAGCAGGGCTTTGGGGACTGGAACTTCAGAAGTCGCCACAGGACCTAAGAATCCGACGAGGGAGAAGCTGAGCCGTCCTGCTACGACGACAATAACGGTGGAGCCCTGCTGAACCGTCTCACCACTTTTCCCAACGACAGAGGAGATCTCCAGCCCGGAGAGTCTTCTTCCTTCGACTGGTGGGGATAACCAGTCTGCTTCCTTTTTCGCTTCCTGGAGTATCTCGTGGCCTCCTTGCCTGTGCCAAGCACCCCGGGAACCGGGACACCACGTTTTACCACTACCGCGAATCAAAGGGTAGTACCTTTAACCGGAACACTCCGCGGCTGGTTTCTTCCCTGGCAGTGCAACGACCTTCATCTTTCCTCCACGTCGAGATCTTCTCTTCCTCTGGACGACGCCGCGACTTACACCCGCTACCAGGAACAACTGCCCCCGCTGGAGGATCCTTTCCACATAAGGTACTGTGTTCCGCCTGGCTTCCCTTGCAACCGACTGTACGGGGTAGATTTAGCCCCCGGCTTTCGACCCTAGGTTAGCCTGGGACACCCTGGCTAAACTTTTCTGAAACCTAACTAAAACCTTTCTGAACTCCCTGCAAGACGTTTTAAGCCTGTTGTCATTGTGTGAACTTGTGTGCATTTGTGCCCTGCTCTCTCCAAAAGTGGGCCCGGGCTATGGACCTTGGTTCACAAGTAACCTTTGACTTTCCTGCCTTGCTTAAGAGTTCCTAAGTATTAGTGTGGTGTATTTTCCTACATTCTGCTTTTTTCCCCTCCCTTTTTTTCGTTAACTTATTGGAGTGGCATCTATAGTTCAGCGCTCACCTCTGTCTGGAAATAAGTGGTGTTAACTAAGACTTGTCTGATAAGGAATAAGGGATGTATACATATAATAATAGTAACTGTGTTTAGAGTGATTTACCAAAATAGTGCTGGAGTGTTTCAATAAGTGTGTTTTTAAATAAATAATTATATACCTTGATACCAAAGCTCTGGTCAGTGTTTGCTTGTGCTATTGTATCTGAGTGCCTATTGTGCCTATTGTGTATACTTTGCATACTGCCCAACTCTTCTTGAGGGAAGTCTGAATGCTCAGCCACAGCTACCAGGTAAATCTGGGTGGTGCAGACTGCTACCAAGTGGGTTTACTGCCAACACCTGTAGTCCTAAATCTTTTGCAGTGGTCCCCAAGGGAACTGCACAGGTTTCTGCCTGACACTGGTGTACAGCGGTGGGAGTATACATTTTAGAGTGCTTTAAGAGACCTTAGTGCAACTAACCACAAAGCTTAGCACTGAAAAAGTAATCTTTCTAACATGTCAACTATGGAAAATTATAGCCAAGAGTCCCTTGCTACAAAAACTGCTGATTGTTTAAGAGTTCTCTGTAAGCATAAGAATCTCCGGACTAAAGGCAAGAAAATGGAATTGATAGAAAGGTTGTTAGCTAACCAAAGTGTGGATGATGGTTCAGAGGAACCTACCATGCCAGAAACTGTAGATAACAGTATAGAGATTGATGTTGATCAAAATGTTGATAATCTTGAGGAAGAGTCAGAAGAGGAGGGTGAGGCTGCTGTGACTGTCCCCCCTAGGCCTCTGTCTGCTCTGCCAGCTGTACCTACCGGACCTCTACCAGGTCCCACACTTAGTTCTCAATATCGTGAGCTAGAGAAAATGAAACTTGAATTAGAATTCAAGAGACGGAATACTCAGGCTGAACAAAGACACCAGGAACTGAATCAAGAACTCAGGCTAAGGGAAATGGAGCTCAGGCATGAGCTAGAAATGAAGAAATTATCTGTAGACAACGCTTCTCTCTCTGACTCCTCTAGAAGTTCCAGTCCTAAAAGACCCCGGATGCCTAAGGAATTGATTGGTATGTATGGGCCTAAGTTGGATGTGTTGGATTGGTTGTCTGTTTGAATATAATCATGGGCTCCAGAACATCACAGGACATTACTTACTCACCTGGTTGTTCTCTAGGCTTCCCCCTGTTGCAACTGATGTGGTAATGGAAATGGGAGAGGAGGATAAGAAGGATTATGAATGTGTGAAACTAGCTTTGATAGCTAGATTTGGGAAGACCCCTTCCCAGTATCTTAAGAGGTTTAGAAACCTCAAAAAGCATGATGGTACCCCTTGGGCTACCTGGGTGAGTGAAGGGTTGAAAAACTTAGAGGGATGGATTAAGGGTTACAAAGTGAACACTTATGAAGGTATGAGAAATTTGTTTATGTTGGAGTCAATTTATGATGCCTGCTCTCCTGAGCTCAGACAGCACTTGGCTGATTCAAAGAAATTAGATTCCAGAAAACTAGCTAAGGCTGCTGACTTGTGGGTTGCCAACCGGGCCACTCACAAGGATTCTGGGGTAACTCAGAAAAAGGATGAGGGGAGACAGCCTAAAAAGGTGTAACGCTCACCTGTTTCCCGCAGAGGCGCCGGTCTTGACTGGGTGAATGCCGTATCTTCAAAGGTGATGTGTAACACACGGTTGGCTCTTTGGGCTGGACCTCTGTGCACTGTATGTCTGACTCGAAGAGTAAGATGTCTGCAGATAGAAAATATGGGATTAATGAACTGGGGTTATTGGGTGCCTCTCTCCTCTTCCCTTTCTCTTCTCCTGTAGAAACCCAAAGGTTAACGCCCTCACCTTAGGTAAGTGAACGCCGAGCTCTCCATCTGCCTTGGGGCAGGGCGCCGTAACCAGTTTCTTCACTGGATAAGGGTGCAGGCCTCTTGACCTCAGAGGACTGCTGTCCGTCGTTAACTGCACGAACGGTAAGTTCTGGGCACTTCAAATGTCTTAAAAGTCTTTTGTAATGATATCCCTTGTTTTGCAGGGTTCCGGCGATGGAGGATGGCGGGCTGATGAGAGTTGAGGATCGAACCCGCGTGAGGAATAGAAGCGCCTGGAAGCACGCAAGTAAGCGCTTGTAGCCTGCTTCACGATGCGCACTAACTGTCCCTTTTATCTTGCAGGTACAAGTTCGGAGCTTTAGAGAAGCTGAAGGGTGCTGGAATACCCACTGGATTCGGCGTGGGAAGGAGTAATGGCACGTGAGTAATAAAGTTGCCCAATGTCTTTAAACGCACCTTCTTTTGTCTTTCAGATGCGGGATGCAGCGCCGAAGGCCTCCGGAGCGTGCGAAGAGCTGGTAAGCTTTTATCTTTCAGATGCCGGAATGCAGTGCGAAGACCTCCGGAGCATGCGAAGAGTAGGTAAGCCTTTGTCTTTCAGATGCCGGAATGCAGCGCGAGGCGTTGGTGACAGCCGATGGACCAGGTAAGAGATGCGCTGCCACTGAAGACCGTAGTGCTAACCTGTTCTTTCTTTGTCTTTACAGGTGCTGCTGAAGACTGGATTCCAGGATGGTAAGCCTTTGTTCCCTTAGGCCCAGGATCAGAAGCAGAAGACACGATGAGCGTTCTGCTGCAGAGAATGCAGAATAACGCAAAGCAAGATTCATCCATCGGGTGTGGTTTAAATAGCCTCCTGTAGTGCTTAGATGTCTCCTTCCACAGCCTCGCCTAGGTGAGAAAAGAGTTCCTGCTTTCCAGAAGAGTTCCAGTGTTCTGAACCTAGGGAGTGGTTCCTGCCCCACCCAACAGGAAAAGTAGTCCCAAACAGAAGAGGATCAGGGGCTCAACTGGCAGGTAAGTAAGCAGCATGGTCTGCTGCAGGTAAGTCCACCCAAGCATTATGAGCCCGGCGCTTCCAGCGCTGGGACTGGGCATCTTTATGAGCCTGGTGCCACTGGCGCCAGGACAGGGTCCAAAAGGTCCCAATTGGGACTGGCTGGCACTCGGAACCGGGGTTATGGGTCTGCTTCCAAGGGAGTCGGGCAAGTCCTGGTCTTTTGGAAGCAGAGATCATGACAAAAGGACTCCAAAGAGAATTCAAATATTGCAAATTCCAAAGAGGGCCCCAAACAAAACCATAAGTGTAAGCCACAAGGGAAACCGAATCAGGCTAGTGTACCTTCTGGTCCCAGACCAGAAGGAGGTCAGAACAAGCCTCCATTCCAGAGAGCCTTTGGCTCTTGTTACGTTTGTAAGGCCACTGACCATGTGAAAGGAGATCCCAGATGTAAGGGTAAACCTTCAGGGATCCAGCTTGCCTCCTTAGCCTTCGCTCAAGAAGAGGAAGTCCCAGTGGCAAGTGGAAACTTTCTACTGCTGGTTGATGAACCCATGGGAGTCTCAGCCAGTGTTTCTTTAGTCTCTCTGGGGTTGTGGGAACAACAGAATTTAGATGTATATAATTCGATCCCAGATAATACTAAAGAGTATTATAAGGACAGTGTCCAGGTGAATGGTCAGGAGACTCCTGCCATTAGGGACACTGGGGCCAGCATAACTGTGGTGGATGAATCATTTTTCAAGGCAGAGGATGTTGCTATGGCACCCAAATGCCTCACCAAGTTAGCTGGAGGGCCTGTGCAGACGTGTCCCCAGATACCAGTTCTCATCCAGTGCAATGATATGACTGTAAAGATACCTGCCAGTGTACAATGCGAGGTGCCAGGAAGGGTTCTGTTGGGTAATGACCTGAAAGCTCTTGGAGTTGTGTCACATACCCCCAGACCTCCTATATAAAAGGTTACAGGAGCTCACTAAACCTGCAAGGGAGAAAACCTTGAGAGGTTCTTCTCAGGAGATGATGAAGAAAGATATCACTCCTCCTCCACTGGAGCAAACTACTGCAGTCTCAACCAGACCAGGAGCCCAGGGGCAACCCAAAACTCCAAGGAAAAAGCCAGCAGCAAGCACTCCAGTGCTTCCAACAAGGACTTCCCCTAGGTTGTCCAAGGTTACACCAGTAACTCCCACTCCAGCTGAGGCTGAGAGGGTGGTTGAACCCTGTGTGGTTGAACTAGACTCTGAAGAAGAGCTAGTAGGAGGCCAAGACCTTATTGGAGATTTAGATCCAGCTGACCATCCTGAGCTGTAGTCTTTACTGGCAGAAGGTAGACCCAGCAGATCAGCTTTCCGTAAGGGCCAAAGAGAATGTCCAACTCTGGAAGGTCTCCGCCAACAGGCAACTTCTGAGGCTGATGGGCAAGAGCCTGGGAAGTACAGGTTACACTGGGAAGATGGCCTCTTCTACAGTGAACCAACTGAGTCTGAACCTGGAGACTACAAGCGCCTTGTAGTACCTCAAGAAAACAGACAACAGTTCTTACAACTAGCCCATGAGATACCTTTGGCTGGTCACTTGAGTTTCAAGAAGACCAGGGAAAGGCTCTCTCTCTACTTTTATTGGCCAAAGATGGGGGCTGAAGTAGCTAAGTACTGTAAGAGCTGCCATACCTGCCAGACTTCTGGTAAGGTTGGTTCCAAGAATGTGGCACCTCTAGTGCCTCTCCCAGTTGTGGGAGTCCCATTTGAGAGGGTAGGGATTGACATGGTTGGTCCCCTTGATCCCCCAACCTCCTCAGGCAACGGGTTTATCCTTGTTGTAGTAGACCATGCTACTAGGTACCCTGAAGCAATTCCTATGAGGACTGTTACAGCTCCGGCTGTGGCTAAGGCCCTCCTTGGTATTTTTACCAGGGTTGGGTTTCCTAAGGAAGTAATCTCTGACAGGGGGTCAAATTTTATGTCCCACTACATGAAAGCCATGTGGAAAACCTGCAGAGTTACTTACAAGTTCTCAACAGCATACCACCCTCAGACAAATGGGTTGGTAGAAAGGTTTAACAGAACCATGAAGAGCATGATAAGTGCTTTAGAGGAACCCCTTAAATGAAAGTGGGACCTTCTACTGCCATGCCTTCTCTTTGCTTATAGAGAAGTCCCTCAGGAAGGAGTAGGTTATTCTCCCTTTGAGCTTCTTTATGGCCATCCGGTCAGAGGTCCATTGGCCCTGATCAAGGAGGGGTTGGAGAGTGCTCCTTCCCCCAAGCCAGTCAGAGTGACTGACTATGTGATAGGTCTCCAACGGAGATTGTCCCACATGATGGCAGAAACAAGTGACAACTTGAAAGCTGGACAAGCTCTGGTCAAGCATTGGCATGATCAGAAGGCTAACATGGTTGAGTTCACTCAAGACCAACTAGTTCTCGTTATGCTCCCAACAAGGCAGAGGGCCTTGCAAGACAAATGGATGGGACCCTTCAAGGTTGTGGGAAAACTTGGAGAGGTCAACTATCAGGTGGATCTGGGCAAACCCAGGGAAGCTCCCAGAGTCTTCCACACCAACCACCTCAAAGCCTATGTCTCTAGACCTGAAGTAGGAGCCTTGCTTATAGCTTCATCGGAAGAGGAGTAGGAGAGTGAAGCTCTACCTGACCTCCTTAGAGGCTTACCTTTGGACGAAAAGATTGAAGGAGTTAATCTCTCTTCAGATCTGACACCTGAGCAACAAGAGGAGTGCAAATCTATGTTAAATCAGTTTGCCTCCCTGTTCTCACTTTCACCAGGCTTGACCCCTTGGGGCCAGCATGATATTCCCACTGGTGACTGTCAGCCAGTCAAAAGCAGAGGGTACAGAATTTCAGAACATGTCAGAACCCACATCAAAGGTGAGGTCAAGAAGATGCTTGATCTCGGGGTAATAGAGCCCTCTACTAGTCCATGGTCTAGCCCAGTTGTGTTAGTACCAAAGGCAGGATCCAAGGAGTTGAGATTATGTGTGGACTATAGAGCTCTTAATGCAGTCACCAAGATTGATGCCCACCCTTTGCCAAGGACAGATGAGTTGGTGGATAGGCCTGGCGCAGCCAAGTACCTCAGCACATTTGACCTTACGTCAGGCTATTGGCAAATAGCCCTGACGGACCATGCCAAGGAGAAAACTGCATTTTCTACCCCAGTTGGCTTATACCAATTCAAGGTTATGCCTTTTGAATTGAAAAATGCACCTGCTACATTTCAAAGGATGGTAAACCAAGTTCTAGGTGGGATGGAGGACTTCTGCATGGCATAACTGGATGACATTGCAGTCTTCAGCCACTCCTGGGAGGAACCTGTGAACCACCAGGGACATGTTTTGCAGGCTCTTGAGCAGGCCCATCTGACCATAAGGGCAAGTAAATGCCAAATTGAACAGAGTAAAGTGGTCTACCTTGGGCATGAGGTAGGAGGTGGAGAAATAAGGCCTCTGCTCAGCAAGATTGAAGCTGTGCAGAATTGGACAACACCTACTACTCAAACCCAGGTGAGAGCCTTCCTAGGCCTCACTGGGTATTACAGGAATTTCATAGAGAACTATGGGACCATAGTTTCTCCACTGAATGCATTCTCCTCTCCAAAATTCCCTAAAAAGGTAAAATGAAATGAGGAGTGCAATCAGGCATTTGAAAACCTGAAGAAAGCTCTGTGCCAAGCACCAGTACTAAAAGCTCCTGACTACCACGAAACTTTCATTGTACAGACTGATGCTTCCAATGTAGGTATAGGTGCAGTCCTTAGCCAACTGGACGAGAAGGGTAGGGAGCACCCCATTTGCTTCATCAGCCGTAAGCTGAAGGATCCTGAGACAAGGTGGGCAACAATCGAAAGAGAATGCTTTGCTATTGTGTGGGCACTGAAGAAGTTTATGCCATACTTGTATGGTTCTACTTTTGTCATTCAGACTGACCACCAACCCTTGAGATGGTTGAGGCAAATGAAAGGGGAAAATCCAAAACTATTGAGATGGTCAATCTGATTCAAGGGTTTGATTTCACCATTGAGCACAGGTCAGGGTGTCACCATCAAAATGCTGATGGACTCTCTAGGATGTATGTCATCGACTAGAGGTATGAGGTTCATCCAGAAGTGGATTAAATCCTCCTGTCCCTTAGTCTGGGGGGTGAGTGTTAGGGAGAATTCTCTGTTTAGGCTGAATTTCTTAACCTAGTGAGTCCCCCAGCAGCTTTGCTGGATTTTTTGGGGTTTATTTTTTTCTCCTGCCAAGAGTGAGACTCTTTTACCCTCACTCTTGGACATGATTTGAGTGTGTCTTTGATTCTAGATGTGTTTAATGGGGTCTTTTACTCCATAGGGCTTCATGTGTTTTTGTGATGTGTTTTACACAGCACCCTCAGTGGAGTAACACAGGGGAGTCATAGTGACCCCCCAGTATAGACTCCATACCCTGGGACTGACTACTGTCTCCCAGGGCATGTAAAGTCACCATTGACTTTACTAGCCTCAAATTCTGAACAGAACCAGTACAAACCATCATATTGTGGACGTACTGGCCGGGGCAATTCGATAGTCACGGGGTCTGTTAGTCGAGGGGGCACGTCTCCGTCCCCCCTGATCGAGTTTTGGCTGGTGGCAGTGGATGAACAAGTTACTTTCTTACCTGGTAACGTTCTTTCGATGGGATGGTCCGACGACATATTCCATATCTATGATAGATAATGTCCACAGCTGTGCTGCTTCGGAAAATCTTTGGCGTCTGCGTCCTGCGTCGTCGATGCGCCGTCCCAGAGGACCTCCTCCGACGGCCGACGTCACCCGATGTGATAAGTAGGACGCACAACGCCCATAGCCTCAGTTATAGTTTTTTCCCCAGAACGTGTGCCACCAGTTTACTGCCAGTCAGACACACAAGGCCTTGCGGAACGCAAGCTGCAATCGCAAAAGAAATTCTGCGGCGGGGAAGGCAGGGAGGGAGCGATATGGAATACGTCGTCGGACCATCCCATCGAAAGAACGTTACCAGGTAAGAAAGTAACTTGTTCTTCGAGGGGATTGGGTCCTCCGATGTATTCCATATCTATGAAAGACTCCCAAAGCAGTACCAAGCAAGGAGGTGGGAAAGAATTTAGAATACAAATTTTAGCATGCCCAATCAAATTGCGGAATAGAGAACTGCCTTGCCAAAGGCCAGATCTTGCCCTCTGATGGAATCGAGGTAGTGACGTACAAAACTATGTACTGAAGCCCAGGTGGCTGCATCACAGATGTGAGGAATAGGAACTCCCCTCTGCAGAGCAGTAGACGCAGCCACTCCCCTAGTAGAATGGGCCCGCAAGCCAGCCGGAGGATCCTTACCCGCCAAGCGGTAACACTCGGAGATAGCTAAAATAATCCAATGAGACAGTCTGTTACGTCACAGCTTGTCCCAAACGCTTTCCAGCGTAACCAATGAAAAGTTGATCGTCCACTCTGACCCGGGACATGCGCAAAATATAAAAGCTCAACTCTCTCCTAGGATCAAGCCTATGGAGCCTCTCCTCTTCCTTACCAGGATGTGGAGGAGGATAGAACGCCAGAATAACAACCTTCTGGCTCAAATGAAATTCCGAAACCACCTTTGGAAGAAAAGAAGGACGAACTCCAAGGACAACCGTGTCCTTATGAAACACAGTGAAGGGTGGCTTAACTGAAAGTGCCTGTAACTCACTCACTCTGCGGGCGGAAGTAACCGCAACCAAAAACACAGTTTTCAGAGTTAACAGCCTCAAAGGGCAAGAATGTAAAGGCTCAGACGGAGCACCCATAAGAAACTTAAGAACAAGGTTCAAATCCCAACCTGGCACCAGAAAAGGTGACGGAGGGAACACATTAGTGAGCCCTTTCAAAAACTGCGAAATTAAAAGGAATTTTAAAATAGGAATACTCTTCAGACGAGCGCTTAAATATGGACAGCGCCGCCAGGTAACCTTTAATGGTCCCCACTTGCAAGCCCCTGTGGGCCAAAGAAAGCAAAAAAGACAGAACCATGGGAATGTCACATTCAAAAGGATCCACATACTGAACTCTGCACCAGTCGCAGAACTTTCTCCAACGGCAACGGTGCAGAGACTTAGTTGCCTGCCGACTGGCCGAGAGCAACACCTCCATCACGTCTTCAGGGAGGTCCCAATCCTTATACCACAACCTTTTAGAAGCCAAGCATGAAGATTGAGGGATCTGACCTCTGGATGTAGAACCTGACCCCCCCTCCCGTGAGAGTAGATCGTCTCGGTAGGGAAGACGACTTGGAGGGCAGATGGACAAGTCGAGAAGGTCCGGGTACCACGTTCTCCGGGCCCACGCCGGAGCAATGAGGATCATCTGGGAACCAAACCTCCGTAACCTCCGAAGCACTTGCGGGATGACGGGGACTGGAGGAAATGCATGCAGCAGTGGGAATGACCACTCTACCACGAACGCGTCTCCTAAGGCTCCTTTTGGAGGAAATTCCCGCGAGCAAAACCTTTCGCACTTCCGGTTGACACTGGAGGCGAAGAGATCCACTTGAGGGGTCCCCCAAAGGGCGAAGATCTCCAGGAGAATCTCTGAGCCAGCTCCCACTCGTGAGAGATCGAGCTCTGCCTGCTCAGAGCGTCCGCCATCTCGTTGTCTCCGGCCAGATGAACAGCCGAGATCGACACTTCCTGCTGGATGGCCCAGAATTCGAGCTGCATCGCCTCCCTGCACAGCGGAAGTGACCCTGCCCCCCCCCCCCTTTTTGTTGAGGTAGTGCATGGCCACCGTGTTGTCCGTTAGAATCAGGACACTCTTTCCGCGCACAGTCGGCAGAAAAGCCTTCAGGGCTAGCCTGACGGCCCTCAGCTCCAACAGATTGATATGGAGTCTGGACTCCGACGGAGACAAACGACCGCTGTCAACTCGTTGGCATGAGCTCCCGATCCCGTGAGGGATGCGTCCGTCACGATCGTCACCTCCGGCCAGGGCAGCCAAAATGGGGCCCCCTTCATCAGATTGCCCTCGACGGCCCACCACAGAAGGTCCCGGGCCACCGAGGGCGGCACCTGAACAAGGTCCGACAGCCTGCCGGAGGACTGAGACCACCGGAGCTTGAGTGCCCAGTGCAAAGATCTCATCCGCAGACGAGCCTCTGGCACCAGAAGAATGCAGGATGCCATGAGGCCGAGCAGTCTCAAGAACTCGGACGCTGGGAGATCCTGGGCAAAATGAAACTTGTGCACCATCTGCTGAATGTGAAGAGCCCTCACCTGAGGAGGAAAACACTGGCCCAGGGACGTGTCGAGCACTGCTCCGATGTACTGGAGCCGCTGCGTTGGTGTCAAATGGGACTTCTTTAAATTGAGGGAGAAGCCCAGCCTGTGAAGGGAGTGGCAGGTGACGGACAGATGATCCAGGACTTGCTCAGGAGAGCTCTCCCTGATCAACCAATCGTCCAGGTAGGGGTAGACGTGAATCCCCCCCTTTACTGAGATGCGCTGCCACCACCACCATGAGCTTGGTGAAAACCCTCGGGCGGAGGTCAATCCGAACGGCAGGACCCGAAACTGAAAGTGCGAGTCGCCAACCGCGAACCTCAGGTACTTCTTGTGCTTGGGATGGATCGGCACATGGAAGTAAGCATCCTTGAGGTCGAGAGACACCAACCAGTCCTGAAGTTGAAGGGCCTGGAGGACTTGAGAAAGAGTCACCATCTTGAACTTGTCCTTCCTGAGGAGTTTGTTCAAACCGCGCAAGTCCATGATGGGTCTCAATCCCCCGTCTGCTTCGATATCAAAAAATAAGGGGAATACCATCCCTTGTTCCTCTCCGCTACAGGCACCAGTTCTATGGCGCCTTTCTCCAGCAGGGCTTGAATTTCCTGTACAAGGAGCGGATCCGGACACTACAAAGAGAGGCTCCCTGGTGGATTGTCGTGAGGCCTCTGCCGAAAAGGAAGACAGTAGCCGTGGGTTATGATCTCCAGAACCCACACATCCGAAGTAATGGCTTGCCACTCTACAAGATGCTGCGCCAGCCTTCCCCCAACCGGCGAACCATGGGACCTGGCCTCATGACTGAGTGGTAGCGGCTGCGGAGTTGCCCGAGGGCAAAGAGGCAACTGCCCGAGCGGCCTTGGCACCTCGAGTATCTTTATTTCCACCTCTGGCACTCTTACGATGGCCTCTTTGACTGCTAGCTCCCCTCGCTTTACTGAAGGACAAGTAATAGCGAAAGGAACCTCCCCTCCATTGCTGTCCCCTAGGACGAAAAGGAGGAAGTTGGCAAACTGCAGCGCCCAACGACTTTGCTGCAGCTTTGGACGTCTGCAACCTCTCAAGGCTCTCGTCAGCCTTGCTGCCAAAAAGGTGTTCACCGTCAAAGGGCATGTTGAGGTGCCGGGACTGCACATCAGGAGCGAACCCAGACTTCCGCAACCACGCAAACCTGCGCATTACGGTGCTTGCCGCCATGGACCGGCTGACACAATCCGCCAAGTCCAAACCCGACTGAACGGCCTCACACATGGCATCCTTGCCATCCTGAACCATAGCAAGGAAACCATCCCGTTCGTCCCCTTCGGGAATATGTTCAGCCGCTAATGCAAAACAGTTCCACAGATTGTGTGTGAAACGAGACAAGGCACATATGGAGTTGGCCGCCTGAAGCGCCATAGCCCCCCGAAGAAAACACTTTCTTCGCCCAGCCGTCAAAACGTTTGTCGTCCCTATTCGGAGGGATGGTAGGATACGACGCCTGCTTTGCCGGGGCCGTAGCCGTCTGCACCACCAAACTTTCCGGAGTGGGGTGCCTAGACAAGTAGCAGGGGTCGCTACTGGCTGGACGGTATTTTCACGACAAAGACTTGCCCACTGCCGGGAGACTCTCCAGAGCAGTCCAAGCCGCCGCCACCCTTCTCTGCAGAGCCATATGAAAAGGCAAAACTGGGTCAGTGGGGGGACCGAGATCATGGATGTCCGTGAGATCATCCTGAACGAACTCCCCTGGGGGAGCTGACCAACCCAAGTACTCAGTGACCCGAGACATAAGGCGCCGATATGAAGAATCGGCATGAGTGCCAGGCTCGGGCCTACAAAACTCCATCTCCGGAGAGGTGTGCAGTCCACTGGCATCATGCAGCGACTGCCGCAGGTCATCAAACTGGCTATGGCCCGAGATAAGTTCATCGGGAACCGTAACCGGAACCAAGCCGCCATCAGAGCCTTCATCACCCTCAGAAATGTACTCCATGCGGGTAGAGGAAGACCTCTGGGGACCAAAGCAGTGCCTGACTTAGCCAGAGCCTTTCTAGGGGCAAACCCCGTGCCACTGGGGCCCTTCGGCACCACCGCCTTGAAAGGCGTTGAGGGCGCAGAATGAGTCAGCGCCGGCGTCGACAGAAAAGGCGTTGAGCGAATCGGCGTTGACGTCAGCTGCAGCGCCGCCAGCGTCGACACAGGCCTCGAAGCCGGAGTTCCGAGCGTGTCTCTCGACGACCTAGGCGTCGACGACCCCCTCGGAGGCGGAGCCTCGAGAGAAAGTCGACGACCTTGGCGCCACAGGTGTCGACGTCTTCTTCGAAGACGGCACAGGTTCACGCGGTCTCGAGCGCGTCGAGGACCGGGACTGGAACGGGCATGGCGAGAACGGCTACCCTTGTCCGAGCGGGACCTCTCCCGCGAGCCGGCCGTCCACCCGAGCCCAAAGGCGTACCAGCGGTGTCTCTCGACCGGTGCCGAACGAACCCACTCGGAGGCGCAGATGCACCGGTGCCCTGCGATTCAAGAATCGCTAGCATCTGCTTCCCGAAGGAAGCCCATTCCTCCGGTGTCGCTTGCATGGAGGGATAAGCGACCCGTCGATAGGCGGAGTCCTCGGAAGAGGACGGGAAAGGCGACCAATGCCGGCGCTTCCGGGAATGCCTCGAAGAGGCGGAGGAGTGGCGAGACCGACTCCTGGAAGGAGACCCACTGGACTTCCGACGATGACGCGGAGAGTCGCCCCTCGAGTCATCTGTCGAAAGCCCCGCAGACCTCGACTTCCGGGGCTTAGACACCCAGCCTACCGACAGCTTCTTCTTGCGTTCCCGCACGGCCTTTGCGTGAGCGACTGGCAGTCGACACAGTCGTCCATATCGTGGACCTCCCCGAGGCACCAGAGGCAGACGCCGTGCGAGTCCATGACAGACATCTTGGACCCACAGTCCCCGCATTTCTTGAAGCCCAGACGTGGGGTTGAAGACGAAGAAGACATCGCCACAAACAGGTCTTCATAACAAACCGAGAATTGAAAACAGCAAACTCCAACGAGTCGAGGCGTACCGAGATTCACGAAGCGAACACGTGGAAAAAACGGAACTGAGGCTATGGGCGTCGTGCGTCCTACTTATCACATGGATGACGTCGGCCGTCGGAGGTCGTCCTCAGGGACGGCGCATCGACGTCATCGACGCAGACGCCAAAGATTTTCCGAAGCAGCACAGCTGTGGACATTATCTGTCAGATATGGAATACGTCGGAGGACCCAATCCCCTCGAAACTACTTTTTATATTCGACCGCGAATATATCCCTATGGGATTTACCATTGTTTGAGGCTACCAAACTTAATAATTTAATTCCTATAGCCTCGAACATACCGCCAGTTTATTTAATATTAATTCTCCGGTTGGTATTTTTTTGCGAGAACTCGGTTCTAAAATGGCGTTTGTGTTCGCTTCTGTGACTCCAACCCAAGTTGAGCCCTTTGTTCTATTTTTTTTCGGCCGGCTCACCACTTAGCATGTTTGAGTGACAGCTAGGCTGAGTGAATGGGGGGTTTTCTGCATAAAAGCAGGGCTTTGGGGACTGGAACTTTGGTAAATAATCTACCTACCCGCACCCAGGACCCCGACATTTGGGAGTTGCTTCACCATTAATGGGGCAATCTCCTATTCTGAATTTTGAGATTCACCACTACCAGCAGAAGTAATTAGACCACACACCAAGGGGTGTCGGTCATTAGCCCTGAAGAAAGTGGTCCCAATTACCTCAATACCATTGAAACCGGTCGGCTTCCTTGTGACTAGATTTGAACAATGACGGATCAGAGAAATCCTTCCATCAACTCATATTTTTTGATCTCAACACGAAAAGGGATTGTATAAATTTTACTAAAACAGTAGATTCGGAGTCTTCACCAAAAAATACATCTCCGAATCGAAAGAAATAGGAGTTGTTTTTGACTACCTCTGGTCCACACACTCCAAATGATGTTTTTTTACAAATATGACTTATGAAACAGCTTCATGAAGTCTACCTCTCGACTTATATAATTTTCTTAGTAGCTGAGAGATATTAGATCAACACCTCTAATTTTTTAATAAAGGTTGCTTTCCAAAGAAGCGAAATAAAATTGTTAAGTTTTATTTGGGAAATAACATATTATGTGAAAAACCTGGAAGGATAAAGAAAAATCAGGAACTCAACACTGTGGAGTGAATCCTCCATAAGAAAAAGCAATACTCGAATAGAATGTACTCAAACTACATTGTTCAAAAACATACATACTGTAACGCTCACCTGAATCCCTCGGAGGCGCAGGTCTGGGCTGGGGGTTCTCGGAGTCTTCTAGGGTCACGCGCAGGCCTCGAATGCCACCCTGGAAAGGCCCTTTCCTCACTGAGATCTTGATCTGAAGGGTGAGGTGTCTGCAATTATGAGAGCAAGGGGTTAATATGGATATATAAGCCTGACTGGGTAAGCTGCCTCCCCTTCCTGGTACTCCCAAGTAGTTCGTAGGCTAAATGTGCTCACCTTATGTAGGTGAAAGCGGAGCTCTCCATCCTGCGTCTGTGCAGGGGCGCCGAAGCCAGTTACTTCACTGGTTAATTGTCTAGCCTCTTGGTTGCAGAGGATGAAGATTTGGAGCTAGGCCGTTGTTAGCAGCACGAACGGCGGTTGCTTGAATATGGAGATCCGGAGAGCGATGGAATGGCGAAGGTATTGCAGGCAAGTAAGTAGAAAATGTCAATTCGAAGTTAAAAGCACTTCTTAATGTCTCTTTTCCTTTTTCAGGTCGCAGAAGCAGCTGGGTAGAAAAATGGATGTCGAGGAATGCACCGAGGAGTGAGAAAGATGAGCGCTGCCCAAAACACGTGCGTATAGATGGAGTTTTGTATTTCTTAATGATGTCGTTTTGTTTTGCAGATGCGAGTAGCAGCGTCGGCGGAGGCGAGAGGAATGCAGCGCAGGCAAGGAAAGTTTCACAGAGGTTTACTAACCAATGTCTTTGCTTCCACAGGGTGCCGGAACAATGGAAAGCTGCAGCCCGTGGCTTGAGATGCACCGATGGACTGGGTAAGTGCTGCGCTGGTTTTTATCTCGTGCTAACCTGGTGTTCTTTTCCCTTTTCAGATGCTGCTGGAGACGAAGATGGTATTTCGGAAGGTAAGATTGCAGATTTCTCTTCCCCAGATGCAGAAGTTGAAGATTCTCTGGAGCGGACACGGTGAGCGTCCTGCTGCTATTGCAGAATAACGCGAAGCACGTTGCTCTGATCGGGCGTGGTTTAAATAGCTTACTGGAGTGCTTAGGTGTCTCCTTCCACAGCAGCCTCGCCCAGGTAAGAAGTCCCAGCTTCCAGAATAGTTCCAGTATCCAGTCCCAGGGAGTGGTGCTGGCCACACCCAGAAGGTAAAGTAGTTCCAGCCATGGATGGATGAGGATTTCATCCTGCAGGTGAGTGAGCAGCATGGTCTGCAGCAGGTAGGTCCACCCAAGCACCATTCCTTACATCATGAGCCCGGCACGTCCTGTGCCGGGACTGGGTCCCCTTATGAGCCTGGCGCCACTGGCGCCAGGACAAGGTCCATAAGGCCCCTATGGGAGCCGATGGGTGCCTGGAAATGAAGTTGTGACCCAGCTTCCGAGGCAGTTGGGCTAAACCTGACTCCTTGGAGGCTGCGGTCATGACAGCACCCCCCCTCAAGGCCCCTCCCAAGCTTGTCTTTTCCGGAGGTTTTGGCTTGTTGGGAAAAGCCCGATTAAATTTTCGGACTAGACGAGGTGCATGTACATATTCTGAGGGTTCCCAAGATCTCTCCTGGGGTCCATACCCCTTCCAATCAATCAAGTAGTATAGTTTTGATTTGGAAATTTTGGAGTCCAAGATGTCTCGAATTTCAAATTCGGATTCTCCGTCAACTTGGATTGGCTCAGGAGGTTTAGTCATACGGGCTCTGGGTTGCACAGGTTTCAGGAGAGAAACATGGAAGACAGGATGTATCTCCATTCGAGTAGGTAATTCTAGTTTGACAGCCACTGGGTTAATCACGGCCGTGATCGAGTAGGGTCCTAAATATCTTGGGTTGAAGGTGCGTGGCCCTTTTAAAGATAAATGTTTAGTGGACAGCCAGACTTGATCTCCTTTTTGATATTGAGGAGCCTCTTTTCGATGTTGGTCTGCTCCTTTTTTGTATGATTCTTTAGCTCGTTGAAGATGAGCTGTGGCTTCTTTAAATGCTTGAGTTATCGTCGAATGCAGATGGTCAACAGCAGGTGTTCCGAGAGCTTGAGGTGGGTCCAGATTTGAGGTTCGAGGATGACTTCCATACAGCAGGAAAAAAGGGGTTTTTCCCGTCCCAGAATGGATTGAATTATTGTAAGCGTATTCAGCAATCCAAAGGACATCCTTCCAAGTACCCTCGGATTGATGCAACATGCAGCGCAGATATTGTTCTAAAGTTTGATTAGTTCTCTCAGTCTGCCCGTCGGTTTGAGGGTGATGGCTGGTGGAAAGTCGTACATCAATTTGTGCTAAACGACAACAACTCCGCCAAAAATGGGAAATAAATTGGCTCCCTCGGTCAGAGATTAGTACTGAAGGGAAACCGTGCAACCGGACAATGTTTTCAAGAAATTCTCGGGCTAGAATGGAAGCTGTAGGTAAACCCTTCAGTGGGATTAAATGAGCCATTTTTGAAAAAAGGTCCACGATCACTAGAATTGTGTTGTATCCGGAGCAAGGGGGTAAATCCGTGATAAAATCCATCGAGCGCGTGTGCCAAGGGCCTGGTGGAATGTCTATTGGACGTAGTAATCCTGCTGGTTTTTCCTTCTGACTCTTGTTTTGTGCGCAGATACCACAAGAAGCCACAAACTTTTTAACATCTTTCCTCCAAGATGGCCACCAAAAATGCCTTTTAATTTTCTCTGAGGTTTTGGCAACTCCAGGATGTCCTTCCATTAGAGAATCATGGTAGCAGGTGATGACCTGTTTTTGTAAGTCAACGCAGGGTAAGAATAGTCTTCCTTGGAAATACAATAGGTTCTGATCTATTGTAAAATCCTTTCCTTTCAATTGCCAATTCGATGAATCTTCGGGAGTTATGAGTTGATTGACCCTTGCTTTAATCTCTTCGAGGGATACTGTGTTGATTGCTCCTAGTATCTTTTGTTCAGGAATTATTGGCACCGGCTCCGGATTAGCTGTAAGTTCGTCTACCCCTATCAGGGAAAGGGCGTCTGCTTTTCCGTTCCTAATGCCTGGTCGATATGGGATTACAAAATCGAATTCTGCGAAGAATAAAGCCCAGCATAGTTGCCTCGAAGATTGAGCTTTAGCGGACTTCAGGTACTGGAGGTTACGGTGATCCGTGATTACAGTTACTGTGTGCCGGGCTCCCAAAAGATAATGCCGCCAGGCCTTAAAGGCGGACTTAATTGCCAAGAGTTCTTTGTCCGTAATTGTGTAGTTGATCTCAGGAGCCGAAAATTTGCGAGACCAAAAGGCTACAGGGTGTAACTGGTGCGTTTCGGGGTCTCTTTGTGACAGCACCGCCCCCATTGCAAGACTGGAAGCGTCTGTCTCGACGATGTAGGGAAGTTCTGGACGGGGATGCCTTAAGACTGGAGCAGAGATAAATTTGGCTTTTAATTCTTGGAAGGCTTGTTCGGCTTCTGGAGTCCACTCGAATTTTTTATTCTTTTTCAGAAGAGCCGTGATAGGTTGGACTACCCGAGAGAATTCAGGAATGAACCTTCGGTAAAAATTAGCAAAGCCCAGCATGCTCTGTACACCTTTCACGGAAGTTGGGGAAGGCCATTTGGTGATAGCATCCACTTTTCTTGAGTCCATGTGAACTCCGTTGGGTGACCAGATGAACCCTAAAAATTCCACTTCCTTTGCGTGAAAGGTGCACTTCTCCAGTTTAGCAAACAAGCGGTGTTGGCGAAGTTTCTGTAAAACCGCTGTGACGCGTCTACGATGATCAGTTTCTGAGGCTGAGTATACCAGGATGTCGTCAATATAAACGACTACACACACATCAATAAGTTCTCTGAGGACATCATTCATGAAAAACTGGAAAGCGGCCGGTGCGTTACATAGTCCGAAGGGCATTACTTGATACTCAAATAATCCATATTTAGTGCGAAAGGCCGTCTTCCATTCGTCGCCCTCCTTAATGCGTACCAAATGGTAAGCTCCTCTGAGGTCTAACTTTGTGTATATGCAGGCGCCTTTTACCTGGTCCAATAATTCAGGAATCAAGGGCAACGGGTATCGGTTTTTGACTGTAATCTGGTTCAGGGCGCGATAATCGATACAAGTTCTTAGGTCACCTTCCTTTTTCGGGACGAAGAACAAAGCTGAGGAAGCCGGGGATTTCGAGGGGCGGATGAATCCGTTAGCCAAGTACTGGTCCAAGTATTGCCGGAGATGGAGGTTTTCTGGTTCAGTGAGGGCATATATTCTACTGCACGGAGGGGTGGACCCAGGTATTAGGTCTATCTGGCAGTCGTATGACCGATGCGGAGGCAGGGTGTTGGCTTGATCTTTCTGAAAGACGTCGCTGAACTCTTGGTATTCCAGAGGTAATCGGGGGTCCTCTGAAGTGATGGCTGCTAGCTTGATTTCGGGCTGAGGATAACAGGTTGAAGCGCATTCTGGAAACCGAATTACCTTGGCTCGCCAGTCTATCTGAGGATTGTGCTTTTCCAACCAAGGCATTCCCAGAATCACCTGAAACTGCGGGGCCTTGATTACATCAAACACGATCTTCTCCCGATGTCCGTCTTGACATAACAACGTTACCTCCATGGTGGTATGAGAAACTGGTCCGGAAGCTATTTCAGTACCATCCACTGTAGTGATTACGTCCTTTACCATCTTGCGACGTAGGGGAAGATCCATCCTGATAGCCAAGTCTTGGTCCACATAATTACCAATTGCTCCGCTATCAATGTATACCTTGATAGCATGCATGCGATCTGGTCTATTGGGACTTATGAGGACCATAGGCATTACCAAATGCGAGGTCAAGGAACTGGTTTTAACGCTCGGCAAGCGGACCTCTACGCTTGTCGGGCGAGGTCGTTTCCCGATTCCAGTTTCTCAGCATTTTTATCAGAAACTCCTACGGTCTTCTTGACCGGTTTCACTGAGCAATCACGAAGGAAATGTCCAGAATTCCCACAGTATAGGCACAGCTGTAATTGCCTTCTTCTTTCCCGTTCTTTCTGAGTTAATGGTCCTTTTACTACTCCTATTTGCATTGGTTCCACGGAGTCATTCCCTTTAGCGGAGCTCTGAGGTCTTGAAAGTACCCGGGTTTCAAATCTGGATCGATCGGTCTTCCTGTTCTGTAGCCGATGATCTAATTGGACTGCTAGGTCGATATAATCTGAACAGTCTTGCGGCGGATTAACCACCTGTGCTAAAACGTCTTTAAGTTCCCCACGTAGACCTCTGTAGAAGAGCGCGATTCTCTTATCTTCAGGCCACCTGGTCTCAACCACCAGTCTATTAAAGGACGCTATGTAAGCCAGGAGATCCTGATTACCTTGTCTGAGTGACAGGAGTTCACTGTCCAAGGCCTGCCCCTGTGAAGGTCTTGCGAACAACTTTTCCATACTGGTCTGAAAGTCTTGAAAGTTATAGAGGAGCGGGTCATCCTGTGTCACGAGAGGAATGGACCAATCTGCAGCACTACCGCTAAGATAGGAAAGTACAAACGCTACCTTGGCTTGGTCCGTTGGGAATGCGGCGGGTCTACACAGAAAGTGCAAGCGGCATTGATTGATGAATACTGCATATCGCTTTGGATCACTGGAAAAATGTTCGGGCGGGGCCAAAGGCACATTCCCTGGCAGATTAATTTGCACCGGATTACTTGAGGTTTTAGGAGTGCCGCCCCCTCCATAGGGAGGCAGTGGCGTCTGTCCCGCTTGAGCCTGTAGCAACTGTCTGGCCAGATCATCCGTTCGTTCCTTGGCAATGATCAACTCCCTTCGTAAAGCGTTTGTTTCTTGGTGAGATGCGTGTACTTCTGCCCTTAGTTCCCCAAGCAATTGAGCCAGTTGATCTGTGTCCGAGGTTTCCATTGCGCCTGGGTGGGAAAATTGTGGTAGGCTTCGAATCCCTCGGAGGCGCAGGTCTGGGCTGTGGGTTCTCGGAGTCTTCTAGGGTCACGCGCAGGCCTCGAATGCCACCCTGGAAAGGCCCTTTCCTCACTGAGATCTTGATCTGAAGGGTGAGGTGTCTGCAATTATGAGAGCAAGGGGTTAATATGGATATATAAGCCTGACTGGGTAAGCTGCCTCCCCTTCCTGGTACTCCCAAGTAGTTCGTAGGCTAAATGTGCTCACCTTATGTAGGTGAAAGCGGAGCTCTCCATCCTGCGTCTGTGCAGGGGCGCCGAAGCCAGTTACTTCACTGGTTAATTGTCCAGCCTCTTGGTTGCAGAGGATGAAGATTTGGAGCTAGGCCGTTGTTAGCAGCACGAACGGCGGTTGCTTGAATATGGAGATCCGGAGAGCGATGGAATGGCGAAGGTATTGCAGGCAAGTAAGTAGAAAATGTCAATTCGAAGTTAAAAGCACTTCTTAATGTCTCTTTTCCTTTTTCAGGTCGCAGAAGCAGCTGGGTAGAAAAATGGATGTCGAGGAATGCACCGAGGAGTGAGAAAGATGAGCGCTGCCCAAAACACGTGCGTATAGATGGAGTTTTGTATTTCTTAATGATGTCCTTTTGTTTTGCAGATGCGAGTAGCAGCGTCGGCGGAGGCGAGAAGAATGCAGCGCAGGCAAGGAAAGTTTCACAGAGGTTTACTAACCAATGTCTTTGCTTCCACAGGGTGCCGGAACAATGGAAAGCTGCAGCCCATGGCTTGAGATGTACCGATTGACTGGGTAAGTGCTGCGCTGGTTTTTATCTCGTGCTAACCTGGTGTTCTTTTCCCTTTTCAGATGCTGCTGGAGACGAAGATGGTATTTCGGAAGGTAAGATTGCGGATTTCTCTTCCCCAGATGCAGAAGTTGAAGATTCTCTGGAGCTGACACAGTGAGCGTCCTGCTGCTATTGCAGAATAACGCGAAGCACGTTGCTCTGATCGGGCGTGGTTTAAATAGCTTACTGGAGTGCTTAGGTGTCTCCTTCCACAGCAGCCTCGCCCAGGTAAGAAGTCCCAGCTTCCAGAATAGTTCCAGTATCCAGTCCCAGGGAGTGGTGCTGGCCACACCCAGAAGGTAAAGTAGTTCCAGCCATGGATGGATGAGGATTTCATCCTGCAGGTGAGTGAGCAGCATGGTCTGCAGCAGGTAGGTCCACCCAAGCACCATTCCTTACATCATGAGCCCGGCACGTCCCGTGCCGGGACTGGGTCCCCTTATGAGCCTGGCGCCACTGGCGCCAGGACCAGGTCCATAAGGCCCCTATGGGAGCCGATGGGTGCCTGGAAATGAAGTTGTGACCCAGCTTCCGAGGCAGTTGGGCTAAACCTGACTCCTTGGAGGCTGCGGTCATGACACATACATTTACACCAGCACATTGTGGTGTGTTTGTAAGCGTGTACTTTCCGAAAACCACCCTGTACATTGCTCAACACTGTACTTTGCATCTGTCCGAGGGTCCGGATCGTAGCCCCAAAATAAGGGCCCAAGCGCAGCGTAGGTGCGGTCGCATGGTGACTTTGCCACTGTTCTCCTTTGGGATGGCTGTCCGCAGGACACGTTTTGGGCGGAATAGGTTGTGCGCATGTGCATAGGTGTCCTATGCAGACCGTTGCTACTTCTGTACTGAATAAAAATGCCCCACACGTGCGCCAACCAATTTTGGAGACGCTGGCTCTTTATAGGGTATAGCAGGTGGGATGTTTATCTGTATAGCTACCTGTAGGATGTGGGTGGGCGCCTCGACCTAATTAACGTTTGTTTGCATATGCTGCACAGTGCCGGTGTTACCAGGACACTGAGGAATAGATGCACATGCGTGTACTTGCACAACGAACAAATGTCCATTCTCATACGTAATTGTAGGTGGTGGACAACATATGGACATGCAGAGTGTGCTGGCGTCGTACAGATGCCTCCATTGTCATTGTGGATAGGCCGGGCAGCTGTGGTGTCCCTAGGACACCTACCTTTTCCTTAATTGAGGCCATTCCAATGAGGACTGTGTGCCGCTGAGTCAGTACGGCATTTCAACAAAAAAACAATACCACATATACACTCCGCAACATTTTATTTATTAACGTTTACTTGTACACATTCATACACACCATTAGCAAAGGGAACAGGGTAGCAGAAGTGGATACTTATTGTGGGGAATTGGGGATTTGCCCAATTGAGTTCTGAGGGGAGGAAGAGAAAGAGATTAGAAGAGATTGAGGTATCACAGCAATGTCTCCCATTACACGGATTCTGAGGGAATGGCGGCCTCTGACATGGGGAAGGGGTACACGTGCAGTTCTGCCAGTGTTGTTTTATTTTGTTCATAATATACCCTTGTACGGAACCTTTAAGGCTCCACAATTGTTCACCAATGTTTCCACTTTGGCTTCCAGGCTGTCCATTTTGCTATGTACAGAGTTTTTTTCCTTTCCTATGGCCGTATGCTGTTGTCAAAGGGTTGCCGCTTGTGCTGCCTTGCTTTCCTTTCCAATATGTTCTGTTCCAGAAAAGAAAATGTGTTTGGTGTACATGTAGCGATATATATTACATAATTTACGCTTCACAATACTGTGATTACCAATGGGGTTAGTATCCTAAATCATTGCGTAATGAGGGAAATTTTATTCCAGCCACTCTAAGGTGCATGCTATTGCTGCGTAAGAAAATAAATCTTATGCTTCTCTACTATTGTATACTGCAGCACCTGTGCAAATATTAGACAAACTTTAGTGTGCTTACTACATTGTAGTTACGTTCTGTTCCAGTCCGTACTCTGGCCGTTCGTTCTTTGTTCCCATGTACAGTAGCAGTGCAGTAAGATTGTTGAAGGCAGACGCCACTCCTCTTGTTGGTGCATTCCGTTATGGTGTACTCCCTATGCCTTTGTCCTGTTTGCTTCATAAGTACACAATTTTCAGACCCACTCTATCTTCCCTTGCAATTGTTGTACATGTTGCTGTTTGTACATGTTCCTTGTGTTTGGTGATTGGTACCAATATGTAAGAGAGCACCTGCCTTCCTGAGCAGGTTGGATGCCACCAGAGGTCCAGAACCAGACGCATAGTCCACGACTGCTGTGCGCATTATCATGGCGCCAGCAGTTTCACTATGTTTCACAGTACATCTTTACAAACTAAGGGTAACCTGCTAAAAACCAATAAAATTCACTGAAAAAACATTGTTAAAAGGGACATTATGGTTAAGTTGCGCTACTAAAAACCTATGCAATTCAAATGGAAAACGTTGTTACAGGGATGTTATTGTTACAGGTAAAACCGAAACCCCCCAGAAATTCACAAGTTATGGTAAGCTAAGCAACCATAACTCGTGCTACCACTGTGCACTGCAAGGACGAACACCCATGACAATCAAAGACGACATCACAAATGTCATTGATGGCATCACATGTGTATATAGTTTTCATACAAAGCCTCCACAAGGGATTGACATTGTAATGTTGGCAGAAAACTATCAGACATTTTTGGAAGAAATAGTTCATTAACAAATGCACTGCTATAAACATCATTGCATTACACAGTTCTTTCCAGTACATGAACCCACTCATGTAGAAAAGTTGCCATTGTCTACAGCATGCATCATACATGTGCAATAATAAAAATCTTCACATGTTGAATAGTAAAATGATGAATGCTTTCGTTTGAGTTTTGTGTACTGTGAAACATGTAATAAGTAGCTAAGAATGCCTCTCTTAAGCCCCATTCTGCGAAGATGTTGGAGACTAGGTCTTCGTGTAGGCGCCATTCGTACTCTGTGAGCAGTGGGAAATCTCTGCTTAGCACGTCGGCTAGAAGGTGGAGTTCACCGAGAACGTTTGAGAGCCCAGATCGAAATGTTCTGGGACAGCTTGGAGAGCCCTGGAGAGTGTGTGCCCCCCTGCTTGTTTAGGGAATACATGGCTGTGGTGCTGTCTGTCAGGACCAGGAATGTCTTCCCCTGTAGTTGTGTTTAAAAGGCTTTCAGTGCTTTGAACACCGCTAGTAGCTCTAACAGATTTATATGGTTGGATGCTACTTGTGGGGACCACACTCCATGCGCTGTCTGCTGAAGCAGGTGAGCCCCCCCCCCATGAGAGATGTGTTTGTCGTGACAGTGGCTTCTACTGCGGGGGTGATGAAGGTCTTCCCCTTCAAGAGTTTTTCCCTCTACCACCACTGCAGAGAGAACGAGGGCTGGCGAGACAACTACCAGATCTTCCCATTGTCCGCTGTCCTAACACCACTGGCTGTTGAGCCACTCTTGCATGGGACGCATGCGCATCCACGCATGGGGAACTAAGTAAATGCGACGCCATCGTACCTAGCAAGCGCATGGCCTTGCGTACCGTCACTTCCCGACTTGCTACATATTGAGGGATCTGAGAAAGCATGTTCTGAACCCTCTTGTTGGAGGGGAAGACGAGGCTGTCTTTTGTCCGGATTAGAGCCCCTAGAAATTGCTTGACTTGACTGGGGTCTTAGCTGGTTTTCTTCTTGTTGATGGAGGATCCCAGATTGAACAGGAGGTCTATTGTCTTCTGAGTATTCAATAGGCATGTTTCATAAGAGTCCCCTGTTATGAGCCAGTCGTCGGTCGAGGTAAGGGTAAACCAGGACGGATAGTCTGCGCAGGTGTGCTGCTACTACTGCCAGTACCTTTGTAAACACCCTCTGCGCCGAAGCAATGCCGAAGGTGAGGACGTAGTGCTTGTCCTCTAACACAAACCTTAGATATTTTCTGTGCGCTGGCAACAATGAAATATGAAAGTATGCATCTTTCATGTCCAGTGTTGCCATGTAATCCCCCACTTCAACAGTGGGATTACTGCCTGCAGAGTTACCATAAGAAACTTTTGGGGTTTGACAAATTTGTTTGCTCGTTGCAAGTCTAGTACAGGGCACATGGTGAGGTCTTTTTTGGGTACAAGGAAGTACACTGAATAAATACCCTTGTTTACCTGAAGAATAGGAACATCTTCTATGGCGTCCTTTCCCAGCAGTGCTTCCACCTCTTGTTTCAGGATTCGCAGTCTGGTCTGGCGTTAGGCGTCTTGTCTTGGGTGGTCTGAATTGTGGGGGTCAGGCGAATTCCATACAGTACCTGTGGGCAACAGTCTTTAATTTAAAACCCACTGGTCTGATCTAACTCCCTCCCATGCCGAAAAGAAAGATGTTAAGCGCCCCCGACCGGGTTGACATGGGAAGGGACCTGAATCCGTAGGTCATTTCTGACCAGAGGATGTGGCTCCCCTGGAGTTGGGGCTTCTGCCTCTACCCTTCTAGCGCCGCTGACCCCTAGGTGGATAGTTGGCAGGGGTGCTGGTTGCCTACCCCGAGTTCCAGTTGTTTCCCGTGTTGTACATATTCTGTGAGGAATAATTGGCCTCGAAAGGACTGACGGCAACCGCTTCCCAACTGGGGGCGGGGGGGACTTCTGAGTGATTTGTTGGAGACTTAAGAGTCTCATGCTCTTTTTTGGCAGTCTCTAGAGCCTCGATTGCTTTACCAAAGAGGTTTGATTCCTCGATAGACTTATTTAGGAGGGATGATTGGGTCTCTGGCTTGTAGCCCGAATTTCGGAGCCAACGGTGCTGTTTGAGCAGGGTCATCAAGTTGATCTCTGGGAATACCCAGTCTGTGAAGACATTGAGTACAATGTCCTTGTGTAGTCGCCATTCGTACTCTATAGGAAGGGGGACGTCTCTGCTGAGCACATCCACTAGAAGATCGAGTTCCCCTGGAATGTGTTGTGACAGGAGGAACATCTTGTGTTTGCGAGCCCATTTCCATATGTTCTGTGACAGTTTGGACAGCCCTAGAGTGAGTGCCCCCTTGTTTGTTCAGGTAATACATGGTCGTAGTACAGTCAGTGAGGACTAGAACTGTCTTCTCTTGGAGGTGTGTTTGAAAAGCCTCCAGGGCCTTGAACACTGCTAGCAATTCCAACTGGTTTGTGTGATTGGATGCTATCGTTGGAGGGGACACGCTGTACGCCGTCTGTTGAAGGAGGCGTGCCCCCCCCCCAGCAGTGTGAGATGCGTCTGTGGTGAGAGTGGCTTCTACTGCGGGTGTGCTGAAGGTTTTTCCCTGCAGAAGGTTCTCCCTTGACCACCACTGCAGAGACTGAACGATGGCTGCCGAGACAACCACTAGATCGTCCCATTGTCTGCTGGCCTGACACCATTGGCTCGAGAGCCACTTTTGCACGGGGCGCAGGCGCAGATGAGCGCAAGAACTAAGTGGACACAGGAAGCCATTATCCCCAACAGTCGCATGGTTTTGCGTACGGTCATCTGGTGAATGGATACATAGTGAGGGATCTGGAACAGCATGTTTTAAACCCTCTCGTTGGAGGGAAAGACGAGGCTGTCTTTGGTCTGAATTAGAGCCCCCAAAATTGTTTTACTTGGCTGGGGTCTAGACTGGACATCTTCTCGTTGATCGAGAAGCCTAGGCTGAAGAGGAGATCTACCGTATTATGGATATTTATTAGGCATGTTCCTTACGAATACTCTGTTATGAGCCAGTCATCGAGGTAAGTATAGACTAGGATGGATTGCCTGCGCAGGTGAGCAGCTACTACCGCCAGTACCTTCATGAACAAACGTGGAGCTGAGGCGATGCCAAAGGGAAGAACCCTGAACTGATAGTGGGTGTCCTCCATCATGAACCTTAGGTACCTTGTGTGTGCTGGCAACATTGAAATATGAAAGTATGCATCTTCTATATCCAATGTGGCCATGTAATATCCCTGCATCAGCAGTGGGATTACTTCCTGCAATGTTGTCATTTGGAATTTTTACGGTTTGACATATTTGTTCCTGGGCGCAGATCTAACACAGGGCGCATGGTGAGATGATTTTTGGGTACAAGGAAGTACACTGAATAAATACCCTTGTTTACCTGGTGAATGGGGACAACTTCTACAGCGCCCTTTTCCAGAAGAATCAACAACTCTTCCAGCAGGATTTGCAGGTGTGCTGGTGATAGGAGTCTGCTCTTTGGTGGGTGATATCAAGGTGGCTGGTGGAACTCTATGCAATAACCGTGGGTGATGGTCTTTAGCACCCACTGGTCTGATGTGATCCCCTCCCATGTGTGAATGAATGAATGACAAACGTCCTCCGACCGGGGAGGCATGGGAGGGCATCCAGACTGTTGAGTCATTTTGATGTAAAGACCGGGAAGCCTCTTGGGGTGGAGTTTCTGCCTCTACCCTTGCCTCTGCGTGGTCTTCTTTGCGGATACTGGCTTTTGCCAGATGAGCCTTGTCCGGAGCACCATGGGGTACCTCCAGTGCCATATTGACCATGGAGAGATCGGGAGAAGGACTGACCTCGAAAGGAACGAGAGTTTCAACCTCCCCGCTGTTGGGAAAGGCTTGGCCGTAATTTGATTGAGCAATTTCAGCGTCTCATGTTCTTTTTTAGGCGTTTCCAAGGCGTCATCGACAGCCTCATCAAATAAGTTGGACTCCTACGGGTTTATCAGGAAGGCCTGAGTCGCCGGATTGAAGCCTGAATCTTTCAGCCAGGCGTGTCTCTTGACGAGAGTCCCTTGTACAAGAGTGTGTCCCGCAGTTTCAGCAGCGTCTAGTGTGTTCTTTAAATTATTTTGGGTCATTCCAAGATTGCCGCCGGACCGTGAGAACGCACGCCTCGGGTCCTCCGTGCAGATGGCAGTTAAAGGGTGTAAAACGCGGCGACCAAGGATGAAAAAACACCTAATTCAGGCATTTCCCTTGAATGCAACAGATCCGAAGTAAAGAAATTCGCTGAACCCGTGCTGAGATCCCGTTTCAATGCTCCACACAGGGCCGAGTAACACTGGGGACAGAGCCCCACACGTGGACCCAACAATCTCCTGGCGAGGTGTGAGCACAGACCGCTGGAGCCGAGGGAGCTGGGTGTCCACAGGGTATAACACGATCCGGCATTTCTTTCATGCAGTGTCAGCAGGGTACGGAGATCCAGCTGCTGAGGAAAACCCGGCGCTGGCACCAGGGATACCAGTGCCTCCACGCTGCGGCGGGGGCGCAGGGAGGCACAAGGAAGGTCCCTTCGGTCCGACATCCTGCAGGCAAGTGCCCCAGAATGGATGTGTACCGGTGCTGAGGGACGCAAGCTTTCTGTGGAGGCGCGACCGGGCCTTAGAACTCCACAGTCGGCAGGATTTCCTAGGTGAAGGCGCGGGCTGCCCACGCAGATCGATTGTGACCCGAGGCTGATGCGGTAAGGAGAACAAAGGAGGGCATACTAAAGTGAGATCCGGGCAGGACGCCCCTGAGGTGCGCGTTGCCCTGTGTACCGAAGCAGCAAGACAGCGTGGCCCACCCCCCCCGCCGAGTGATCTAGGTGGGGGGGTTCGTGCCAGTCGGTTCACTAAACCCATGCAGGGGGAAGTGAAAGTGAAGTGCGCACCTGAGCTGCAGCCCGACCGCTTGCAAGCAGCGGCGGTGAAAGTGGTTACCCGATAAGATCATCACCCTCTCACAGTGGACTGTGTCATAGCCGGATCAGGGTCTGTCACCGCTAGTACTGCCATAAAGAATGATCAAAATACTCAGAGCATGGTAGATCCATCCCACAAGGCCAACAGGAGAGGAGTAAGGAATCAAAACCAGCTGACAGGCACCACTCTGCACCGTCCCTAAACGAGACGCAGCTGGAGGCGTGGGGAGCAAAGGAGAGCCCCTTGAAAGGGGTGGATAGACTCCAGACGGTACCGACACGAGGATGGCCCTGGTAGAAATGAAGTGAAAAGTAGCATACACAGTCCCTGAATCCGAAAGTCATTCAGTCGCTGCACAAAACCCTGCGACACACTTGTGATAAGGAAACGATAAGGACAAGCATCAAAGGATTATGTGAATGCGGCCCAGTGCCAGTAACTTATGCCACAAACACAGATCTACGGAAGGATTGAGCCTGGTAGCTCATTATGCCTCTGGCGAAGGTCAGCAATACCTATAGAGAATAAATCAGATCTGGACATGGCTGCTTTGTAACTATAATATGTCAGTATCGATGAAACCTGGGGAGGAAGTATCCAGTAAGCTATAGTCCCGGCTCATAGCAATCGACTCAGGAGGTGAGAGTGGTGGAGAGGAGGTGAGCATCTTGTGGGAACACGAACGTGCAGGGCCCCAGTCACTGGACAGGCTGAACACAGCAGAATAAAGACAAAGTCCCTTAGAAGTGAACGCTAATAGGAAGAAAACAGCAGAAGCGTAGGAAGGTGGTGAGCCCACCCACAGGAGAAGAGTATAGATGGCTGAAGCATCTACGCTACCCTCCGTAACCTCCCCACCCACGCCAATCCCGGCTAAAATAACCCTGATGCCGGGAACTAAATACAGAACAGCCTCAGGACGAACAAAAACACCGGTCAGAAGCCAGGAAGGCCAGTTGGAGAGGTGCTGGAGACAAAGGTGTCCGGCGGATACCCAGTCTTCCCCCCACCGCTAGAACTCAAAGCCCCAGTAATAAACACGCTGCTGAACATGATGGGCCTCGGATAAAGAGGAGCTCTTGAGCTGCCTCAAGGGAATGGAGGCCAGACTATCGAACACGTTCCAAACTCAGCTGGAACAAATGAAAGTAGAACTCAAATCCTCCCTACAGGAAGTCGCAAGGAAAATGGGGGAATTAGGAGACAGAGTAGAAGTGTTGGAAAATGGACTCCAATATGGCAGAAGAAGTGAAACAACATACTGGATCAAGTGGCGTGGCAAATGCCACAAACAGCCTAGAACTTCAAGCCGAGGATCTAGAGAATCACGCACGAAGGTCCAACATTAGAATTAAAGTCCTGGCAGAATTGGTGCAAGATAAAGAGTTAAAAGTCATCATGCAGCAATGCTTTAGCAACCTGCTGAACGATATCCAACCAGAAAAGATAGAGTTCGACAGAATACACTGAGCGGGCCCCCAGAGGAACGAACCAGAAATGAGACCGAGGGATATACTGGTGGCCATGACATCTTATAGCCTGAAAGAGGACGTTTTAAGTGCAGCGAGAATTCACAATGACCTTAACAACGGAAGTCGTATCCAATTAAACCAGGACCTGGCATTGGCCACACTCCACAAACGAAGATTAATGCGCCCAGGCACGAAAGCCCTGCAAGCAAAGCACAAACCGTACAGGTGGGCCTATCCATTCAGCCTAACCTTCACACAGGAAGGGAAACCGAGAAGAATTAGCACTTGTGAGGAGGGCATCTCGCTGTTGCAACTGGAAGGCGACCAAAATCAAGTTCAAGGGGAATGGGAATGGAAAGATGGACAAGGCACAGAAGAGAAACAGACCTAGGGTGGGAGAACAGAAGAGAGGTCCAACACTTAAAGCGGAAAAGGGATACCCCGATTGGAAGGCAAATGGGGCAGCGGTTTCAACCACCCAGTCTATGTCACAATGGAAGAAGCAACAATAATATCACTTAAAGTGGAGGGGCTGAACTCCCTCAATAAATACAGAGCAATCCTGGGTAGATTAGAGTCATTATGCACAGCAATAGCTATTCTACAAGAAACTCACCTCCTCCGGAAAGATGAAGAGGTTGAAGAGTAAGTCATATCCCCTACAGTTCTTTGCCACAAGTGGCAATAAGACAAGAGGAGTTGCAATATTATATAGTCGAGACCTAGGATTTAAAAAAAAAAAAAAAAAAACATGTGATCAGGTATAGCGAGGGTAGGTACTTGGGAATCAAGGGCAATATCACAGGCCACACCTAAACTATTATAGCGATATACGCCCCCAACGAAAAACAGGACGCATATATAACCAGACTACTACTGAAAGTGGGAGGTTGGTGTGAGGGCCGGATAATAATAGGGGGAGGGACTTCAATTTTGTGATGGACGTGAACCTGGATAAAACACTCCCCCCCCCCCCCCACCACCACCCCCTACAGCAGCGGATCAGAAAAATAGACAAGCACTGGGCAGATTCTTTAGAGACCTGGGGGTGATTGAAACTTGGCAAATTTTTCAGGAAAACACTAAAGAATATACGCATTATTTGGCAGTGCAACGGGGTTACTCCAGAATAGACATGATCCTGGTTTCGTCATCCCTAATCCCCCATGTCACAAAAGTGGAAATTGGGGTGCAATACCTCTCAGACCATGCCCCAGTATCGGTCAGCATGGAGTTTGGGGAGTGTGGAGACAGGGTCCACCCCCGCCGAAGGATAAACGAGTTGATGCTGAGAGAGGTAGCACTAAGGGCACATATGGAAACCACTATAAATAATTACTGTGAGGAGAATGATGTGGGGGAGATAGACTGGAGAACAGTCTGGGATGCGAAAAAAGCGGTAGTGAAGGAAGAATTCATAGCACAAGCAGCCGCATACTATAGAGAAAGAGCGGATGAACAACACAAGTCCCGGCAAACACCCAAAACACAACGGGCACTACGGAGGTTTAGAGCCCGGTTAGAAAACCATACAGCAGATCGACTGGCACAGACACTATTGACCACTAGGCAATCCTCCAATATATATGGAGGGAAGGCAAATACATTTGTA
The DNA here is from genome assembly GCF_040938575.1 of Ambystoma mexicanum. Taxonomy (NCBI): domain Eukaryota; kingdom Metazoa; phylum Chordata; class Amphibia; order Caudata; family Ambystomatidae; genus Ambystoma; species Ambystoma mexicanum. Next base: position 1,107,815,799 of record NC_090937.1, read on the forward strand.
GCGGCTAAATTACGGAAGCAAAAAGCACGCAATAATAAAGCAGGGTTGGAAAACAGTCAGGGAGACATGGGTACCGCAGATGAGGAGAAATTTGAAATAATGGTACAGTTCCAGAAAGAACTATTAGTAAGCAAAAATGTAGACAAAACTGACCAGTTATCATATTTGTCCGAGACCCCCCTGCCACAGCTCACTGAACAGGATAGGAATATGCTGGGGGAGCCATTAACAGCCCCAGGTGTCACTGATGCGATTACAGCCCTGCCGAGAAATAAGACACCGGGCCCAGATGGCTTGGAAACGGCTATTATAAAACGTTCCAATGGCAATTGCTAGCCCCCCCTCACCCGTCTCTTTAATGTAATTAGGAAGAAGGGGCAGTTTTGACAGATATGGAGAACTCGCTCACAATCCTTGCCCTAAAGCCGGGAAAGGATCCAGTGGAATGTGCCAGCTATAGCCCTATAGCACTCCTAAATAAGTACGCAAAACTTTATGCCAAAATATTGGCAAATAGGCTGATGGGGGCCCTACCAAATATACATGAGGACAAGGCCGGTTTTAAAAGGAGGAGACCTACACAAGATGTTAGGAGGTCCATAGATGTAACTGATTGGGGATCCAGATCAAACCAAAAATTGTCAGTGGCAGCACTAGATGCCAGACGAGCTTTTGACAGCTTAGACTGGGAATACCCAAGATTGGTCCTGGAGGGATTTGGGTGTGGAGACTCATTTGTTAAGATGGTATCAGCAAACTATCAGCTCCCATCCACAAACCTGTTGATAAATGGCAAAAGCTCAAAACAGATTAATATCAGAAGAGGTACACATCAAGGGTGCCCCCTCTCACCACTGATCTTTGCAATAGCAACGGAACCGATCGCAATTCAGATTAGGAGCGACCCAAACATCAAGGAGGCGGCGTGCAAGGGATCCAAACACAAGATCGCACTATATGCAGACATAATGCTATACATGGTAGACGCCAAGAATATGTTACTCAGGGTTATAGAATAATTAAATTAGTTCACCGACATATCAGGATTCGCAATAAATGATTCCAAGTCCAAAGCGCTAAATATTACAGAAAAGCGGGAAGAGATAGCAGGCCTGGTGGGGGGGTGGAGGGGGGGGGGGTTTAGCGAACATGCCCACAAATTTGGAAAAAATATACATTAGAGTACCTGGGGGTCCGTATGACAAAAGTGAGGGGCCTGTTTAAAGCAAAGATCGAGCCGCTCTGGAAGCGACTCTGGGAATACTTACAGAGGTGGGATGCCCAGGAGTTATCTTGGTTCGCAAGAATTGCAGCAATAAAGAAGACACTGCTGCCCTGCTTGCTGTATGTAGTGAGTTTGATACCTGTAGATATCCCGTCTAGGTTAGAGACCTCCAGAAGGCAAAATTCAATTTCATATGGGAAAACAGAAGACTGAGGATCCAAAGACCGAAACCTGACGCGCCCTGCGCTCCTAGTTGGTCTGGGAGTCCCGGAAATAGGGGGATACATACAGACGGCCCATCTGGCGCCAATGCTAAAATGGGCGGAACCAGACACCCGGAAAGGGTGGTGTAAGATAGAACAAGCAGTCACCTAGTTCCCACTTAACACATTACAATTCCAGAGGTCAGCGGCCCGCGAAAGGGGGGATAAACTGCTGGAAGCCACTAAAGCATCACTGCACAGCTGGGATCAAGCATTACGAATGAAGAAAGTGTGGCTGGGGCTGGGACCGCTCTCCCCTCCGGCGCACAATGCACACATTACACTGGGCCTCCGGTGTCAATACTGGGAGGGATGCAAGGATGCTTTGTTTCCAGATGCTGCGTATCCTCCCTCAGCCACTGCTCCCAATAGTATTACTTTTGGCGACAGTGGCAGCTCCATACCTGTTATGTCCTTGATGAGCCCCAAGATTTCTTTCCAATACAATGTCGCTTTTGGGCATGTCCACCACATGTGGTACAGGTCTCCCCTCCCTCCACATTGTCTCCAGCAGTCCAGAGTATATTTAGGATCTATTTTTGTAGGCGGTCGTATACCATCTGTAACAAAGTTTATACGCTGATTCCTTAATTGTTGTACACTTGGACAGCTTGTGTGCTATCCCTAGGGGATATGGACCATGAGGGAGCCCTGATGTTGTTTATAGAAAAACATATTTGGGATAGGGGAATTCAAATATATAAATACTTACAACTCTGTCACTGGCTTTCCCATCCAGCAGTGAAAAGGGCTGGAGTGAGGAACCCGTCCGGGCTGGAACTAAATGCATGAGGGCACAACTACGAAAGGAATAACACTACTATACAGACTGCTAGATAACACTCAAACAGCAGATAAGCTCCCATGTAAAGAAAAGTGGGAAAAGGACATGGGGGAAACAATCACAGAAGAAGAGTGGGGCCAAATCTGGACGGGCGCGCACAAGCTGTCCAAGTGTACAACAATTAAGGAATCAGCGTATAAACTTTGTTAATGATGGTATACGACCGCCTACAAAATTAGGTCCTAAATATACTCTGGATTGCTGGAGACAATGTGGAGGGATGGGAGACCTGTACCACATGTGGTGGAAATGCCCAAATGCGACATTGTATTGGAAAGAAATCTTGGGGCTCATCAAGGACATAACAGGTATGGAGCTGCCACTGTCGCCAAAAGTAATACTATTGGGAGCGGCGGCTGAGGGAGGATACACAGAATCTGGAAACAAAGCATTCCTAATAACCCACTTACTGATGGCAGCAAGAATGACACTAGCACAAAGATGGAAGTCCAAAGATGGCCCAACAACGCCCTGGGGGTGGGTCAAAGTATGGGGAATTATGGCGATGCAAAAGATCTGTGCCCTGAATGCAGGGAAATCTCTCAAATTTCTGTCAATTTGGGACTCCTTTTAGGACTATGTGGAGGACAGGGAAGCACACTACTTCAAACCACAAATTCTCAGGAACACCCATGTTCGTGAAGGGACCGCAAGCAGACAGGGACTAATACGCTGGACAGATAAGAAGGTATGGAGAGAGGTCGAGGACTCTCTGGCCAACAGGAAGATGGGGGAGGGAGGGAAGGGAAAGAGGGGAGGTGAAGGGGGTAAAGAGGAGGGGAAGGGGGTAAAGAGGAGGGTAACAGTTAAAAGTTTAAAAATGGAGGCAATGTTCCCACATCGATCATTATCACTTCTAAAGCATTGTTATTAATATTTGAAAGGTAAACTGTGTGTTACACATGTTTATGCCTCAATTAAAAATAAAACTGGTTAAAAAAATATATATATTATGGGTCACCCGTCTACCCTCAGCGACGACCACCAGCAGGCATGATCGGGTAGGTTCAGGGACCTCTTGGAGGCCTTCTAGAAGCAGGCTCCATTGTACGTCACTGTAGCTAGCAAACAGGGTTGTATTATTCGCAATCCTGGTTGAATAAGGCTGCAGATGTGGTAATACATTTGCCAAGGGCATAGATTTTTTGGCAGTTCTTATCCAGGGGCGCCTCTTCCATGGACAGTGGCACCCCTGCCCTTTTTCTGGTGGTTGTAACAACCAGAGAGTCTGGTGCGGCATGAGATCAAATATACATACGGTCAGATGGAGAGGGGCGAAACAGTTTCTCAACCAGAGGGTTGACAGCCCTTGTGAGGGAAGGAGACCAAGATATACACATACATATACACACACAAAACAACCCCTCCCCTTTTGACACTTGATATTTCTACTTGCATCAGTTATTCAGTTCGAGCCCTTTGGTATCAACGCTTCCCCAATCAACCTCTTCACCTTCAGTCCACGGGGCACCTGCAGAGACAGGAATTTCTTCAAAGGGGCACCTGCCAACTGCTTCAGATCGCATGTCTTGTACTAGGGCTCCCCACAGGAAACTCTGCTCTCTTCTGGCTAATGGTGGACGAATTCAAGCATCCAAGGGTCTGGATCTGAACCATCTGCACTGCAGCCAATTGTGCAGTAGCACCTTTGAGCGTTCTTATGCACAGAATGGGCTTACCATAAAAAACAGTCTTGGACCCAATAACCGGACAGACTCAAAGAATATGGCAAAATACTACTTTATTATCAGTTCAATAAAGTAGGGAAACCTGGCAAACAGGAAATCGTAGTCCCTGCGCTTTCAATTACATTTCAGGTACACACAGGCTTTATACTTCGATGTGTCAGCTATGAGATCATCCCACGTGGCAAATAATAAAACCCATCGGACGGAGGGATTGCTTAGGTGAACATATCTACTTATATTTATTTATTGATTTATTGTACTCATAGCAAGCTGCCTTTGTATATACAATAACTTCACGTAAAATAACAATTATATAAAAACACAGTATTAACCACATAATTTCCTGTCCCATTTCCTCTGACATTTCATTATCATTTCATACATACAAAAAATGTGCAACTAGACACAAAGCTAATTAAAAAGTTAATCAAAAGCACAAATTTATAACCTTAAAATATCCCTTGCGATAGCTTGTCTAAAATGTAATTACATTTCCAATACAATTTAACCATGTGATAAATAAAATGTATTTAATTGCCTTCCATGAACATTCCTACAAGGTAGTCTCATCAACACTGCCCATTGTATTAGTGCACGATTTAACATGTTTGTTCTCGATCTAGTCTATACTTGTACAGCGGACCATAACCTGTTCCAATGACTCAATAACATTATTTCCACATGGTTGACAGATTCGGTTAGGTTTTGCAATTCCAATTATCACCCCCTTTATTTCTAGGATGTTGCTGATGTTGGATTTCAACAATAGATATTGTTTCACATTACCACTATTGGGATATGCTATATATTCAGGAATTGATTCACGCAACATTCTCCATTGAATGTAAGGTCCACTATGTTTTTTAGTTGACGGTTGTATTATGTCATTCTCTTGGCTGAGTGCCATTAGTTTAACCAGCTTCTGCTGCCCTCATGTGTATGACATTTGTCCTACTCTCATACCCTTGAAGCCATTTCTGATGTAACCTTAGAATCCTGCCTAATGTTCCCATACGTTCCCATCCATCCAGACTAGCAAATGCCTGGACATAGCTGACCATAATGGTTCCATTGTCAAAGTGCAACAATCTTTCATAGCACATAACCACCTTTGCAATAAACTATCAGAATTCCTTTAAGGTCCACAAGCCCAGAAGCGGCTCCAGGGAGCCTCTGCAGTGTTCATGTCCTTTCCCAGAGGGAGAAGCAGTACGAAACCCAGCCAGAGTTCCAGGGTGGTAGGAGGTAATGTCCCCGGCCTTAGGAGGCTGACTCCCATGTGGGTTGAACGACCCCAAGCCCAGCAGCGGTTCCAGGGAGCCTCGGCAGGGTCCCCATCCTTTTCCACTGTGAAAAGCTGTGGTGCAGGCCAGCCAGAATTCTAGGATGGTCTGAGGTGATGTCTCCGGCCATGGGCACCTGTCTTCCTGTCTTGTGGGTGGACCGTCCCCAAGTTCGGCGGCAGTTGCGGGGAGCCCGGCAGGTTCCCCATTCTTCCCCGGAGGGAAAAGCTGCAACACAGCCCAGCCAGAACTCCTGGCTGGGCTTGGGGACGGTCGACCCGCATAGGAGACGGGTGTCCAAGGCCTGGGACATGACCCAGACCATTCTTGAGCTCTGGCTGGGTTGCGTTACATCTCCTCCCTCTGAGAAAGGACAGGGACCCTGCCGAGGCTCTCTGGAATCACCACTGGACTTGTGGACGGTCAACCCACATGACGGACAGCCACCCAAGGCCAGGGACATCACCCCCGAGCATCCTGGAGCTCTGGCTGTGCAGCATTACAGAATTTCCCTTGGGTAACAGATGGGGACCCTGCCAGGGCTCCCTGGGACTGTGGTTGGATTTATTTATGGTCCACAGTTTCTTTTCTGCCCAGGTAGGTGCACCCACACATGTGAGGTACTGTTTTCATCCGAACACCTGCGGGAATGTGAGAAGGTAGGACATCTGTTGTTGCCGGTGGTTTCATGGTGCGAAGTGTCTGAAAACCTTTTTTGCCTACATTTTGGAATTTGCTGGGCTTTCTGGGTAATAAATTCAAGAGCGATTTGCACAAGTCAGACCTCCGTAGATTGCCACAGGTATTTTTTCAGAAATCCATGGGGTTCCCTGCTTTCCTTAGTGGCTGTGACACCCCAGGCCCAACACTGTAGGTTGTCTCCTCAAACCCCTTGGGGGATAGCAGCGGTTTAGCATTTTCCCCTTTGCGCCCAGGTAGGTGCACCCACACGTGAGGAACCGTTTTCGTCGGGACACCTGTTGGAACACGGGAAGGTAGGACATGTGTTGTTGGCCGCGTGTTTCAGTGGTTTTCAGATGACTAATGTCTGGAAATTGTTTTTTATCCCCTAAATGTCAGACTTTGCAGGGCTTGTGGGTAATACATTCTAGGGCGATTTGAGCAAGTCAGACCTCTGTGGATTCCCACGGGTGTCTTTTCAGAAATGAATGGGGTTCCCTTTTTTCCTTGGTGGCTGCGACACCCCAGGCCCAAATCTGCAGGTTGTACACAAGAGCAAATTCCTGCAAAAACTGCTCTCCAGACACACTTGTGGATAACAGTGGTTTAGCCTTTTCCCTTTGCGCCCAGGTAGGTGCACCCACACATGTGAGGTACAGTTTTCATCAGGATACCTATGGCAACACGGAAAGGTAGGACATGTGTTGTTGGCGGCGTGTTCTAGTGGTTTCCAGGTGGGAAAAGTCTGAAAATTGTGTTTCTTTTCCTAAATTTTGGAATTTGCTGGGGCCTGTGGGTAATAAATTCAAGGGCGATTCATGCAAGTCAGACCTCTGGATTTGCACGGGTGTCTTTTCAGAAATGCATGGGGTTCTGTGTTTTCCTTGTGGCTGCAACACCGCAAGCCCAAATCTGTGTGTTATGCATACCGCCAAATCCAGTCTACCGCAGGGCATTTGATGTACCAGTGGTTTGGCCTTCTCCCTTTGCGCCTAGGTAGGTTAACCTCAAAACATGTGAGGTACCGTTTTCGTAGGGACACCTGTGGGAATGTGAAAAGGAAGGACATTTGTTGTTTTCTCTTGGTTTTCATAACGTTTTCATACATTTACTACTGCACTTTGTTACACAGCCCTTTAATTTCCCAAATGTAACCTACATTTAGTGGCTGCTTTAGGCACTAAGCTTTTGTAACCTGCAAAACTCACCTACTCTTCAAAAGGTCTGCCTGTGTTCTTTCAAAACATGTATGCTTGCCAGGCCTCACCACATTTGTTTTCCTTATTTACACATGCTAAGTACATCTGTTTAGGCTGCCAGCATATACATCCTGTGTACCATGGCTCTGTGTTTGGCTTGTGGTATTGCTTGTTTTCTGAAACATTACGAAAAATGTGCGATTTCCTAACTAGAAGAGTCGGGGAATGTAGCGGTGCAATGCTTTTCTCAATATTCACTGAAGCCATTACCTCACAGGTCCAACCATGTCCAGCACATACCTTTTTTTCTGTCATTTTTTCAAATTTTTCCCCAAACTATGGGAATTTTACCTATATAGTGGTTGCCTGACCTGTGCAAAATACCCCTTCCTAAATTTGGAATCTTGTCAACTTTCCAGAAATGTATAGCTTTCCGTCTTCCAATTCAGCTTTCCCACCCTCCTCTTCCATTCCGTCCACACATGTCCTATTGGGAAAAAAAAGTAAAATCTACCCCTCACAAACTGATGGTAACCTTATAAAAATATTGTATTTTTTTGGTTTCTACTCAACCTGTTCTTGAAAGCCTGGAAAATGGCAAATCATTTGTTCCTAGCTCTTACAAGGAAAAAAACCACAGGCTTCTTTGTACATCATTTTATTGGCATTTTCTGAAAAAACACAAAATGTGCCCTTTTTTGTTATTTTATTCTCACCCCATACAGCAAACTAGGATTCCGTTATGACCGCCTACATGTGGGAAGAAAAGGGCCAAATTTGGCTGAGATATCACATGTAAAAAAAAAGTTACAAGGGATTGAATGGCAACATACCGAAATCACAAAAAAAGGACTTAGCACTGGGAGGGAAATCCATTGGCAGTTAGGGGGTTAATGCATTAAGTAGTTTATGATTGGTCTCCCAATCACTCCCAACCGCTTGTTTCCAACATTATAAACTCCATCCCTTGTAGGGACGGTTTATTAAAATAAATGTAATATGTGATGTCATCTGCGATGTCACCTTTCATGTCCTGGGTATTAGCAGTGCACAGTGGTGGCGCGAGTTATGGTTGCTTAGCTTACAATAACTGGTGAATTTCCAAGGTTTTTCTTGTGACCATAACGTTCCTTTAACAACGTTTTTTCATTGGATTTCATAGGTTTTTATAGGTGCAACTTAACCATAACATCCCTTAAACAAAGTTTTGTCAGTGAATTTCATGGGTTACCAGTGCAAGGTAATTCCAACAACTTACTAATATCATACTTAACCCAATATAGCACCATTTTTGTCCAATTTACAAAGTTTCACCTTAAAGCTCTGCCATTCCCAACCTTCTAGCATCATTTTGGATACTTCTATACACTTTTTTCAACTTTATCCACTGTTTCTGTGTTAGTCGACGTCCGCGAATGTTTGACGTCATCACAGACTTTCCGGACAGTTCCGCGTGAGCCCAGGATGATGTGTCGCGAACCTGTCCGCACTTCACGATCAGGTCCGTGCTTCATGGAGAGTTCAGAACTGCATTTTCTGCTTATCTGGGAACTTTCAAGCTCAAAATGTACCTAGCACAGCTCCTACACCTATTTTCACTGATTATCCATTAACAATCTTGCACAGAACACGTACTTTGAAGAAAATCAGCAAAATTTCCATTTACCTTAAAAATGGCATCAGCTATTGCCATCGTACCCACCCCCCAACCCCACCACCACCACCCAAAAGCCACCACCACCTGCTGGAAGTCCTAAGCAACAAAAAAAAAGGGCAGTACTTCCAGAGACAACAAAGAGGACCAAGAAGAGGAGGTAGAGGAAGTGCCTACTTCTAGCACCCAGAAAGAATCATGGGTGTGGCAGTTATTTACCACTGTTGGGAATGTACCAAAGGCTAAAGCTACCAAAGTGGAAAGCACCGAGTGCAACTCTGTACTCATTCGCAGACTACCTGGATGGTACTCCTACTGGACCACCTCAATGCGCCGCCACACCAAATCCAACCACCGCGATGCTCTCAGAAAGGTTGGTCCTTTCTTAGCAAGTAGTAGGCGGTTTTCCTCCACCTCATCTTCCTCAACCAATACTGTAAACACACAGCCTACTTTTGTGGGACACAAAATCCCACAAGCTACCTTGCAAATGGTAAGAGGGCGTTGATCCATATCTTTCGAAGACAACAGTACTCTGTATATACTGCAACACACCACTCTGCAGGAGGGAGCAATTTCAAAGTGCTTTTGAAACGGTAATCAAGGAGCATAAACACTTTAATGTAACACACCCGCAATATCTTCCCCTGTCCACCTGCCCCCTCCATATTAGTGGTTGGTTTCTCTTCCCTCATTTCCCTCCCCCACCTTACTGTCCAGCCTCTCCTGCAAAAAAGAAAAAATAATAATACTCTTATAGACTCCATCTACTTTACAATTCTCAAAGTAGATAGACTCAATAGGATTCTCCAACATTTCCATTAGCATTTTGTGTTATGCTAATGGAAATAATTTGGCACTTATCCCCCGTTCCAGAAGCTGGAACGGGGGATAACGGCCCAGCAGCCTACCTTATAGGCCAAAGTGAAACGAGGGTGGATAACGATGGCTTCGGACCTTTATCCCCCGCTACAGTCTCTGCAACAGAGGATGAAGGTCATTAGCACCCCGAGTTGTCTAAGTGGTAAACTTGGGTGCTAATAAAGAAAAAAGGATTTTCCTTCCTACAGCGGGACGCGCACTGTATCCGGCTGTAGGAAGAAAAATCCTTTTCCAAGATGGTCGCCATGGAATGGGAAGGCAGGGGTCGGTACGAAGCCCCTTTTCCCTTTCCATGGCGGCTTGCGGGAGGCAAAGGAATGAATGAGACGGCGGCACTCTCCAGTGCCAAAATAAGGTAAGAAGTGGGGTTGGGGTGGTGAACAAAAATAATGGTACGAAGGGTGGGGCAAAGGAGTAAGGGGGGGGGAGGGGATGGTGGCGTGAAGGGCCGGTCATCAGGCATTCCTAACAACATGATTGGCTGGCTCCCCCGCCTAGGGTGCTAATGGGCAATTGTGAACTAAATAAAAATATGAAAGGACAAACAATTTTCTGTTCCAAATACTTTCCTCTAGCATTCAATAAGAACCATAATCGATGGACCTTTATAACTATCCACGGTCTCCATAGTCCCCTTTCCAGACCATGGATCAATACAAGATCTGGATGGCACATGCACGCCATTGCACAGCGCAGCCCTTGAACCATTTTTAATTTTACATTTGTAACACTCCCTCAATGCCTGCTTTCAAACAGTCACACATCCATCCACCAATCACTTCCAAAAGCTGTACATATTCAGCTTGCACACACCAACTGCCACTTAACAATCTTCTACAAATCTTTTGCATCTGCATTTCAGATGCCAAGGTGGGACACCAATAGTTAACTACTGGAAGAGAGAAGTCCCAAGGTTGGGAAGCATCTTAACCGTAACATCCCTTTAACACATTTTTTCTGTCAAGTTAATAGGTTTTTAGAAGTGAAAACGTTTCATGGTGTTACATCACTGTATATAAATTATTAATAATTCCTAAAAAAATGTTTTGCAACACATACTTAAATCTGTCATTATCAGCAGTGCGTGCTGGGGATGGAAATCATCGTTCAGTTGCCTACAGCATAACGCTCCACCATGACCCCAGACAAACCAAACCACCCCTATTATTCACTGCACCTACCCTGCATCCTAGTTCAGTGTTCACTATCCCCTAATAATGTAACCAATGGCCAGTGCTCATGATTTGCTTGTAGCCATGGCCAGGCTCCAAATCCATGGGGCACGGGCTTCGGCCATGTCGCATTCCCCAATAAGCAAATCAGTACACATTTGCATTTGCCAAGGGTCAGGCCCACTACCCAGAGAGCACACTAGTTTTTCTACTTATATTTTTACACTTTGGAAAAATAAAACACAATACATAATTCCAGAAACATGCTTTTCGGTCCTTGCTAATGCTCATCGTGCAGGTTTGTTGCAATCGAGTCCATCACTGCAGGTGGTAACCGAAAGCAGAATATTTTTTCCTCATTGAAACCTACCGCTTTTCCCATGCCGCATGCCTCAATAAGCAAATTACAGACCTCATTTCTTCTTGCCGACGGCCAGGCCCATTGCCAAGACACCAACGTTATATAACTGTTTTATGTACTTACCTTTTCACACTTTAAAAAAAATTAAATACAGGACATATTTGCAAAACCATGCTTTGAAGTTCTTGCAGACCCTTCTCGTGCATATTTGCTGCAATCCCATCCAGCGTTTCAACCTGTACCCAAAAGCAGAATTTTTTTTCCCATTCAAACCTATCACAATTTCGAAAAACTTTACCACGTGGCCGGTCCCTGGTGGCCATGCCCACGTTAACCATATTGCTAGTCCCTCATGCTCATGGTCAGTAGCCAGATAGTCCGGGTCATCGCCTTAGGCGATGACCCGGACAATCTGGCCACTGCCCATGGCTACAGGCTACACCTCAGTCACCGAAGGTATATCACTTTATACACTTACATTTGCAAAACCATGCTTTCAGGTTCTTGCCAATGCTCCTTGCACAAATTTGCTGCAAATCCACCCATGTTTTATTTTTTGAAAAGTGTCAAAATGTATGTACATAAAAACGTCTTATAACTTAGCCCCCACTTGACAAAATCCATTCAGACTTTGCACAAACAGTGAAGGTTGGGTACATGATATTTTTAAAAACATTTGTCCACATTCGTCTAATGGCACCACATTTATGAGCCTTTAAAATATTTTGGGACCCCGCCGCCCCCTCTAATTGTGTTCCCCTTGACAAAACAGCACCACACTTTGCAGAAGAATTCAGAGTCAGGTCTAGAATGAAATTCCAAATTTCATGCAGTTTCATTGAGTGGCGCCGAAGTTCTAAGCCATCCAAAAACGTATTTTTATTACCAACCATACCGTTACCGCAGCTACCACTGGTTAACACAGTGTATGTTTACACCGGTCATAGACGAACGACGTTGTGCGGAATACATGTGGACGGTCCCACTATAAAAATAAAAGGGGCCAATCGTTAACATGTAAACGTTTCCAAGAAATGGATATGGTAAACTATCTTGCTTGCCATCGGGTCCATTCAATGAGTAAAATCAGATGCAGACATGTGGTCATTTATGACATCTAAATAACCTCATGAAATGTCGGACTGAGTTATTGTTGGGGAGAATTCTCATAAAAAGGCTAATTTCCCTTACCTATAGAGTCCCGCAGCAGCTTTGCTGTATTTGAAGGGTTTATTTTTTTCTCCTGCTGAGAGTGAGACTCTTTTCCCCCACTCTTTCTTTTTTTTTTAAATGTTTTTTTTTAAACAAGGCAGGGTAATAACAATGCAAACTTTTGTCGATACCTGTCATGCATCATAATAAAGTTTCACTATCCCCATACTCCTTGATTTTGTCTGCTGTCTCGAGGGCCTCCCTCTTTATTCCTGTTCCTGTGGAACATCCCCGTTCTCCAGGACCCTCCTGGCCAGCTGGGGCTTGTGGGTCAGGGCTGGGTAGTCACGGTCAAATTCAAGAACAGGGTTCCAAATGTTCCAGAAGCGGTGAAGGAGCCCCGCTCTAGCTGCCATCACCTTTTCTGCGATTAGCACATCCCACAGTTTCACCCACCAGAGGGGTAGGAGCGGGCCCTCTGCGGACTTCCATGTGCGGGCCACCACAATTCTACCTGCCAGTAGGCATTGGGACAGCAGTTTGGCTTTGGGGCCTGTTCTTGTGTAGGTCCTGGGGACCGGGATGCCCAGCAGAACAGGTTAAGGAGTCCAAGGGGAGCCTTGTTTGCATGATTTCAGCGATGGTTGCTAAGCACCGACTCCAGAAGCTTTGGACTTTTGGACAAGTCCACCACATATGGAAGAAGGATCCTATCTGACCACATTGCCTCCAGCAGGCCGGGACAAGCGAATGATTCATATGGTGGAGTCTTAGAGGGGGATAGTACCAACGCAGTAGAATTTTGTATGCGCATTCTCTATTTGTGATGCAGGCGGATGACGAATGTGCGCGGGTCCAAATGTCCACCCAGGATTGGTCCCCTATAGGGTGGCCCAGGTCTGCTTCCCATTGTGCCATGAATCGGGATTTCGAGATAAGAAAGTCCTTCTGGAGGTGCTTGTATAGCATGGGTATCCTGCCCCTAATTGGTTCCTTGAGAGTTAGTTCTATAGCTGTGGGAGGGCGAGTTCCTGCTTGCCGTGTCTGTGGGTGAGAGCACCAGTGGCGTAGTTGGAAGTATGTAAATCTGTCCCTTTCCTGCAGTTGGAAGATTTCCTTGCATCGTTCATAGGAATGGGGGTGTCCTTCTTCGAAGAGCTGCCCACAGTCTCCAGTCCCCCTGCTATCCAGTTTTTGAAGTTTTGGGGGGCTGTGCCAGGTGAAAAGGTTGGGTTCAGGAATACTGGGGATGAGGGACTGAGTCCTCTTGGGATACTTTTTAGCTTTAGGGTTCTGTCCCAGACGGAGATGGTGTGTTTGGTAGCTGACAGTAGTCCTTGCCATTGCCGCCTTGTCGATGGCGGAATGTGGGGGAGAAAGCGTAGGGGGAGGGCTAAGCACGATTGTTCCAGGTCTACCCATCTGGGACGATTCGTAATTGTTTGCCACACTTGGATGCATGCCAACTGGGCTCCCATTAGGTATTTCTGTAAGTCTGGGACCCCTAAGCCGCCAAGTTTTGCGTTTCCCAGCATTGTGTCTTTAGGAATCCTGGCTTTTTTCCCTTTCCAAATAAATTGTAGCATCTTTCTCTGGAGGCTTCGGAGTGCTGAAGTTGGGATCGCCACCGGAAGGGCAGCGCATGTGTATAGAAATCTCGGGAGCAGGTTCATTTTACACGAAGTGATCCGGCCCATTAAGGAAATTTATTGGGTTGCCAAGCGTTTCAGGTCAGTTTCCAGTTCCATGAAGAGTGGGGGGGGGGGGGAGTTTGCGTGATAAATGTCCGTTGTGTTGGCTGTGATCTGGACCCCTAAATATGTAATAGCCTTAGTCTTCCATTGAATCGGGCACATTGGGATCAACTCTTCTCGCTCTCTCGAGGGTATCCCTATCCCCAGGGCCACCGACTTGTTGAAGTTGATGGTGAATCCTGTGACCTTTCCATAGCTGCTTATTTCTGCTAAGGTATGTGTCAGGGAGGAGCAGGGCTATGTGGCTGATGTGCGTTTTAGGCTATATTTGTGCTTATGGTCTATGGGGTTTTTCTCACCCTCATAGGTATCATCTTTTTACATGTGTGTTACACAGCACCCTCAGTGCAGTAACACAGGGGTGTCATAGTGGCCCCCAAACAGACTCCATACCCTGGGACTGACTACTGTCTCCCACGGCATGTAAAGCCCCCATTGACTTTACCAGTCAATAGTTATGAACAAAACCAGTACAACCCATCTTACTATGGAAGTACTGGAAAGGGTTAATAGTTTTTCCCTGGTGTTCATTTTCGAGAGGGTACCGTCCAGTCGCTCCCTCCATAGTTTCTGGCTGGTGGTAGTGGTTACTACCATTAATATTCGCCCACTAATATTTTCCTATGGGATTTTCCTATTGTTCGAGGCTACCACTTTTACTGACAGCCTTTAACAACCCGCTGGTTTATTTTATTATTAACTTTACTCCAGTAGGCTTTTATTGCTGATAATATTTCTTGTGTCTTTCTCTGAAATCCTAACCCAGGTCGGGGATCCTTTGTTCGTCCTTTTGGCGGGCTTCTGCACAGAAGCCCTCCTTTCGGCGCCACTGAGTCTGGGGTAGACAGGAGGTGTGGGAGGGGGGGGGGGGGAATAGGCACCCTGGACAGGGTTACCTAGGCAACCCAAGTCGCACTCTGCCCCGATAGGGTAGGGGCAGGGGGTTATCCCGACAGGATAACCAACCTGCTGTGTGAGTGACAGCTAGGCTGTATGAATGGGGGGTTTTCTGCATAAAAGCAGGGCTCTGAGGATTGGAGGAGAAGACGTCGCCACTGGACCTAAGAAATCCAAAGAAGAGATAAGCCGAAGACATCTGCAATGACTGAACCACAGGTGAAGCCCTGCTGCAGATCCTCACCACTTTTCTCCAACGACCCGAGAAGATCTTCACCTGCAAGAGTCGTCTTTCCTTGAGCTGGTGGGGCCAACCAGTTGGCCAATCGCCTTCCAGGACCTGCCTTGGTCGAATCGCCAGTGTCAAGCACTCGGAGAACGGATAGCCAGGCACCAGTCCACCACCAACGCGATTTAAAGGAGTGTACCTTTCATCCTGTTTTGGCATCACCGAGGCTGGCTTCATCCCTGGGCAGTGCAGTGACTTGGACCTTCCTCCACGACGAGAGCCTCTCTGCCTCTGCTGGATCTCCCGAACTGCAGGAACTGCCAGGAACTACCGCCACCGTCGGAGCCTCATCCACTTATAAGGTACATTGTTCCGCCAGGCCTCCCGTTTCGTTGAGTACTGCTAAAGGTGTTTGAAATCCTTTACTTACCTTCTGGGCTGGCCGCCCCTATCGTCTAACATTATCTTTTGACTTTCTGCACCCTCCTTTCTGAACCGTTAAACAAAGACTTGCCTGCAGCTACTAGAACCGTTTGATCCTGGGCACTTTGCCTTGTACCACTGACTCTGGCACAGGCCTATTGACTGTCTATATCTGTTGCAACTGCCTTCTCTAGATTGCTTTTCCTCAAGAAATGTGTTGGTGCACCTAAACTCTTATAACGTCCTTTTCCTTCCCCTTTAAATATTGTGAAGTGCCCTTTTGCTTGGTTTTCACCTAAGTATTGCACTGCCTTGCCCAACTTGTTCACAATCCAATTGGGAAGTGTTGCTGGGGTGTTTATGAGTCTAACCCTGTATAACTTGACCTTTCCCTCCCTGTGAAGAAATTGTTAGAGTGCCATTTTGCTCAGTTTTCATTCTTGCTCAAACATGTCTACAATTTAAATCGGGAGTTGTGTATAGTTTTCTTGACTGTTTTAACTTGCTTTAATGATAGTGATTTGTGTGTTGAACTAAGAGTGTGTAAAATAAATATATATTATTTTTGATACAAAGCTTTGGTCAGTGTTTCCTTGTTCCATAGTATTGTAGTCCTATTGTGTAAACCCCGAATACTGCTCATCTCCCTCTTGAGATAAGTCTGACTGCTCAGCCACAGCTACCAACTAAATCTATGTGGTACAGACTGATACCAAAGGGGATTTATTGCATATACCTGTAGTCCTAATCTTCTGTAGTGCTCCCCAAGGGAACTGCATAGGATTCTACCTAACAGTTATGCCGCAGGATGATGTACAGCTTAACCTACAGAGTAGGTGGCATTGCCAGCACGTTTCTGGCAACCACCATAAGTCTATACAGAGGCGATAGATTGGCTATACCGTGCGGGACATACACCTTTGATCCGATTCAACAAATAAGTGGGAACAGAGGAATATATGTTCAAGATTCTGAAAAAAAGTACAACATGAATGATTTTGCAGTATGACATAGATCTCCACTGCCATGAAAGGGAGTGTGCATTACATCCCTTTCGGGTCCGCTTGGTTAAATACAGTGAAGTTACTCACATCCAACATGGCGCTCCTAGGTGCACCTTTTTTCGCCAGAAGTGAGCGGTTAAACGACATCGATGAAGTAATAAAAGACGTGATGCTCTGCGGTGTGGTTTTATCGGTTTGAAAATACATGGAGCGTACGCGGAAGTCAGAGATCATTGACAAGTGTTGATTGCACCTCATCTAATTATAAATGTAGGAATACAGAAGTAGTAGATAACTGACCCAAATGTGTGCATGCTCCATTTTGCAGGGTGTACCCAGTCGACGGTCTATCAACTAACGAATAGCTGCGCTGTACGGAAGAGTGCATCCCTGCATAATTATCAACAAATTGGTGACATCGTCACATAACATGCGAAATACGGATAAAAAATAGGTATCCAACCAATCAGGAGGCTACCCTCAAGTTTGTCCTTGAGTGCTAGTACGCAATATTGGGATACAACAGAAACAAAACATTAAATGGCCTGACTCCACAGCTAGGGTGCCAAAAAGAAACATCACAGCAGAAATGGCAGCCAGACATACTACAGGAGGTGTTTTCAGAAGGGGAGTAGCCGCAACCAGTGCAGCATAAGGAGCAGAGCCCCCACTGGTAGCCACAAAAAAAAAAAGAACAAAACAGGACTCCCCAGGAGGATCCTCCCCTCCGGACAACATTCTTGTTACACTATCGCAAAATCAGCAGAGATTTTCAAGATTCAAGTAGCTTCCGAAGAGAAGGCTTATATGAGCATTGGGACAAGAGATGCCGAACCATACCCACTATTCTAATACTAGATACGCTTTGGGAAGCAGGGGGAAAAGATTCTAGCCACCCCTCTCTCCATGCCAGCACTGGTGACCAGGCCAGAGAAGAAATAGAAGGCTCCTGACTCAGCACTGTTGTGCTTAAGAGGCCACCCTAATCCCAACTCTGTGGTCACGTTCACAGCAAGAAAAAGGCACAGAATCCAGCTTCACCTCTCACAGCTCCACCTGATACGGTGGTACACAAATTGGAAGTAATGGGAAGAAAGGTCTCGTCGGCAGCTTCACTAGCTGTAAGGGCTAGTAACACCATGGCGATACTGTCTGGGTTGGACAGTGAACTTTGGCTTATCATGAGGATCCCAGTGGGACGACAGAAAATATTCAAACATGAATTTATGAAAGATCCAATACTGGAGAAATACCTAAGAGATTAGGGATAGTGAGGCATTTTCCAACCCCTTATTATTTTGAATAAAAGTATATAACCAAAATCATGAGTGCTCTGTGTCTGCGTCTCATTCCTTGTCCCTCAACTCCCACAGAGTTGGTTCTGAAAATCCATCTCAACATGCACCCAATGGAAGAGACATAAGTTACTCACCGTAGTGACCAACGTACTCTTAGTCCATAGTCCCTTATCCTCCATACTGTATGGGCGTCCCTTCCAAGGGACGGAAGACAGAACCTTTTTCACCAGAAAAAAACCTTCTTCCCCTTTAAATTTATAGGCGCACAGGGGCGCGGCCCAGGGAGCATGCGCTGCCTTGTCTCCACCCTCTGGCGCCACACCTCAGTCCCCATTGACGCGTCGACAATAGATTTAACATTGCCTAATGACACCAGTATTATTAGGGGGGAGGTTGGTGGGACGCATGGAGGAAAGGGGACTATGGGCTAAGAGTACGTTAGTCACTATGGTGAGTAACTTTTAATTACTCTTACGACCAGTCCCCTTTCCTCCATACTGTATGGCCGATTACAACTGATTGTAGCCCCAGGGTGGCGAGGAGACTCTCCTTAAGGAAATAGGTTTCTGAGAACCGCCTGTCCAAAAGCAGCATCTGATCTAGAGCCGGCATCCAAACAGTAATGCTTGCAGAGAGCCGAGGGAGAGGCCCAAGTGGCCACCCTGCTTATGACTTGCCAAGAGACATGGCGCTGGAATGCGATGGCTGTTGCCTTGGCCCTGACCGTGTGGGCATGCATGCTGGCCGGAAGCGGCTTGTGCTAGCCCTCATATGGTTCTTTGATGGCAGAGACCATCCAGCGGGATATGGAAGACTTCGAGGTCCGATAGCCTAGTCTTGAGCCTCCAAAAGTGAGAAGAACAAGTTACTTACCAACTGTAACGTTCTTTCGACTGGATGTTCCTCCCACGTATTCCTCATCTTGTGATAAATCATTATCTCCAGCTTCGCTGCTTCGGCAAAACAATTTCTTGGCAGAGGGCGCTGTGCTCGAGGTCGTGGCGTTGATTGTCCCTCGACGTACTCCGTACTCTGTCGACGTCACCGATGGTATAAATAGCTCGAGCCTCTCCCGTTGCTTCAGTTCTGTTTTTTCGATGAAATATATATAGGAGGAACACCCAGGCTTGTCCCATGACCGATACATTCTTCGTGAGAGGAAAGTGTAAGAAAACGTAAACACTACTTTGGGGTAGGATGGGAGGGTCGATGAGGAATACGTGGGAGGAACATCCAGTCGAAAGAACGTTAGAGTTGGTAAGTAACTTGTTCTTCGAATGGATTGGGTCCTCCCACGTATTGCTCATCTTGTGATAGGCTCCCATAGCAGTATCAATTTTTGGAGGTGGGAGTACCAATTTCAGTTTTCGTGGACAGAGTGCAGAACTGCCTTTGCAAATAAACCCTCGTTAGAGGAGACAGTGTCCAAACAATAATGTTTAACAAAAGTATGCATTGTTTTCCAGGTTGCAGCTGCACAAATGTCTGCTGCCGGGACTCCCCTCTTTAGAGCAGCATAAGTAGCCATTCCCCTTGTAGAATGGGCACGAAGCCCATCTGGTGGTTCTTTTCCCGCTAATCTGTAGCATTCAACTATGGCTAATATGATCCAGCGGGAAATGGTCTGTTTCATTACAGATAAGCCTAATTTTTGACCAGTATAACCCACAAACAGTTGGTCATCTTGTCTCAATTTAGCCATCCTAGAGATGTAAAAACTAAGAGCCCTCTTGGGATCTAATCTGTGTAATCGCTCCTCTTCTTTGCCCAGATGAGGAGGAGGATAAAAAGTAGGTAGTACTATTTTTTGTGACAAATGGAAGTCCGAGACTACTTTTGGCAAAAACAAAGGTTTAACTTTAAGGACTACCTTATCTTTATAAAAAATATTATATGGTGTTTTGCATGAGAGAGCCTGAAGTTAGCTAACCCTGCGGGCTGATGATAGGGCCACAAGGAGGACAGTTTTTAGAGTCAAAAGCCTCAATGGACATGAGTGCAGAGGCTCAAAAGGTATGCAAGTCAAGAATTTTAATACTAAATTTAAGTCCCAGGTTGGTACATGAAAGGGTACTGGAGGGTATACATTAGTGAGCCCCTTTAAGAATTGAATTATTAACAGTATTTTGAAATATGAAACCTCTTCCGAGGAGCGCTTGAAAATGGACAGCGCAGCAAGGTATCCTTTGATTGTTCCTATCTGGAGCCCCAGATTAGCTAGATGTAGCAGAAAGGAAAGCACCATTGCGGTACCACACCGAAAAGGGTCCACATCCTTGTCTTTGCACAAGTTACTAAACCTATTCCAGCGGCATCGGCACAAAGACTTTATTGCTGGTCTTCTGGCCGAAAGCAAGATTTCCATTACATCATCCGGAAGATCCCAATCCTTGTATCTCAACCTCTCAGAAACCATGCGTGAAGGTTGAGTGTCTTGACCTCTGGATGGAGAACCCGACCTTCCTCTTGCGAGAGAAGATCCTCTTTGCGGAAGACGTATTGGAGGGCAGATGGACATGTTGTCATGATCTCTGCTTCCAAAAGGTCAGGGTTTTCCCAACTCCCTTGGAAGCAGATCCATAACCCAGGTTCCGAGTGCCAACCAGTCCCAATTGGGACCTTTTGGACCCAGTCCTGGCGCCAGTGGCACCAGGCTCATAAATATGCCCAGTCCCAGCGCTGGGAGCGCCGGGCTCATAATGCTTGGGTGGACTTACCTGCAGCAGACCATGCTGCTTACTTGCCTGCCAGTTGAGTCTCTGATCCTCTTCTGTTTGGAACTACTTTTCCTGTTGGGTGGGGCAGGAGCCACTCCCTAGATTCAGAACACTGGAACTCTTCTGCAAAGCAGGAACTCTTTTCTTACCTAGGCGTGGCTGTGGAAGGAGACCTCTAAGCACTACAGGAGGCTATTTAAACCACACCCGATGGATGAATCTTGCTTTGCGTTATTCTGCATCCTCAGCAGCAGAACGCTCATCGTGTCTGCTGCATCTGATCCTGGGCCTAAGGAAAAAGGCTTACCATCCTGAATCCAGTCTTCAGCAACACCTATAAAGACAAGAAAGAACAGGTTAGCATTACAGTCTTCAGTGACAGCTCTTCACTTACCTGGTCCATCGGCTGTCACCAACGCCTCGCGCTGCATTCCGGCATCTGAAAGACAAAGGCTTACCTACTCTTCGTGCGCTCCGGAGGTCTTCACACTGCATTCCAGCATCTGAAAGACAAAAGCTTACCAACTCTTCGCACGCTCCGGAGGCCTTCGGCGCTGCATCCCGCATCTGAAAGACAAAACAAGGTGCGTTTAAAGACATTGGGGAACTTTAATACTCACGTGCCATTACTCCTTTCCACATCTAACCCAGTGGGTATTCCGGCACCCTGCAGCTGCCCCGAACTTGTACCTGCAAAATAAAAAGACAGAGCGCATCGTGAAGCAGGCAACAAGCGCTTACTTACGTGCTTCCAGGCGCTTCTATTCATCACACGGGCTCCATCTTCAACTCACTTCAGCCCGCCATCCGCCATCGCCGGAACCCTGCAAAACAAGAGACATCATTACTAAAGACTTTAAAGACATTAGAATTACTCGAAACTTACCGTTCGTGCAGTAAACGACGGACAGCAGTCCTCTGAAGTCAAGAGGCCTGCTCCCCTTATCCAGTGAAGAAACTGGTTACAGCACCCTGCCTCGAGGCAGATGGAGAGCACGGCGTTCACTTACCTAAGGTGAGAGCGTTAACCTTTGGGGTTCTACAGGAGAAGAGAAAGGGAAGAAGAGAGAGACATTCAATAACCCAGTTCATTAATCCCACATTTTCTATCTGCAGACATCTTACCCTTCGAACCAGACCTACAGTGCACAGAGGTCCAGCCCAAAGAGCCAGCCGTGTGTTACACATCACCTTTGAAGATACGGTATACGCCCAGTCAAGACCGGCGCCTCTACGGGAATCAGGTGAGCGTTACACATGTCTAGAAGGTCCGGGTACCACGTTCTCCTGGCCCAATCCGGGGCAATTAGGATCATGGTTTTCCTGAACTTTCTCAACCTCCTGATTACTTGAGGAATCACGGGGACTGTGGGAAACGCGTACAGCAGTGGAAACTTCCACTCCACTACGAATGCGTCTCCCAGAGCTCCTCTGAGGAAATTCCCTTGAGCAGTACTGATCGCACTTCCGGTTGATCGCGGTGGCGAACAGATCCACTTGAGGGGTTCCCCAAAAGGCGAAGATCTCCAGAAGGACTTCCTGAGCCAGCTCCCACTCGTGAGAGACCGTGCTCTGCCTGCTCAGAGCATCTGCCACAGTGTTCTTCTCTCCGGCTAGGTGAATTGCCGACAGAGAGATTCCTTCTCCTATTGCCCAGAACCAGAGCTGCATTGCCTCTCTGCACAGTGGCAGTGACCCTACACCTCCTCTCTTGTTGAGATAGTACATGGCCACTGTATTGTCCGTCATTATCAGGACATTCTTTCCCTGTACAGAGGGCAGAAAGGCCTTCAGAGCTAGTCTGATTGCCCTCAGCTCTAATAGGTTGATGTGTAGTTTGGACTCCAATGGAGACCAACGACCGCTGATTGTCAGATCGTTGGTGTGTGCTCCCCACCCCGTGAGTGAGGCGTCCGTCACTACCATTATCTCCGGCCATGGTTGCCAAAGACTCTCCCTTGAGAATGTTGTCGTTGCAAGCCCACCCTAGAAGATCCTGAGCAACTGCGCTCGGAACTTGCAGAAGATCAGACATATTCCCCGAGAACTGGGACCACTGAGTTCCGAGTGCCCATTGAAGGGATCTCATTCTCAACCTGGCCTCTGGTACTAGGAAAATGCAGGATGCCATGAGGCCGAGCAACCTGAGAAAATCGAAGGCCGGTAGATGTTAGGCATTCTGAAACTTCGTTACCATCTGCTGGATGTGGAGAGCTCTCACTTCTGGAGGCTAGGCTTTTCCCGATGAAGTGTCCAAGACTGCTCCGATAAACTGGAGTTTCTGGGCTGGTATCATGTGGGACTTCTTGAAATTGAGGGAGAAGCCCAGTTTGTGGAGGAAGTGGCAGGTGATCGAAAGATGTTCCTGAGCTTGTTCTGGAGAACTTGCTCTGATCAACCAGTCGTCCACAGGTACTTTCTGTGCTTTGGATGGATTGGCAAATGAAAGTAAGCATCCTGAAGGTCCAATGATACCAACCAATCTTGGAGTTGGAGAGCCTTAAGGATCCGAGAAAGAGTCACCATCTTTAACTTGTCCTTCCTGAGGAACTTGTTAAAGTTTCTTAAGTCCAAGATGGGTCTCAGTCCTCCGTCCTTTTTTGGGATGAGAAAATATGGGGAGTACCAACCCCTGTTCCTCTCCGCTACAGGTACCAGTTCTATGGCACCTTTCTCTAGCAGGGTTAAAATTTCCTGCAACAGGAGCGGATCCGGAATTTTGGCGGAGTTGGCTCCCGGTGGATGATTCTGAGGCCTTTTTAGAAAGGGGAGACAGTAACCTTGGGCTACTGTTTCCAGTGCCCAAGCATCTGAGGTAATGCCGTGCCATTCCATCAGATGTTGAGATCCTGCCTCCCACTGGTGGTTTGTGTAACAAGGTCTCAAAGGGATTTGGAGGCGGCTGCAAGAGTGGCTGAGGGTACAGATGCCGCTCCTGAGGCTGATTTTGCACCTCTTCCTTGTGCTCCACGAGGGAAGTTTCTTTTGCCCCTTTGCGAAGCCTGTCCTCTTCCTCTACCAAAAGAGGAGTAGTATCGAAAAGAACGACCCCTCCAGGAAGATGAGCAGGAATAGGGTTTTAGAGGATGGCGCAAAGAGGCGCTAGGTGATTTAGCTGCCGCTTTCGAGGTCTGAAGTTTTTCTAGGCTTTCATCAGCCTTTCTGCCAAAGAGCCTCGAGCCATCAAAGAGCATGTTGAGGAGTCTAGCTTGCATGTCCGGTGCAAATCCCCGACTTCCTCAACCACGCAAATCTGCGTAGCACAACACTTGCAGCGTGGATCTGCTGATACTATCAGCAGTATCCAGTCCAGACTGAAGGCATTCCCCCATTGCCTCCTTCCCGTCTTTCACTATATTCAGGAAGCCTTCCCTTTCCTCGCCTTCCGGAATATGATCAGCCGCCGTCGAAATACAGTCCCACAGGGTATGGGTAAACCTGGCATGGGTACAGGTGACATTTGCCGATTTAAGTGCCATACTGCCTGACGTGAAAACTTTACGGGCCCATCACATTTTTTTATCCTCTCTATCTGGAGGGATAGTTGGATAAGCAGTTTGTTTTGAAGTAGATGCTGCCTGAATGACTAAACTCTCTGGAGTCGGATGTTTATTCAAATATTCAGGATCCGTTCTAAATGGTCTATATTTCCTTGGAAAAGTGCTATCTGCAGCAGCAATAGTTTCTGGTTTCTCCCAGTTTTTCTCCACAGTCCTTTGAAGGGCCCTGTGAAAAGGGAGAACAGGATCTTTGAGGTCCCTTGACGATAATATCCGTCATGTTATCTTGTTCAAAAATGGCTGAAGTATTACCCCAACCATATATTCAACTACCCTGGTCATAAAACCCCTGTACCCAGCATCTGCATGCTCTGCAGGATCAGGTTTGGCGAACTCTAATTCTGTGGATGTGTCAACTCCACTGGCAGAATGTAGAGTATCACTCCGGTCTCTCATTCTAGATTCCTGGTCAATAAGTTCTTCAGGAACTTGTCTTGTACCATAAGTAACTCCCAAAGGAGTAACCTCGTCTTCTTCTGAAGCAGACTCTTCATAGATTGCTGACATAGATTTGAAAAAGTCTGATCTGGGCAAAGGAGTGAATCTCCTTTCTTACTCTTCCATCTGCTTCGAAGGAAATGGCAAATCCCTCGAAGTTTTCTAGGGTGTCTTCGAAGTTTTCGAAGATGACTTCGATAATGGCGTCGATGACGCATTTGGCTTTGGCGTCGAAATTATCGACGTTGAGGGCGTCGACGAAGTTGTCGAAGTCTTCAACGAATTGTGTTTCTTGGCCGGCACTGGAGAGGTGCTCGACTCGAAGATTCGACGGTTTTTTGTATTCCTCCACACTACCGGTCTTGGCCATAGTAGCCTCGACTTCCCTTTGTCGTCCAATGGAGCGACTTTAGGGGTATGGCTTTTGAGGTTCTTTCGGGGGGGGGGGGGGGGATGAGGCTGCATTCTCGAAAACCTCCATCATCTTTTTGCGGAATTCTTCCCACTTACTGGGAGATTCCGATTTAGTCGGACAACGAATTTCTTCGGTCGACTCTGAAGAAGAAGATGGAGATCTATGTCTCCTCTTCATTTTTTTCGATGACGACGAAGAGTGTCTCGATCTACTCCTAGATCGAGATCTCTTTGCGTGCCTATGGCGATCCGATTCCTTAGAATCAGTCGCTTTCTTATGTCTTTTTGACGAAACCTTTTTTGAGGCCTCCCTCCCCACCGACAGTTTACCTCTCCTCTCACGAAGAGCTTGTTCGGTCATCGATTGGCAGGACCCGCAGTCGTCGGTTCGGTGACTGGAACCGAAACACCAGAGACAAATCCGGTGGGGATCGGTGATGGACATCTTAGATCCACAATCTGCACACTTTTTAAACCCAGTTCTGGGTGTCGAAGGTGTCGAAAATGACGACATTTTCTTCACAGATAATAGAAGCGCGTCGTTCTCGATAGCAAAGCGATCGGAAAAACGGAACTGAAGCAACGGGCGCGGCTCGAGCTATTTATACCATCGGTGGCGTCGACAGAGTACGTCGAGGGACAATCCCCCTCTGCCGAGAATTTTTTTTTTTCTGAAGCAGCGAAGCTTGAGATAACGATTTATCACAAGATGAGGAATACGTGGGAGGACACAATCCATTCAAAACAGAGCGTCCGATTTGCAGAAGCCCTTGGTCCTGTGCAAGTTGAATTTCAGAGTACGCCTGACATCTAGGCAGTGCAGCACTCTTTGTGCTTCGTCCTTAGGATCGGGAAAAAAACAAATAAATAAAATAAATAAATGAATAAAAGGAAGGACTATCTCCTCGTTCAGGTAGAAAGCAGACGGAACCTTGGGCAGAAATGCCGGGTGCGTCCGCACTTTGTCCTTGTGAAAGGTGGTATATGGCTCAGAGGCTACCACCGTCTGGATTTCGCTGACTCTACGAGCCGAGGTAAGACCCACTAGTAAGGCCGTCTTGATGATGACCAACCTGATGTCCACGGAGCCATTAGCTCGAATGGTTTGTGTGCCAATGCGCCCACGACTATGTTAAGGTCCCACACCGGGTGCGGTCTCTTGAGGGTCGGATAGAGCCGAGCGAGAACCGTCAGATGTTTCTTGACAATAGGGTTGGAGGAGGGAAAAATGCCTACCTCCGAGTTTCTGTAAACCCCAATGGCTACAAGGTGCAGCAGGTGTCCACCTGTGCGATTGAATGAGCGAGGTGTGCCGAAAAGGAGAACACGTCGTCCAAAGTGCAAGCCAAGGGGTCAATTCCCTTGGAGTCTGCCCAGTGGCAGAATCTGGTCGATTTGCTTTTGTATTGGGGCCTGGTGGCTTTGCTCCTGGCACCTTGTATGGTCTCCAGATTGGCCTGTGAGAGGCTAAGGTGCGAAGCGTTACCTGCTAAGGTACCACGCTGTGAGGGCTAGTTTCCCTGGCGCAGGGTGGATCACTCTGCCCCCCCTGCTGCGCCAGAAGATGTGCTGGGCCCGTCGGAAGGTGTTTCGGGGGCACCTCCGAGAGACTGAGTAGTTCCGAAAACCATGGCCTGGCCGGCCACCACAGAGCTATCAGAATGATGGAGTCAGTGAGACTCCTTGATCTTTCAAATTACCCTGTAGATCAGAGGAGTGGGCGGAAAGGTGTAGGCTTTCATGCCGGTCCACTGGAGGTGAAATGCGTCGCCCAGAGAGCCGGGGCCTGACCTTGCCAGGATGCGAACTGGGGATACTTCTTGTTGTGCCAGTGTTAGGCAGAAACTTGTGCAGTTCCCTCTGGGACCACTGCAAAAGATTTAGGACTACAGGTGTTTGGCAGTAAACCCCCTTGGTAGCAGTCTGTACCACACAGATTCACTTGGTAGCTGTGGCTGAGTAGTCATACTTCCCTCAAGAAGAGTTAGGCAGTATACAGAGTATTCACAATAGGTCAAGAGAACACAGTAGAACGAGTAAACACTGACCAGGGCTTGGTGTAAAAGAGATATAATTATTTATTTTAAAACCACATCTAGAAAAACACACAGGCACTAATAGTAAGCAATTCAAGAACGCGGTCACTAAAAGATATACACTCCCTTAAAAGAATAATTAGACAAGTCTTAAGTAAAGCCCCACTTATTTTCAGACAGCGGTGAGCGCTTAACGTAGATGGCACTCTAATAGTTCGTTTTTAAAAAAGGAGAGAAGAGCAGAGAACAAGTTGAAACAGATCCCAACACTTTTATCAGAAAATCACAAGAGAGGAAGGCAAAGTAAAACCGTGAAGTTAGAGTTCAAGAGGCCGGATCCACTTTCGGCGGATCCAAACGAAATGTGTCCAGGGTCACACGGTTGCAGTGCACAAAAGTCTTGTAAAGGTTCAAAAAGGAGTTGGACCAAAGAAAGGGACCAGTTAGAGGGTCAAGGCGGCCAGCCCAGTCCAGAAGGTTAAGGGGTTATTGTTACCTTGTAGCAATCTTTAGAAAGGGAGGCCTGGCGGACACGGTACCTTAAAGTGGTGAGAACGCTCCAGCGGGGGCAGTTGTTCCTGGCAGCGGGTGCAAGTCGGTGCTTCGTCCGGGGGAAGAGAGGATCTCGTCGTGGAGGAAGACAGGAGTCCGTTGCACTGCCAGGGAAGAAACCAGCCGCGGAGTTTCTCAGGTACAAGGAGCGGTCCGGTGATTCGCGGTTCAGTGGTAAGTGGCTATCCGGTCGCCGGGGTGCTTGGCACGGGCAGTTCGACCACAAACCGGGCTGGGGTGCGAAGAAAGAAAGGTAAACTGGTTGTGCCCACCAGTCAGGGGAAGAAGCCTCTCCAGCCGGGAGATCTTCTCTGTCGTCGGGAAGTGGTGTGTCGGTTCTTCAGGGCTCCACCGATGGTGTCGTCGTGGTAGGTCGGCTCAGCTTCTCCCTCGTCGGATTCTCAGGTCCTGTGGCGACTTCTGAAGTTCCAGTCCCCAAAGCCCTGCTTTTATGCAGAAAACCCCCATTCACTCAGCCTAGCTGTCACTCAAACATGCTAAGTGGTGAGCCGCTTCTGAATAGAGAAAATCCTGGCGTAAAAGCCAGAGCCTCACTGGGAGGCTGGAACTTCCTCCACTGCCTGGCTCTCTACGAGCGACCAGATCTCCACCAAAAGAGTTGGTGTCCCAACCTGTGGGAGTGGAGGGGACGAGGGAGGAGAGGCTGGGATAGGAAGGCGGTATCCCGTTGATGATACAGAGAGGATCCAGGGGTTGCGAAATTCTGGTGCCAGAAATGTGCATGGAGAGCAAGCCTGCCCCCCACTGGAGACACGTGGACCCCAAGGGGCGTGTCATGACTTCTTTCTCTTGGAGGCAGATGCTGAGGAGGGTGACTGGAAAAAGCCCTTACTCCCCCACCCTTTTTGTTGTTTGCGCCGGTTCTGAAACGGCGAGCAGTCCGGCTGCCTGCATCTGCGTTCCTAGAAGCCGCAGAACCCTCCATATGTACGACACTTTTACGAGCGCTGCTGAGATTGGGTGTACGATTTGGGCGTGGTCTTTGTAAGACTGGATAAAGACTTTGCCGTTTGTGAGCCGATTTTCTTTTTGTCCAGCTCCTCGTCCGGAGTGGAAGAGGTCCCCTCCCTCGAACAGTAGATCTAGAATGCGCTCCTGGACATCCGGGTTGAATTTCGTTGCCTGGAGCCAGGCTGTTCTTCTCATGTCCGTGGCAATGCAGATGGTATGGCCTGAGGTATCGATATGAGCCACTGTGGATTCCATGAGGTCATGCGCCACCAGCTTGGCTTCAGCTAGTCCCGCCGTAGAGCGTGATTGGCACTGGGTGGGGAGTTCCGAGAGGAAGTCTGCAATTTCCCGCCATAATCTTTGGTTGGCGGCAGCCATCATGGCATCTGCGTTGGCCTGACGAAGGTGCAAGGATGCGTTGGAGTATATTTTCTTGCCGTACGCCTCCAAGATCTTCCCCTCCTTGCCTAGCAGCGCCGCAGAGGAGGAGGCTGAGCACAACTGAGGCTTGGAGTATAGTGATGCCGCAGCGATCACCGTGGAGTGTGGCTGAGGATGGGGCGAGAACAGGAGTGTATCCCCTTCCACCTGCCTGTACTTGGCATCCAGGTGTCAATTGACCGGCTGGGCCGAGTGGGGCTTGAGCCAACCCTTCTTGGCCAGGGAGACATTGGTTTGCAGTAGAATCCCCATGTTGGCGGAGGGGCGTCGCGTCAGGACTTCAGCCAGAACCCCCTCTGCCATCAGCTCGACCTCGGGTTGGGGGAGGCCCAAGTACTCCGCCAGGCCAGCAAGACGTTCGTGGAAGGCCCTGGCCGACGATGGCGTGTCCGGATCCTCCTCCTCGTCTGTATCCTGCGGATCTGGAGGATCCTGTGGAGGAGGAGGAGTAGATGGTGCCAGAGGCTGGGGTAGAGGGACCGTAGCCGGAGGCTGAGGAGGTTGCAGAGTTGGCTGTGGAGCTGGAGGAGGCGGCTGCACCGGGGCTAGGGGGCCCGATGGAGGAGTCTGTGGTGCTGCAAGCATGGCAGAGATGACTTCCCTTATGGCGTCTTTGATGATAACCCCCATCTGAGGAGACCTCATGAGGCTGAGGAACTTCTCGAAGAGCTCCTCCTCATTGGCGAAAGAGGTGGCAGGGAGTGCTGACAGGGTAGCGGGGCGCTGCTGGAGCCGCTACATACCCTGTCCATATGGACGCAAAGGAAAGCTGCCCTGCGCAAATGAGGGGTAGACTGTAGGCTACGTACCTGGTTGAGGCCAGTCCCATCCTGACACTCGTTCTTCGCTGAATTCCTGGAATGGCGTCGGACGGGTGCCTCTTTCTGGCGCCACAGCCATTTTGTCAAGCTGCCTGCCGCATGCCTGCGACGTGGTGCTCAGCCCGCTGGGCCCAGCCTCGTCCAAGACTTTTGCGTGTGGATCACGAGGCCTACTCTGCTCCTCGGCCCGGTAGGTGTGACACCCTCGACACGGGGAGCGGTAAAGTTGCTTTTAGGCTCCCCCTCAGACGTATTGCCGGTATTAGGGCATAGACCCTCGGCCATGGTGCCGGTTAAAGGGCGGAGCCCCATCGGGTGTAGACCTGGTAAAAGAACATTCCGGTCCCTAAACACTGCGCCCGAAAGGATCCGAGGATCCCTCAACCCAAAGGCCGGTAGCTTTAACAGCCTTGGTGTATGTGCCGGTAGAAGGACCTGGCCCGTCCATCCCACACGGGAGAGCCCCTGGGAAGGAGTCTCCCGTGCGGGGTGCGCTGGAAAATATCGGCCCTACCTTGGGCCTGTTTCGATGCTTCACTGAGTTCTTGAGATCCTCTGGAGGAGACTTCTGGAAGAACTCCCTCCACTTGGCTAGTCTGTTCTTCAGCGCCTTCGAGGACAGCGAGTCACACGCCGAACATGATTGCCAACCATGGTCTGGGCCAAGGCAACATAGGCAGAGGGCCTGGGGGTCTGAAGCTGGGAAGAGCCGTTGCAGGATGGACACTTTCTGAACCCTGTAGAAGTCGACAAGCACCGGGGAGGAGCGGGACGCCTGAGGACTGAGTACCTGAATGATAGATAAGACAAAAAAAAAAGACAAAGAAGTAGTATCCGCCTGTGGAATTACATGGCCGAAGCCAAACCCAGGAGCGCTGGTGAATTCGGACCGTTCCTGTCAACGCGGAAAAGGGGACTGAGGTGTGGCGCCGGACAGCAGAGTCAGGGCAGCGCATGCTCCCTGAGTCGCACCCCCGCGCGCCTCTAAATTTAAGGGGAAGAAGGTTTTTTTTCTGGTGAAAAAGGCTCCGTTTCCCGTCCCTTGGAAGGGACGCCCATACAGTATGGAGGAAAGGGGACAGGACGCAAGAGTATGGCCTAAGGTTATTCATAATACATAAGGCTGCACACGTGCATTCCCCAACAAGTGGAATCTAAAGAATGCCTTCAGGAGGGACAAAAGGGCCTCTAAGAGGTCGTCCAACTACAAGGCTTCCATAACAACCCTCCAAGTAAGGAAGATTGCAGAAGGGTTTAGTGAAGACACTAGGAGGGAAGGTCGTGATTCGGTTCTGTAAAGGCAGCCCTACAGTAACCAATGAAAATTTGGGTAAAAACCCATGGGTGACTAGGGTGACCACCAACAAGAGATTGCAATGAAGAAGTTATCTTGCAACAGCTCAGGTACACAGCCTGTTAGGGGAGCCTTGGAGCAGCAGCAGAAGAGGTTGTGGTTGTACACTGAATGGGCAAAGGGGGCAGCACTGGAGCCCTGCAGCAGCATAGGAGCAGAACCATCACTTCCAGCAGTCAAGGGAGCAGTATGAAAATTATGTGAAGTAAAGCAGCCAGGGATAGACAGTCAGCAGAGTGGAGTCCTTAGAGCAGTAGGGAATTTTGTGGTTCTTTGCCAGTTAATTAAGGTAAGAAAAAGACCCCAACTCTGGTAAATTGGACGAACAAGGCCCTGGATAAAGTCAAAGAAACTGAGGCTCAGCTACATGTGAATGTTGTTTCAGCAATAGTCAGTGATCAGAGGATGAAGTTTGAAGCGTAGGAGTGCATGCGACTAGAGGTTTCTACATTGGGTTCCTGTTACACAAATGATTTGGCGAACAACGGGCTAAGCAAAGGTTATAGAAATGCTAGGACACCAGGTGAATGCAGTGCTCAGGTTCTCAGGTCCGAAAATCACTTACTAAAGAACAGATGATGCTGTCCCCACAGACAAGAAGGGAAAGTAGCTCTAGACACAGGATGCAGTGTTGTATATTGCTTCGCTTTCGAGTAAAGATGGCACACAAGGTTTCAGGTAACTTATTTTGTCATCACTGACAGGTTGTCTTCTCAGGTTTCATAAGCCACAAGTAAGATACTACCTGGCCACCTCTCAGCCTAGCTCAGCCTCCAACTGACAAAAACAAAAACTTCCCTCAACATTTTAAGAGCCACAATTCACTCTGTACGCATCAACATTTCATCTCGTGTTCAATGGGCAGTAGGACTTGAACTAAGACCCAACACAGTTTCACTGACTGGTTTCCAAAAGTCCAATTGATGCTCATACAAAATTTCCACTATCGTCCTCGGTTCAGACATCTTTCCGGATGTTTCAGGATAAAATATCAGTAGCTGATAAAAGTTATTGAGGCAGGCAGTATGGTCTACTCCCAAAAGGAGGGTAAGGTGAGTAACCATAACCAACAATAATCGTAGACACATATACTATTAAAATATGTTGCAGACAGCTCATCGGGGCTGGCCACGCCACCAGCGTTCGCAAGCATCTTTGCTGCCAATCGCAGGGGATGATGTGGAGAAACACCAGACAGCCATCTCCGTTCAGGTACACCTGGGCACTGCCACACTTAGTGTGCTCCTGGTCACAGTTCACATCAGAAAATGACCTGACATGGTCAACTACAGTCCCGACCCAATTACACATGGACAACAAAATACAGATGCCTGGGTACTCATTTGACAACACTAGACCAATTTTAGGAGCACCTACAAGAAAATGACCCTATGAGTGTCAACAAGGCTTCTACTCGTGCAGACACTGCGTTAAAGTATCCCTTCTGCAACCAGAACTAGTACACCTGCCTGGGTGAGGAGACTGACTGGGGTAGAGTAAAGGGACTATTTGTGGGGCCAATAAGGGTTTCCAAAAAGCCACAAATTTAAGCGTCACTTCCACAGTTAGATATGGATAGAACGCATTGGGGAAAGGATCCAACACCAAATCAGCAACAAAATGTGAAAGAGGCTAAAAAAGTGAGGAAAAGAGGATTTTTCCTTACAACTCACTATGTACAAGGGGTCAGAACTCCACAATATTTGTGGTGCATGAGGACGACACTTTTCCTGATTGGTGCTGTTACTGAGGAAGTGAATTACTGGGGTGATGTTGGAGGCAGAAGAGGCTTGAGCAAGTAGGAGAAAATGAAAGGTTTGGAGAAGGGAGAGCAAGAGAAGCAGGGGTGAGAGGAGATGTGGCAGGTGTGCGCCCGTGAGAAAGTTTGAAGTGCGCCTTTAGCTGCTAAAGAACATTTTGATAAATCTTTTAATTCACCTCTTTTGAGCTTCCATAACATATGGCACACATCTCATACTTCGATACTTTAAAAATGCTTTTTGGATAAGGGTTTGATCATCTAAACTATAGCATAGAATTTGCTACACCCACTTCAAATATGTTTGACAGTCGAAAAGTAGAGCCTAGTAAAATACAGATGAAAAACAGATTTCTTGCCATGAGACAAGGTTTTACATAGGATCAAAAAATGTCTGAACATCTTCTCGATCGGACAAACTGTTCTTTAGTAACGAGGATGGAAGAATGCACAGGAGAATAACACTAACATCACTAAAAACAAGCAAATTGCTTTCTGATGAAAAGCTTAAACAAATTAAACGTACTATAACTTTATTCTTCAAATAAAACATTTATTTTTTTCTTTTTTTTTAAAGCTTGCGCCCTATCACTTTCCTGCTTAACATTAACAAACAAAATATTCACAACTGATGTAGACAACCTCAACAAGTCGGCATATTACTCTGATCCATGATATGACCAACACCATATAAATTGAGTGGAGAGTGAAAGCAAGAACTTTGAAAGCAATCTGAAATGAAGCCGAAAAACAGATAATGCAATAGGTTTTCATTTATAGTTTGGCTTTTATTGGCTTATGTTACATACTACAGTTTTGTGTATCCAAGCCGTTGATCAGGTCACCTACCTGCATATTCATAGAACCATTCTAAGCACCTTTTGTTTGAAAATGAATCTTCCTCTGTTTTTATTCTAGTGGACTCATATTTTCTAAACAGTCTACAAGTAAAAAAAAAAAAGAATGAACTGTAATTCGCACTGGTAAACAGTATTTTGTTTTTTGTAGTTTGATGGTCTCCATAGGAGCAATACTTAGGACTAAACCAAACAAAGGACTATGAAGTGCAGATCTGCATTTTACGTACAAGACAGCATTCTCATAATTCCCTAATACTCAGCTCCTCCTCCTCCAGTGTCATGGGAAGCACGTCTCATTATGAAGTGGAGATCCTAATTCCTTTTGTAATGCACAAAAATAAAGCAATTTGGAAGGCCAGTTCTATATTCTTCTTCATCCATGCCAATGTTTGTCCTATCACACCCGCCGTCTTTGCCCGTGGGATTTCTTTTTCTATTACTCTAGACATTTTTGGAGCTGATAGAGCAGGATTGTATTTGGGAGGTCTTAAGCATCAGGGCTACCTACATGACTCGCTCCAATGAACAGCTTGTACTGTGCACTACACCTCTGTTCCCTTCATTCAGGCATAAGGTTTCAAAGCATAAAAACACTTCTATGTAGAGTAGTGATGAACTTAATGTCTGAAGGTATAGCCAAATCTGTTCTTAGGATTACCTGGTTCTTGCAATACCTTACCTCCCCTGTTAACCTTCCCTAAGAAATGCGCCCAGATGCCTGTGGGCCAGGTGCGCACTAAAAATAAACAAAATACAAATACCTGTGGGGTGCTGTCAACTTAACTACCTTTTGTATCCCACCCAAGGGAGAACATGCTGCTAAAAGGTAAATGGAACTACACTAGTCTGGACTGTGCATAGGTGAACGGGGTGAAAAAAAGAATACAAACTGTGCAACACTTCATAATACAGGGAACAGCTCAGTGAGCAACATACAGAGCGGGAGAGAATGCATCACAATCGGATTGTCCTATGTCCCATCAGTATACAGAAAATAAGCTGCAAGGAAAGTTTCCTAGCTCATGCAAAAATAAAAACAGGACAAATAGGGCAAGTGAGACTGTAAAGAAAATCTCTGCAAAAAGTCATACATGGCGTTAAGAGGTGAAAGACAGGAGCCATTTTTCCTTGCAGAGAGAACCTCAATTACAAACTGTAGTCATCCAGGTTACCCGTTTCATGCAACTGTTTGACAGGGATGAAACAAGCACATCAGCTAACAATGATAAAACAGTGTTTACACTCTCAACAGGCTAGGTCCTGCAGAAGAAATGTCTACGACTTCACCTAGATTCCAGAACCAACCAGGTTGTAGGCAAAGGAACAGACATGGTTTGGCGTAAAGAGACTCAATATCTTTATCACACGCCAAGTGGTACAATATGAATCCCTTTCCCTTCTATTACCTGATGGATTGTTTCTGGTCACCTGAAAAATTTCAATATAAACCTGAGCCATCGCAAGAAGGCCACAGGATAAAAAAAGTGACTAAGGACAAGGAAGGAATACATTCACAGCACTATTGAAGTGATGGCCTGGGCACCCAAGGGAAGAACGGAGACAATCCTGTCCGGCCTTGGACCAGGATGGGGAGGATTCTGCAGCCCTGCAGAGTCTAAACCTTGTCCAGTTAGAGACTCTAGCATTGTGCCGACCCAACCTCCTGTTATAAGTACTTTACTTTAATAAATCAGTAATGCGCAGGCCATGGACCCGAAGGCTTAAGGGCGCATAACAGGACAGAACAAACACTCAACACATAGGCTCCCCAACCGATCACATAGAACGGGCAAGAGCAAAACGCAACTGAAGAACGCCCTAGGCAAACAAAAACATTTTCAGTTTCCTTTTGAAAACGTCTGTAGACTCAACGGGCCTCATTACAAGGTTGGAGGTAGCCATGGAGCCATTAGCGCCATGACTGCATCCAAAATCGTACCGACTCCGGTCTGGTGGATGGAGGAATTACGGTCCATTCCGAGGTCGGAGGGACCGGTAATTCCCCATTCACCAGAGCCATTCCCCATTCCCATTTGAGCCCCATAGGGCTCAATGGGAAGGGCGATGGCGGCAATAATGGTACCGCAAATTGCGGTACCGTTATTGACCCCGCTATCCCTTTGCCGGTCCCGTCCTTAACGCCTGAGGACCCGCAAAGGGAACTTGTAGTAGGGCGGTAAGGGATTACCGGCACCAGTGCCCTTACCGGTGCCGGGAATCCCTTACTGCCCACCTCGTAATGAGGCCCAATGCCTCTTAACTCCAGCGGTAAATGATTCCAGGCCCTTGGAGCAATAGCATAGAAGCCTCAATTCGAGTCCTTCTCAGTGCTACACTTAGGGATCATCAAATGATCCTGGTTGCTTGACCTTAACGTTCTGCTGTATATTTTATTTGAAAGACAAGCTTGTAGATAACCAGCCATCTTGCCCTGTCTGCACTTCTGCGTGATGACCAACAGTCGAAAGAGAATTCTCGACTCGATCGGGAGTCACTGAAGAGTTGTTCTTGCAGACGAGACGTGGCCTCCCCTCGAGAGAGGCCCATTACAGCCCGCACAGCACAATTTCGAGAGACCTGCAACCTTTTACAGAGAGATTTGTTAATGCCCACTAGTAGGCGAGGCTCCATGCTGAGGTGTTGTTCGAAAATAACCCCCAGCGTTTTAACTTTCTTTAGAGGGGTAATTTTTACAACTCCAATATTAAAGCTGTCATATGAAGACCCCAATTTCTGAATCATATGGGGAGATCCAACCACCAGCAGCTGTTTTATCTTTATTCAAGGCAAGTTTATTATGTACCATCCAAGTCGCAGACTATAGATTTTATTGATCAGGGCTTCATCCAAAACATGATTACCAGACAAGGGTATAACACACTGGGTATCGTCAGTGTAGTTTGTAGTACTGTGCAGACTGAGCCTGGGGTGCGGGTCCTCTCATGAAACATTGCCGGGGTAATCAAATATATAACTGACAATGATTGACTTGACTTTGTTCAGAGCTATGGGGTTGTCAGCCTGCAGGAGACATGGGCAGTCGAAGCACCACAGCTCCAGGGGTATGCCACTTTTGCCATACCGGCACTTAAAGTGGGGAATGGCCGTCTGAGTGGGGGGGGGGGTGGTTGATAATCTGGGCCGATGCTTCACTCTTGACCTGGGACAACATGGTGGAGGCAGGTTCAACTGATCTCATAGAATTACATCTTACCCTGAGTAATAACTCTGACTTAGATTGTTCCGGGTAGGGGTTCGGACATGATTAGCACAATGGTAGAACAGATCATTGCCTGGAGGTTAGCTTCGACTGGCATATTGAAGATTGTGGTTATTGGAGATATAATGGAGGAGGAGGAAACCCATTGGGGCATATCACTGGTTGATACTGTGTAGCCGCTAAAACATAGGAATGCAGAAGAGGTAGCAATATTGCTCTTGGCTGTGAACTTAAGGGCTTGTAATGGTCGAATTCCTCAGGATGCTCCTGCTGCAGTCACCTTTGTAAACACACAAGGGAGTAGCAAGATCGATTACATCCTTGTGAACCTAGAGGTCTGCGATAGCGTTAAAGCTTTCCAAGTAATTAATAGGAGTGAGAGCGATCATCACCCCCTGGCTGTGGTGTCCAGTGAGGAAGTATGGGGACTCAAGTGTAGGGGAATGGGGAACCCTGAGCTGAGAACAGTCCCTCTGAAATTACAAGGTCAAGCAAGATGCAACATAAGGTGGGGGAAGTTGACTTAGAGCAAATTCTACCCCAGGTCTATTGTAATATTGTTGGCCTCTTGGAGACAGTGGCAATGCTGGATCCTAAGGATGCCAGCTCACTGATACAGTCTCATTTAATATAGTGGCTCTTGTTGGGTCCAGGTTTTTGAAGCCACGTAGAGTTATCCGTAAGCAAACTGAGTCCTCCACCCCCTGGTATGATAAAGAGTGCAGATTGGCCAAAGGACGCCCGATTGTTGCAGCATAATGTAAGAAAGGGGGTAAATGCTTAGAGCTGAGCTTAGTTAGGCTTACTTATCGCAGGTTATTCAGGGAGAAAAGGAAGGCCTGTCACGAGGACACCTGAGGTGCATTGCTTAGCTCCATTAAAAAAGGGGGATTCGAGAGGTTTCTGGGGGCTGATCGGTACAGGGCTAAAGGCAGGCAGAAATTCCTTGCAGTGTAGCATTCTTGAACCAGTATGGGTGGATTATTTTGGTAGCCTTTATAGTGATGGAGGGGTGTTGGACAGAGATTCCAACCCAAAGTAGAATTCATTGTGGGCAGGGGATTGGACCCAACTCGCCATTCCAGATGTTAACCCATGAGGAGGTTGGCAGAGCATTGAGAGGTCAAAAACTGGGAAAGGCGCCGGGCCCAGACAGGGTCCCAATTGAATTTTATGCAAGTGAACCTGATGTTTGGGTGCCATACTTGACAAAACTATTTAATGCTGCCCTGAACCAGAATAAGGTCCCAGATTCATGGACAAATTCTGAGCTGGTGCCTATTTTTAAGAAAGGTTGCAGAGACCAGCCCTGCAATTATAGGCCGATTTCCATGCTGGACTCGGGAGGTAAAACATTCGCCAGGGCTTTATTTTTCCATCTGGAGACTTGGGAAGGCAACAACCAAATAATTGACTATCGGCAAGCTGGGTTCTGTGAAGGATTGAGTACTGTGGACCAGAGAATGTAGCAGGGATTAATTATAGACAAATACGCCGTCCTTAGTACGCCGTCCTTAGGAAAGTCTGTGTCTATGCAGTTTTCGTTGACCTGAAAACTATGCAGCAACTCTGGGAGGTGCCAAGGTGGCTTGGAATCCCAGAGGCCCTCTTGAGAGCCATTCAAAGCCTATATACAGGCAACATGGCAGCAGTGCAATGGGGAATCTATGGCAGGACATCGAGCAGGATACACGTTGAAAAGTGTGCGTCAGGGGTGTGTTCTGGCCCCCAAGCTGTTTTGTATGTTTATCAATGCTGTTATCAAAGAGTTGCTGGCCTCTTAGACCGATGCCCCGGCTCTAGCGGGAGACAGAATACCAGGTTTGATGTTTGCAGACGATGCAGTATTGCTTTCGCTAGCACCTGCAGGCGTCCACAGGCAATTGGATATATTCGTTACCTTTTGTAGCAAGAATGGCCTGGCATTGAACGTACCCAAAACGAAAGTGATGACATTCAAAACCAATGGTAGGGGGAAACACAAGGGCCTCAAGCTCCCTCTCGCAGAGGGTGCTACTGAGCAGGATGCCTTCCAGGACTATTTGGGGGTCAGGGTGATGGCCTTCTGCAGCTGGTCCATGCAGCTCGAGAAGCCAAGGCCTACCTTGGGTAGATATGGTGGTGCCTTGGCAAGGTTCACAGCTGAATATAGAAATGGGAGAGTGCGTGTGTGACTGGAAGCCTACAACGTCCAGGTTAGACAGCCACTATGTATGTGGCTGAACTGTGGAGGCAGCTAGATATGTATGCATTGGCTGTCGTGGAAAATAGGTACCTGAAAAATATACTGTGCCTATCTTCCAGTACACCCAATTTGTTAGTACTTCTGGAAACAGGCATGCAGGCGATGGAGTCTGCTGGCTACATCCAGTGTTGTTCTAGGTGCGCCTGTGGTCCATTGCGAATCTGGCTAAACATAGGGACGCCATGATCGAAGTTTTCTCGCAGCAGGGGGGCAGGCTCATCCCTGAAATGGGGACACACGTCAAAGCGTCTCTGAAGGCTCATGGCCTCGGGCCTATTGGAGTAATACTAGCTTAATTACCAACAAAAAAAAGTGGTAAAAAGCACCACTCTTGAAAAGTTGAAGCAAGCTATTGCCATAAAGGCACTTGGTGCTCAGATTATCTTGTCTATATCAATCCGAAGTGTGAAAGATCAATATGCCTAAAGTTTCGATTTGGCACATTGCCGATAGCAACTGTATCATTTAAGTGGCGCACTGAGGGCTAAGCAGCCAGGCTTATCTGGGCCCCCTATGTAAAAGTGCGGTGGATGATCTAGAACATATTTCTCATGCTGTGCCCAGCCACACTATCCCTGAGAAAACAAGCCACTCTGGCGCCTGCATGGTTGCAGGACCATTGCTGATGCCATGGCAATCTGCATTAATTCTGCTGACGGTCCGATAGGCTTTGCAACCTGCAGATATCTACGATGGGCTTGGAGGGAAAAGTTAAAACTCTTGGTGTGAACTTTGTATTCAGGCAAGCTGTGGGTTGCCCAAGCTTCTCCAATTGTTGATTGTTTTTATGAATGCAAGGGAATTTGGCTGGTTTGAGATCCTAGCTGCTTTGTGGACCATATAAGGTTTAGATGTTTTGTAATTGGCACAGTGAAGTAATGGGGCCTGACGTACTCAGGTGGATGACCAGCTGAAGACAATAAGGGAGGCTGCAAGCTTGCTCTCCTTTAACTCAATCCACACACCCCCGGTACAACACTTAAATCTGTTCTCCTGATCTAAAACACGATATTGGCTGTGCTCTTTTTTCACACTCTTGTTAGTTAATTGGTGCGCTGGAATTAACCTAGGATCTTCTTCAAAAGCTTGCATAACTGCTGTATCGTTGCAATTCCTATATTTTTTATTTTATATCCTTAGGGTTCTTATTTAAATGTGAATAATAATTGACTATTTTGGAATTTTCTAAGAATTTGTATGGCCTTCATGTCCTCAGTCGAGAACGTTTCAAAAAATGAAATAAACTCACAGATTCTGGCTATGCCCCTCCAGCTTTAGAGGATAGAGGCCCTCGCTGTACCTCCAGAAGGTGCAGGGACAGGCTCAGAGTGATCTCATGTTTGCACAATTACCATGTTCAGCCTGCATCATGGTTACCACAAAGGGATAGGCCAAATCAAAAATACATAGTTGTACTTATAAATGCATTAGTATCCCATTAACTACCACACTGTTACATTGTACTAATAGTATTGTGAATCAGGCTGCACCCTTTGAGGAACCAGAACTGATTTACACATGCCACCGGCCTAATACACAACACAAGTGTAGGGTGCTGTCATCACCAAAATGGGGTGAAATCTCCGGAAGTTGTGAAACTAAACTTGGGCCATCCAAGTCATTTGGCACAGCTAGCTTGTCTGGAATTGAAGGGCTAATGTGCGGATTAAAGCAATGCTGAGAGGTGTGGCATACCTTCAAAAGAGGAGACACAATAAGTCAAGTTTCAAACAATGTATTTACAAGTAGGGTTGGTTGGGATAAACCACTATAGGGATTTATCTATAAAAACACTGGAAACGCATCTCTGCAAAAGATCCAAGTTAACAGTGTAAGGATGGGCCAAACGAAGTGCCAGGGTTCATTCTCTCGTGAAAACACTGTTCTCTCCCACGTTCTCTAAACAGTCACAGAATTATAGCGCCATAAGAACAAATTTCCATTTTGAGGGATTTTGCAGTCTAATTTTATGAGACCACTAAGCATCTTTTCTTTTTAGATGTGCAAACTCATTTTTGTGGTTAAAACGGACCTACTGAATCCCACTGACACTGGAAACTCTTCGATGAGCTGTCCTAATACAGACTTTTAAGCACCCATTTTGAGGATTACAGCACCCTACAGGCTGGAAATGGTCTTTGTGCAAAAATTAGATAATCTGAACCTGTCCCTACACCTTCCAAAGTGGCTTGGACTGAATTAGA
Source organism: Ambystoma mexicanum (assembly GCF_040938575.1). NCBI lineage: Eukaryota > Metazoa > Chordata > Amphibia > Caudata > Ambystomatidae > Ambystoma > Ambystoma mexicanum. Next base: position 1,107,857,401 of record NC_090937.1, read on the forward strand.
CAGGTCCCCTGCCTCAGACAACCCCAATACACAAACTGTGTGATGAACCTGGGTGTTTGGTGAATTTTAAGGCCAGCACAAAGGCAGGCTGCAAAAACCTTTGTGTGTATGTGTTGTGTGAACGCAGGGCTGGCATAGGTCGACCCTGAGTGAATATGTACATGTAAAGGAAACCCTGTGCCTTCCTCAAGGCTGTGGTCTCTTACCTTACTTAAATTACTTGAGGATTTGCCACAAAGACGATCTGCTGAATTTCTAGCCCCTTCGCTCTGGTTTTTTCTTCTGTCTGCTAGATGCTCTTTCTGGCCTGTTATTCATCGCCCTGCCAGTCCTCATAAAATCGGCTGGATGTCCCGTTCTGGAACGCTTTGTGGGCCATTTTTATCACCGTCTATTTAGTACCCTTGCACCTCCATGTTGGAAGTCTCCATCATCCAGAAAGGTGGTGGGACACCACAACTCCGCTCTCCTCTACGTCGTTGCCTCCACTGTTGCCCTCGTCTTGCTGGTTAGCTGTCTTGCTGTGTCCTCATAACCATCCAGATCTGCTTAGTCAGGTCAGACCTTCTTGGTGCCTTTGTCATTGCATCTGCTCTTGGCTGGTGGGTTACCCTCTTGGCAAGGCAGACTAGTCTTCGTTTGGGTGATCTGTATCGTGGCTGGTCTGGGATGAACTCCCTGGGTACCGGATCTGGTAACTCGCCCTGTAAAGGAAGTTTTGTAAACACTATGTTTCACCGAGATGGGGGTTGCTGTTCGTTTTCTGATTGCGGCAAACTTCCCGTAGTACAACTCCTCAGGCTCACATTTTAAGTGTCCATGTTTTATTTTTGTCTCCCGCCACCAATGTCAAGAAAGCGGAGGAGACCCTTGCACCCTGAAACCCCGAAATAAAGAACATGAGGGACATCCCCGCACCCTCCGCTCTCCCCGTTTTTTTATTTTGGAAAGTATGCGGGCAAAGTGCTCTGAAGGTCAAATCACACGTGAAAAACTAGCAAATGTTGCATGCAAACAAAATTTTCAAACCAATTGGCTAATTCTGTTTCACTAGGACTGAGCCAAGTCATCTGAATCCGACTCCTTGAGTCCTTGACCCTTTTTCTTGGTTTCCCAGGTTATTCTGTGGATTTTCCCTCAGGGGGCTTCTGCTTACTGGAGTGGTGGGGTGTTGCACCATGGGCTCCCTCCACCATGGTTCGCCATGGATTTCTATTGGGATGAATTCTGTTCGGTTTCTTTCCTTTCAGAGTCTTCTGTGTCTCTAATGAGTAACTGGAGCTCTTCTCGCAAGTTGGTTGCATCATTGTCGCCACCTGTGGGGTAGAACAGACTTAGCTGCCTTTTCCCCCATAACCATGGCTCTGTCCATTGGATTTGTCCTGTTATTTCCTAGAGTGTACTTTTCAACAACCAACGTCATTAAAGCGACTTTAAAAAGGTACTGAACATTGACCCTTTTTCTGGCTCCCTCTTGTGCCCATGGAGCCTTCTATAAAAGACAAAAATGTTACCCTATACCCAGGATTTGCTACAGATTTAATTGTAGTAAATCACTCCGCTCTGGCTATAGAGTTGTATTTTTTTTTAATTCAACTTTTATTAAGTTTTATTACAGAAAGGAAAACACCAAAGACCCCCACTAAGGCCACAATAACACAAGTCACAATACTAACCTTCAACAAACCCCCCCCAACCCCCGCACACCTCTCCCACCCCACAGCTACAAGAGTATCATCAACCTCATCTGGTTCGTGAAGAGTGAGGAAATAACCATAAATCCACCAAGAAGCTACAGTTCCACTCTTCAGGGAGTTCAGTGCACCAGCATACTAGTCGAAATCCACATGGGAGGAATTGGCCTACAGACGCTCAACCCTGTGGACCCCTCACTGAATCCCTGCCTAAAGTCTCCTCCCAGGTGACCAGGGAAAGGCAGACGCTTACTGATCCTGTCCTTGGGGATGGTGCTCTGCGGGAGGATCACCTGGGAAGAGAAAAGGCTATTTGCCTTCCCTTGAAGGCAACGTTGTTCCACTCTCAATATATAATGGCTAGCTTCCACAATAACCCTTGAGAACGAGAGGCTTAAATGGCCCCCCCTCAGGTGCAGGTCATGGAGATGATGTAGGAGGAGAAGCAGCAGTGTGGGCCGAATTTACAGTTGGAGACGGGACTAGAGGAGCAGGAAGACGCTGGGACCCACTGTGGGTCCTGAGAGGGTCTGCGCATCTAATCATCCCCAGTGCAGTAGTCACGCAGCAGGAATCGTGAAAGAGAAACGCTTACCCATTCCCAAAGCATTGTACATAGATTTCACAGCAGGAATCAGAAGAGGTGAAGGAAGCCATGAAATCTATGTTAGCAGGGTTGCACAAGAGACTCACAGGAGCATCGAAGGCTCCAAACTAACGTGACAGCAGCAAAGGCGGGCCAAGAGGGTTTGTTTGCCATACCGAGACAAGTCACGGTTACTAAAGACCTGCAAGCCTTGAGCGGAATGGTGGAAAGCAACTTACCCAGTGAGTTCACCATCTGCGAGCGACCCCGGAGTGTTCCAGTGTTGTCCGCGTGTTCCCAGCCAGCATATTCATTAGCGTACGAGCGGAATCGGTATTGTTGAATACCAAACTGTTAGAAAGCAACAAAAGTGATGTGTAAGGAACAAGTTCCTTACCTGTAACTGTTGTTCTCCAGCATGGGGCTGGCATGGATTCACATGCTCATGAATATTCCCCATCATCAGGCTGGAATCCTCGGCAAACTAAAAAACAGTTTCAGTTTAGTTTCTAAACTGTCTTTCTCCTATAAACCAATCACTGAGCTCAGAGTCATAATGCCCCCAGCCAATGACTGGCCCCTACCTAAGCCCCTCCTCTGGCAGCCATCTTCAGATTTGGTAGCACGTAAAGTGGCAGTAGGACCAAGAGAAGAGAAGAGGAGCAGAGGGGCAGGCGGGAGGGTTCACATGTGAATCCATGCTAGACCCATGCTAGAGAACAACAGTTAAGGCAAGTAACTTGTTCCCGTCTCCAGCATGGGGTCTGGCATGGATTCACATGATCATGAATGAAGATACATGGCAGTACATACATGCACAACCACGGGAGGTGGCAAGGCTCAACAGATGCAATCTCTTACCTCCTCACCAGGCTCACTTTTAGCGAATAGGTTCGCTCCCTGGAATCCCTGTCGACGCAGTAGAATTTCGTGAAGGTGTGCGACGACCTCCACATAGCAGCCCTTTAAATGTCCAGCAGGGGCACACCAGACAGGAACGCCGTTGTAGCAGCAATCGCTCTGGTAGAATGGCCTCTCGGCCGGCCAGGCAGCAGTCGGTTTGCCAACCGATGACAGTGATACAGCCGGAGAGCCACCTGGAAATGGAAGCCTTGGACAGGGTCTTTCTATGTTTCACAGGACCAAAGTTCACAAAAAGCGGAGAGGTTTACCGGAAACTCTTTGTGCGGGCCACATAAAACTTCAGCGCTCTAGCCACATCCAGCTAGTGCAAAGTCCTTTCAGCCGGCGACGAAGGTGTCAGGGAAAAGAAAAAAAACCTCACAGGTAACACCAAGGGCTCGTTGAGATGAAATTCTGACATAACTTTCGGCATGAAGGAGGGGTGCGTCCGCAGCACCACCCTCGTCTCATGAAAAGTCAAGTAAGGCTGCTTGCATGGCGGGGCCTGGATCTCATCTACTCATCTTGCAGAGGTGATGGTCACGAGAAACGCCGTCTTCCACTACAGATACTTGAGCGGATCTGAATGCATAGGTTCGAATGGAGCCCCCATGAGCCTAGTCAGCATGACATTGAGTTCCAACGCCGGGGCCGGAGCATTCACCGGCAAGAACGAGCAGAAAAGTCCCTTGATGAACTCTTTAACTAGACAGTGCGACCACAGTGAAGACTGCCCCAGAGATCTGGTGTAGCAGGAATAGCCGCTATGATGGAGGCGTGAGCCAGCCCCGATTTAGCCAATGACAGTAAATACGAAAGTACTTGAGGGGGCAAGAGGATTGATCTTCTGCGACCGGCACCAAGTCACAAAGCACTTCCATTGTGTCCGTAGCACTTCAAAGTAGATGACCCCCTGGCCTTTGCGAGTACCTCCTTGCAGTCCGCCGGAAGATCATAGACCCCAAACTCTAATGTTGCAAGAGCCAGGCCTTAAGATTCAGCGATCCCGGGTTGTGGTGCAGAATTGCGCATCCTTGCCTAGCCAGAAGATCGGCGACCACTGGCAGCTTGACTGGAGGGGACGCAGACATGCTGAAAGTTGATTGAGGACTCAAAGTAGTAACAGCAATGGAGGGAACACATACAGAAACAGGCCTTCCCAAGGGAATGAGAATGCGTCCCCCATGCTGCCCGGCTGGGGGAATCTGCTGGCAAACCTCTGGCACTTGGTGTTCGTCGCCATCGCAAACGATTGATCTGGGGACCGCCCCATTTTTGGAAATGGTTGTCCACTTGGTCCTGCCAAAGCTCCCACTAGTCAGCAACAGTGTTCTTTACTCCTGCCAAGTGAAACGGAATGAGGAACATCCCTTGGGCGACGGCCCAGTGCCTTAAGTCCTGCGCCTCTTTGGAGAGCACTGGGGATCTGGTGCCCCCGTTTCCAGATGTCAAACATTGTGGTGGTTTTGTCTGAAGACTTTGCCCTTGAGGGACGGCAGAAATGACCATAGGGCCAAAACACTGCCCGTAGTTCCAGAAGGTTGATGTGTAGCATCTTCTCCTCTGGTAGCCATGCGCCACTGGCGCAAAGACGTCCAGTGTGGGCTCCCCATCCTTTCAGGGAAGCGTCTGTCGTGACCGTCTCCTGGTACAGGAAACTCTGGAAATCTCTGCCTCCGGCAATATTGGAGCGCACGCCCCACAACTTATTGTCAAGCGCAATCCTGTCCTGGAAGCCTCCGGACACCTGGACCCAACGGGGTCCAACTTCTGTAGAGGGCGCATCTGTACCCTGCAGAGCCGAATCAGGTATATACATGACGACATCATGCAGAGTCGAGACTTGATGTCCTCACTGTGGCGACACTCAGTGATAACGGTCGTTGCACTTTGCTTAGGATGGCCGAAATCCTCTTCTCCAACAGTGACACCAGGAAGGACACTGTGTCAAGCCTGGATCCCAGGAACAGTGCATCCTGCGATGGAGTCTAGCAGGACTTTGCATAATTCACTGAGAACCCAAGTTCCGTCAGCAGGCAGACAGTCTTCAATGTGTGGTCAACGGTGATGTCCCCTGATCTGGCCCAGATGAGCCAGTCGTCCAGTTAAGGGTACACGTGGATCCCTTGCAGTCGTAGATGGGTGGCCAAGGGAGCTCTGTACTTGGTGAAGACTCTGGGTGCCGACTTCAGCCCGAAAGCAAGAGCCTTGAACTGGTAATGCTTCCCTTGAATGACAAAGCACAGATACTTGCAGTGACCTTTGCACATGGGTACATGCAAGTACGCAGCCTCTGGATCCAACAACAACAAAAAGTCTCCCTCCTCCAGCTTGCCTTTATGCACTTGTTGAGTTGTCGTAGATCGAGAATGGGCCTCCATCCCCCGGTCTTCTTTCTTACGAGAAAGTATCTTGAATAAACTCGGAGCTCCGGAGTCTCTTTGTAACAAGCTCCATCGCCACTTTCCTTAACATGGCCCGAACCTCCAGCAGTAGCTGAGGGATGCGTTGTTCCTGTCGGGCCACCGGTGGTATTCAAGGACGCTTTCATTGAAACTAAGGTGTGTCCGTGGGCTAGAGCATCCAGCAACCATCAGTCGGTGGAGATGGTCTCCCACACACTGATGAAGTTCGCCAGCCGGCCTCCCACGGGGTGCAGTGGTGGGGGCCCGACATCTTGGCAGGTTCAGTTCTGCTTGGAGGTTGCCGCGCCACCGTGGGAGCCTTCACGACGACGGCAGTGTTAGGCAGAATCCTGTGCAGTGCCCTTGGGGACCACTACACACAATTACTACAGGTGGCAGTCCAAGTTTTACCTTTGGTACAAGCCTGTACTACCAGGTTATAGTGGTAGCAGTAGCAGAGCAGCCAGGCTTATCTCAAGAGTATATGAGCGGTAGCAGAGATTACACAAAGGGACCACAAATACTGTGGCCCAAGCAAACACTGACTCAAGATTTCAGGTAAAAAAATATAAGTACATTTATTTTTAAACCAATTGTTATCGACATGACACTTCTATTAATTCAAAAACCACACGTTAAATATACTACAACTAACCAATTCACTTTGTAGAGTATTATTCGAGGTAAGTACCCTGTATTTGACTGGAGCGGTGTTATGAAACAGAACATGTTACCGTGAATACAATTGCGATCACTTTTTGACAGTTCGGTCTACTAGATAAACGCGTATCCGTGGCAAGAAATGCTATTGGGGTATAAAAAAAACTTAGCACCCGAAATACCCAGAGAGAGTTGGGGGCAAAAATCACAGGCAATATGTTGGTTAGGCAGACAGAATCGAAGAACACACAGACGGGAATTCAAGAGTCAAGGGGCCGGAGCCAAAGTCAAATGACACCGGGTGCTTGTTGTCTAGGATCACATATTCGGACAGTTCGAGATTCAACGTTGCCAAGAGTACTTTGATATTGTCAATGTTCGGAAGCAAAAGTTATAAGAAGGGAAAAGTAAGGACAAGCCTTAAAATAGAGAAATAGGGATTTCACCCAAAATTCCTCAAACAGGACACAGTACCTTTCTCAAAGATCGAAGCAGGTGCTATGGACGATGAGGGGAACCGCACCACACAGGGATGAGGCCGGCAGCAGCGACAATGAATGTAAGGTGCGCTCCTTAAAAACAGGAGAGGTTCTTCAGGTGGCTATCCGGTCCACTACAGCAGTGTGCAGCCATTTGGACCACAAAGGCGACCTCTGGCTGAAGAAGATGAGCTGGTTATCCCCACCAGGCTCAAGGGAAGACGACTCCGGACTGGATCTCCTCTTAGTCGTTGAAGGGTAGATAGCTCAGGACTTCAGCAGGGCTTCACCGGTACGGGGTAGTTGCAGCAGTGGACTTCTCCTCCACTTCTCGTCGGTTCCTTGTAGTTCCAGTGGCGACTAACTTCCAGCCCAAGAGACCTGCCTTTTATGCGCAAAACCCCCCCATTCACACAGCTTGCTGTCAATCCCCCAGCGGTGGGCTGTCCAGCCCGGAAAACCACCTTGCCCAATCATGGCAAAGTGCGACTTGGGTTTCCTAGGATACCCTTTGCAGGGGGCGACTACACCCCTCTCTCACATTCAGCCCAACTATGCGCCTGGTGGAGGGCTTCTCAGCAGAAGCCCGCCAAAAGACAGTGAACAAAGAAGGCAAACCTGGTTTGCAGCGCAAAGTAAAACACAAGAAGGGTTTTAACTAAAAGAAATGGCGAATAAACCGTACCGGAGCCAAAAGAAAAACATTTGGTCAAGCGGGTTTAAGTTCGAAGCTAATACAATAGCCTACAATATTACCACAGTTATATAAGATAACCGCGGTAGAAAGTTAGGGTAGATATGGTGGATGGGGATCGAGGCAGATGAGACTATGAACGCGCCCTGAACGGCGCGGGACCCGCTGGAGCGGCGACTCTGACGGAAACTGACCTGCGGTGCTTGGCCTTGTGTTGAGCCCCCACAGATGGAGCGCCCTCAAAGGACTTAGAAGCTCGCTCAGGTTGGCTGGATCCGAAGTGGCATGCCCCTGTGAATCTCCCAGGGTAGAGGCCCTGGTCTGGAGCCACGCCACCAGCCATGTCTAAATGTTAAAAAGAGCTAAACAATGCTCTGTGAGGTACAGATAAAAAGAGTCGAGTTAACCCTTCCAGCACTCCATGTAAGATGGTGTGTACTGGATCTGTGGTTAAATTTGACTAAGTAAAGTTAATGGTAACTTTACCCTTTTCTGGGGGACGGTAGTCGTCTCAGAAAAGGAGTCGGGGGAGTCTGAACGACAACCCTGTGCCACTGCACAGAAGGTGCTGGGTGACACACAAAGAAGGGGGCTACGAAAGTGGTGTACTTCAGAACCCACAATCATAAAAAAAAAACAGGTCGAAACACATAGCAAAACACAAGTAAGTGGGGAAAAAAGCTCACACTCTTACCAAGTGGAAAATAACAGCTCCAGGGATTCAGCAAAGCTACTGAGAGACTTACTAGGTAAGGGAAATTAGCCATCAAATGAGAATTCTCCCCAACAGGCAGCGACCCCCGAAGGCCTTGGAGTAACCTCTATTGGCTTCCTGGGTCGAGGAGCAGGAGGGTTGGCAGTAAAAGGATGAGCCCCCTCCGAAACTCTTCGAAGACCTGCTAGACTTTCTTCTTGAGGAACGAAAGGACAGCCTGTGTTGTTGCAGGGTGCCCAAGGCACGGGCCGTCTGTCGGCCTTGATGGCCTGGGGGGAATCATCAACAGTCTTCCCAAAAATGTCTGTCAAATGGCATGGCCAGGACCCTCATCTGGACCTCCTGCCTGGAGTTGGTGGCCTTGAGCCAGCCACGACGGTGAAGGCAAACCCTGTTGCCCATCTAGCGGAAACCTGTGTCCGCCCTGGTTTGGAGCCACGCCGCCAACCGGGCGTGTTGAACCTTCATTGTGCGCTTGGTGAAGCCACAGCAGATCTCCCAATCTTCTTTATGCACCGGGTGTACACAATACAGGCACTGGGAATGCTTGTCATCCGAATAAACATTCCGCAAACCGCAGCTGGTGCACAGCTTGAAGAGGGAAGCTCTGTCCTTCTCCAGTGCCACCATGATGGCATGGTCCAACGCCACTTCGCCTTCCTAGAGGATCTCCAAAGCCTCGACCCATTTTTCATAGGGGAGGAAATCCAGGAGTGGAGCCATCTTGACCCAAAGCTCACGGTCATATCGGCCACGATCGCCAAGGTGTTGGCCGCTTTCACGGTCATCGCTGCTGAGTACATTACCTTTCTACCCATGGAATCCAATTTCTTCCATCTCGTTGTCCAGGGGTACGGTTGAAGAGGACGATGAGCTTGACGACTTGTTCCTGGCGGCCACCAAGACCACAGAGTCCGGCGACGGTTGAGAGCGAAGGCACTTGGGAGCACACTCCAGCACCTGGTACTTTTTCTCAAGCAGGTCTCTTTTTGCTGGAGCTAAAGCAGAATTCTTCAGCAGCGACAGCCCCCCATCCCAGACGTCGTCCAGGAGCAGCACCGACAGGATAGTCTTGCTCTTCGCCTCCTGGTGTTGGTACAGGAAGCCCTCCTTCTCCTCCGGGGTGAGCTGGAAGAGCTCCGACGTCCCAGGGAATCATGGTATGAAAAGACCCCACCTTGTCCAGTGGAGAGGCTCTCGGAGCCGGTGATGCAGGGTCTCCCAGTCCTACAGTCCTGCGTCATCGTCCATATCCGTCTTCGCCGTTTGCGTCTACGTCCCCCTGGGTGTCTTCTCTTCTTCACTGGTGGCTGCCCCAGTGTCAACGCGGACACCGGCGGTGCAGCTGGTGGGGTCATCGGCAACCTCTTCTCAATCTCTGACACCAGCATGTGGACTGTAGAGAGGATATCCTGCAATAAATCTCTAGGGGGCACCTTGGCAACAGGGTCACTGGGCCTAGTGTCCATGTCATTGTCGACTGCATCAACGTCGTCACCGCCGCCTCCTGCAGGCATCTCCTCGACGTTATAATCATCGTCACCACTGTGGATGGTGTGGACGAAAAGTATCTCTTCCTCGTCAGATGAAGAAATGTTTGTGCCCTGTAGTTCTTCTGCCCCCCCGCCCACCATCTCTCCCCCACTTTCTTCGGGTCCTGAGGGGTCGGTCTCAGACTGAGGTTTGCCATCCTCTTCTCCAGGGTCTTTACTATCGGCTTGAAAGAAAACTCTCGCCTGGCCTGGAGAGACACTCTGGCTGCCGCCGGGGCACCCTGGACGGGGTGAGCCCCTTTTGCCTTCGAAAGGGAGGCCACCACCATCTTGATCGAGGAGGATGATTTGGCGTGGACCACCTGGGCCTTCACAGGCAGGTCGGCCATCTTGGCCTTCTCGTTCACTGGCAGCTCGGACACCTTGTCCTGCTTGGCCTTCTCCTTTACAGGCGGCTCGAACACCTTACCCTTTTCCCGCAGCTTCCCTGGGGTAGCTGACTACTCTTGGATGAAGAGCTGGAGCGGTGGATGGGGATCGAGGCAGATGAGACTATGAACGCGCCCTGAACGGCGCGGGACCCGCTGGAGCGGCGACTCTGACGGAAACTGACCTGCGGTGCTTGGCCTTGTGTTGAGCCCCCACAGATGGAGCGCCCTCAAAGGACTTAGAAGCTCGCTCAGGTTGGCTGGATCCGAAGTGGCATGCCCCTGTGAATCTCCCAGGGTAGAGGCCCTGGTCTGGAGCCAAGCCGCCAACCGGGCGTGTCGAACCTACATGGTGCGCTTGGTGAAGCCACAGCAGATCTCCCAATCTTCTTTATACACCGGGTGTACACAATACAGGCACTGGAAATGCTTGTCATCCGAATAAAAATTCCGCAAACCGCAGCTGGTGCACAGCTTGAAGAGGGAAGCTCTGTCCTTCTCCAACATGATCCGGCATGGTATAGGCCTGAAGAAACTTCTGGAAGCTTCCAAGAAGAACAACGATTTCTTGAGGGGCGATGAAATATGCCAAAAAACGGGTCCCTGTTAATCAGAAGAATAAGCGATGGAGCACACAGGCTCAAGTGACCGAAAAATAGAACTATAGAACTTTCCTATCACAAAAGCGAAAAAACAGAAGCTCGAAGAGCAAAACGCGATGACTCCCAACACTTGAACGTGCAGTAAAAATCTGAAGATGGCACCAGAGGAGGGGCTTAGGTAGAGGGCAGTATGATCCAGAGCTCAGTGGTTGGTTTATAGGAGAAAGACAGTTTAGAAACGGAACTGAAAATGTTTTTTCTTTTACTGAGGATTCCCAGCCTGACGGCAGGGAATATTCATGAGAATGTGAGCTCATGCCAGACCCCATGCTGGAGAACTATAAAAGCCAATTTGTGAGTTTATGGCAAGCACCACAACCAGGTGGGGGAAATTATCTTAAAATTAAATTGTGCAACCAATACCCAAGCCAAGAGAGAATAACACCTGAGCACTACCAATCCAACAAGGATTGCCGAAAGGCAAAGAGGATTGGTAAAAAGTACACAGATTGTAAGAACAACAACTTGTGTTTTAGGAAATCTAAAACCCTGTCCAATTTAAGCACACAATACCAAAAACAAGGCAGAAACAGAATAACACTTTGTCCTTACCACTATTTCTGATGTAACAAAGGGGGAGGAAGGGTGGCAAATAGGCTGCCTTTCTCCAGAGGGAGAGGAGCAGAATTGCACAGGAATCTTAAAAGTACTGAGAGCTTATGACTTTGAGACACTTTATTGAAATAACAGAACTTAAGTACAAGAACTTAATAACTGTACTGGAACTTTGTGTTAAACCAGATATCCTTGTTTTCCTTTGAACTGTGGAGAAAACCCTTATTTGAATCTGGGGAAGGGATTTCACCCAGATCATGACAAGAGACATTGATCACAATATGAATCAGGTTATATGTGAATTGAAATATAGTTCCTTTTTGTTTTGCTTGCTGTACAAGTGTGAGAGTTAGATAGCCCATTGTTATAGTGTTTCCTTTAGTTTATTTAAGGCAGGTAAATTCTCGTCAGGGTAGGGATAGTGAGGTGTTTATCCAACCTGTTTATTTAATAAAATGGCTAAAGTTGAAAACTCTTCACAAAGCTGTCTGCTTCACATTTCTGACCCCCTCACTCACCCCAAAAGCCAAACCAGCCATGGCACATCACACTCCCATATATTTAGCTTAAAACGCCAGCCATTCCACTTCCACTTGAGCAATTCCCCCGCCCTGAATGGCCACCGTAATTGGTTCCAACAAATAAATATCTTTGGCTTTGGGCACCCATTCAACATGCCCTGGCAGGCCTTCCAGATTCCAATGACACACCAAACAACCTCTGGCCGCCAACATTTATTTGTTTGTTTTTGGTTTTAAAAAAAAAAAAAACCTTTACAAAAGAATAATGTTTGCGAAAGAATAATGCCTTTCCAAAGATAAAATTGCAATAGGATCTCGGAAACCAGGAAATAACTGGAAGGTCCAGAAAATGTCAACCAGGAGGCTCGCTGAACCGTGTCGTCTTTTGATACTTTGTTAGTATGGTAAGTTTCTCTGAGACTTTTACTATCGCTGCAGTGAGCATGATTTCCTGGCCGGAGATCAGTCTGTTCCAGAATGCATTTTGGCTTAGACTCACTTCTCTGTTTACAAACCTCCTCAGTAAAGACACCCTTATGGCCCATGTGCCTTCGCACTCCAGCAGTAGATGTTTCAATGTTTGGAGATTCGAAGTTTTGCAAATTTCACAGAATTTTGTTGCCTTCTCTCCCTGGTTTCTTTGAGCTAATATTTCTCCTGTATGGGCTAAGTTCAATCTCAGTCTGAGAAAACTGTTTCTTATCTCTCGATCTGGGAATTTTTCCAGGTAACGTGGCATATTGCCAAGTTTCCTATCTACTGTCAAGAAGGAGTTTAGTGTTCTTAGGTTTCTAACTCCTGTGATTGTTTCAATCCAGTCAGCCACTTTTAATTTTTTTTTTACTTTCAAGGGGTTTTGCAGAAGGATTTCTGTAGGTAGATCCAGCCTGTGCAGAATCTGTCCCATCTTTTCTTCTAAGCTCGATAGTTGATTTGATTTTGCTTTAAGATGTTGGTTTATATCGAAAAAAAGAGTGGACCTGCTGGCTATGATTATATTGCGATAAAGCGACAGAAGTTTCCACTCTGCACGGCAGCTCAAGGAGGTCAGGCCTAGTTCGAATCTCAGGCTGACTGACGAGGTGCACATTGGTAGGGAAATGGACGATTTCCAAATAATTCCCTCAATTTTGTTCCAATCGTAGTTCCACAGCAGAGGTTTTGCCTCTAATCCATAAAGGAGGACAGGAACTGCTTTGCCTATGTAAAATTTCTTGAGTGGGGACAATGAAAATTTACAAAATTTTCCGTTCAGGTTTTTCATTTGTGCGATGATTTTCGCGATCTTGCTGAGAATTGATGAAATCACCTTATTTGCAGTTGGATGGGCTAAGACTTCATATCCCAGGTATGTGAGCTCATCCACTCGGGGAATTGCTTTATTGTCCAACACCCAGATCCTTGATGTTACCTTTTTTCTTGGATGTTTGAAAATCAGGACCTTGGATTTTAGTGGGTTGATTATTAGGCCGTTTAACTTGGCATATTCATTGAGTTTGGACAAAAGATGTTGCAGTCCTAGTGCTGATCCATCCAAGAGTACTAGATCGTCCGCGTAGGCCAGCCAGTGTAGTCTTCTGCTGTTAATCCCGGGACAGATGAGCGACGCCGAGGCCAGAAAGTCTCCAATATCTGATAGAAATAGGTTAAACAACAATGGTGCAACCAAGCATCCTTGTCTTACCCCTTTGAGGACCTGGATTGCTTTTGAAAGGTTGCCAACGTCATCCAGCCTCACTCTAATCGCGGTATTTTTGTGTAGTTCGATGAGCATAGCCAGCAGGGGGGCTGGAATTCCCCAGTTATTCAGTTTCTGCCAAAGGAGTGATCTGTCCACAAGGTCAAATGCCTTGGACAGATCTACCCATGCCCCATACAGTGGAGAGCCTTCTTTCTCATTTGAGCTTTCGCTCAACAGGTTCAGTATAAGTCCATTAAGGCTGGTAGAGAGACCCTTCCTGAAACCTGTTTGATTTGGGGGGAGAATCTCATTTGTGTCCACCCATAGAGAGAGTTCCCTCAGTAGTATTCTCATGACTATTTTACTGACTATATCCAAGAGGGCTATGGGTCGATAGCATGTTGGACTTAGCCTATCACCCCCCTTGAAGAATGGAATGATAATTGCGTTTTTCCACGACGGTGGGAAGGTTTTTTACCTCAGGATTCCTTGATAGAGACGAGATGGCAATTTTGACCATAGTTTTGGCTGGCTTTTTAACACCTGATATGTGAGGCCGTTCGGACCTGCTGCTTTTGAGGTAGGAGATGATGTTATAAGTTCTTCGATATCCTCTTCAGTGAATTCCAGAGACCAGGTGATATTGCAAAAACTAATAACTCTTGAGCCTGTTGCTTCAAAGTTCTTGGCCAGGTAGTCTACCCACTTGTGTTCCGGGACTAGGTTGCAGATAGAGCTATTTTGGCCGGTTTCGAGTTGATTTAATACTGCCCAAAAATTTCTGCAATTATTTGCACTAAGAAGCAGAAGCATTCTCTCCCCATCCTCTTGTATTTTTAAATGCTTGTGGTTCTTGGACCAGTTTCGGTAAATTTGTTTGGTCTTTTTAAGCTTTTGGATACAGCCTAGAGGATCTTCTGTTCTGGTCTGTCTTATACTTCGCAATGTTTATCGCAGGATTCTTTTCCTTTTGAAAGTTTCCTTATCGAAGTGATGGAGATGTGTCTGTTTCCCCACCATTTGTACTTCACTTGGTTGGCAAATGGACCATACAAACTTTCCGAATCTTTCTGGATGGCATTCTTCTGCCAATGTAGAGGGGTGAACTACTGCTAAACGGTCGTTCAAGTTTTCCCCCCCATGTTTGTACTTGACTACTTTCAATTTCCCCTTTGAGCCTTCCAAGTCCTGTCTGATGCGTGGGTTTGTGGAACACTGAATTTCAGGAAAATAGAGTTCCAACCTCGCATGATCACTACCCCCTTCCCAATCTAAGGTGAGATAAGGAGGGTGCAGGGTAAGTGATGGTGAGGCAAAGATGTAGTCTATTATTGATTGCAGCCTTCCCTGGCGCCATGTTGGTCCGGGATTGCCCGTATTGCTATCTTCTTCAGATATCATGTCAAGATCCCATGATTGAAAGAAGTCCCGCCATTGTTTACCTTTCTGTGTGGTGCTGTTTTTAGGCAAGATATTTCTCATATTTCCTACACTAATAAGATCTGTGTTCAGGTCCCCTGCTACGACAATCTGTGCTCCTATATAATTAATCTTAACCGTGGAGAATAGATCATTTAGAGTTTCTATGTAGTCTCGGAGTTTGGAGCTAGCTGGGTTCCAATAGATGTTTACCAGAATAAGAATGGCCCGGCAGTCGCTCTGTCCTATCTCTGCTTTACAGGCCTGGATACCCACTGAATTATTGCAAAGCGTTACAAGATTTTTAATGGTGGAGTTTTTGGTTGCTATTATCATACCTCCTGCTGGTCTTCCTTTAGCTTTTTGAGAGGCCTTGATATTTTGCACTGTGAAACCCTCTATCTCGATGGGGTTGACTAACCATGTCTCTCCTGGAGCAATAGGATATCGTTGCGCTCTAAAAGGTTGTTTTTGAGTTGCTTTTTCCTCAAGAAGTTTGGGCCTCTAGTATTCCAGGAGACTAGTCTAAGGCCCCTCCGACTAAAGATTGTTCTGCTCCTCACCCAATTTCTGGAGGACTTGCGAGATAATTTCTGGGAGTTTAGTTATCAAATCATCTTTTAATCTGAGACCACTTGTTGCGTTACTTTGGAACCCTCTAGCAGTTCCGGCAGTGCCCACGGCGGTGGGTACGGATTCCTCTCCTATCCGTTTATGCCACAAGTGATTTCCAGACTTGCCTTCTTCCTCTGATTCGTAAACCCAGAGTCCTTCTTTAGCCAGATCATCTTTATTGATGACGAGTGCCTGTTGTGCCTTTCTTGAGGTGAGAGCCATCTCCACAAAGAATTTATCCTCCCTGAATGGGAAGGCTAAATACTCAATGTCCTCTGAAGCGAAAAGAAAAAGATTGTAGTTCTTTTGAATTTCTGACAATAAGACAGATCTACAGAGTGATGTCTTTTTGCTCTGTTTCTCTAGTCTAAGCCACAATCTTGGGATTGTGTAACTTAATTCCACTACTTCCTCTTTTCCTGCGGTAGGGGTTTGTTGTTTTTGTTCACTTTTCTCTCTTCCTCCATATTGAGGACACATTTCAAGGTTTTTAAATTTCCCGGTCCCATTCCAGCAGTCTACTTCACTGAATGTGAGGCTTGGTGATATCACATCTTTGATGGCGGGTACGGGAAATTTATTTTTTTCTTGTGGTGCAGGAGCCTTTTTGCCTGACGGTTTTAGAAAAATGGGGGCCATTTTTATAGGGACTTGCCTGGGCTCCATGCTAAGTCCCTTTCTTGGCTCTTTGTACAGATTTTGTTTTAAGAATATTGGGGCAATCTTAGTATTTGTAGGGGCCAGTTTACTTTTTTGGTTGTTAGAAGCTGCAGGTAATGGAAATATAAGATCCTTTTGCATGCCGAAGTTTGAAGTTTGGACCTTAATTTCACTAGGACTCTCCCTGCCCGTTGAGCATGTCTTTTTGCCCCGGTTTTCCTCAGAGGCACACTTGCTTGCAAGGGCATCATGTACCTTTGAGGTTTGTGGAGAGTTAGTTGCTGGAGATGCAGTAGCAATGGAATCAACTGCCTTTTCAGCTATGGGAATAGTCCGATTTTTCAGGAATGTGTTTGTCCCCGTTTT
The DNA here is from genome assembly GCF_040938575.1 of Ambystoma mexicanum. NCBI lineage: Eukaryota > Metazoa > Chordata > Amphibia > Caudata > Ambystomatidae > Ambystoma > Ambystoma mexicanum. The sequence continues at coordinate 1,107,873,937 of NC_090937.1, forward strand.
CTTTTTTGCCTTGTTTTCCTGATTTTTGGGTTTCTTCGTCATTCTACCTGATGATTGAAAGACGGTGGCCTCTATTTGTTTGACCCTTTTGTTCCTTTTATGACCCTTTTTCCTTATCAATCTCTGTGGTACCTCGAAGTTCTGACTTGAACTATCGGTCGGATTTTCTTTTTCTTCCTCCTCTTGGGTTTTTTGAGGGCTGTTGTTGATTTCTTCTATATGGTCGACTTCAACATTTGCCAGCCTTCGAAATTCTTCCAAGATTGAGTCTGAGAGTGGTGTGTCGTCGAAAAAATCTTTTGGCCCTTCTTCGTTTAGAGTCTTGTTCTGGTTTTGCGATTTTTGAATTTCCGATGGTATTGTCTTTAAAAGTTCATGGGTAGTGATATTGCTTTTTGCCCCCTCTTTCAATAGGCTTTGAATTTGGGCGATGTCTAGCCCCTGTTTAATGCGCTCTATTTGTGTTTCCTTTAAAATTGGAATCAGAATGCTGTTCATGATATTATTTACTGCAACCATGGCTGATTCATTTTTAGCGATTTCCTGCGACATTTCCAATAGATGGCCTGCTTGTGTTTGCACCTCTGTTCTTAGAAGTTCAAACACTGAGACCAGAGAATTTAGCTCAGAGCTGCCAGTGTGTTTTCGGATGCCATTGGGAGCCCTTCTGGTGGGGTGGCCAATGGCTCTTCTTGTTGATTACGGTTGCTCGGTGAAATTGCCATAATTCCTTGGGTTTTGTTTGTTGAAGTAATATTTACTTCTGACCCCTCTGTAGGTGTATTTCTGGCCGGAGTATTGTGTTTGTGTCTTTATAGTTGCCAGGTAGTGTCTAAAATGTCCTCTAGGTCGTTGGTACTCTTGTTCCTTTTCCTAGGGAAGTGGTCGTTGATTCTTGTCTGGATTTTTTCAGTTGTCAGAGTATATTCTAACCCTCTTTTCCATATTTTTTGGATGTTTGTTGTGCTTCTACATGGGTTAGAGTCTCCTGTGAGGTTACTGGGTCTGAGTCTGAGACAATAGAGGCCCCCCTCCCTGACTCGCACCCTGCCTCTAGAATAGACCCTTCTTGTACATCAATATCTTCCTCAAGAGGTGAGCTGCGCAGTCTCATTACGAGTGTAGCGGTTATTATTTAATGGTGTTAATGCGCACAAGACAAAGATTTATTTACCTGTTTGGTATGCCTCAGACCGCCAAACAGCCGCACAACAGCCAATAGGCTTGTCTCCTGCCGGGCTTAACGCCGCGAGGGTGGTAGACTCCGTCCTTTGAGTTCGCCCCAGATCACGTGATCAGATCACGTGTCCAAACGATGCCCCGCCTCCTCCAGGAAGCGCGTTGCAATGGTCGTTGCTGGCAAGAGTCTGGGAGAGTGCTCGCAGTGCCAGATGAGGTGAAGTAAGTAGGTCCGCTTTCAATGTCAGCACTTTTGCCACTGAGAACAAACGATACGGGCGGCAGACTCCGTCCTTTGAGTTCGCCCCAGATCACGTGATCAGATCACGTGTCCAAACGATGCCCCGCCTCCTCCTGGAAGCGCGTTGCCATGGTCGTTGCTGGCAAGAGTCTGGGAGAGTGCTCGCAGTGCCAGATGAGGTGAAGTAAGTAGGTCCGCTTTCAATCTCAGCACTTTTGCCACTGAGAACAAACGATACGGGCGGCAGACTCCGTCCTTTGAGTTCGCCCCAGATCACGTGATCAGATCACGTGTCCAAACGATGCCCCGCCTCCTCCTGGAAGCGCGTTGCAATGGTCGTTGCTGGCAAGAGTCTGGGAGAGTGCTCGCAGTGCCAGATGAGGTGGCCGCCAACAGATAATGCACCATGGTGGGTATACCCCTATGTTCGCCTTCCCTTCCCTCCAAACCAAACAGCACAAGCACGGGCTCCACTGCGTGAGATAACCGCTCCACCTACTTTATCCACCCCAGAACCTCAGTCCTGTACATTTGCACTCCCTCACATGCTCCCCACATATGCAATATGGGGGCCTTGCTCCGCAACCACGCCAACAAAGAGGGGAAACCCCTGCATACATTTTGGAAAGGCTGACATGATCATATTGCTACTGCTATTAAATAACTCCTCACCTCTGGCATATTTCCCGATGGCACAGGCTGATTTCCAACACCCGATTCCTGGCGAAACGTATTGCTGAACCGGTTCGTAGGATCCAACAACCTACTCGACCCCGCTCAATCAGGCTTCAGGCCGCGCCATGGACCAGAAGCCACTCTGATCTCGATCTAGGATGATTGTCATGATGCCTACCCCTGGGGACCCAGACCAGGTCCAGCAACCCCGGAAGCAGGCATCAAGTTATTTTGGGCAAGCCCAAAAACCCCTGCTAGGGGCTGTTTGGGTGCGGTCCTGGCACCTATGGCACCAGGCTCATATGGAGAGTCAGTCCTGGCGCCATAGGCACCAGGCTCAGAGTAGAACTTACCTGATGCAGACCATGCTGCAAGAGCTCCAAGCCAAATGAGGCTTGGAAGGGACTATTTTACCTAGGGACTATTTTTTTACTTGGGCGGGCTGGGGAGGAATACTTACCTGGGACTACTTTGGAGGCTATTTAAACCACGCCCGAGAGCAGCACACGCTTCGTGTTATTCTGCATCCAGCAGCGTAATGCTCACCGTGCCTGCAAGTCTGCATCCAGTCTTCTGCCACGCCCGCCTCGAATTTGGAGCTCCTAGAAAAAGGGAGAAAGAAGGAGAAAAGGTTAGAACAAGAGCAATACCTTTGATCCTTACCTGAATTCCCGATCCATCGCGCCTTCGAGCTGAAAGAAAAGTTATTTTCTGCGCGTCGCCTCACCTGCTGCCGCGCTGAACTCACCGGCCTTCGCAGCATCTTCACATTCCACCGCATCCTCCTGCATGTTCCCGCCGCATTCCAGCACCCAAGGAGTAGACAAGAACATCAAGGTGAGCCAAGGGAATACACAAGAGGAATATTAGTACTCCCCCCCATAGACTTACCTGATTTTACCACCGGGGGTACTATTCCTCTTCACGGGTCGGCGCAGCTTCCGTTGCATCTTCGCCGAACCCCGGCCTCTAAGGGGAAACAAAAGGACAGCAAGGTGGAACAAAGGGACTATCAAGGTGAACCCTCCTCACCACATTAGACTTACCTGATTTTACCGCCGGAGGTATTATTCCCTGAGACTTCATACTTTCTCTCAGTGCCTGAATAAGGGAGAAAGCAACAGGTTACATATTGACATTATTTATCGAACTCTGTTGGAAATACAAATCCTTACCAGAATATTTTACCGGTTGCTACTAGGAACTCTTCACTAGGGTCAAGCTGCAATCTGCAAGGAATCAGACAAGAGTGAAAGTCAGGCATTTGAACTCTTACGAACTACATACTTTTCGGAGTCAATATTCTGGAACTCACCAATTCCTTCGAGCCAGTGAAGCAACTGGTTATCAACGCGCCCCTGCGCTCAATGCAGGATGGAGAGCTCATCTTTTCAAACCATCAGGTGAGACTATAAGAGGGGACATCAAAGGTGATCCGTGGGGAGAACAGCGGGGGTGGGGGGATTTACACAACTCCACGGGTGGTTAATTCCCTTTCTCCATTTGCAGAAGAATATTCCTACGGGCCAAGCAAACAAAGCTAGGTGGGCCAGTCCAGTCCGTCATCTTGGCGCTACGCGTCACATTGGTGGGGACTGCAGCTGTCCAGTTCAGATAGATGCCTCTGTGGGAGCCAGGTGAGCGTAATATGATCTCAAGGTCTCAGCCGACAGAGAGGGCTGTGCAGCACTGGTTCTCCTTGATTTGTCAGCCGCCTTTGACACCGTTAGCCATGCTATACTGTTCGACCGACTCCACTCCTTAGGAATCCGAGACTCAGCACTCAATTAGATTCCCTCATTCCTCAACAACAGGAAACAAATCACTTTCCTATTCCCCCCTTTCTCTCTACCGCTCGCACCGTGAACACAGGAGTACAAGGCACCTAGCTCTCTGCTCTCCTTTTGAACCTCTATTCGACCACTCTACCAGGGATCATCCGTGCAGACAACCTCACCTGCTACAACTATGCTAGTGATACCCAAATTATCCTGAGAATTCCCAAAACAAGCTTCAACCCACGACCCGACCTTAAAGCTTGCCTAAAAGACATTGACTGATGGATGACAAGAAACCACCTCCTTCTGAACCCAGATAAAACCGAGATCATGGTAAGTGGCAACACTGCCCTTCTCCCACAACCACTCCTATGGCCCCACTCCTTTGGCACCACCACCCCCAACCCCGCCTTCCAAAATAGACAAAAACCTTGGCTGTACTATGGACACGGGCCTAACCCTCTCCCACCAGAACAATAATGTATCAACATCCTATCACTACCGCCTCAAGCTGCTAAGATGCATTTTCCCTTACCTACCCCAACAGACTTGCTGCTATTATGTCCGCTATTATGTCCACGGTTATGTTGAGATTGGACTATGCCAACTCCTTATATCTGGGTACACCAGCATACCAACTTAAACTCCAAAGAGCCCAAAACGCTCCCAGCAGACTGCTTCGTGCAATGGGACAGAGGGATCACATCTCCCCCGCTCTGCGCACCCTGCACTGGCTCCCTCTTGGACAAAGGGTCAATTTTGAAATCCTATGCATTACCCACTGAGAAGTGCACAAGACCGGCCCACCTTACCTACAAGAGAAGGTTACACCATACCACCCTTCACGCCCCCTAAGGTCAAGCTACACCCTCTTATAGGCGATTCCAGCCTCCAATTCAACCCGGTTTGGAAGGTCTGCCTATTCAACCTTGGCTCCAACTCTGTGCAACTCTTCCCCCCTCACATTCGACACACCCATGACTACATGGCCTTCTGTAAAGACCTAAACACCTGGCTTTTTCCCTAAACCATGATTAGGACAGCCTAAGGCTGCTGAACCACACCAACATTATGGAATCATGTGTGCAATGACATTAAATTAGAAAATAATCAGTCAGCCAACAAGGGATACCGAGAGGGTGGACTACAGAAACTGACCAATACCACATTAAGGTGGATTCAGGAACTGTGAGGCCACAATTGGCAGCCTTAATGGCTGGCTGGCTCCGGGATAAGTATCTGCCGACTCTCCAGCCCCCAATACTACTTGACAGGCCCAGCAGCCCCTCGTGCCATCGAGTTGTTCATACCCATTAATTCCCTACCTTACCCGACTACACACCTAAGGTACAAACCCTCCTAAGGCACCAAAACAACCAGACCCTACAATGTCTCTGTTCAGCCTGTCCTTTAGTACCACTGCCTCGGTAGGGCTAAATTGCTGTGAGATATATCCTGGTCAGTATCCAGTTCCCTGCCAAAGATCTACCCTATAGCCCACCATAAACCACAACCAGAGACCCGGAAAATTGGATAATAGGCACATAGCGCCGAGCTAAAGAACAACGACCCTTAAATCATAACTTATGCCGGTCCAACCTGTAAATCTACCTCAGAATACCGATACCGCGAAACATGAGAACGATCACAGTCTACTCATCCAGACCCACAAAGTAACCACTAACAGTGAACTCCTAAGAGTACATCATCCAATGCAGACACTCACCTCTACCACCTCTATGCTCAATCTCCACTTTACACCATCAAAAAGTAGCGCACAGCTATACCCCTCGATCAAATTCAGCCTAGCTGCACACATACAATCTCTCCATGAACACCACAACAACCTGTTAGAACGCAGCCATACCCCACAAAAAACAAAATCGGCCTAGCTGCACACAAACGTCCGACACAGGCCTAATGCCGCCAGAATGCAGTCTCGGAGACCAACCACCTGATTGCACACATTCAACTGATCCCTCACTACCACCGGACCTAGTGTTAGGATGCAGCCTCCATTACGCAAATCACACTGGCTGCACACATACTGAGTGCACCAAAGCACTATTTTGTACCCTCCTCTCTGGACTGACCTGGACTACGGTCCCTAAGGGCGTTCAACCCACAACTGCTTTGAGATCATACCAATGATAAATAGGGTGCTATATAAATGCCAAATAACAATATTGCCACAATGAAGAAGCTTGATGCCATGCAACTTATACTGACAAGATACCACGGTCTTTGACGCCTTCTGACACATCAACAACCACAACTTCTCATCAATGTCCCTCCCCATGTCACTCTCCCATCTCCCCCATGAAATTGTATTTTAAAATGGTTTCTAGCTGTAGTTGCACTGTAGCAATCCTACAAGGATTATGTACACTATAATAAATGACAGCTTGTAATATCCTTATAAAAGCCTGGAAATAATGTTCTTATTAAAATCTAGTTGTGACATCAGAACTGACCTGTGTGACAAATCAGAAGATATCGTCCCTTTGTTTATGTTAGGAAACCCTTCACATCTGGGCAAGACAGGACTATAAAAATATTTCCCCTAATCTAAACACTCACATACTACATAAACAAAGATATTAGCGCAAGGTAGAACCCTCTACATGTATAAATAATACTACCACAAGGAAGAACAAAAGATCGCATAGAGGATCACCAATTGAGATGAGCAGGCTCCATAGATATGTGCTGAACAGACCAAAGTACTACAAACAGCAGTCTAGTCCTTTTCCTATGTGCAAAATCTGGTGTACAATAAAAATGTAAGGACGAGATATGCAGAGAAGTAGTAGTAGTAAAGAGAACAGAGGGAGACCAAGAAAATCCAAACGACTTGGCAAGCGGACTGTAAAGTGCTCGCCCGGCTTCTTGCTACCGAAGGAACTGAAGAAACGGTGTGCCAAAACAAAGGAAGTCCCAAAAGAGAATCCGCTGACCTGGGGGAAAGCTTGACACGAGACAATCCGCTAGAGTATCGAAAGTGCAGCTGGTCCATGGTACTGAGGCAGAGGAACAACAAGCCCAGGGAAGTCGGCAAAACATCCAAATGGTTTATAACGCCGGTGGAAGACCGAAGTCCGTGGGAAGGAGAGTAACCGGGGAAACTTTGCAGAGTAGAACAATCGTCGGCAGGAAGAAATGCAGCAAAGTGCCCATTATGTCCACCCAAGCCCAGATGACAGCCATGCGAGAAAGCAGAGGAATCAGAATAAGAACGTACTGGCCGGGCGGGAGCAAACACTGGGGATGGGAGGCAATGCTGCATAGGGCAGAATATGGGTGAAATCAAACCCAGAAGAAACACCTTGGCAAACGCCAGTTAACCAATTGCTCCCGTAAGTGGTGCCAGGAAGGAGAGTAAACCCGGGCTACTGAGAAACTAATACTGGGAATAAAAGGATGCGTAAAAAGAGCAGTACTCTTCGTCATCCCAGTGATTTTTGGAAATAAAATTGGCAGTACTTGGCAGAAGAGCAAAGAGGGGGAAGAAAAACAGTACCCCTACAAAACAAGAGTTATTGCTGTCTTAAAAAAAAGGGGAAGAAGAAACACTACCAAGAAAAGTGGATTATTTTCTTGATGTTACTTGCTACGCATGAACCTGGGGTTTTGGAAAACTCCATATCTTTTGGAACACTTAACATTAGAGCGTTAGGACATTATTTTGCATCACTTTTGCCACTAGAAGCTCTGGGAACTTTTTGAAAATGGAATCTGGAGGAAAATGTGCAATGAATGCTATGGTAGCCCCTGTGCCCAGAGTAGAGTGAGCTCGAGGCGTAAAAGTTAGATCTCTCTTGGCAAGAGATTAACAGTGTGATGCAATTTACGATCCATTTGGAAATAGCTCATTTAGAGACGGGGTCCCCTTCTCTACCGGCTAGCACAGAGACAAATAATTGGTTTGTCTTTCTTAGTGGCTTAGTCCTTTTCAAGGTAGTATGTCACTGCCCTCATCACATCTAGTGTACGGCAGCTTCTTTCTGCCAAGTTAGTGGGGTTTTGAAAGAAAGTGGGCAGTTTGATTGATTGGTTCACATGAAACTTCGAGATGAATTTAGGTGCAAAACGTGGGTGAGTGCACAAAACCACATTATCTTTGTGAATAGTTACAAATGGGTCCTGAACTGAGAGGGCCTGCGGTTCACTCACCCGCCTCATCGAGGTGATGGCAACTAGGAAGGCAGTCTTATAGGTGAGGGCCTCAAGACTAGCCTTGTGCATGGGTTTCGGGAGTTGGGATGAAAATATGGGGGGTGAAGTCTTTTAACCCCTTCCATAAAGGCCTTAATGACAGGAACCTTCCACCATGAAAACCTTGCTCTGGGATGTGGTATACGCAGAGAGAGCAGCCAGGTGGACCTTTAGAGAATTGAAAACAATTCCTGAGTCTAATAGGTGTGTTAGGTAGAGGACAATATCTTTGGGGGAGCAGTCAATGGGATTGACGTTCTAACCATTGCAAAAAGATAAAGCATTTCCACTTATTGGAATAGCAATGCATGGTGTTGGGTTTTTGTGCTTCCCCATGTATGTCCATACATCTCTGAGGGAGTTGTTGGTGTCCAAGCTCCATGACTTCAGGAGCGCATGCGCAAATGAGTCAGGAAGTAGGAAGATGCAGGAAGCAATTATCTCCAGCAGCCGCATGTCCTTGCGAACGTTTACCCGATGCCTGGCTACATAATGAGGGACTGGAACAGCATGTTTTGAACCCTCAGAGGGGAAGATGAGCCAGTCCTCTGTCTGAATCAGGGTCCCCAGAAACGGTTTGACATGGCTGGGGACCAGATAGACTTGTTCTCTTGATAGAGAATCAGAGATCTACTGTCATCTGGGTATTTCCCAGGCATGTTCCATACAAGTCTACGATTATGAGCCAGTCGTTGAGGTAAGGGTACATGGGGATGGACTGTCTGTGCAGGTGAGCCGCCACTACGCTAATACCTTTGTAACCACCCTCGGGGCTGAGGCAATGCCAAAGGGGAGAACCTTGAACTGATAGTGTGGGTCTTCTATCCTGAAACAGAGGGACTTTCTGTGCGCTGGCAACATTGAAATATGAAAGGATGCATCTTTTATGTCCAAGGTGGCCATGTAATCCCCCCTGCCGCAGTAACAGGATTACTTCCTGAAGAGTTTTCATCTTTAATTTATGATGTCTCAGTCGTCTGCTCCCGGGTGGATGGCAGCAGGGTGGATGGAGGAATTCGATGCAGTACTTGTGGGCGACGGTCAAGTACCCACTGATCTGATGTGATCCCCCTCCCACACGTGGGTAAAAGATGTTAGACGTCCCCCAACCGGGGAAGTGTGGGAGGGGATCTCTAGCGCCGATTCACTTTGAGGCGGCGGCTGTGGAGTCTCTGGAAGCAGAGTTTCTGCCTCTGGAAGCGGAGTATCTGCCTCTGCCTTTTCTCTGACGAAACCCTCTATTTTGAGTGGACTGGAAACCACTGGTGGAGCCCTGTCCGTAGGTCCAGTTGGAACCCCCCCCGAATCATATTGTCCCTGGGAAGAGGGTGGCGAGGGACTGCCCACAAAAGGGCCATCAAGTGTTGAAATTGCCCCCCTGGATGAAGGGCTTGCCGAAATATGATTGAGCAATTTTAAAGTCTCTTGCTCTTTCGTGGCGGTCTCCAGAACCTCATCAAGCACTTCCCCGAAAAGGTTGGCTTCCTCCACCGGCATGTTAATCAGAGAGGCTTGGGTCTCCCTCCACCGGCATGTTAATCAGAGAGGCTTGGGTCTCCATTTTAAAGCCTGAATTATTGAGCCAGGCGTGGCGTTTGAGAAGTGCCCCCTGGGCAAGGACACGCCCTGCAGAGTCCAAGATATGTTTTAGAATATTCTGTGCGAGTTTTCATCCTTCTGCAACCACGTCCAAAAGGCCAGTGCGAGCGGGTTCTGGGACGCCCTCTTTGACTAGACTCCACTGAACTTCGCTATTGCTCGCTATGAGGGTGGAGACATGCTTATCAAGGCTGTACAGTTTCTTGCAGTCCTTGTTGGGAGGTGATTCCGACCAGGACAGTGGTACCGCAGCCCTTTTCTGTGTAGTAGCGACGACTAGGGAGTCCGGGAAGCATTGGTCCTTGATGTACAGCTGGTCCGGCCCCCTGATGTACAGCTGGTCCAAAAGAGCCAGGCAGAACATTTTCTCCACACAGGGTTTAACCACACGTGTGAGCAATGAGGGGACTAGATGCTTTTTGATTGAGTTCAGCAAAGGGATGGCTTGGCTGACTTTCCCTTAATTATATTTTCCCCCAAAGTCCATCAACAGGTCGTCAATAGGCGAGCCTCTGGCCTGAGGAGCATCCAGAAAAATGTTTACTGGGTCAGAGTCAAGAGGGGGAGTGGTAGGCCACATGCTCTGGTCATCTACAGGGTTCTAATCAGGATCCTGATAAGTATGATCTTGGTTGTCTTGAACAGAGTCTAGGGTATAAAAGAAATGTCTTGACTACGGTCAGCTTAGTCATCAAGAAACAGATCCACCTGGGGGTCCTGATGGGATTCAACCAGGGATAAGAATGGAGCACCTGGTGAGTGGATTCTGTGATTTAGGAGGGACAGGACAGGGTTCAACATCCCGCTCTTTCTTCAAAATATCATTGATATTGGCCCAAGAAATTAATGAACTCAGCCATTCTATTCATACAAGCCTCAAACTTGTTCCTGCTCCATTCAGAGGAGTCTGAAGGATCAGGAGGGGGAAAGGGCTGTGCTGGAGGGACTGGGTCCTGGTGCAAGGCTTCAGAAAGAGGATTAGAGGCGAACAACAGTCCTCAGATGAAGGGGAAGCTTTCTTGGGGTCCAAAACATGTGAAAAAGTTTTGGAAAGCTTCTCCCAAAGCTTTATGAGCGTTTGATAAGTGGACCTATCTGGGTGCGTCTTTTGACACTACCGCAGAGGCCATAGATTTATGGGCCCGCCTTGCATTAGTCGCGAGGGTGTGTGCGTAGAAGGTGAGGAACCGCAAGGTTCGGAAGGCCCCATCGAGGACTTCACGTGCCTGCTGGCACAGAAGCCTTCCTCGATGACTCAGCCGAGGGAAGGCTAGGGGTTGTGTGCTTTAGATCAGTTGGTACGTGCGTCTTTGTTGCCGGGATGTGGCCCCCCATGGCACTGCCAGTGGCATGATTGTCACGGCCAGGTATGGACACAGGGTAGCACGAAGGCTCCACGGTACGGTAGACAGCCTCCAAATTGGAAGGGAAAACCAAACCCAGAATTTTGAAGGAAAGTTGCACTCAATGCGGCTGGTGTGAGGAGCACGGAGGAACATTTTCGCAAATTAAAGTTTGCTTGCTGACAGTTGTGTGTCGAGTGCCAGCTCTGGAATGAGCACTTGAGATGGTGTGGTGTATATTCTATTTAAGCGGGTTCTGAACAGCTTACAAACTAAAAGCAGGCTCTGAACGTTTGTAACTACTTACTATTGGGTTTAATAGCTACTTGGGCTACTTGTCATCCACGTCTGAATGGTTCCAAGGCAAGAGCGAAGGTGAGAAATATCCTGTGAGACCCTGAACTTTAGGAACAGTGCATCATCGGAGTACTAGTGTATCGCAATGTTAGGTTGTTTTGAAGTTCCACATAGAGGTTAACAATTACCTGGGAGAGACTGGAACACCAAGGGACACTAACTGTGATGGGGTCGCTTTCAGACCTGAGAGTGTCCATCTGGAAAGCCTGGTGTTTACTAGATAGGTATGACGTTAACTATTTCGGGACAATGCCAGAGAAGGCCATCCTGTGTGAACGTGTACAAGAGGTCCTCCGACAAGAGTGTAGAGGAGTCAGTCCAGGGTTGAACAGCCTATGGAACTATATAGAGAAAGGGTTCAGAGGATTTGCAGCCCTCTATGTGGAGCCTGATGGTATCGATCTTGTTGATAAAACAAAATGTATCGATAGCCTCATTCTTCTCCTGGGATTATGTTACCTCTAGCTTTGGTGTAGCGTTTGATCGGTACTGTATTGCTGAAAAAAGGGAATGGGAGATTTTGCTGCAGCATATTTGCTCAAAGTAGATTTCATCTAGTTTTTGTTTACCGGATTGTGTCGCAAATATGTATGGGGGTTGGGTTTAGGTTAATATTGAGTGTAGGGGTGATAAGGGGGCGAGGCTGCATGGGGGTCCCCCTGCATATATTTGGACAAAAGGACCCATTTAAAAAATAAAAAAAAAATGTTATCTACATCGAGAAAATAATCTCAACCAAACCACCTAGAACTGAAAAAAAGGCTTTACTCTTGCTAGAGCTGCCGTAATGGTGGTGGTGGCAATAAGTAGCTTTGGCCTTGGCTTTGGATATCAGGGTCCACAATTTGGAACATGAGGCTGTGAGCGAAAGATGGACAGGTTTGTGGGCCTTCAGCCAGTATTTATTAAAGAGCTCCAATTATTGTTTGTTGATAAAGAGCTCCTAAGGTTGTATTTCATGGATAATATGCCCTTCAAGAATGAACCAAATACAATTCAAAAGTCAGTTGGATTCTCCATTAAAATGAAGGCTCCCGGTTTTCTAGTATGACATGCATTACTTACTGTAAAAACATTTCTGATGATTGTATCTGCTTATATTCACATGCTGTGCATAGTCCGACATCCAGTGGTCACTGCAGAGTATTGCATTTTGTTTTTCGTAGTAGAAAAGGCGACGTCCACATAGGCGTGTCTGTAATACTATCCCTATAGTGACGTGTAGTGTACCCAAAATCCCTCACGTGTCGAGGTCTCTGTATTTTTTCTGCCCTGAGGGAGCCTTCTTAGTACGTGAGTGAATACAGAAAAGAGAGAGAAGGTAATAAGACGTCTATGTTCCTTCCATTCGCGCGGGGAGGAAGGGTGGGCCCATGTGAATCTAAGCAGATACAATCATCAGAAATGCTTTTACTGTAAGTAATGCATGTCTTCTGATGTTTGTTAATCTGCTTAGAATCACATGATGTGCATAGACTAGCGAGCAGTAGCCAGAGTTGGAGGTGGGTTGTGAGAAGGAACAGTAAAGAAAAGATGTCTTAGTACTGCTTGTCCCACCTGGGAATCCGATCTAGAATGAGCATCTAGGCAATAGTGTTTTGTACAGATGTGTACATAACTCCAGGTTGCCGCTTTGCAAATGGACTCGAGGGGTACATTTGCAATGAATGCTATGGATGCCCCAGTGACTCAAGTAGAATGTGCTCTTGGCTTGAAGGGTAGTTCGCTCTTAGCAAGATTGTAACAGAGTGATGCATTGGACAATCCATCTAGATATAGTGGATTTAGAAACTACATCACCTTCTCTTCCTGCCGCCACCGAGACAAAGAACTGATTAGTCTTTCTCAGTGGTCTAGTTCTTTCCATATAAAACATGACCACCCTGCGCACATAGAGTGTGTGTAGGCTTTTTTCCTCCCAAGTTTGATGGGTTTTGAAAGAATGTTGGTAGCTCTATAGACTGGTTGACATGGAATTTTGAAATGAATTTCGGTGCAAACCTAGGGTGCGTGCGTAGAACCACCGTATCGTTGTGAACTATTACAAAGGGATCTAGTATGGAGAGCACTTGTAGTTCACTCACTCTCCTAATGGAGGTAATAGCGATTAAGAAAGCAGTTTTAAGAGTGAGGTTCTTAAGGGATGCTTTGTGCATGGGTTTGAAGGGGGAGCCCATTAGCCCCGTTAGTGCAACATTTAGGTCCCATCCGGGAGCTGGGTTAGATATAGGGAGGTGGATCCTTTTCACTCCCTTCATGAAGGCTTTTATAACTGGAACTTTCCACCATGACATCTTGTGTTGAGACGTAGTGTATGCTGAGAGTGCAGCTAGGTGAACTTTAATAGAATTAAAAGACTAATCCTGAGTCTAACAAGTGAGTCAGGTATAGAACAATTTGTGTGGGAGAGCAGTCAACGGGGTTGACGCTGTTCGTTCTACACCAGATGACGAACCGTTTACACTTGCTAGAGTAGCAGTAACAAGTGTTCGGTTTCCTTGCCTCTCTAAGGATGTTCATGCATCTATGTGGGAGCTGCAAATGTCCAAATTCTATGACCTCAGGAGCCAGGCTGCTAAGTTCAGGGTCTGTGGGCATGGGTGCAGCGTTCTGCCCCTGTCCTGTGACAGCATATTGTATGTGCAGGGTAGTTTCACTGGTGGAGAAAGGCACATCTCCATCAGGTGAGCGAACCAGGGTTGGCGGGCCCACATGGGGGCCACCAGTATCATGGTAACTGGTCCCTGGTGCATCTTGTGCACTATCTTGTTGAGAAGGGGAGTCGGGGGGGGAAAAGCGCAAACAAATTTCCCTCACCATGAAATCCAGAGACCATTCCCCTTGGAGCGATTCTGGGGGTACCTGGTGGCGAAATCTTGGCATTGGGTGTTCTCCAGAGTCGCGAACAGATCTATTTCTGGGAAGCCCCATTCTGCGAAAACGTTGTAGACTATGTCTTCTTGAAATCACCATTCGTATTCTACGGGCAGAGGGAAGTCTCTGCTGAGTTTGTCTGCCAGAAGATTGAGTTCCCCTGGTACATGTTGAGATAATGGGAGAACATGTGTTTGAGAGCCCACTTCCATATGTTCTGGGACAGCTTGGACAGTCCTGGAGAGTGAGAGTGGCCCCCCCCCGCTTGTTCAGGTAATACATGGCCGTGGTGCTGTCCGTGAGGACCAGCCCTGTCTTCCCTTGAAAGTGTGTCTGAAAAGCCTTTAGTGCTTTGCAGACGGCCAGTAGTTCTAGCAAGTTTACGTGTGCAGTCTGATGGGAAAGGTGAGCACCTCATCTGTGAGGGATGCGTCTGTGGTTAGAGTGGTTTCCACTGTGGGAGTGGTGAATAGTTTCCCTATTACGAGGTTTTCCTTCGACCACCACCGCTGCGAGAGAACCAGGGCCTGCGAGACCACCGCTAGATCGTCCCATTGTCCGCTGGCCTGACACCACTGGCTGTTGAGCCACTCTTGTATTGGATGCATGCGCAGTCACGCGTGAGGTACCAAATAAATACATGACGCCATCATTCCTAGCAACCGCATGGGTTTGCGTACCGTCACCTCTCGACCGGCTACATATTGAGAGATCTGAAACAGCATATTTTGGACCCTCTCATTGAGGGGAAGACGAGGCTGTCCCTTGTTCGAATTAGACCCCCTAGGAATTGTTTGACTTGACTGGGGTCTAGGCTGGACTTCTTCTCGTTGATGGAGAAGCCCAGTTGGAACAAAAGGTCTTAAGTCTTTTGGGTATTTGAGAAGCATGTCTCGCAGGAATCCCCTGTTATGAGCCAATCGTCGAAGTAAGGGTATACTGGAATAGACAACCTGCGCAGGTGGGTTGCTGCCACTGCCAGTACTTCGTGAATACCCTTGGTGATTACGCTATGTCGAAGGGTAGCACTTTGAACTGGTAGTGTTTGCCCTCTATCATGAACCTGAGGTATTTTCTATGCGCTGGCAACATTGAAATATGAAAGTATGCATCTTTCATGTCCAGTGTTGCCATGTAATCCCCCTGAGATAGCAGGGGAATTACTTCCTGGAAAGTGACCATGCAAAATTTTTGAGGTTTGACAAATTTGTTCGCTGGGTGAAGATCTAGTACAGGGCGCATGGTTAAATCCTTTTTGGATACAAGGAAGTACACTGAATACAGACCCTCCTTTACCTGTGATAGAGGCACAACCTCTATTGCTCCTTTTTCTAGTAGCATGTTTGACTTCTTGAAGGATGGTGAGGTGCTCCGGTGATAGGCGTCTTCCCCTTGGGGGTCTGACTGTCGGGGACCGACTGAATTCGATGCAGTAACCGCGGGCTATGGTTGACAATACCCAGCGGTCTGTGGTTATTCCCTCCCATGCTAGTAGAAATTATGTTAACCGGCCCCCGACCGGAGATGCATGGGAGGGGACCCGAACCTTTGGGTCATTTGGTGTTGGTAGCCGGGGAGCCTCTAGGAGTGGGACCCCGACCTCTTCCCTTTCCACGACTTTGTCCTCTATGAGCATATTGTGCGTTGGTTCCTTGGGTGGAGGACCAATTGCCTGCTGAGGAGTACTGTTGTTGCTGTTGGTTTTGACGTTGGCCACGAAAAAATCATGTGTTGCCGTAACCTCGCTTGTTAGGAGGTCTTCTGATCTGGTCCAGAGTCTTAAGGGTATCAAATTCCTTTTTAGCTGTCTCCAGTGCGTCGTCCACCGCCTTACCAAACAGGTTTGAGTCCTCGATTGGTTTGTTTATGAGGGACGCCTGGGTTTCTGGCTTAAAACCCGAGTTCCTGAGCAAGACGTGACGCTTGAGAAGTATCCCTTGGACTAATGACTGACCAGCTGTCTCTGCAGCATCTAGCGTGTTTTTAATGATGCACTGGTTTACCAGAGTACCCTCTGTTACAGTGGCTAACAACCGGGTTCGTAAGGGATCAGGGACTTCTTCGAGGCCTTCACATAACTTTTCCCATTGGGCATCAGCGTAGCTTGCCAGCAAGGTATTGTTATTGGCAATTCTGATGGAGAAAGCTGCTGAGGAAGTCATTCTTTTTCCCAAGGCATAAAGTTTCTTTCCCTCTTTGTCTGGGGGTGCTTCGCTAGTAGATAGCGGAACCCTTGCCCTCTTCCTTGTGGTGGTTACTACCAAGGAACCAGGTATAGAGTGACCTTTATTATATAATGGGTTCAACGGTGAGGGACTGAAGAGTTTCTCAATTCTTGGGTTGACCCCTCGAACCAATGCTGGTGTTGATAAAGATGGTTCGAGTCATCTTTTGACTGAAAAAAGAAGGAGAATGGCCTGACTAGTAGGAGGTTTCTCCTTAATTATTTTCTCCACAAAGTCTATATCTGGAGTAACTCCCCCTGTATCAAATTCAAAATGTGCTGCTGCCTTACACAGCAGAGCATTGAAAGTGGGCTGGTCAGCCACAGGTGACTGGTTTCTGACTGGTGTGGTTTGAGGAGAGGACAGATCCAGGACGTCGGGTCTGTTGACCCCCCTGGAGACTGCCAAGGCTGTGAAACACCTGTTTATGAGCGCGATATAAATAAAATATGTCATGTCATGTCCAGGTCTTCTTCGAAGCCCTTACCACCCATGTCTGGGTATTCTTCAAACCCTTCTGCAGGATCTTTTAGATCCTCATTATTAAAGAATTCTTCATCCTCTTGAAAGTGAATGTCCTCTTCAGTGAGGTCATATGTATTAATATCCTCCTGAGGTGGGTCTAGGAGTCTTGGATATTTGGCCCTGGGATCTTCATGAAGTATCTTCCTTGGCCTTTTGGGTGTAACATGTTCAGGGGTGGACATGAACCTATCCAGTTTGTCCATACAAGATTGAAATCTTTGCAAAGTCCACTGGGGTAACCCCGAGCGGTCTGGAGGAGGAAAGGGGTGCTCTTCCGCCTGTAGCCATCGAGATCTCTCCCATAGCGTGGAGGATATACCCCCCTCGCCCTCTGAGAACCCTTCTCGTGGGCTAGGTCCTTCTTTCAACGGTGTGGAGGTTCTGGCGTACCTTCCGTCTGTTTGGGCGTCTCCCTGGCCTTGTGAGTGGGTCTCGGCGACTCCCTCGCTGTCCGTCTCCGAGCATCAGAGGAGACTATTCTAGCCAAGCTCTCAACGACTAAACTATCCTTCGAGGGCTTGTCTTGCACGGTCTTCGGTGGTGCTGGGACATTTTCATCGGCGGCCGCTCTCAAGAGGCGTGGCGTCTGGCATTTTGGTGATAGCACCCTTATTTGCAGACGGCCAAGTCGCTAGCCGCGCCTGCGGTTGCAGGGAGGGCTTGCGACCCTAATGGTCGGCGGAGGCTGTCAGTCGATCCGGCATCTCCGCTGGTGCTAGGGCTTTCTTCGACTTAGTCGAAGTAGGGGTGTGGGTTGTGTGTTTAGTTTTACGCTTTCCATGTGTGTCGGCGTCACCGGGGTGTACATCCCCATAAGTAGGGCGTTTGCCGAACCTGTCAGGGCCGGGGACAGACGCGGAGGAGCGGGAATGCTCCTTTGAGAGGTCGACCACCTCCGATACGGAGGTAGCGTTATCACTGTCCCACTCATCACATTCGGCGGCGGAAGGTGAGGAATCAGCCTTTGACATAGCGTTGTTAGATCTCCTTATGTCAGAGATTTGAGATTTTTTAGGGATACTCAACGCTGCTCTGAGAGCATTATTTTGTAGAATCTGGATTTTGTTGGTGATATATTTGTTACTCCCTAGATATAGAGCGTTACAATAATCCAGTTTCAACAAAATTAAGGCTCTTGCCAAGGTGGTGCAACTGTTGGTGGAGAGAAGGGCTTGGCTGCTCTGATGAATTTGCATGTGTAGGCGGTAGATGCAGCCATGGAGTTGACCTGTCTGTTGAATGTAAGGGTGGCGTCTAGGTAGAAGCCTAAAGTTTTCACTTCTTTGGCAATTTTGATGGTGTTGCCATCTACGATAAATTTGGTGTAGTTGTGTCCAAGTTGGAAGTGGTGCAGAGGATTATAAATTCCGTCTTTTCATCATTCAGGCATAGACCATGAGAGGCCACCCAGGCCTGGATGAGATACACTCTGTTCACCAAGGCCAAATCCTTGTCGTAGTCTCCCGTCAACGGTAGGAGGATCTGGGTATCATCGGCATAGTTGGTGTAGGTTATACCAAGACCATCGAAATCCTCAAACAGGGGCTTTGTGAATATGTTGCACAGGGTGGGGGAGACACATGATCCCTGGGGCCCTCCGCAGGTAATGGGTATGGGGTTGGCAGACGCTGAGGTTGAGAAGACGCGCACGGTCCTGTTTATGAATGATTGTATCCAAACTATCGCTTCTTGCGAGAAATGAACGGCCGAGTCCAAGTGGTTACAAAGGATTTTGTGGTCAAAATCAAACGCTGCTGATAGGTCGAGGAGTAGTAGTAGTAGTGCGGCTTTGCCATTGTCTCCAAGTGTGTCAATTTGTGCCTTAAGGTCGATTAGCGATGTCTCAGTCCTGTGTTGGGGTCTGAAACCGGACTGGCGGACTCCTAAGAGGTGATTTTGTTCTAGGTATTGTATTTGGAGGTATGCTACCTTGTCTAGAATTTTGAGTAGGAAGGGGACTGTGGTAATAGGTCTGTAATTAGTGGGTATGGATGGGTCCAGTATTTTCTTTTTGAGTAATGGGAGAACCCAAGACTATTTGAGGTTGCTAGGGACGGTACCATTGGAGAAGGAGTAATTAATGAGCTTCGAAATAAATGGTGATAGGTCTCTGGCTGCGTCCTTTATGATTTGGGCTGGCCATGGATCACCTTGGCAGTTTGAGGGTTTGAGAGTGAATATGACTTTTTCTACCTCTGAAATGGTTACTTTAGAAAAGTTAAAGCGGGATGAGTTTTTTTTTTTTTTTTAAGGTTTTAGAGAGGGCGGGGATGTGCTGGCTATAGTGGTTGAGTGGTGAAGGATTTCTTTTGTGTTGGCAATCTTGACTTGGAGGGCAGCTACTTTATTGGAGAGGGAATTTTGGATGCTGGTGCACCAAATGTTATCCTTCATGCAGGTGTCTGGAACTGGGATGGGAGTTTCCAGTTCTTTAAGGATAGTGAACAGTTCTTTTATACTTGAGTTCGCTTGAGAGATTGCCTGGTTGTAGGAGTCTCGTTTAGCTAGTAAAATGTCTTTCTTGTAAAGGGAGGTTAACTTGCTAAGGTTGGTATTATCATTTGTAAGAGAGTGTCTCCATGTCTGTTAACTTTTTCATTTTTGAAGTCTAAGTGATTTCAGGTGCAGTGAGAACCAGGTGTTCAACTGTCTTTTAGGTTTGCTCTTTCTAAGTTTGAGTGGCGCTATGGAGTCTAGAGCCGAGGTCATTATTTTGTTTTATTCATCAACAAGGGTGAGGGGGATCAGTGGACTCTGGTAGTGAGTTCAGGGTCGGTAGAACGAGTGGGACACCTTTTTCAGCCGTAATGTTTCTTTTGTTCCTGGTGGGAATAGCAGGGGCCAGAGGGTTCTTAGGTGGAGTGGGTGATGTGGCCCTAGAGAGAGAAGGTTATGAGGTAGTGATCAGACCAAGGTAGAGGAGAGATTGAGGTGATGGAGGCCTGGCAATTAAAGTCAGCTACCCAATCGAGAGTTCTCCCTTTGTTATGGATAGGTAGAGTCACTTTTTGATTGAACCCTAGTTCTGCCAGGGAGCCAGCAATTCATGCAGGGTGCTGGTCTTTGGAGTCACTGAACCCCAGGTTGAGGTCGCCTAGAAGAAGTTATTGGGATGGGTTTTTTAAATTATCGGAGAGGATGGTAGTTAGGTCCTCCTCAAATGATCCCATGGGTTCTGGGGGTCTGTACAGAAGGTGGATAGTGAGAGTTTGAGTATCGGTGATGGGTAATCTGGCTGTGAGGCATTCACAGGATCAGAGTTGTGCGACGGGGCAAGTCTCATGGCTAGACTAGTTTTGGCAATTCTGGCAAGGGTATTAGTTCTGTCCACTCTGAGTAGCGTGTAGTCCTCTGGGATTGCTAGCATGAGGGCAGGACCTGCTGCTGTGTGGAGCCAGGATTCAGTGATGGCTAGGAGGACCACTTTTTCTTGCTGTAGGAGGTCAGCTATTTCTGTAGCGTGTGCTACTAAGGAGCTGGCATTTATTAGGGCACCTCTGATGTTTAGTTTATTAGTCTCAGTAGGTGTTTTTAGTGGTACCTTATTATTGAGATATGCCCTTACGTGGTACCAGCTATAAGGAGCAACCTGACATCGTTTACGGTGGCCTAGCGCCAAGCTGATGCGCAAGCCTTGCGATTCACAGTGTGTCCAATGCGCTTCTTATACCCAAAAGGAACACTGCGTGACTCACGATAAACATTTGTGCTAATCTTATCCGTTGCTGAATCGCCCTAAACTGAACTGCCCTGGCGGCACTAAATCATATCCCCCCCCCACCCCTGAAGCTGACATCACCATTCCTAGCGATATTCTGAGCCTATCTCCATGATGTTAGTGGGCAGCGTAGCCAAACGCGCCCAGTCATCACTTACGTCTTGACGTCAGTTGACGCAGAACCCAGAATATCAACACATCCTCTCACAGCACAGTGTGTCCCAATTTTGAACACATTACTTTTTAAAGGAAACCGCAATACTCTGCAATTTATAATGTGCTTTTATTTCATCCCCCGATTTCCATATTCAACCACATTGGTAATTTCTTTCGTTGTTCTCGATCCACAAAGTTTATCGTGAGTCATACAGTGTTCATTTGGGTATAAGAAGCGCATTGGACGCACTGTGAATCGCAAGACTTCTGCATCAGCTTGTTGCTAGACCACTATAAACGATGTCAGGTTGCTTCTTAACGCTGGTACCGCGAAAGGGCACATCGGCCCGGGGCGATCGGCACAAAACAGCGTGATTGAAATCCAGCCATTTAGGTGTATCTGCAACTGCCTGCTGAAGAAGCGATCAATTGTTATCTGGAACAATGCGTCTCAGTAGACTTTCTTTATTCCAATGTATCAATTTACCCATTAATTCTGCACTGTTTGAAAACTAATGATGAACACAAACTTTGAAACAATGGAAACACAGAAAACATTGTGGAAAGTTGGAGTCTACAATGTGCTTGAGAGGTTAGTGCTATGGAGTATGTTTAGCTTGCAATGGGATGCGGATGCAGAAGCTGACGTAAGAATTCGAAGAACACAGACTGCATTTTAACGAAATATTAGCGTAGAATTTCGCGTTGGTGGAACCTGGGGGAAACCCATGCATTTCGGTGCTGGACTGCCCATGTGCCCGGGGACAAAGAGAAGCACATAGAGGTTGTTTTTGTGTGTCATTGCAATATGCCACAAACAACCACCCATTACAATGTAAGGCAGCAAAACTAGTCAGAAAATGAAACCTTGACTCGTTAGTCTATAAACTCGTCTACAGTAAAACTTACATAATATTCAGCACAGTAAAACGTACATAATATTCAGCATTTCCATTCTCTCGGCGTAACACAGAGTGTCCATTCAGATCAACGAATTTTCATGAAATTAAATTGCATGTTCCTTTGCCCAGTTTTGGAATGGTGAACCCTCTCGTATTTGACGTTATTCCACACCTCCCTTCATTCATTCCATTCCGAATCCTCCCTTTCTTCCAAGGACGAAAAACAATCGAACCTTATACTGTGTAGGATGCGTGGGTGTGCACAGCTCACAAGCAAAATTCAAACGTGGTGACCTTCACTCCCATGGGAGTGAATAGCCCTGCAGACCAATGTGGCATTAGAAATATTTTCGAAAAACAAACTAATTGTTTGCTGGAATTCACCAATTGCTGCACGAAATTTCTAGTGATTTACTTTTTTTAATGAAAACAGTTACAATTTGTTTACTTCGAAATACCTTATTCTTAGAGTCCCTCTGGCCCTCTGGTGAACTGCTCACTCTCCCACGTCTCACGCAGCCAGCCCCCACCACCTGTTAGCTCAGCCCATCTCCTGTTTTCACGGCAATGCAGCTATTTATTTTTCCAAGTAATGAGTCTTGAGCCCTGTCAAAATGTGCTTGTACGAGAATGTCAGAGCAAGCCCTGCTCCCACCTTAGTGCACAATCCGTCTCTGCTCACTGACTCATGCTATCTCCAACCCTCTCCTGCCTGGCTGCGGTCCCCTGAACCCATGACCCCTGTTCCCTTTGAACGCATCTGGTCCCCAAACCCTAACCCTGCACCACCTCAAATTCACCTCCCATATACCTATTCATGAGTGGTCATATATTTTGGTAACACTGACACCTATCCCCACTGTGTGTGAAATCGTAAGACTCCAAAGGCCGCAAATCAAAGATCGGCCCCTCTGATAAGGCATACAATAGCAACGACCCCTAACACATGCACCCATAAAAATATAGTTCAGAATGCACCTATTTCACACCAACAGCCCCCTTTCATGCGTTGTTTTGCTTACAGTCAGTAGTTCTTGCATGCCAAGTTTCTTATCTAGCCTAGGTCTCATTCCTTTGTGGCACGCATATTTATTCAGCTCTTTGGATATGTGCTTGGTAAGGCAACTGCAGACTCTGCAGTTGTTTTCATGCTGATATCCATCTGGCCCAATCAGTGAAGGACCCACAAGAGCTCGACGAAAGCGGGAAGTGTGAAAGAATGGCATTCCACTGTATAGCATCCTCCAAAATCCTTCTTGCAACAACAAAAAATTACAAAGAGGATACATTTCAAAAGACAATTTGGATGCTTTATTTTGACAACTGACAAAGAGGATACATTTGAAAAGACAATTTGGACCCTTTATTTGGACAATTTATATAAACATTCTTGAAGAAATAAATAGCTGCTAATCAGTTGAACCGGGAAGTGAACCACGAGGTCTGCTTTCAGTGGACAGGGCACGATTGCAATGTTTTGTGGCAATGTATGTGTCCTAGGAACACAATCATGAGCGATTCCATGAGCATGCATGTCCAACACAGTCAAAGTGAGATCTTCCACAAAATCAAATTCCATTTCCTGGTATATTTGCTTGACCACCCATTTTTCGCTTCTTTTTGCAAAGACCATTGTGTAACGAAGCATCCCAAAATGTCCTACAGTCCTCGATTGTTCTCTCCCAACGTTCTTGTTATGTGCCAATACCACTAGTAATGTTCGATATTGCATCCCGTCTCAACAGAAATGTAATACTTTAGGCACATATTGTGGAACACCGCCAAATCTCCCATGTGACAGAATTCTGTGAGTCCCTTCAGATCTCTTGATAGAGTTTTTTCAAACACTATCTTCTCAAGAGCTTTGTGTGGAGGTGAAGATGGAACTAACCAGTTCTTCTTGCGTTCCTGCTCCTCTGATAACGGTCCATGTGCAGATTGGTAAAAATGTAGGTTTTATCTCCAAGAGTGAACATTGGAACAGTGGTGCATTAATGAGTGCCATTTTTCAAGTAGAATTTTCACAGACCTACCACAAATTTTGGAGCGCCACCAAAGATGGTTGCTCAAGACTCAAAGACTGGGACCACTGTAAAATATTTTCTGAACGTTTTTTTTTTACTAGCTGCTGTGATTTATTATGGATTGATTTGGCAACGTCCCGTACATCAAATTGATGGCAAATGTTTGGAAACTGCTCTTGCTTCGCCTTGGCTATTGAAACATGTCTGTCGGTGGCTAGGAGTTTGACTTGCATTCCCCTCGATTGGAGATCTTCCAGGGATTTTATAAAACCATGTTTCTCAATGGCCACTGAGGATTTACATTCGGACACCTGCACGACCACCAAACTCACAATTCTTTTAGTTTCCATGTCCTGAAAGTGGTATGTGCAGTACTTTGCTGAATATTCAGGGCTGTCACAGCGTCCATCGCCAGCTACCCTGAACCGATTGTCAGAGAGAATGTCCTTTCAATTGACATTTGTTAAATTTTCCAGGCTTCACCAATAGCAGGGAATAAATATTCTCGTTGAGATTTGTAGTACTGCGTTTTAGAAAAGAACTGAAGTCCCACAAATTGACAGAAACTGGACAATTTACTAAAAGTAGAGCCACTGAAAAGTAAAGCTGCTGCACACAGTAGATTTCCAGCTGGCATTTTGCCCAGCATCAGTTGAGCGCACCATGAAAATGGAGATGGCCACAGGTGGCTTAGATTTTCAGGTTAGTGCCTTGTAATACACGAGTCACATTCACCAATGGCTGCCCGCATACACCCCCCTACCCCCTCACCGGATGGACACATTTCAGCATCAGTATAATCTCTACCAGGCAGCTGACCAGGCAGCTGTTGAATACAATGTATTTGTGCTCCTTTATTAGACTATCGTCCTGCATGAATGTGGTTTGTGACTCAACTGTGGTGGACATATTGGCAGAACAGGACACACTGAAGTCGAGATCTTTGGAAAGTTCCTCGGTCAATTGGATTGAGGCTTCAGCGTCTGTTATTTCAGCTTCTGTTACTTGCACACAAATTGGAGAAATCATCAGTGTCGATTTTTTATTGGGTGGCCCTTTTTTTGCGGGTGTAGATTGTGTGAAGTGGTCAGAGTCATTCAAAAGCATCTTCCTTATATTCATTTTCTTCTTCATTTTATCGAGTTCTCGCATTGTAGCAATGGTCCAAAAACACTGCTTGCTTCGCCGGTCACATTCAATTCATTTTCTGGCCATTGGGCATAAGCATCTCGAGTCTGCTTATTGACTCGACTACGCTGCGCCTCAAATAATAGTTGCTCCATGGTGAAATCTGTTTGGAAAGCAGAATCTTTGGTTCCATTTGTTGTCTGTGTCTTTATACTTCTTTTCCTTCCGAGTTTCTAGGAGATGGGTTGTAAAAACATGTTCAATGTAAATCCAACATAGAGTATATAGCACTTTAGATTTTAAAAAAATAAATCATGTGATGAAGACAACACCAGCCCAAACCACTTTCCATAAACGAAATTGTAAGTTACACTAGTTTTATGGATTGTCTGTGAAACCGTGTTCTTCACTGTAACGACCGCACCAGCAAGCTGGTCCGCCACCTCTGATACATGTGCCTCTCTTCTATACATCCCTTGAACAGAATATTAATTTTTAAAAAGTCCATCGTATTTGAAATCAAATTCTTTCATCGCACACAAAGCATACATACCCTCGTAAACAGTGTACGTCATTCAGTCAAAATAGACATTTCGAATTTCACCCGATTGATGGCAAGTGTACTCGATCAGAGATCAATATGCAAAACCTACTGATTGTAATGTTGCACTCAAGCATTTTGCATTGTATTCGGCATTAGGATAGAAATTGTAATGTTAGAACTGAAATGATAAAAGTTTGAAAAACTGCACATTTATATGAATGTCACTGTCTAATAGTATCAGATGTAGGATTTACTTTCTTTCATTCAAGGGAACTGTCAGGACGCATACCTCATACACTGGACCAGCTCCAAAGGATGATGTAATTGTAGTCGAAGTACCAGCATCCCCCTGTAACACAGTACTTGTTTTAGTATGGATAAAAACCGTGAAATTGAACAGAGACAATCGGATGTAGACAATGGGACATATAAATAAAAACCCATAAATGAAATATTATGTAAACAAACGACAGGATACGTAAACTACTTCATATCGTCTAAAATTCCATGCAGAATACATTTCTGTACCTGATAGGCACTCAAAGTTGTTGATGACTCCGGAAAAGAAATGGATGCAGAATCTTGCTCCTTCATTTTCAGTGCATTGTCATGAAGTGGTAAAGGGAAAATTAGATTTGCATTAGATATGTGGGAAGATCCAACTCTCAAGAATATGAACTTCAGCAAGTCTGTATGGCTCACCATTGGTATACTGGACGTGTCGGTGATGTCGTCACTACAGTCTGTGCTTCAGTCAATATACTCACCTAAAAGAATTGACATGTGAAGCAACCGATTACGAAAAGATTATGCTCATTTAGAAGGGCACTATGGCATAGTTTTCTGTGCTCATAAATAAATAATTTTCTATAATGCTCCTAAAACGAGGGACAGATGTCTAGCAAAATGGGGTATAGTTCTAAAGCAATACAATCTGGTAAATATGCAAAGTTTAGTAAGAAACATTTACACCGAAAGCACAAATCCGTTCATGTAGTTACCTGTTCAGTACCCCAACGCCTACAGCTAATTCATGAACCGTGACTCACCTAAGGCAGCGTGTGCATGAATAGAGATAGAATTGCATTTGGAAGCAATTTACGAGACGTTCTGAGTCGATGCTTCTTTGAGTACTGCGATTGGTCGTACATATCCGGGGTAAAGTGCAGGCTGCAGAATCGATTGCCCCTCAAGTCCCCAAAGACATCCTGGGCTCTATTTTTACGCTCGCCCAGCGCAAATCCACAATATCTGACCCATTCGCTTATTAGATCTATATTCCTCTATTGTGCCCATAGGTTTGGTATGGGTCTTAGAATGACTACCGTAAACCATACAAGCAGGCATTGTTGAAAAATCTGTAAAAGAATAAGTACACAGTTAAAAAATTATTTTACATGAATGCGTGAGAAAGATGGAATTGCATCATACATTTTTCTATGCAATGTTTGTTTTGGTCACAGAAGCAAAATCTGTGTAGCGTAGTCGACTATACACTAGGATAACTGATACAGAATTGATTGATGTGGCGCAAATCGTAAAGTGTTACTCGTCCATTGAATGTACTTTCATGCATCAAAAGCAACCATGCTTATAGACACGGTCCGCAAAGGATGCAATTCTATACCAAATGACACGGATGACAATTGCTATATATCGAGAACAGAACTAATTAAACAGAGGTCAATGGCAATAGCAATAAGATGAAGGAACATTACACTACTGGGTACATTTGTTCGAAATAGATAGACATTTAGAGATCCAAGAGGAGATCATTAAGTGACCTGCCCTTACCTTGACCAACAAACAGACTCAGCAAGCAGGGTAGTTAGTAGCAGGAGAACAGGTAGCGTCATCACAAGTTGACTTCCAGTGGTCACAGATGTTCTCAGGTAGCACGAGGACGAGCTGACTTGCAGTGCTCACAGATGTTCTCATGATAAATATCAAAGGGTTTATAAAGAGTTAGAAAAGTGGGTGTGTATGTGAATGAGTGACATGTCTATGGCGTGGTCTTATGTGGATAGCAGGGGCGCGACTTGCTTCAGGGGAGCCTGCCTGGAGACACTGGGTCTGGGGAGGCCATGTGTACAATGGCCCTTGCGTGTAAGATACCTTGCCACCCCCCTTGGCAGCGCATATCCACAGGTGCGAACTGCCGTTGATAATGGAGGGGGGATGGATGGGCATGAGGCGTGCAGACAAGGCCCGGAACATCGCTGAAGGGAGAGACAAACTTATGTGGATCTGCTTCAGGGGAACATGCCTGGAGACACTGGGTCTGGGGAGGCCATGGGAACAATGGCCCTTGCACAGAAGATACCTTTGAAGTGTACAAGCTGTTTGGCACCTCGGCCATTTCCACCGAGTCAGCCCTGCCAGGACAAATGAGCGTGTCCTTGAATCAATGAAAAATTGAAGCAACCATTCATAAAAGTTCAGTTGTATTTTATTTTGTTGCTGATGTTGATGGCACAAATGTACTACACAACACGGTATCCAAGCCTCCCATGTAGCCACCATGTAAACGCACGATAGGCCACGAGTCTGTACCATCTGTGGAAGAAAAACATACACACTGTATTTAAATGAATATGATAAGTGTATCAAACCTTAGTTGAAAATGCAATCTTGCACCCTATGGCATAGTTGCAAGTACACATGTTACTTCATGGATCAATCAAATTTGGCTTTAAAGTGTACACATTACAAAAGTGAATAGCTATGCATTCCGTAACGTTGGGGGCACAGAAATACTGTTTCTTGGTTGTACGTGAAAGACACATAAGATGACCAGTATGAATTCCCCAAATCGGGAGTGATGTATAGAATTGCAAGACTGCATTATTTTGGCGGTGATAGATCAAAGTTACGACAATGTAGGAGACAAACAAGAAATGTAAGTGGCCTCAGTGGTCAAAGTGACATCAAATCTAGAGAACACTTACTCATTACTTGGATTGCGAGGGCGAACTGTTGCGAAGTTCGTGCATAAGCACCATCATAATCCTCAGCATGGACCGTGTGAGGCAGGCTGCCGTGAAGTCATATAGCTCGGTAATGCATTGCGGCCATTTCTCGTCTTCCGATATGTAGGCCAAGCATTCAAATTTTTCTCGTCAGCAGCAGTTCTCCTCCTCGGTTGGCATGACCTTGCACTGATTGCAGGTACACCAGGTGGAAACATCTTCCATGCGACTAGGCTCAGGCTCTTGATCTGGTGATTCGTCCTCCCAACTGTCGCCCGAAGCTCCATCGTCTATGCATCTTTCTTTCGACTAATTCCGCCTCTGAATACTCCGGCCCGTACTGGTAGGGCTGTATTGTTGCCATTATGCGACAAAATTAAAATAGATAGTAATGATAGTACTAGTATCTGTTCGCACCGGCTACGAGCAACAAAGATAGCTGAACAGAGCAGAGCAGAAACAAGCCACAAGTTACACAAAAAAAGACAGTGAAATGATTGAAAAAGCAACTTTGATGTTGTCTGATGAGAAGCAGTGCGTTTATACTTATTGAGGAAAGAGGTGTCCTGCCATTTCTATGGAGACAGGTCATTAGCTGGAGCGCAGAGAACATTGACACGAGATGTGCATTGGTGGTGTGAAATGGGCTGTACGTTTTTTAGTGATGTCAGCTTTGGGGGCGGGGGATACGATTTAATGCCACCAGGGCAGTTCACCTTAGGGCGATGCAGCAACGGATAGGATTAGCACAAGGTGGCCATGACCTGCGGCCTGATTTCGCATTTGTAAAAGTGAGGAAAACTACGGTAAGGTGCCTAGGAAATGTTTGTACAATCGATCAACGTATGCTTAAAAACACATGCCCGAACGCTCGGGACAATAAGATTTTTGAGTGCACCATTACTTTAAGTATAGGCCCTTTTATTTGACAAGAATCCACTAGGACTGTTTTATTATATTTGATGGTCGTAACTTGATCCCATGTTAGATTTAGATTAGGCGTTCATCTCACCCATTATACAGTTAAATAAACACCCTTGAACTGTGATCACTTGTGTCTGTCTATTCTTGATAGCATGCCTTCCTTAAATCACTTGCAAAATTGTGTTGGAAATTAAGGAACCAGACAGTTATCAGTGGTCCGCTCTGCTTATCCCGTTTTGGCATTGTGGCATGATCTGCGCACTTAATGATGTACTCTGAAGCATTGACAATCTGAAGATCATTGTAGAGCCTATTGTGAGTAAAAACAGTCAGTTCTGGCCCATCCATATCCTCAGAATGAATGTAATGCAGAATCTATTTTACTGATCATCAACCTTTATGGTTAGGTGCTGTATCTTTTATTGCAGATTTATTTAGGCAGCCAGGGTTCGAGAGTAATCTTTGGCTCAACTAATCTGTAGCTCATTACCAGCTATTCGCTCTAATTGTAAATTCATGTGCCCATGATCTCCATAATTGTATGTACTGTGCTATGGATCTCTTGCACTCCCGATTTAACCTTTTTGGTTCGAGCAGAATTGCTTGGAGTTGTGCTCCTTGGTCGGGGGCAGTATTGAGTCTTGAGGATTTACAAGACTTGTGCAGAGGCACTCATCCTGGTTACACAATCATAGTTTGATTCAGAGGTATGGGGAGGTGTTTTCAAGAACAGACTTTTCCAAGCCGTACAGGATTCTTCCAGCACAGCAGACCCAGAGGTGCGCGAGTGAGGCCTACAACCAAAAGCAAGGAGTGCAAGTGGACGCCAACTTCGCGCCGACATAGGTCTTCCCTGTATCAGAGGACACCAAACCAATTAACAATATAAGTGAGGATCTCCATAAACTCCACTGGCGAAGTAGAGTTGCAAACCCTCAAGGATCCCTTGCTCTTAAGAAAATCTTGATGGCCAGTTCCTGAACGTAGCAGACTTGAAAAGGCTGTAGCATCAGAGACCAAGGGCAACAGCAGCAGATGGGAACCAAAGTCTGTGGTTGCTATCAGAGTCAAAGAACAAGCTACAACCCAAATAAACCTAAAAATAACATTGTGTGCAGACAAGACAGTTCAGGTGGGTTTTGCATCTTTCCCAGTCAGCAACTGCACCATAGATAGGTGCCAGAGTTCTGTGGAACAATAAAGTTAGAAATAATTTCACTGCCGTTTTTGTTTGAAGATCCTCTTCTTTACAACCCCCCCACTGAACAGCTACAAACATGAACCGCACAATTAACTGGTCTTCCACCTTGTAAAGATCTGATTGCTGACTACAAGAAGTTGGAAATTGGTGTAGAAAAGCCTGTTTTAGAGGTTAGTTGCACTCGCTCAGATTGCCTTTTAAACAGCACTGGAGTGTTTCCATTTTACTATTTTTAACATTGGTCCCCATACTTTTCATTCATCACTGTGCAGCATTAGGATCAGCATCCAGCTCAGCAAATCAGAAACCACTCCCATCTTTTCGAGTGATTCCTATGATAAATTAAAACATAGTTGAGCCCAATCCAGTCCTAAGGTACACCCAGGTTACACATTTTCAAATATTGCATCACAAGGCACTAGTTGGTCTTGGCAGTTGATCTGAAGGGCCCAGATTCTTTGAGAACCCAATCTGAACTCTAATAACTTCCGTTTAACCTGAAGAAACATTGTTACCCATCTTTTCAGAATCTTCCTTGGTTGACATTCTTTTGGAAACAATACTGTGCTATCCAATACTCTTGTCTACCCCACTCATATCCTAAGAGTTAACCTTGAGTGCTAGAACACTTCTACAGTTAGGTTGCACAAGGGGGTATAGAATGTTTGGCTAGATTTAGGAAATTCAACCTCCTTATACACTGTGCAAAGAGCTGGGAAAAGCCTCATAATAGTCGGTTCTTAAAACTGGAAGCAATGTCCATTTCAAACTATTCAATTTATCTTTCCCACTTTAGGGTGCATGTTGTGTAAATCATTGGAACCAATCTCACCCTAGATGTATGCACCATAAAACAATCAAGAGTGGGATGGATTAGGGAGAAACAGAAGGTCACCAGGAGCATGTTCATGATGTGTGAAGAGGAAGGTTCTCCTTGGGGTAAAACACTTGCCATGAAGAACACTATTAAAAGTGGATGTTGACCTCATATTGTCTCAGGACATCAGACTTTGTGGCCACTGGCCACAGGGGCAAGCAGCAAAAATCAAGCAAAATGCATCAACATGTTTAAGGAGAGCACTCTATTGAAGGGTTCAACATTCATCTCAAGTCAAGCTCTGGTAAATGAAACAGCTGGTTTCCTGAAGGACTGAGGCCAAATGTTTTTTCGAATTTGCGGTCACATGTGCCCATGAATGTCGTCAACTCCCTGCAGTGCACACTTGGTGGCAGTCAGGTCGGACTCTTAAGTAGCAAACATATTCCAATACTCAGCCAAATCATGCTGCTTTGAACTCTTCACAGTAGGCCAGATGCTTCTAGAGCTTGGCAGTAGCGTCGGATTAAGCATTTGCTTGTATGCTGATGGCAGAATAGGCCCAAAACCCAGCCGTCCCTCAGGCACCCGGCCGTCCCTCAGGCACCAGCACAGGCAGAAAACCCAGGAGATCCACCCGTTGAGCGCCTCCTCCAGCAGCAGCCCCCTACGACGCAGGAGGCACCAAAAGTAGCTTGGTTGGTGGTCTAGCCTAATAACGAGTATGCTGTTGAGTAAGCCACTCAGCACCTTCCAGTTAAAGAACAGTGGGGCCTTATTAGTGGGTACCAGGGAGTTCTAATAGAAGATGACAGCACAGAATGGTTGAAAGCTTCCACGTGTAACGAGAACCAAGTTGCACAAAGGATGAGGTGAAGGTAATTTTCCCTCCTAGGAGGTAGGTGAGAGCAGCATAGAGCAATCGAAAAGTTAAAGATTTTTTTCATCCTAATTTAATTTTAAATTTAATTTTTTAATAAATTCTTGGTTTTGATGGGAAGTAATTCGTTTTTTTTCATTTTTGAATGCAAATTACACAACAATATTGCCATTAGTGCATGGTATATAGTAGGGACGACCCTTCTCTAAATCTTTGATGACTTTTTGATGTCAGTAAGCATGTATCACCAGCATTTCTATGGATGATGTTTAGGTGTAGGCAGAGGAGAGACACTACATCCTTCAAGATAAAGACCACACACATTGCGGTACAAGGATGGTGGCCACTATGAAGGGGGACTGCCTATAACGGCATGCTGACCTTAATAGAACTTTGTGAGGAGTCCGGAATGAAACCCGGACCCAAGTTAGCCATGATTTTGGTTAAAGACTTATTGAAAAAAATTAAAGGGGTTGGGAAAATGCCCCTTCAACCCTGCTATAAGAGGAATTCCCCTACTTAAACCAAAACTAAGGCTTGGTCTGTGTCAGAATGTCCAAAAAAAAACTGTCCCATGTCCAAAGTTCTATTATGACCCTCAGACTAAAACTAAACTCCAAGGTGAAACGGTGTCTTTAACCTTGGGAGGTTTAGGAAACTGTGCTCAAAAGAAGAATAAATGGCTCCAACACAAAAGTTATTCAAGGATAAAAGTGCTTGCTCCAGAGGGTCGTTCTCTTCCCGTGGATTCCTCTGTACTCTTAGGTTTCACATACAACAGTTCCATGTGCCTTTTCTGGCTGACAACAATCGTATCCCAGGTTCAAGTCCCCTAGAAGGATTGTTTTGGATGAAGGCTTAATGCTGGTGACCAGGGTGTGTAGGAGGTCCTCTTCAAAGGTCAGGGTCGGTCGGGCCTGGAAGGGTGGAAGGGTTAACAGTGATAATGCAGCGTGAGATGGTGTCAGTATGCAAGATGGTAAGGTTAGCAGATAGGATATCACAATTACCTTCCAGGGTGGTAATGAATTCTGTAATGAAAGGGAGTCCTTTGCCATCAGCGCCACTCCCCCACCCTTAGAGTTCACTATTGCTCCAGAATATGGCAAAACCACAGGGGACAGCTATGGATAGGACTGGGCCAGATGCTGCATGTAGCCAAGTTTCCGTGACGACTACGATATCAAGGTTGAGTACTGTGATGAGATCATTAATGTCTAGGGCAGGAGCGGGGATGGATTTGGCATTGATCAGCGAACATTTTAGTGGTGAGATGGGTGAACTGGACTTTTTTTTAGGCTAGGTGGTGCATTGGTTGGGGTAGTCACCGGGGTAGAAAGTAGCGCAGGTCCACAATCCGGAAGGATAGTCTGAAGGTTTGGCATGGTTGGAGATTTGGAGCCCTGCTGTGAATGGTGCTCTAGTTTTCTAGTAGCTTGGAGAGGCTGGATTGGTGTAGGATAATGGTCTGGATTAGCATGTGGCCTTTGTGGAAAGTGGGATGCTTTGCCTTGGGGTTAGATGTGGCACATTGCGCTCTCTTGAGGTGAGAATTCCTTGCCCCAGTGGTTTGGGCATGGGTGAAGGGCGGGCAGAAGGTCCACGAGCAGAGTCTACTGTTTCTGGTGGCAATAGTTCTCAATTGCGTTGCATTGTAGTCTGTGATACAGGCTTTTTGCAGTCGACCTGTAAATAACTTCATCTTGCTCGGCAGTGACCTAGAGCATGTGCCAGGGACCATGCTTGCAGTAGTAATGCATCTGTTGCGATTGGTAGTGGAAGAAGGAACTGCGTCTAGTTCGGGCGGCTGCTGATGTGAGGCGCAGGTATGCAATATGAGGATCCTGAACCCACGATACCGCCGGTACGTAGAGTGTTGGTACCTTGAGCGTGCATGTTTTGGTGTGGGAGCGTTGATCTTTGGTGGTTTGCAGGCCCGCTAGTGATCTGCAGGTAAGTGCGGTTTGAGCACGAGAGCCGAGAAGGCCCATCAGCTCACATTGTAGAGCATAACTAAATGGGGTGGGCAGGGCGGAGGAAGGGAATGGCGTTAGGCAGAATCCTGTGCAGTTCCCTTGGGGACCCCTGCAAGAAGATTAAGTCTACAGGAGTACGCCGTAAACCCTATTGGTAGCAGTCTGTGCCACCCACATTTACCTGGTAGCTGTGGCTGAGCAGTCAGACTTCTCTCAAGAAGAGTTAGGCAGCATACAGAGGATACACAATAGGGCCAAAACAAGCAAACACTGACCAGAGCTTTGTATCTAAAGTATGATTATTTATTTAACACACTTTAGAAAATACACTAGCACTATTAATCAAAACAAGTTCATAGGCCAGGCCCACTTTAAATGGAGCAAGGTGAAATGTGCCCAAGATCACACAGTTGCGAAATGCATTCAAGTCTTTGTAGAAATGATGTTCAAAACAGGTTGAGGTGGTTAAAGTTAGAAGGTCTGGGGGCCAACCCAGTTGGAAAGCCAAGGATTTAAGGATCACCTTGAGCAAACCGAAGAAAGGGAGGCCAGGTGGAACACAGTACCTTTAAAGTTGAGGAAGTTCCAGCGGTGGCAGTTGTTCCTGCCAGTGGGTGCAGTTTGTGGTTTCGACCAGGGGAAGAGAGGATCTCGTCAAGGAGGAAACTTGGAGTCGCTGCACTGCCCCGGGAAGAAACCAGCCGCGGAGTTCGTCGGTGAAAAGGTGTGTTCTGGTATTCACGGGCACAGTGGTGAAGCTCGGCTATCCGGCCACCAGGGTGCTTGGCACGGGCGATTCGACCAAGAGACGTCCTGGAAGGCGAAATGGCGAATTGGCTGATCCCACCAGCTCAGAGGAAGAAGACTCTTTCAGCAGATGATCTTTTCTTGTCGTCGGGAAAGTGGTGAGGTTGTTGCAGCAGTGCTCCACCGGTGGGGTCGTTGCAGATGGCTCAGCTTCTCCCATCTTCGGATTGGCTAGGTCCTGTGGCAACTTCTGAAGTTCCAGTCCCAAAAGCCCTGCTTTTATGCTGAAAAACCCCCATTCAACAGCCTAGCTGTCACTCAAACATGCTAAGTGGTGTGCTGGGTGGCTCACCATTGGCCCAATCAGAACAGAGTGTGACTTGGGTTGCTAAGGCAACGCAGTCCAGGGTGCCAATTCCCCCACCCACACATCCTGTGGAACCCAGACAGAGTGGCACCAGTTGGAGGGCTTCTGTGGAGAAGCCCGCAAAAAAGTAGAACAAATGGCCCAACCTTGGTTGGAGTTAGAGACGGACACGAACGCCATTTTAGAAAAGAGTTCTGGCAGAAATACCCAACCAGTGATTTAATATTAAAATAAATAAACCGGCGGTATCTTTAACATTGCACCAAAAAGTGGTGCGTTTAAAATCAATGACAAAATCCCATAGGAAATATTCTGGTGGAATATTTTGCGTGGTAACCACTGCCACCAGCCAGAAACTCGACAAGGGGGGACAGTGCCCCCTTGGAAACAGACCCAGGGGCAATCAAATTAACCCCTTCCAGTACTTCCACAATATGATGGTTTGTACTGGTTCTGTTCACAATTTTGGAATAGTAAAGTCAATGGTGACTTTACATGCCCTGGGAGACAGTAGTCAGTCCCAGGGTATGGAGTCTATGTTTGGGGGTCACTATGACACCCCTGTGTTACTGCACTGAGGGTGCTGTGTAACACACACACAAAAACAGATGATACCCTATGGAGTAAAAAAAACAAAACATAGCCCATAAGCACAGAAAGAGTCAAAGACATACCTCAAATCATGCCTAAGAGTGGGAGGAAAAAAGTCTCTCTTAGCAGGAGAACAAAACAAACCCCAAAAATCCAGCAAAGCTGCTGGGGGACTCACTAGGTTTGGGAAATTAGCCTTATAAGAGAATTCTCCCTAACAATTGGGCTTGGGTGTCAGATTATATAGGACACAGAAGAGGCGAAGAGATTTCACATATGGGGACACACATTTCATTTCAATGTAGTAGTTGAGGCGAGCAGATTGATACTTACCTTTGCCATACAGAGTGGTGCTAGTTCAGAGACCCAATAGGGCAGGGGTGATTAGCTCTGAAACGGCAAAGCAGTCTGAGGGGAGACCGGATGGGACGGACGTCCATTTTGAGTGCAGGCCTGGCATGGCGTAAACCTTGGGGCCAGACTCCAACAATGGCAGTGTTACGCCTAACAAGCAGTTTGGCAGGGAGTGTAGACGGGTGCTGGGGGGGAGGAGTGGTG
This sequence comes from Ambystoma mexicanum, assembly GCF_040938575.1. Classification (NCBI taxonomy): domain Eukaryota; kingdom Metazoa; phylum Chordata; class Amphibia; order Caudata; family Ambystomatidae; genus Ambystoma; species Ambystoma mexicanum. The sequence goes on from NC_090937.1 coordinate 1,107,910,450, forward strand.
GTAAGGGAACGGCATGGCCAGCTCATCAAGGCCAGACTGGGGACATCAACAGAGGCCTTATTAGTTGACCTTTGCAGGGGGCCGGCTCCCAGGGACCAGGGTGATCACATCGGAGGCCACCCAATTCATTGCAGTTGGAGGCAGGCAGACCGGATGCAGGGGGGTTAAAGGGGGGTTCTCTATTAATCCTATAACAGCTGTAAGTTCCTACTGGAATGCCCACTGATACTTGGGCACCTTTTGGTCCACCGAGCCGACTACTTCACCATAGTTCTCCAGCATCATATATGCATTCCTCGAGCACTTAATAGGTTCAGAGAGTGGGGGTTGCAATCTGCTCGTGGAATGCTAATGGGCATGAAACGTTTTCACAGACGGCTGCTGGGTGTGAATTATGGGAACTGGTGCCACCTCCGATCTTGTGCTCCACTGTAACATTTCGAGTCTATCTCCACAACAACCTTGCTGATAACCTCCCAGTCTGCCACTCTCAGTTCCTTCAGTCGCTGTCTTCTCGCAAAACCGGTTCGACTTCCATGGATTTTTGAGGGTCTTTACAGTGAAACTGCCCCCCCCCCTAATGCCCACAGGTCAACGATGTTGGGCTGGGTGGTCGATTTAACTTCAATCTCTCTCTCATGTGAGAAATTGAGCATGCAGATGTCAGCCATCTCCTTCTGAAATAATACTTCATCTCAACCATTGGTTTCTTTTGTCACCATGAACTTCGGAACAGAAGAGAAAAGGAAAACACCATGTATTCCCCATATATCATGCTCTGCCATTTTGATATACGAGTTGGGCCAGCAGCTACATGAAAGACATTGCAGGTGCAACATGCCACCTGCTAGACACTTGAGTACCTCAGATAGGCTCTTTAGACACTCCATACCCTGCCTTCCAAGTCCCTCAGACCAACGCCTCATTGCCAGATATGAAGCAGCCCAGGGGGAGAGAAGTGTAGTGGGCAGCGGACCAATCACCAGCCGCCCAAGAAGAAAAAGGAGATCACAGAAGCCTCACTGCGCTGCCCTACCGCTTGGACCACCTCAAAGAACGCCAGCGGCGAGGTAGGTAGGCAGGCGAAAGGGGACCAACTGGCCAGCAAGCCGAATCGTGTGAGAGTGGGACACCTTTGCGTGCATGCTCACTCCTCGGTTGCTTCCACAAACCAGCAACCAATGCAGCCAGAATTCCAACTAGAGAGTGTTTACAGACTGGAGTATCACCTCTCTCGAAACAGGTATTCCTGTTCACCTTCCCGCACTGCAGAGTCCTAGGCATTTGTTGGGTACATGGGATGTGGACATGTTCACGGCCCCTTTAAGGTGGATGGCTTGGTCTCCAACATACCTCGATCACAGCCTCATTAAGAAACCCAGAACCAATCACTCTACTCAAAGGTGGGTCTAAAATACACCAGATCATCAAGATTAGGAGAGCTCAGCCAAGGCGCGACAGATGCCGGCTTGCACATCTGTGCAAAAGGAGGAAGTGCCCACCCCCTGAGCAAGAACCGAACAGGAGAGCCACCAAGTCTGCATGGTGGGCAGGGACCCGAAGCTGCCTCTTCACTGGTGGTGGAGATCCCAATGGGCTGGACCAGCGGAGAGCAATCCACTTCCGAAGGCTGCGATGTACAGGCAACCTGTTCCCCCGGATAGGAGGGAAGCACAGAGGCGAAGCAACCAAGCGTGCAGTCCGAAGACTGGATGAGAACACCATTCCATGCACGCCTGGGAGACCGCCTCCACAACCGAAGCCCATCCCTATAGTGAAAGAACACAGCGCTGCACAGAAGGTGGCTGGAGAAAGGGGCCAAGCAGGCCCATAGCTGACATGGGGCTGACATTCAAAAGAACCCAGAAGGGGATAAGAGAAACCACAACCAAAGTGAGGCCAAACAAGTAAGTAGCCCACCTGGGGGTAATAACTGGAAGAATTAAAGAGGCTGAAAGAGAGTACAACCACAGACAGAAAATAAGTTGGGCTGAGCAAGTCCATGACCTACCCGGGTTTGGATGCAGGAACAGCCAAACGGTTATAAGGAGAAAATGGTGTTTGCTAAAGACCCAGAGGTACAAAGCAGAGGACCTCATTAGGCTAAAAATATCCCCAAAGAGGGGATAAACCAAGAGGTTTTTAGACTAACTGATTAACCGTGAGAAAAGAGTGAGAGAGTGAGAGAACCTAGTGAACCAAGGGGGCGTTCCACCCTATTATAAATCAGAACTTAGATGGTCTTTCTTTAGTGGTAGGACAGATATTAAGGTAGCATAGTTTTTGCCAAAGTTTATTTGTTCAACGTCCTGATTAGCACACTTTTTATATTAGACAACTCTTTCTAGTGGTAGGGCTTCAAGGTTTTCTTTAAATTCAAATAAATAGATGCGTTGATGCAGGCCCACTTGTCAGTCTGACCACAGTACATAGAAATATGTGCTTTGCACGGTTTACTGTAGAGTTTCAAACAGTACATAAATTATCATATTAAAACACACAGGAATAGAACTTCCTACAAGCCTGTTCTCAAAACTAAGTGCCAGTGCCTGTAGGTCAGCAGTCCCACATACGGTACCAAAGAGATTGCAACGGTTAGCATATAACCTCTGGCTAGCCCTGAATTATGTCCATAGTTACAAGTCTATGTGTTCTGTGAAATCCTGCTCGGACCGCAGGTTAAAAGAAACTCACGAGGATAGCTCACCAACCGAAAACATAAGTCAAGTTTAATAACATGCCTAACAGACTGCTTTCAGGAGATTGGTCTCCTAGGACTACCAGTAGAGATTGTGCTTGATGCACAGAGGAATTTGTAGAGGTGCATCCTGGGGCTGGGTCGATTGATCCCATACTGAAACAGGCCAATCAGTGTCATGAGCCAAAACTAGGCGAAACGCTAGGACAAGAGATGCTATCAGGCCTAGCAGAGTCTGAAACCACTATAACAGGATGGCGGTTTTAGACCGAAAAATGAGTAATGGCTTAAATATTTGTAATAGCCAAACCTTTAGATGTAGCTAGATGTGGACTCCCTCACATTTGAGGTGACCAGAGACTGCAAACATACATTTGGTGGTGAATACCCGTGGCGCTCCACGGAGTCCAAAGGCGAGGACTATTGGAAATGGGAGGTTCCAAATGAAAAGCTCACAAACATGCCATAGAGGGTTCCTGTAGGTAAGCATCCTTCAGATCCAAGGAGCAGAGACACTCCATGTCTCAAGGAAGAATGAAAATATGTGACGAAAGAGGATCTTTAACTTAACAGAACCTTTAATAGAACTAACAGAACCGGAGGAGGATGGGGACTACCTATATAATTGTGCAGCGCACATGGACAGGATGGAAGGAAACATACAGGTCAAAGAGAAGAGATAGAAGGGGCGGACATGGTTTATATTGACGGGTCAAGTAAGGACCCTGATACAGGAAGGATACATACGGGAGCCGCGGTACTGTGCTACAAGAATGGGGAATATGCAATAGTGTCCCAACAGCGATTACCATCACATTATTCAGCAGAGGCAGCAGAGTTGGTGGCAATGATCAGTGCGTTAAACATGGAGGGTCATGCAGCTAACATTCTCTGACTCAGCCTATGTAACATCAACAATATACTCAGGATTGACAAGATGGGAAAGAAGGGGGTTACGGAGAAGTGATGGGTCTCCAGTGCAACATGCAGAGTTGCTTGGGCAATTGATTGAGGCACTAAGACTGCCAGTAGAGGTGGCCATAATAAAATGTGCCACTGATCCCGGCAGGCAAGACAAACTAGCATTAGGAAACGAAATGGCCAACAGAGCAGCTAAAGAAGCAGCTTCATTACCCGAGGGTCGTATGAGATGGTACCCTGGGGCACAAGGAAAAATGCAAATTACGGCACAGAAAGGAGGAAGGTTCAAGAGGAAGAGAGAAGAACAAGTTAATTACCAACTGGTAACGTTCTTTCGATGGGATGTTCCTCCAACTTATTCCACATCTTTGACATGTAATGTCCACAGCTGTGTAGTTCGCAAACTTTTTCGGCAGAGGGCGGCCTACGTCAATGGCATCAGGTCTATGTCCCTCGCAGGCCTCCGTCGAGGGCAACGTCACCGGATGTTATAAATCGGACGCACAGTGCCTGTAGCCTCAGTTTATGTTTTTTCCCCCATAAAGTGTGACACCAATGCCTGCTTGACTGCACATAGCCTTGCGGAAACGTAAGCTGCAAATGCATAGGAAATTCTCCAGAGGGACAGGCTGGGAGGGCGATGTGGAATACGTTGGAGGAACATACAACTGAAAGAATGTTACCAGCTGGTAACTTATTCTTCGAATGGATTGTGTCCTCCAACGTATTCCACATCTTTGACAGACTCCCAAAGCAGTACCAGAAAATGGAGGAGGGAGAAGAATTTAGAATACCCAATCAGATGGCAGAAAAAAGAATCGCCTTAACAAAAGCCAAATCTGGACCATGTAGTGTATCAAGGGAGTAATGTTTAACAAAGGTGTGGATAGAAGCCAATGTGAATGCATCAAAAATATTCCAAATAGGAACTCCCCTCTGCAGGGCTGTGGAAGTAGCCACGCCCCTAGTGGAATGAGCTTGCAACCCTTTAGGAGGGTCCTTGCCCGCAAAACGGTAACACTCAGTAATGGTGAGGATAATCCACCTGGACAAGGTCTGTTTTGTAACAGCTTGGCCCAATCGGTGACCAGCATACCCCACAAAGAGTTGATCGTCCACTCGGACCCTGGACATCCTAGAAATATAAAAGCTCAGAGCTCTCCTAGGGTCCAACCTATGGAGTCGCTACACTTCCTTACCAGGATGAGGATGAGGATAGAAAGAAGGAAGAAACACTTTCTGGCTCAAATGAAATTCAGAGACTACCTTGGGTAGAAAGGATGGACGTACCCTCAGTACAACCCTATCCTTGTGGAACACAGTAAAGGGTGGCCTAGATGAAAGTGCCTGCAATTTACTCGCTCTGCGAGCGGAAGTAACCGCAACCAAGAACACTGTCTTGAAAGAATCTCAAAGGACAAGAATGCAAAGATTCAAACGCAGCAACCGTGAGGAATTTTAAAACCAAATTCAGATCCCAAACTGCCACCTGGAAAGGGGATGGTGGAAACACATTAGTGAGACCTTTAAGAAAGTGGGAAATCAAAGGAATCTTAAAGTAAGACCATTCTTCAGACGAGCGCTTGAAGATGGACAGAGCCGCCAGGTAACCTTTAATGGTACCCACTTGAAGGCCCCTGTGGGCCAAAGAAAGCAAGAAAGACAAAACCATGGAAATGGAACACTGAAAAGGACCAACATTTTGCCCTCTGCACCAGTTGCAAAACTTACGCCAATGGTACAGGGATTTTGTTGCTGGCTGCCTGGCCAAAAGCAACACCTCCATCACGTCATCCGGGAGGTCCCAATCCTTATACCGCAACCTTTCAGAAACCAAGCGTGAAGGTTGGGGGTCCTGACCTCTGGATGGAGAACCTGACACCCCCTACCCCCCCATTCGTGCAAGAGAGCAGATCCTCTCGGTAGGGAAGACGGAGTGGAGGGAAGATGAACATTTCTAGAAGGTCCAGATACCATGCTCTCCTGGCCCATTCTGGAGCAATGAGGATCATGTGGGATCCGAACCTCCTTAACACTTGAGGAATGACGGGGTCTGGAGGAAACACGTACAGCAGTGGGAATGACCAATCCACTAAATATGCATCTCCTAAGGCTCCTCTCAGAGGAAATTCCCTTGAGCAGAATCTCCTGCACTTCCGGTTGGCACTGGTGGTGAAGAGATCCACTTGTGGGGTTCCCCAAAGGACAAAGAACGCCAGAAGGACTTCCCGAGCCAACTACCACTCGAGAGATCGTGCTCTGCCTGCTGAGAGCGTCCGTCGCCGCATTGTCCTCTCTGGCCAGATGAACTGCTGAGCATGAAATTTCCTGCTTGATTGCCCAGAACCAGAGCTGCAGTGCCTCTCTGCACAACGGGAGTGACCCTACCCCCCCCTTTTTTGTTGAGTTAATGCATGGCCACTGTGTTATCCGTCATGATCAGGACACACTTCCCACGCACAGACTGCAGAAACGCCTTCAGGGCCAGCCTGATGGCCCTCAGCTCTAACAGGTTGATGTGGAGTTTGGTCTCCGACAGAGACCAACGACTGCTGGCGGGCAAGTCTTCGGCATGACCTCCCCATCCTATGAGGGATGCATCCGTCACTACAGTCACCTCCGGCCATGGTTGCCAAAACGGCTCTCCCTTCATCAGGTTCCCCTCATTGGCCCACCACAAAAGATCCTGGGAGACAGAGTGCAATCTGAACGGGATCCGACATCTTGCCGGAGAACTGCGACCACTGCATCTTGAGAACCCATTGCAGGGATCTCATCCGCAGTCTGGCCTCTAGCACCAGAAAAATGCAGGATGCCATGAGGCCGTGCAACCTTAAGAATGCGAAAGCCGGGAGACTCTGGGCATGTTGAAACCTGTCCACCATCTGCACAATGTGATGGGCCTTAACTTGGGGGACGAGCACTTCCCCAAGGACGTTCCCAACACAGCCCCGATGTACTGGAGCTGTTGGGAAGGTGTCAGATGCGACTTCTTGAAATAGGGGAGAAGCCCAGGCTGTGGAAGGAGCGGCAGGTGAGACCGAGGTGATCCGTGCGCATTCTCTTGAGCAAGCATTGGATCAGCCAGTCGTCCAGGTAGGGGTAGACGTGAATTCCCCCCCCTCGCCTGAGATACGCTGCCACCACCACTATTAGCTTGGTGAAGACCCTCGGGCATATGTCAATCCAAACGGCAGGTCCCAAAACAAAGTGCGAGTCGCCAGCCGCAAACCTCAGGTACTTTCTGTGCTTGGGATGAATCGGCACATGAAAGTACACATCCTGTAGGTCCAGAGACACCAACCAATCCTGAAGTTGAAGGGCCTGGAGGACTTGAGAATGAGTGACCATCTTGAACTTGTCCTTCCTGAGAAGTTTGTTCAACCAACGCAAATCCAGGATGGGTCTAAATCCCCAGTCTTTCGTTGGAATCAAAGAAATATGGTGAATACTATCCCTTGTTGTTCTCCGCTACAGGCACCAGTTCTATAGCGCCTTTCTCTAGCAGGGCCAAAATTTCCTGCACAAGGAGCAGATCTGGAAGCTTCAAAGAGATTCCATGGTGGATTGTTGTGAGGCCGCTTTAGGAAGGGAAGGCAGTAGCCATGGGCTATGCTTTCCAGAACCCATGCATCCAAAGTAATAGCTCGCCAATCTTTGAGATGCTGAGACAGTCTGCCCCCAACCGGCGAACAATGGGACATGGCCTCATGACTGTTTTGGAACGGCTGAGGCAGCGCCTGAAGGCAAAGAGGCAGCTGCCAAAGCGGCTTTGCCACCTCAATTTCCCAGACCACCACGGGTACTTTTACGCTGACCCCTTTAACTGGCGGCTCCTCTCCTTCTACCAAAGGAGGAGTAGTAACGAAAAGAACCTCACCTCCAATGCTGTCCCCTAGGACGAAAAGGTGGAGGTTGACGCACAGCTGAGCTTAAAGATTTTGCCACAGCTTTTGAGGTCTGCAACCTCTCCAGGCTCTCGTCAGCCTTGCTGCCAAACAAATGCACGCCATCAAAGGGCATGTTCAAAAGACTGGCTTGCACATCCGGGGCAAACCCCGACTTCCGCAACCACGCAAATCTGCTTATAACGGTGCTGGCAGCCATGGACCTGCTACCACTGTCGGCCGTGTCCAAAACCGACTGAAGGGATTCACACATGGCATCCTTGCCATCTTGCACGAGAGCAAGGAACCCTTCCCTTTGTTCCCCCTCGGGAATATGATCAGCCACTAGAGAAACAATTCCACAGAGTGTGCGAAAATCTTGCTAAGGCACAAGTGAAGTTGGCTGATTTTAGCGCTATACTCCCAGCAGAAAACACCTTGCGTACCCAACCGTTGAAGCGTTTGTTGTTCCTATCCCTAGGGATGGAGGGTAGGCCGCATGCCTCGAGGTGGCCATAGCCGCCTGAACCACCAAACTCTCGGGAGTGGGATGAGATGAAAGGTAGCTGGGGTTGCTACCGGAAGGGCAGCATTTCTTGGTTAACGATTTATTAACAGCCAGACGATATTCCGTTGACTACCAAGTAGGAGCAACCCTTTTCTGCAAGGTCAGATGAAAAGGTAACACCAGGTCAGAGGACGGACCTTGATCCAAGATGTCTGAGATCATCCTGTACAAAAGCTTCAGGAGGACTGGACCAGCCCATATACTCTGTGACCCTAGCCATCAGCCTCCTATAGGACGACTCAGCATGAGGCCCAGGCTCAGGCCTGCCAAATTCCACTTCAGGAGAAGTGTCCAAACCACTGGCATCATGAAGAGTTTGCCTCAACTCGTCCAACTGACTGTCCCCAGAAAAGACAGGAGCCACATCAGGCTCAACAGGGTCCATATCAAAGTCTGACCTCTCCTCCTCCTCATAGATGTCATCCAGAGGGAGGTAAAAACCTTGCCTCGGAACAGAAGAGGGTCTGGATTCCACCACAGGCCTCACAGACTTAGAAGTAGCCTTTCTTGGAGGATCCACAGTATCAGGGATCTCCAATGGCAAATTTCAGCCAAAAAGCCCCGAAGGCATTGAGGGCACCGAAGGCGTCGACAATGGCGCTGAGGGCTGGTACGAAGGTAAAGCTTTGACGGCGGTATCTGACGGACACGGCGCCGAGCAAGTCGACCTCAAGCCCTTACCAGGTTTCTGCGGTCTCGCAGAATACGAGGACCGAGACCTGGAAGCACTTCCCTTGTGACTATCCTGAGCCTTGTCCGAACGGGACCTCTAAGGTTCACGGTGAGTCGTGGCAAGGACCCGAGCCCGAAGGCGTGCGAGCCACAGTACGAGACAGTTCCTTGCAGGCTTCATCCGAAGGTGTGGACGGAACGATGTCCTGCGATTGAAAAATCGCTAACATCTGCTCTCTAAAGGCAGCCCATTCCTCCGGAGTTGAGGACTTTGTTGGATAAGCCACTTTCCTCGCAGCTCCATCCTCCGAGGACGACGGGGAAGGAGACCGGTGACGAATACCTGGAACCACCCCGGGATAGAGATTCCTGGGACTCCTCCCGACACAGAGAATAGGCCCATGAGTCATCGGTGGACATCCCCTTGGACTTCGATTTACGGGACTTACTGGGTTTAGAACCCCTACCTACCTGAAGCTTTCCCTTACACTCCCACAAGGCCTTAGCAGTCAGCGACTGGCATTTGGAGCAGTCGTCGGTTTCGTGACTCTCGCCCAAGCATCACAAACAAATGCGATGCAGGTTGGTAATCGACATTTTCGACTTGCAGTCCCGGCAAGTCATGAAGCCAGATCGTGGAGTCGGAGGCGTCGAAGAAGACCTATTCACAAGGTGCACCAAGTCTCCAAAGCAAACACGTTTGCAAAAAAAACATAACTGAGGCTACGGGCGCTGTGCGTCCTATTTATAAAATCCAATTACGTTGCCCTCGACGGAGGCCTTTGAAGGACATCGACCCGACGCATCGATGCAGGACGCCCTCTGCTGAAAAAGTTTCCCAACTACACAGCTGTGGACGTTACATGTCAAAGATGCGGAATACGTTGGTGGACCCAATCCATTCGAAGGGATAGTTTCAACACAATTCCAATCGTCCAAATTATAGAGCTGCAAGGAGAGGTCGCGAAGGAGGAAAAATATGTGCGAGTACAGTGTGGGTGCTCATTTTCACCAACCGATCTAATCTGCAGACAGAATACCATAGGGAAGTCTGTGATGCACAAAACATCTATGAGTGTAGCAGTAGAACAGCTGCACTTCCCTGACATACATCAAAAGAGAACACAGCAGCCAAAATAAATGAAGGGTGGTATGTTAATTAAAGGTATTCGTACCGTTCACCGTCACCACCGGAAGTGGTCCCCAGGCGCTCTGAAAAAGGAGGGGTGGGTGAGTTAGTAGGGTATAGTGGGAGTAGGAGAGAGTGAGCTGTGATGTCACGATGGCAGCTTCTGTTTGGTTTTCACCATGTGCTAAGCTTGAGTGCGGTTATCGGATCAGGGAGTGTTCCCATGTGCTGTTTATACAGGTTATGTGTTTGTTGTTGCAGTGTGGTGAAGTACACACAGATTGCTGTGCGGAGAAGTGATTGTATGGGTGTCTGTATGAGAAGTGAATGGGGTGGCAGTTTTCCTCTGTGCAACTTTAGTGGTTTATGTACCTGGTTGAAGCAGGCGTGTCCCCCCCCCTCCCCCCGACACCCTGGTGTTGGTGATGTATAGTTTACAGGATTCAGCTCCCTTCCTGCCTATTTCCGTATTGGTGGTCCTTACCTGACTAGGTTTCCTCTGTGGACTAGCGGTATGTAGATATGGCGTCCTCCTCCACGCCCTCCAGGTCTCTCCTTGCCCATTCCCACATGAGATCCTAACCTACCTATGTTTCCTCTTTGGTTTAGTGGTATGCAGAAATGGCATTCACCCACCGCCTTCGGGTTAGGGAAGATAAGTAAGGGAGGTAGGGAGGATGGTTTCCCCCTCTGAGATTCTTCTTTCCCGCTGTGTATATGCTTCCTGGTCGTTGCCTTATGGTTCTGGGGCAAAGAGCCAAGTTTTGAGTAGTTTTCTGAATTGAAGATCTCTTGTGTTACATGTGCTTTTTGGTAGCCCATTCCAGGTTATTGGAGACAGGTGAGAGAAAGATGATCCTCCAAATTTTCTTTTGTTGTATGGTTTTTGTTTGATCCGAGTGGTCTTGTTGGGTGGTAGACATTTATTTCCTCTTTTAGGAACTCTGCTCTTTGGCCGTGGATTGCTCTGTTCGTTATGCACATTCACTTGAATGAATATGATATTTTTTGTCACGATCTGTTCATTGAATTGGGCTGTAGAACAAAATTGTTGGTCATTTTTAATCTATTAAATCTGCATTCAAATTTCAAACTTGAGAGTGGATTGGGAGAACTACTTATGTATGAGTGGATTACACAATTATAAGCATATGGAAGGAATTTTATATTCTTTCTTATAACCTCAATTTGACTTGCTCCGTTGTCCTGATCCATTGGTGCGCAAATTTCGTTTACTGATGAGAACAAACCAATTACCTGTAAGAGCTACTTATGGTGCACAATGGAAACTGTCTAAACCTCAGCATTATTGTTGCATGTGTAGGAAGGATAACATCCTAGAAACAGGACCTGTTTTCAGATGCAGTTTGTATAACTTAAATTATGGCTGATATGTACATAACTGGTCCTTTATTCAAACAGAGAATTTTTGGCATTACTACTTAAATATCCACTCAAAATCATTTCATATGGCTCTATATCGAGTGTGGGACAAAGTGGTGGTAGCCCTCGGCCCTACGTAAGTGATGACACTTATGACTCCATGAGAACCTTTTTTGATGTTAAAAATTAGATGAGAATTGATGGTGCATTTGATAGAGCTCAAATTAGTTAAATCACAAATGTTGAGCTGATTAATGCAGAACCAAAGACAATTGGCATTAACAATGAATTGTATGTGCAATTAGTTTAACCCTTTAACTGCCATGGGTCCCCCCCCTCAGTGCCAAGGCCTTTTTTGGCGATTTCGGTATGTGGCCATTCAATGCCTGGTAACTGTTGTTACATGAGATATCTCGGCCAAATTTGGCCCCTTCTTTACCCACATGTAGGCGGTCGTAACGCCACCCAGGAATACTAGGTTGCTCTAGCAGGGTGAGAGAAAATAACCAAAAAGGGCGAAAATATTGTGTTTTTTCAAAAAATGCGAATAAAATGATGTACATAGAAGCCTGTAGTTTTTTCCTTGTAAGAGCTAGGAACAAATGGTTTGCTGTGCTGAATTCCCCAATTACCTGGCTTTCAAGAAGAGATTGAGTGGAAACGAAAAAAAATATTTTGATGTCGTTATCAACCGTTTTGTGAGAGGTAGGCGTTTTTGGACTTTTTTCCAATTGCACATGAATGGACGGAATGGAAGAAAAGGGTAGGAAAGCCGAATTGGAAGATAGAAAGGCATACATTTCTGAAAAGTAGACAAAATTCCAAGTTGAGGAAGGGGTGATTTGTGCAGGTCAGGCAACAACCAAGTAGGGACAAATGCCATAGATTGGGGAAAAACGGGAAAATGACTGAAAAAAAGGTATATGGTGGACATGGTTGGCTTGGTACAGCAATGGCTTCTATGAATTTTGAGAAAAGCAATGCTCCGCTACATTCCCCCGACTTTTGCAGTTAGGAAAGCACACATTTGATGTAGTGTTTTACAAAACAAGCAATACCACAAGCCAAACACTGAGCCATGGTACACAGGAGTATTATGCTTATGGCCTGAACAGACGTACTTAGCATGTGTAAATCAGAAAAACCAATGTGGTGAGGAACGGCAAGCATACATTTTTTAAAAGAGCACAGGCATACCTTTTCAAAAGTAGGTGAATTGTGCAGGTTACAAAAGTGTATGGTGCCTAAAGAGGCGACTAAATGTAGGGCACATTTGGGAAATGAAAGGGTTGTGTGACAAAGGGCACCAGCAAATGGGTCAAAACGTTATGAAAACCATACGAACACAACAAATGTTATACCTTCCCGCGTTCCCACACGTGTACCGATTAAAACAGTACCTCACGTGTGGGTGCACCTACCTGGGCACCAAGGGGAAAGCCAAACACACCCCTAACCCCAAGTCTTTTCAGACATCTGAATTTCATGATTTTTCCAGACGGGCACACCATACAGATATGGGCCTACGGTGTCCAAGCCACCAAGGAAAACCGGGAAACCCATGCATTTCCGAAAAGAGGACACCCGTGGGAATCCGCAGAGGTCTCATTTACGCAAATCGGCCCAGAATTTATTACCCAAATACCCCTGCAAAGACTGAAATGTGCCGGAAAAAAACTCATTTTCCGCACATTTCACTCGGCTCACCCATCGAAACACGTCGCCAACACATGGCTTACCATCCTCCGTTCCCACAGGTGTCCCAATGAAAACGGTACCTCACATGTGTGGGTGCACCTACCTGGGCACCAAGGGGAAAGCCTTGGTGCCACAAAGTCGGTTGCCAGGTTCTTGGTAAGGGAGGCGTTTTAAAGATGGGGTCTTTGTGACAAAATAAGGTCGGATAATGGCAACATTTTCTCAACTACCTAACACAAATTATGCAAAGTGTACCAGCCGCAGGCAAACAGAATTGTCGAGAGACTAAACTGCTTACTTAAGGAACACTTAGCTAAGCTAACCTCGTCATTGCACCAAAATTGGCTTGATTGCGTCCCATTGCCGCTTTTTGCCCTTTGCAACTCACCCAGGGCGGTCACCACATGACTCCGCACAAACTTAACTGGTAGGAGGATGCATACGCTTGTTCCTCCAGCACGTTCAATATCAGACGCTAAAACTACAGATGAGATTATAGGAGAGGAAATGTAAAATAACTTGACTGAAATTACCACTGTGCTCAAATACATTTCCCATCAGGTACAATGCTCTACATGTCGGCCGACCAAAATTGAAGGACAAACAAGTAACCATGAGGAGGAAGAATTCCCACAAGCACAGCTCCTTTAGGCAACAGAATATTGATCTGTAACACTGTGCGGAAGTGGAAAGACCCCAGGTTTTCAGGGACCTTTGAGATCATCTACGCTACGCCCACAGTGGTGAAAGTAAAGGGAAGAAGGGCATGGACAAACGTTACAGACGTCCACAAGGTCCACAGCAGCACAACAGAAGGGATAAAGGCCACTTGATGGGAATTACAGTGCAACTATCATCAACATACTTTTCAGCCATAAGAATGTATCAAAGGGCCGCAGCTGAAGAGGATAATACGCCAGAGAACAGTGGGGGGAATGGGAAGAAAGGAACAAGTTACTTACCTGTAACTGTTGTTCTCCAGCATGGGTCTGGCATGGATTCACATGCTCATGAATATTCCCCGTCGTCAGGCTGGGAATCCTCGGTAAAGAAAAAACCAGTATCAGTTTCGTTTCTGATCTGTCTTTCGTAGTAATAACCAATCACTGGTCTCTGCGTCATACTGACCACAGCCAATGACTGCCCTCTACCTAAGCACCGCCTCTGGCAGCCATCTTCAGATTTGGAAGCACGTGAAGTGGCAGTATGACCAAGTGAAGAGCCGCAGAGGGGTAGGCGGGAGGGTTCGCATGTGAATCCATGCCAGACCCATGCTGGAGAACAACAGTTACAGGTAAGTAACTTGTTCCTTCTCCAGCATGGGGTCTGGCATGGATTCACATGCTCATGAATAAAGAATACATAGCAGTACACACATGCACAACCACGGGAGGTGGCAAAGGCTCAACATTAAGCATCACATCAACTCAACATTAAGCATCTTACCTCCTCACCAGGCTCACCTCAGGCGAACAGGTTGCGCAGCACTGCTTGGCCGACCCTGGACTCCTCCCTGGAATCCCGGTCGACGCAGTAGAATTTCGTGAAGGTGTGCGTCGACCTCCACGTAGCAGCCCTGCATATGTCCAGCAGGGGCACACCAGATAGGAACGCCGTGGTAGCTGCGATCGCTCTGGTGGAATGGGCTCTCGGACGGCCAGGCAGCGGTCGGTTTGCCAACCGGTGACAGCACATGATACAGCCGGAGAGCCATCTGGAGATGGAAGCCTTCGAGAGAGCCTTCCCCTGATTGACAGGTCCAAAGTTCACAAAGAGTTGTGACGTCTTCCGAAAACCCTTCGTGCGGTCCACGTAGAACTTCAGCGCTCTAGCTACATCCAGCGAGTGCAAAGTCCTCTCAGCCGGCGACGAAGGCGACGGGAAGAACACAGGTAACACCAAGGGTTCGTTGAGATGGAAGTCCGACGGTACCTTGGGCATGAAGGAGGGGTGCGTCCTGAGCACTACCCTCGTGTCGTGGAAAGTCAAGTACGGGGCCTTGCAGGAAAGGGCCTGGATCTCTCCCACTCGTCGTGCGGAGGTGATGGCCACAAGAAAAGCTGTTTTCCACGATAGAAACTTCAACGGGGCCGAGTGCAGAGGCTCGAACGGAGGTCCCATGAGCTTGGTCAGCACCACGTTGAGCTCCCACGCCGGGGCCGGAGCCTTCACCGGCGGGAACGATCTGAACAGTCCCTTCATGAACTCTTTCACCAGACGATGAGACCACAAGGACGTCCGGCCCGTGGTTCTGGTGTATCGGGAGATCGCAGCAAGATGAATCTTGATGGACGCATGTGCCAGACCAGCTTTGGCCAGCGTCAGCAGGTACGGCAGTACTTGGGGAGCCGTAATCCGTAGAGGGTTAATCTTCTGTGCGTGGCACCAGACAGAGAACCTCTTCCATTTGTGTCCGTAGCATTTAAGAGTCGAGGACGCCCTGGCCTTTGCAAGAACCTCTCTGCAATCGGCCGGTATGTCGTATCCTCCAAACTCTAGTGCTGCAGGAGCCAGGCCTGCAAGTTCAGCGACTTCGGGTCGTGGTGGAGGATGGCGCCTCCTTCCCTGGAGAGTAGATCCGCGTCCGCCGGCAGCTTGATCGGCGGGGACGCTGACAAGTCCAGAAGGTCCGGGAACCATATCTGCCTCGGCCACGCAGGTGCGACGAGGATCATCCTGCACCGTGACCTCTTGAGCTGGTTGACGAGCCGGATTAGCAGAGGCAAGGGAGGGAACGCGTAGAGGAACAGGCCCTCCCAGGGGAACGAGAAAGCATCGCCCATGCTCCTCGTCTGGGGAAACCTGCTGGCGAACCTCCGGCACTTGGTGTTCGTCGCCGTCGCGAACAGGTCGATCTGGGGTGTGCCCCACCGTCGGAAGAGGCGATCCACCAGATCCTGCCGTAGTTCCCACTCGTGGCACGAGCGCAGCTCCCTGCTGAGTGAGTCGGCGATGGTGTTTTTTATCCCTGCCAGATGAAACGGCACCAGAAAAATCCCTTGGGCGACGGCCCAATGCCACAGGTCCTGCGCCTCCTTGGACAGCGCTGGGGACCTGGTTCCGCCCTGTTTCCTGATGTAAAACATGGTGGTGGTGTTGTCGGTGAAGATCCTCACCACCTTGCCCTTGAGGGACGGAAGGAAGGACCTGAGGGCCCAAAACACTGCACGGAGCTCCAGGACGTTGATATGTAGGGACTTCTCCGTCGGGAGCCAGAGTCCCCTTGCGTGCAGATTTTCGGTGTGCGCTCCCCACCCTTCCAGGGAGGCATCCGTGGTCACAGTCTCCTGGTGGGCTGGGGTCTGGAAGTCCATGCCCGCCGTCAGATGCGCGCGGGTGCCCCACCACCGTATCGCTCGTCGGAAACTCTCGTCGAGCTTGATCCTTTCCTCGAAGCTGCCCGTCGTCTGGATCCAGCGCGCATCCAGGAATTCTTGCAACGGGCGCATCCGGAGCCTGCACATGGGAATGAGGTAGATGCAGGAAGACATCATCCCGAGGAGGGACTTGATGGACCTCACTTTGGCCGCGTCGGCCACCAACATCCGTTGCACCTTGCCCAAGATGGTCCTGGTCCTCTCCTCCGACGGGGAGGCCAGAAGGGACACTGTGTCGAGCCTCGCTCCCAGAAACAGTGCGACTTGCGCGGGCACCAGGTGGGATTTGGCGTAGTTCACGGAGAATCCCAGGTCCGTGAGGAGTTGGACGGTCCTTGCCGTGTGGACCACGGCGAGCTCCCTCGTCTTGGCGCGGATGAGCCAGTCGTCCAGGTAGGGGTAGACGTGGATCCCCTCGCGGCGCAGCTGCGCCGCCACCGGTGCAAGGCACTTGGTGAATACCCTGGGTGCCGACCGTAGTCCGAAGGGAAGGGCTTTGAACTGGTAATGACGCCCTTGGACCACGAATCTGAGGAATTTGCGGTGCCCCTTTAGGATGGGAATGTGGAAGTAGGCATCCTCCAAATCCAATGACGATAGGAAGTCTCCTTCCTCCAGCTGACCCAGGACGTGCTGGAGGGTGACCATCCGGAACTTCTGCGCCTTGATGAACTTGTTCAGACATCGCAGGTCCAGGATGGGGCGCCATCCTCCCGTCTTCTTCTTCACGAGGAAGTATCTCGAGTAGACTCCGGAGCCCCGAAGCCTCTTTGGGACGAGTTCGATGGCGCCCTTTCTGAGCATCGCCTTTACCTCCAGGAGAAGTTGAGGGATGTGAAGTTCTTTCCTGGCCACGGGGGGGACGCGCGGGCACCTTCTTTGAAACTCGAGCGCGTGGCCCCGGGCCAGGGCGTCCAGCACCCAACGGTCGGTGGAGATGGACTCCCACACGCTGACGAAGCCCACCAGCCGGCCTCCCACCGGGGTGCTTCGGTGGGGGCCCGACCCCAAGGCCGGTTCAATCCTGCTTGGACGCGGCCTTGCCGCCTTGACCTCCTTGGCGACGACGGCGGGGTCCGCTAGACTTGCCTCGTCCTCTGTAGGCCTCTTGCGACGACGAGCGGGCCGCTTGACGGTAGGAAGCGAAACCGCCGCCGGAACCTTTGGAGGCGCCCTTGCCTCCGCCACTCCGAAAGGGCGTCCGTCGTTGCAGGACTCCAAGGGCCCGGGCCGTCTCAGTATCCGCCTTGATGGCCTGAAGGGAATCGTCCACTGTCTTCCCAAACAGGTTGTTCCCGTCGAAGGGCATGTCCAGGACTCTGGTCTGGACGTCCTGCCGGAAGTCCGTAGCTTTGAGCCATCCACGACGTCGAAGGCAAACACCGTTGCCCAGCTGGCGGAATCCAGTGTCGGCGATGTCCGACGCCACGGTGATGGCGTGGTCCGAGGCCACCTCACCTTCCTGCAGGATCTCAAGGGCCTCCGCCCTCTTGTCGTCTGGCAGAAAATCCAGCAGGGGAGCCATCTTGTACCAGAGCTCCCTGTCGTAGCGGGCCACGATAGCCAAGGCGTTGGCCGCTTTAATCGTCGTCGCTGCCGACGAGATGACTCTACGCCCCATAGTATCCAATTTCTTTCCCTCGCCGTCCGGCGGGGAAGTCGATGTGGAGGCCGCACCCCCCCCCCCGCTTTCTTCCTGGCTGCCGCGGAGACGACGGAGTCCGGGGTAGGCTGCGCCCGGAGGCATAGGGGGGCCGTGTCCGGGACCCGGTACTTTTTCTCGTACCGGTCTCTTCTAGCTGGCGTCGTGGAAGGGTTCTTGAGGAGGGAAAGGCCCTCATCCCAAATGTCGTCCAACAGAGGCACTGCGAGGACCGTCTTCCTCTTGGCCTCGCGCCGCTGATAAAGGAAGCCTTCCTTTTTCTTCTCCTCAGGGCAGAGTTGGAAAAGCTCGGAAGCCCTGGAGATCATGGAGTGGAAAGATCCGATCTCGTCGGGCGGAGAGGCCCTGGTGGGAGGCGACGACGGAAAATCCTCGTCGTATGCCTCGTCGTCCGTACCCGTCGCTGCCGTGTCAGTCCCCGTATCATCCCCTCGGGTGGACGGGGAGGAGGGCTGGAAGGGGCGCGACGGTTGAAAAGGAGGTGGTGGATGGATCCTTCTTTTCTTGGTAGGGGGAACACCAGAAGGTCCCGGTTCTGGATCCCCCGACGGGAGAGGTTCCTCCGTCGGTAACGGTAGCCTCGTCCTTATCTCGGAGCATAAGGACTGTATGGCCAACAAAATGGCCGCCGAGTTGTCTTGCGGCGCTGGCAGAGGGGAATCCGACGGGCGAGCAGGGGCCCCGTCGGTATCCTCGACGATGTCGTCGTCGTCACCTGCGTCGGGGTCCATTCCGACGGGCTGGCCTTCTTCCACGCCTAGGCCGTGGCTTAAGACCTCGATCAGTTCCTCTTCTGAGGTTGAGGCCGACTCTACGACGACGCCCTGCCCCCCCTTCTTCTTCCCCACGGAGGGTTTCACGGGGGTCCTATCGATGGGCACAAAGGAAGACTCCCTCCGAGGAGGCAGGGAGATTCTGGGCCCTGAGGTCGCCACCACTGGTGCAGCCACCACAGGCTGAGCCAGGGCCGCCGCGACCGTTTCGATAGAGGGCTTGGCCGGATGGATCAAGGCCTTCACCACCTTCGGTGCGCTCACCGCCTTATCCTTGAGGGAGGGGGCACTGCCACGCTCCTCCTCTGCCTTAGAGCTCGACCGGGGCCTCTCCAGGAGCTTCGCCGGGTGCTCGGCCTTCCTCTTACCCGACCCAGAGCGTTGGCTCGTGGTTGATGGTGCCGGGGAGGGTGCGCCCTGCCTGGCGCCCGCAGAGCCCGAACGTTCGGCGCTCCCGGTGCCAGCGGACTCGCGGTGCTTGGCCTTATGTTGGGCCCCCGTCGCCGGGGCGCCCTCAAAGGTCTTAGAAGACCGCTCGGATTTCTTCTTCTTCTCGCCAGACGGGCTCTTACCCTCCAGCCAGTTGGCGAGACGTTGATGGCGGTCCTTCATGGTCCGTTCCGACATGTTGCCGCAAAACGCACAGTCCTTCTCCACGTGCGTCTTGTCCTCATGAAGGCAGTAAAGGCAGAAAGAGTGTTCGTCCTCCTTGAAGACGTTCTGCAGCTGGCATCCAGGGCAGACCCTGAACAGCTTTCCGGGCGTCGAGCTTCCCTTCTCCTGGGCCATCTCCGAGACAGGGCCTGAGAAGCTTCTGGAGTCCTCCGAAGTGTAGCTCGACGAAATCTTCACCCTTGAGGGGCACAGATGAATCCGACACGGGTCCCCGTTGATCGGATGTAGGATCGGTGGAGCTTGAGGCTCTTTTGACCGAAAGAATCGAAGTTTTTTGTAAAAAGCGCGAAAAAATAGCACTAACGCTCGAGAGCAATAGCACGAGGATCCCAACACATGAACGTGCGGTAAAAATCTGAAGATGGCTGCCAGAGGCGGTGCTTAGGTAGAGGGCAGTCATTGGCTGTGGTCAGTATGACGCAGAGACCAGTGATTGGTTATTACTACGAAAGACAGATCAGAAACGAAACTGATACTGGTTTTTTCTTTACCGAGGATTCCCAGCCTGACGACGGGGAATATTCATGAGCATGTGAATCCATGCCAGACCCCATGCTGGAGAAAATATGCTTTTTTTGAAAATAGGGGTAGGATATTTTTGTCTCCAGTCTTCTCTTCTTTCCTTTTCTGGTCTTTAGTGCATAATGAAAATTGGGGTACATTAACTGATAAAACCAGGGAGAAAAACACTAGGAGAAGTGTACTCGCATTTGAAGTTATAGAAACTCATTTGGGATGACAGCATTTGAGAATATTTGGCACAGTGAAATGAAGAGGGTGGGGCGAGGAAGCACCAACAGCAGTTGCAATGAGTGATCCCTAATCCCACACAATGCAGGGACGCCGAAACAATTCTTGCCCCAAGAAGTAACAGCAGAGGAGGGCGGATGACTGATGCACTTTTCTCCATGTAAAACTTGAGGGATGTTTCAGGGGCACAGAGTAGAAGCGCAATGGGTAGACGAAGGGGAAGAAGTGTATGCGGATAACTACATCAAGCTTGAAAGTATGTTTCGGGGAGAAGCTACTAAGCATATGATACTAGAATATCACACCGAAGGGGCAGCGAGGGGGAAGCAGTTGGCTACTACCCACAAGAGAACATACTGCAAAAATTCAACTGGACACGATATCCCATGGCGCCACACCAGACCCCTGATGCAAATAGGGGGTTCAGTGTTTCACAACGGGAAATGGAAAAAGTGGGATGATGCAGTGCTGTGCAGAAGGACTAGTGGGATATGAAGAACGTGTGGTGAAGAAAATAAGGAACAAGTTACTTACCTGTAACTGTTCTCCAGCATGGGTCTGGCATGGATTCACATGCTCATGAATATTCCCCGTCAGGCTGGGAATCCTCGGTAAAGAAAAAATCAGTTTCGTTTCTGAACTGTCTTTCTCCTAATAACCAATCACTGGTCGCTGAGTCATACTGCTTCCAGCCAATGACTGCCCTCTGCCTAAGCCCCTCCTCTGACAGCCCATCTTCGGATTTGGTAGTACATGAAGTGGCAGTAGGACCAAGTGAAGAGCTGCAGAGGGATAGGAGGGAGGGTTCGCATGTGAATCCATGCCAGACCCATGCTGGAGAACAACAGTTACAGATAAGTAACTTGTTCCTTCTCCAGCCTGGGGTCTGGCATGGATTCACATGCTCATGAATACAAGAATACATAGCAGTACACAAATGCACAACCACGGGAGGTGGCAAGGCTCAACATTAAGCATCTCTTACCTCCTCACCAGGCCCACCTTCAGGCGAACAGGTTGCGCAGCACTGGATGGCCGACTCTGGACGCCTCCCAGGAATCCCGGTCGACGCAGTAGAATCTCGTGAAGGTATGCGTCAACCTCCACGTAGCAGCCCTGCAGATGTCCAGCAGGGGCACACCAGATAGGAACGCTGTGGTAGCAGCGATCGCTCTGGTCGAATGGGCTCGGACGGCCTGGCAACGGTCGGAGAGCCATCTGGAAATGGAAGCCTTTGAGAGGGCTTTCCCTTGGTTCACAGTTCCAAAGTCCACAAACAGCTGTGATGTCTTCCGAAAACTCTGTGCGGTCCACGTAGAACTTCAGCGCTCTAGCTAAATCCAGCGAGTGCAAAGTCCTCTCGGCCGGTGACGAAGGCGACGGGAAGAAAACAGGTAACACCAAGGACTTGTTGAGATGGAAGTCCGACGGCACCTTGGGCATGAAGGAGGGGTGCGTCCTCAGCACCACCCTCATCTCGTGAAAAGTCAGGTATGGGGGCTTGCAGGAGAGGGCCTGGATCTCTCCCACTTGTCGTGCGGAGGTGATGGCTACAAGAAACGCTGTTTTCCACGACAGGAACTTCAACGGTGCCGAATGCAGAAGCTTGAATGGCGGCCCCATAAGGCTGGTCCCCACCATGTTGAGCTCCCACGCCGGGGCCGCAGCCTTCACCGGCGGGAACGATCGGAACAGTCCCTTCATGAACTCCTTCACCAGGCGATGGGACCGCAGGGATGAGCGCCCCGGAGTTCTGGTGTAGCAGAAGATAGCCGCCATATGGATCTTGATGGAGGCATGGGCCAGCCCCGCCCTGGCCAGCGACAGCAAGTACGGCAGCACTTGGAGGGGGGGGGGGCGTAATCCGCAGAGGGCTAATCTTCTGTGCCCGGCACCAGACAGAAAACCTCTTCCATTTGTGTCCATAGCACTTGAGAGTTGAGAACGCCCTTGCCTTAGCAAGCACCTCCTTGCAGTCCACCGGGATACCGTACCCTCCAAACACTATTGCTGCAGGAGCCAGGCCTGCAAGTTCAGCGACTCCGGGTCGTGATGGAAGATGGCGCCTCGTTCTCTGGAGAGGAGATCGCGTCGGTCGGCAGTTTGACTGGGGGGGACGCTGAAATGTCCAGAAGGTCCGGGAACCAGATCTGCCTCAGCCACGCCGGTGCGACGGGGATTATCCTGCACCGGGACCATCTGAGTTGGTTGATGAGCCGCAACGGCAATGGCGGGAACGCATAGAGGAACAGGCCGTCCCAAGGGAATGAGAAGGCATCGCCCATGCTCCCTGGCTGCGGAAACCTGCTGGCGAACCTCCGGCACTTGGTGTTCGTCGCCGTCGCAAATAAGTCGATCTGGGGATTGCCCAATCGTTGGAATAGCAGATCCACTTGATCCTGTCGCAGTTCCCATTCGTGGCACGAGCGTAGCTCCCTGCTGAGTGAGTCGGCGATGGTGTTCTTTATTCCTGCCAGGTGGAAGGGTACCAGAAACATCCCTTGGGCGACGGCCCAGTGCCACAGGGCCTCCTTGGATAGGGCTGGGGATCTGGTGCCTCCCTGCTTCCGGATGTAGAACATTGTGGTGGTGTTGTCGGTGAAGATCCTCACCACCTTGCCATTGAGGGACGGAAGAACGACCTGAGGGCCCAGAACACGGCTCGGAGCTCCAGGACGTTGATGTGTAGTGACCTCTCCTCCGGGAGCCAAAGGCCTCTTGGCTGGAGATCTCCAGTGTGCGCTCCCCATCTGTAACGCTCACCTGATTCCCGCAGAGGCGCCGGTCTTGACTGGGTGAATGCCGTATCTTCAAAGGTGATGTGTAACACACGGTTGGCTCTTTGGGCTGGACCTCTGTGCACTGTATGTCTGACTCGAAGAGTAAGATGTCTGCAGATAGAAAATATGGGATTAATGAACTGGGGTTATTGGGTGCCTCTCTCCTCTTCCCTTTCTCTTCTCCTGTAGAACCCCAAAGGTTAACACCCTCACCTTAGGTAAGTGAACGCCGAGCTCTCCATCTGCCTCGGGGCAGGGTGCCGTAACCAGTTTCTTCACTGGATAAGGGTGCAGGCCTCTTGACCTCAGTGGACTGCTGTCCGTCGTTAACTGCACGAACGGTAAGTTCTGGGCACTTCAAATGTCTTAAAAGTCTTTTGTAATGATATCTCTTGTTTTGCAGGGTTCCGGCGATGGCGGATGGCGGGCTGATGAGAGTTGAGGATCGAACCCGCGTGAGGAATAGCAGCGCCTGGAAGCACGTAAGTAAGCGCTTGTAGCCTGCTTCACGATGCGCACTAACTGTCCCTTTTATCTTGCAGGTACAAGTTCGGAGCTTTAGAGAAGCTGAAGGGTGCTGGAATACCCACTGGATTCGGCGTGGGAAGGAGTAATGGCACGTGAGTAATAAAGTTGCCCAATGTCTTTAAACGCACCTTCTTTTGTCTTTCAGATGCGGGATGCAGCGCCGAAGGCCTCCGGAGCGTGCGAAGAGCTGGTAAGCTTTTGTCTTTCAGATGCCGGAATGCAGTGCGAAGACCTCCGGAGCATGCGAAGAGTAGGTAAGCCTTTGTCTTTCAGATGCCGGAATGCAGCGCGAGGCGTTGGTGACAGCCGATGGACCAGGTAAGAGATGCGCTGCCACTGAAGACCGTAGTGCTAACCTGTTCTTTCTTTGTCTTTACAGGTGCTGCTGAAGACTGGATTCCAGGATGGTAAGCCTTTGTTCCCTTAGGCCCAGGATCAGAAGCAGAAGAAACGATGAGCGTTCTGCTGCAGAGAATGCAGAATAACGCAAAGCAAGATTCATCCATCGGGTGTGGTTTAAATAGCCTCCTGTAGTGCTTAGGTGTCTCCTTCCACAGCCACGCCTAGGTAAGAAAAGAGTTCCTGCTTTCCAGAAGAGTTCCAGTGTTCTGAACCTAGGGAGTGGCTCCTGCCCCACCCAACAGGAAAAGTAGTCCCAAACAGAAGAGGATCAGGGGTTCAACTGGCAGGTAAGTAAGCAGCATGGTCTGCTACAGGTAAGTCCACCCAAGCATTATGAGCCCGGCGCTTCCAGCGCTGGGACTGGGCATCTTTATGAGCCTGGTGCCACTGGCGCCAGGACAGGGTCCAAAAGGTCCCAATTGGGACTGGCTGGTACTCGGAACCGGGGTTATGGGTCTGCTTCCAAGGGAGTCGGGCAAGTCCTGATCTTTTGGAAGCAGAGATCATGACAGCACCCCCCCTCAAGGCCCCTCCCAAACCGGGCTTCTCCGGGGGTTTGGGCTTGTTAGGAAATGTTCGATGAAATCTTTTGATTAGACGAGGCGCGTGAACATATTCTGCAGGTTCCCAGGATCTTTCTTGGGGACCGTAGCCTTTCCAGTCAATCAGGTAAAATAGTTTAGATTTGGAGATCTTGGAATCCAGGATGCTTTTAACTTCAAACTCGAGTTCTCCATCAACTAGAATAGGTTTTGGAGATGTAGTTAGTCGGGTTTGAGGTTGCACGGGTTTTAATAGAGAGACGTGGAAGACCGGATGTATCTTCATGTGAGGGGGCAAGTCCAACTTGACCGCTACTGGATTTACTATGGTAGTGATGGAATAGGGACCAAGGTATCTTGGGTTGAATGTGCGTGGTCCTTTTAGAGGTAGATATTTGGTGGATAACCAGACTTGATCTCCTACTTGATATTGGGGGGCTTCCTTCCGATGTTGGTCTGCTCCTTTCTTGTATTGTTCTTTAGCCCTTTGAAGGTGAGAAACGGCTTCCTTAAAGGCTTGGGTGATTGTAGAATGCAGGTGGTCTACTGCTGGTGTTCCAAGATCTTGGAGTGGATCCAACTCCGAGGTTCGAGGGTGACTACCGCATAAAAGAAAAAACGGGGTCTTCCCAGTTCCCGAGTGGACAGAGTTATTGTAGGCATATTCGGCTATCCAAAGGATATCTTTCCAAGTTTTTTCAGTTTGTTGTAGCATGCAGCGCAAATACTGTTCCAGAGTTTGATTGGTCCTCTCGGTTTGTCCGTCGGTTTGAGGGTGGTGGCTGGTCGAAAGTCTCACATCAATTTGAGCCGACCGACAGCAACTTCGCCAAAAATGAGAAATAAATTGACTACCTCGATCCGAAATTAGAACTGAAGGAAAACCGTGCAGTCGGACGATGTTTTCGAGAAATTCGTGGGCCAGAGTTGCTGCTGTTGGTAAGCCTTTGAGTGGAATGAAATGCGCCATCTTGGAGAATAGGTCCACGATTACTAGGATCGTATTGTATCCGGAGCATGGAGGTAGATCAGTGATGAAGTCCATAGAAAGCGTATGCCAAGGGCGAGGCGGGATGTCAATAGGGCGTAAGAGGCCGGCTGGTTTTTCCTTTTGACTCTTGTTTTGGGCGCATACTCCACAGGACATTATAAAGTCTCTGATATCTTTTTTCCAAGACGGCCACCAGAAGTAGCGCTTGATCTTTTCCGAGGTCTAGGTCATACCGGGATGTCCTTCCATTAAAGAATCGTGATAACAAGAGATTACCTTTTTCTGTAAATCTGTGCTGGGCAGGTATAACCGTTCTTGGAAATATAATAGGTTGTCCTTCACCGTAAAGTCCTTTCCCTGCAGATGCCAATTCTGTATGTCTGCTGGAGTTACCAGTAGCCTGGCTTTATCCTTAACTTCCTCTATGGATTGTGTGGCGATTACACCTAGAATTCTTTGTTCGGGAATAATAGGTACAGGTTTAGGATTGATCAAATGTTCTTCCACTCCCATCCGAGAAAGGGCATCAGCTTTACCGTTTTTTGTACCAGGTCGATAGGTAATTATGAAGTCAAACTCGGAAAAAGAATAGTGCCCAACGGAGTTGCCTAGAGGATTGAGCTTTTGCAGTTTTCAAATATTGCAGGTTTCGGTGATCTGTAATCACAGTAACGGTGTGTCGGGCCCCCAGAAGATAATGCCGCCAAGCCTTAAAGGCGGACTTGATAGCTAGAAGTTCCTTATCAGTAATAGTGTAATTGATTTCAGGAGGCGAGAATTTGCGGGACCAAAATGCCACGGGATGCAACCGATTGGTTACTGGGTCCTTTTGTGATAGAACTGCCCCCATGGCAAGGCTCGAAGCATCAGTTTCAACGATGTAGGGGAGTTCTGGGCGAGGATGTTTTAAGATCGGTGCAGAGATAAATCTAGTCTTCAAATTCTGGAAAGCTTGTTCCGCCTCGGTAGACCATTCAAAACGTTTGTTTTTCTTTAACAAGGCGGTGATGGGCTGGACTATTCGAGAGAATTCGGGGATAAACCTGCGGTAAAAGTTAGCGAAGCCTAACATGCTTTGAACACCTTTTACGGAGGATTGTGATGCCCATTTGAGAATTGCATCGACCTTCTTTGAATCCATACGCACTCCGCTAGGTGATAATATGAATCCCAAGAATTCAACTTCAGTCACGTTGAAAACACATTTTTCCAACTTAGCGAAAAGTTTGTGTTGACGCAATCTCTCGAGGACCATTTTCACGTGTTTCCGATGTTCAGTTTCCGATGAAGAATAAACGAGGATGTCGTCAATGTAAACAACAACACACACATCTATGAGCTCTCTGAGGACATCGTTCATAAAATATTGAAAGGCGGCCGGGGCATTGCAAAGTCCGAAGGGCATGACCTGATATTCAAATAGCCCATACTTGGTGCGGAAGGCCGTCTTCCATTCATCGCCCTCTTTTACTTATACCAAGTGGTAGGCTCCTCTAAGATCCAGCTTTGTATATATGCATGCTTTTCTGACTCGGTCCAGGAGTTCAGGGATCAAAGGTAACGGATATCTATTCTTAACGGTGATCTGGTTCAGGGCGCGATAATCTATACAAGTTCTAAGGTCCCCTTCTTTTTTTGGAACGAAGAACAAAGCTGAGGAAGCAGGGGACTTAGAAGGACGAATAAACCCATTCGCTAGGTATTGATCCAGGTATTGTCGGAGGTGAAGATTCTCAGGCTCGGTGAGGGCATAAATTCTACTACAAGGAGGAGTAGATCCAGGTATCAGGTCTATCTGGCAGTCATAAGACCTATGAGGAGGTAGAGAGTTAGCCTGATCCTTCCGGAAAACATCTTGGAATTCTAGGTATTCAGGAGGTAACTGGGGAGCCTCCGAGGAAATTGCTGCCAGTGCAACACCAGGTGGAGGGTGACAAGTAGAGACACATTCTGGAAACTGAACGGTTCTTGCTCGCCAATCGATCTGAGGATTGTGCTTCTCTAACCAAGGAATTCCTAGAATAATCTGGAACTGAGGGGCCTTGATCACATCGAACAAGATATTCTCATGGTGTCCATCTTGACTTACTAGCGTCACTTCTTGGGTGGTATGCGTTACTGGTCCGGAGGCTATCTCCGTACCATCCACCGTAGTAATGACGTCCTTTACAGCCTTTGGACAAAGAGTCAGATTCATCCTCAAAACCATTTCATGATCCACATAATTGCCGATGGCACCGCTGTCGACGTAAGCTTCAATCGCATGTAATCGATCCGGATGTTCAGGGCTAATGAGGACCATAGGTATCACGAAATGCGAGGTCACGGAACTGGTTTTAACGCTCGGCAAGAGGACCTCTATTCTTGTCGGGCGAGGTCGTTTCCCTGCTCAGAGTTTGTGACCCTGGTAACTGCAGCTCCTACTGTCTTCTTGGCTGGTTTCACCGGACAGTCTCGAAGAAAGTGCCCCGAGTTGCCGCAATAGAGGCATAATTGCAGCTGTTTTCTCCTTTCCCGCTCCTTTTGTGTTAGTGGTCCTTTCAGGCCCCCTATTTGCATGGGTTCCCCGGAGTCTACTCCTTTGGTAGGAGTTGGTGGTTTGGAAAATACTCGAGCATCAAACTTGGAACGATCGGCCTTCCTGTTCTGCAGTCTGTGGTCAATTTGAACGACTAAGTCAATATAGTCCGAACAGTCTTGCGGGGGATTCACTACTTGGGCTAACACATCTTTGAGCTCTCCACGTAGACCTCTATAAAACAGCGTAATCCTTTTGTCCTCAGGCCATCGAGTTTCCACTATCAGTCTGTTGAAAGACGCAATATAAGCCAAAAGGTCTTGATTACCCTGTCGCAATGAAAGGAGCTCATTGTCCAAGGCCTGCCCCTGTGAATGTCTTGCAAACAGTTTTTCCATAATGAGCTGAAAAGCTAGAAAATTATGGAGAACCGGATCATCTTGATTAACTAGAGGGATCGACCAGTCTGCTGCATTGCCACTAAGGTACGAAAGCACGAAAGCTACCTTAGCTTGATCAGTTGGAAAGGCTGCTGGCCGGCATAAGAAGTGCAACCGGCACTGATTAATAAATACTGCAAACCTCTTTGGGTCACCAGAAAATCGTTCGGGCGGAGCCAGAGGTACATTCCCAGGTAGGTTGATCTGCACTGGGTTCGTAGAGGATGTTGAAGGAAGATTTGCCCCTGATGCGGGTAACGGAGTTTGTCCGGCTTGTGACTGTAGCAATTGTCTAGCGAGATCGTCTGTTCGCTCCTTGGAAATAATCAGTTCCCTTCTTAGAGCATTCGTTTCCTGACGGGCTGCATGCACTTCTGCTCTTAGTTCCCCAAGTAACTGGGCTAGCTGGTCGGTATCCGAGGTTTCCATAGCGCCTGGGTGGGAGTTTTGTGATAGGCTTTGCGTTCTGTAACGCTCACCTGATTCCCGCAGAGGCGCCGGTCTTGACTGGGTGAATGCCGTATCTTCAAAGGTGATGTGTAACACACGGTTGGCCCTTTGGGCTGGACCTCTGTGCACTGTATGTCTGACTCGAAGAGTAAGATGTCTGCAGATAGAAAATATGGGATTAATGAACTGGGGTTATTGGGTGCCTCTCTCTCCTCTTCCCTTTCTCTTCTCCTGTAGAACCCCAAAGGTTAACACCCTCACCTTAGGTAAGTGAAGGCCGAGCTCTCCATCTGCCTCGGGGCAGGGTGCCGTAACCAGTTTCTTCACTGGATAAGGGTGCAGGCCTCTTGACCTCAGAGGACTGCTGTCCGTCGTTAACTGCACGAACGGTAAGTTCTGGGCACTTCAAATGTCTTTAAAGTCTTTTGTAATGATATCTCTTGTTTTGCAGGGTTCCGGCGATGGCGGATGGCGGGCTGATGAGAGTTGAGGATCGAACCTGCGTGAGGAATAGCAGCGCCTGGAAGCACGTAAGTAAGCGCTTGTAGCCTGCTTCACGATGCGCATTAACTGTCCCTTTTATCTTGCAGGTACAAGTTCGGAGTTTTAGAGAAGCCGAAGGGTGCTGGAATACCCACTGGATTCGGCGTGGGAAGGAGTAATGGCACGTGAGTAATAAAGTTGCCCAATGTCTTTAAACGCACCTTTTGTCTTTCAGATGCGGGATGCAGCGCCGAAGGCCTCCGGAGCGTGCGAAGAGCTGGTAAGCTTTTGTCTTTCAGATGCCGGAATGCAGTGCGAAGAACTCCGGAGCATGCGAAGAGTAGGTAAGCCTTTGTCTTTCAGATGCCGGAATGCAGCGCGAGGCGTTGGTGACAGCCGATGGACCAGATAAGAGATGCGCTGCCACTGAAGACCGTAGTGCTAACCTGTTCTTTCTTTGTCTTTACAAGTGCTGCTGAAGACTGGATTCCAGGATGGTAAGCCTTTGTTCCCTTAGGCCCAGGATCAGAAGCAGAAGACACGATGAGCGTTCTGCTGCAGAGAATGCAGAATAACGCAAAGCAAGATTCATCCATCGGGTGTGGTTTAAATAGCCTCCTGTAGTGCTTAGGTGTCTCCTTCCACAGCCACGCCTAGGTAAGAAAAGAGTTCCTGCTTTCCAGAAGAGTTCCAGTGTTCTGAACCTAGGGAGTGGATCCTGCCCCACCCAACAGGAAAAGTAGTCCCAAACAGAAGAGGATCAGGGGTTCAACTGGCAGGTAAGTAAGCAGCATGGTCTGCTACAGGTAAGTCCACCCAAGCATTATGAGCCCGGCGCTTCCAGCGCTGGGACTGGGCATCTTTATGAGCCTGGTGCCACTGGCGCCAGGACAGGGTCCAAAAGGTCCCAATTGGGACTGGCTGGTACTCGGAATCGGGGTTATGGGTCTGCTTCCAAGGGAGTCGGGCAAGTCCTGATCTTTTGGAAGCAGAGATCATGACACCATCCCTCCAGGGTGGAGTCCGTCGTCACTGTCTCCTGATGTGCCGGGGTCTGGAAGTCCATACCTGCCACGAGATCCAGTGGTGGGGCACCCGCACGCATCACTTGGTGGAAAGTCTCGTTGAGCGAGATCCTGTCTCCGAAGCTGCCCGCCGCTTGCATCCAACGGGCGTCGAGGGACTCTTGCAGTGGACGCTCCGCAGCCTGCACAGACGCACGAGGTAGATGCATGAGGACATCATGCCAAGAAGGACCTCACCCTGGCCACGTCCATGGTCGACAGCCATTGCACCTTGCCCAGGAAGACCTTCGTCCTTCCTACGATGGAGAGGCCAATCGTGCCACTGTGTCGAGCCTGGCTCCCAGGAACAGTGCAACTTGCGACAGAACCAAGTGGGATTTCCCAAAGTTGATGGAAAATCCCAGATCCGTGAGCAGCTGGACGGTCTTCTATGTGTGCTCGACGGGGAGTTCTCTTGTCCTTGCTCGGATGAGCCAATCGTCCAGGTAGGGGTAGACGTGGATCCCCTGCAGGCGCAGCCGTGCCGCCACTGGTGCTAGGCACTTGGTGAATACCCTGGGCGCCGACTTCAATCCGAAGGGGAGGGCCTTGAACTGGTAGTGCCGCCCTTGGACTACGAATCTGAGAAACTTTCGATGTCCTTTTAGAATGGGGATGTGGAAGTAGGCATCCTCCAGGTCTGGAGACGATAGGAACTCGCCCTCCTCCAGCTGCCCCAGCACGTGCTTGAGAGTGACCATCCAGAACTTCTGGGACTTGATGTACTTGTTTAAACGACAAAGGTCCAGGATGGGTCGCCAGCCGCCGAACTTTCTTACGAGGAAGTAACGTGAGTACACTCCAGAGCCTCTTTGGAACGAGCTTGATGGCTCCTTTCTTCAGCATCGCCCTTACTTCCAGCATCAGTTGAGGGACGTGGTTTTCCTTCCTGGCCACAGGTGGAATGCGGGGGCACTTCTTTAGAAACTCGAGTGTGCCCGCGGGCCAGGGCATCCTGCACCCATCGGTCGGTGGAGATGGACTCCCACACGCTTGATGAACTTCGCCAGCCGGCCTCCCACCCGGGTGCTCAGGTGGGGGCCCGACGCAACGGCCGGATCAGTCCTGCTTGGTAGCAGCCTTGCCACCTTGGCCTCCTTGACGAGATCCTTCGGACTTGCCGCGTCCTCTGTAGGCCTCCTGCGACGAGGAGCTGCCAGCCTGGCAGTACGTCGAGGAGCCGCCGCTGAATCCTTTGGAGGCACCTTGCTTGCCTGCGGAGTTCCGAAAGGTCGGCCATCGTTGCTGCAAAACTCCCAAGGCCTGCAACGTCTCTGTGTCGGCCTTGATGGCCTGCAGTGACTCGTCCACTGTCTTGCCAAACAGGTTGTTCCTGTCGAAAGGCATGTCCAAAACTCTGGTTTGCACGTCCTGGCGGAAATCGGTTGCCTTGAGCCAACCACGCCGGCGCAGACAAACACAGTTGCCCATCTGGTGGAAGCCGGTGTCAGCAATGTCCGTGGCCACCGTTATGGCGTGGTCCGATGCCACCTCGCCTTCCTGCAGGATCTCCAGGGACTCAAACCTCTTGTCGTCCAGGAGGAAGTCCAGCAGAGGTGCGATCTTAAACCACAGCTCCCTGTCGTAGCGGGCCACAATCGCGAGGGCGTTGGCTTCTTTAATCGTCGCCGCCGACGAGATGACCTGGCGTCCAATTTCTTCCCTTCGCCGTCCGGCGGGGAGGTCGAAGTTGAAGCCGTCGCCCCCGCCGATTTCTTCTTGGCCACCACTGAGACGACCAAATCCAGGTTCGGCTGCGCCCAAAGGCACATGGGGGCGAAATCCGGGACCCGGTACTTCTTCTCGTACCGGTCTCTCTTGGCAGGGGTCGTGGACGGGTTCTTCAGGAGCGCCAGACTCTTGTCCCAGATGACGTCAAGTAACAGGACCGAGAGGACCGTCTTCCTCTTGGCCTCACACCGTTGATAGAGGAAACCTTCCTTCTGTTCTTCGGGTCAGAACTGGAAGAGCTTGGATGCCCTGGCGATCATGGCGTGGAAGGAGCCAATTTCGTCGGGTGGGGAGGCCCGAGGCGGTGGTGATGGAAGGCCCATCCCGTCGTCACCACCATCGTCATCCGTCCCCATCGTGGCCGTCTCTGTTCCCGTGTCATCCCTCGGATCCGGGGAAGGGGATGAAGGCTGTGAGGACCAGCAGGCTGGAAGGGCGGTGGGGGATGAGTTCTCTGCTTGCTTGGAGGGCTTCCCGACAGTCCAGGCTCTGCTGGATCATCCGTTGGGGGTAAGGGCATGACATCACACCAGACAATTGGCTCAATTCACTATTTGCCTGCATGCCAGAACGGCTGGCGGTCATGTTCAAACTAATCGTCCCAGTTCTTGTTGTGATGCTCGTTGCAATCTGCGTCGGCCAGTGGATCATCGGCCAGTGGATCATCAGCCAGTGCAACCGTCAGAAAAGGAGAGCATGGTACATAATGTCTGCTAATAAAGTTGATCGGGAGAGTATTGAACTAGACGAACAGCCCCCCAGGATGAATGACGGCGAGGATGAGTACAGGCGATTTTTGTAGCACCCCCACCAAATGCAGTTTACAATGCTTTTTGGGTAGCATGCTGTGTAGATGGACGGGATTTGCCTAATAATTGGGGACACACTCGAAGGGTATGAAGAAGCGGGAGACATGAAAAGGGTAACTATGTTATAGATTCCCAAAGAACAATGTCAAGAAATGGGAAAGATGGTGTCGATCGAAAGATCGATCCAAGGGGGGAATGTAATGCAGGTGCTGATTCAGCACCAGACAGGGGGTGCACCTACCAACTAAGGGAATGAACGGGCAGACAGACACCTCCTGGGTGGGTGGAGTTCGGAAACGACAATCGGCTCTGGGAGCTATAATCGTTTATCAGGATCCAACCTGGATGGGAACAGAGGGAGGGGGATACCTCGTTCACAAAGATCGACATAATGAAACTCGCAGCTATCAGCACAAAACTGGAAAAACCAAGGGTAAACATATACAATAGTGAAACTACAGGTTGAGCTCCATCTTAAACGCCTGCATTGTACACATACCCGGTGTACCACAGTCTAGGGTGGAGGAGCTGAACCCAAGCTGCTCGTCTCCTGCAGACCAAAGTCACTGAGGCAGCACTGGGTGATGTAATCAAGGTCGGCAAACTGGTCTCACAGCTGTTCATGGGAGCTGGGGAAGTTGGCCCAATCCAGAAGAGAAAAAACACACACACACACACTTATTTTCCCTTTGCCCAGTGGGTATGAGAACGGGGAAGTGGAATCGAGCCACGTTACAAGAAGGACCAACCAGATGGTAAGTTCCAGCATCTCTGGGAGTTGACCAGCCCTCAGAGTCCACAACAAGGTTTACGAAGATTGCTATCTTGCTAGTGCTGTGTGGATGTCTCCCTTCCCACTAGCTCAGGGTGTCTCATCTTCCTTCCGCCGTGGTGCTGACCAATGGCAGTGTAATAAAGATCCGGAAGTCAGCACAAATCTTTTTACTAATTGCAAACTGTTTGCAGGAGGAGTGGGACGAAATGTGGCACCACATGGGGAAGTTATGGGCTATTAGGGGACAGATCAATTTGCTTCAATCATGTTTGACTAACATATGTCCAGTTATGAGGGATTGACTCATCTTAACCAATAACCTTGTGTGTACTGTAAAAGACGCAAAGCTTGCAGTGCAACTGTTTCTAACTTTGTAAACATTGTTCTAGGTGTATAAAAAGGATGTTCACTGTATGTCATTTTGTCAGCTCTCATCAACCAGTACTGTTCCACTGTTCTGCTTGATTTGTGCTCGGCCAGCTGTAATAAACAGCGTTACTTCTTGCTTGGTTTGTGCTCCTTTTTTGAGTACCTGTGGTAATCATTTATTACGCATTTTGGGGGTCCCCAGGTACATTTTCTAAGAAGCTAGTAACTGAGTGGGTGGGGTAGAGTGTCTGGAAGACAGACAGTAATGGTGTTCAGTCGCCTTGCAGTGCAATGCTTCCTGTGGCAATTCTGACAAAGTCTGTAATTACAAAACCCAAATACTAAGCATGTCTTGCTGCAATATGCTGAAGAGAAGAGCTCATCAGTCTAGAAATCTAATTTGAGACCGCAAACGCATTTTGGTGGCCGTGGGCCAACCGTCTCATGCACGATACGACAGAATATAGGTTTTCGAGTTTTCCAATGAACGGCCATTTTGATGTAACAAGAATCGCCATTTTGTTTTCTAACCATTGCTCATTGCTTTCTGTTCCTATTGCTTCGCAGTATATTTTCCGCTTACACTGCTCGACTGTAGAACATTGTCTGTATATGAAAAGGACAGCCACAGGGCCGAGAGGATAACAAGAGTTTCGCTGAAACACAAACGTAGGCAGCGCCAGGAAGAATGCCCGGCTCCCTCCTTAATGTAGCCTTGAAGCAGAGCCGCAGGGCATTTAATCATTTCACAGCTGCCAGCCAGTCTCGTTATATGGTAGAATATGTTAGAATAATACCGCTAAAGGCTTGAATTATGCTTTTTTTAACGGCCCCCCTTTGCTGAGCCCGCTAATAGCATGTCGGCTACCAGGACACGAATAGCACCCGATAGATAGAAAGGTCCGGAATGCAACTCCTCCCTGTATGTAGTTCACTTCCAAGAACAGAAGCACCGTGTTCTATTCAATAACCGAAAGATGCCTACGCACTCATAAATTGCAAATTGTTGCTAGAATAGATGTTTGAAGGTGTCATAGTGGTCGGAGATGTCCATAATCACACCAAGTTCAAAGAAACCCAATGAAGCGGGGTGTTATACATGTCATAGCTGATTGTTTGATATGCATTTTGTATATATGTAACTGATGTACGTAATTCACGCTCTTGCGTCCCTCGGGGTCTAGAGATACACGTCACGGGGCGTGAGACCGAGTTGGCCAACTGAGACTTTTGCTTTGCAATAAAACCCTAGCTTTGGGAATACAACCTTGTGTCTGGCATATCTATCGTGTGTGGTGACCCGCCTTGTTTCCATAGACGTCAGGGTCCCCTAGGGGCCCCTTTCAAGCTGGGCCACTGGGAAGTGAGTGGTAAGGTAATCTGTAGGGTGGTGAAACACTTAATCTGGTAGGGATTATCTGATGCAGCTCAACTGAGTTTTTGAGAGGTATCTGTTACGCTCACCTGGTATCCACGGGGGTGCCACACAATACTGGATGGAGGTCTAAGCTTTATCCCGGAC
Source organism: Ambystoma mexicanum (assembly GCF_040938575.1). Lineage (NCBI taxonomy): Eukaryota > Metazoa > Chordata > Amphibia > Caudata > Ambystomatidae > Ambystoma > Ambystoma mexicanum. The sequence continues at coordinate 1,107,946,048 of NC_090937.1, forward strand.
CCCTCTCTGCTTCGTTATGTGCCAGATGTTGGGTAGCGCCTATAACAGGAGAATGGAGGATTAAGATACTGGTTCTGTGATGGGTGGACTCTCACCTCCCTCTGGTCCAAATCCCCTCCCTTGGGGTTATTGCTCACCTTAGGTTTTTGTGCGTTGAACTCTCCGTCCTGCGTCTCTGTGCAGGGGCGCGTGGTTGTTGCGGGCGTTCCGTGGACCTAGTTGCTTCACTGGTCCGTGTGCCCTTACGTCGGGTCCAGACCGGCTGTGACTCCGATGTCTTCCAGGTGAGTCAACATGTCTTTTCCGTCTTTATTCTGTCTCTTTCTTTCCCTCCGTTTTTTCTGTCTCCTCAGCATCTTGCTCCACTACGCTGTTCCCCAAGAAAGTTTTTGTTTTCACAGGGATGGTTGCGATCTTGGATTTGCCGCACCGATGGCGAAGACCACCGTGAGCTATTGATGCGAAGTGCTGCGCTGTTTATTGGTGTTAATTGATAACCTGTGTTCTCTTCTCTTCTTTGTACAGGTTGCAGTGATGTTCTGGAGTGATAAGCAATCGAAGCGCTGCTTGCCCAGGTAAGTGCTTTGTTAATGCTGACCTTGTTCCTTCTCCCTTGCAGCTTGCGGTGAAACCTGTAGATGGGCCAGGTAAGCAAAGCACAGGGTGCTGCCAGGACTTGCTGCTTGCCCAGGTAAGAATTGTTATTAATGCTGTCCTTGTTTCTTTACCTTTGCAGGTTGCTGCGAACTCCGGAGATGGGCGAGGTAAGCGAAGCGCAGGATGGATTCAAGACCTGTTACTTCATAGGTAAGGGTTCTTGCTTGCTAATGCTGTTCTTGTTCTTCCAGGTTATTAATGGAATCCGGATCTAGGGCTTTAGGATCGGGCCGCCAGAGAAGCAGATGAGCAGGAGCTGGACACGGTGAGTTCTACGCTGCAGGAGTGAAGAATAACGCGAAGCGTGTTCTGCTGTTTGGGTGTGGTTTAAATAGCCCAGGTAAAGTAGTTCCAGACCAAGCAGTTCCAGGCCCAGCCACACCCAAAACACTAGACCGCATGGCTTGGTTCTAAAGAACTGAGCTGTGTAATAGGCCCCATGTTTTATTAAGGTCCAAAACTGGTATTGTTTTATTCCCGATAATGAAACTGGCACCAAAGGTGCCCGGACTGACTTTGTAAGTTTCTGATGGAGTTGTAAGGCCCTTGGGGCCAGTGTGAAGGGCTTTAGCCCCACTGCTGCCAGGGGGCTGATAGCCGGAGGGGATCAGGGGCATGGATCGTGACATAACTGAGGCCTACTTCTTCCATTTTCCTGACAACATGAATGTGTGAGAATTTTTCTGTGCCATTATTCATGATTTGTATTACCTAACACATTTCTGAAAAGGATCAGACGAATCCTTTTAACATGGAGGTAGCTAGTTGGGTCTCAGTGTAAGGATCAAGCCCCCATATTTCCCACAGTACGAACTCTGGCACAAAGTGTAGAGTTGCCACACCCCTGGAAGCTCCAGGCTAGCTACAGCCTGAGCATATGCCCTTTTATCGAAGGCCCCAGGGTTTGCACCAGTGTTGCAGTGGCAAGCCGTGTCAGCTGCAAGGGTCCCATTGGGGAGAGCGCAGTTTGGGAAAAGTCAGAAAAACACGATACAGAAAGGGGGGCTATGCCAGTCTCTTACCTTCTTGGTCTCATCATTCAGGAAATTTCCATATTCTTTCAAAGGTGGATATCAGAAGGTCCCCCAGCAATATACCTGGCCACCGAGCTCACAGGAAGACAGTGTGTCACAAGTTTCACTTGTGGTGAGGCCATAGCACTCAAAGCAAAATGAAAATTGTTAACAGAGAATAGGCGGATGGGCCAATCTTTGTAAATGAGGGGGGAAAAAACTCGGTAATCAAAAATGTCCCTATGTGTCGTGTCCAGTCACCGCAGAGAGCAAGGACTGGCCATAGAAGTCAGAAGGGGGTGGAGAACGGACACATGTACACCAGGATTTGCTCACTTTTCTGAAGGTTTCACTGTGTTCCACGGAGACAGGGCTAACTCCTTTACAGACATCCAAAGAATGAAAAACATGGGCATGGAACATATGCGTATTATCCAATTATGTGCTTTGTATGATAATTGATGGTTGCTTTTTTTGTTGTGTTTTTTATTTCAATTCTTTTAAGAGCACATACCCATCATGCCTACTTTTCTTAGCCGTCAGATCATCGCCTGCTGCAGGTCTCCTTTTTTTCCTTGGTGGCATCACTTTGGTACAATAGTCTGTAGAACTGCAAGATCGCAGATTTCCTGCAAGAAGATAGAAGCGCATGAAGAACAACATATGCAAAGATGGACAACACAATAAGGTAAATAAAAGCTCAGACGTAATCAAGATTATACACATAGATACAAAGTGAAAAAGACATTGTCAATGGGATGCTAAGGTTGTAGCTCAAGGAAGCAAAATCACTCTAATTTACCAATTATGGTACTTAAAGGAACCACATCTACCACTGTGCAGTACATTTTGCTTACAGAGCCACAAGTGGAGCGGTAACCAAATGTGGTACCAAGGCACTATAAAAGAGCACATAGATTACATTGCATCACATACCGAGCTGTCCTCCAAATTGCATACTCTTACCTGGTCAGGGTTTAGACAGCAGAGCTATGCCCCTAAAACTCATCTTACATGGACAGGATTTAGAAAACAGCACCATGGCTGTAAAATGCCTATACTGCACCTTAAGGAGTAAGACTTTAGATGGTAGAGCTGGTTCGAAGTAAATTCAACGAAAAAATTACTTTGTGGTTATATTACTTCATGCTAAGTACTTTGACTTTAACTTCTATTAAAGGCAAGTCAAAGCTGACTATGATATCAGTTTTAAGATGATGGAATAAATGTACACCTTTCATACCAACTGTACACAGCGCGTGCACCTACGACACATGGTCCTACGAGATGCACTCTCCTAGGACACCTACAACATGGTCTCCTATGACATGTGCCTACAACATGCGCTGCAATCACATACGTAAAGCACATGAGTTTTACAGGTGGTACATTACAAAATTTACATCTAAAAACTCACAAAGGCAAGTCATACAAACTGTACACAGAGCTAATGAGTTTACTGTTCATACATTACACAATTAGCATCTCCTAAAAATTCACATGAAAGGCAAGTCACAGCCGACTTCAATGTCAGTTTTAAAGTGAATACATTTACACGTTTTATAGGAACTGTACACACTTACATTTCCTACATTACACAGTGAACATCTAAAAACTCACATCATATATATTTACACAACATATTACTTTCACTATAAAGCATCTTAGAGCCAAAATAAAGGTGAGTTAAGTTTAGTGTGAAATTTGATTTAATAATACTTTTTATTATTTCATTATAACACATTTTTGTTGGCTTCACCTTAACATTGTAAAGATTTTTCTCAAATAAAGAATGCAGATATTTGTACATAAGGGGTAAAAATCTAACGTTTTAACAAACTTAACTAGACATAAAAAGTCACTCATAAATTTTCACTTGCCAATTGGTAGTGCAAAATGATAGCCCCCTGTATAGAACACTAGCAAAATGTACTACACACAGGTTATGTAGACAGACATGATAACACTCATCAATTGTTGAAAATCAATGATACCATAGATCGCTGTTCCGAATCACTTATCGCTTGATGTGCTTTGCACTCTGAAGTAAACTGCACCGAGAATGGGCGCGTGTTGCTGGCTGACATACCCCAGATCAGATGTGGAGAGGCGTGTTTTGGCATGCTGCAGCATACTGGAACTTCTGTGCGCTCTTCCCACCTTACGCTTCACCATCGCGAGGAGCAGTGTGTTGTGGTGCAAAAATGTTGGCAACGGTGCGTCCTAGGGCCTTGAAACGTGGTTTTCGAGTTTTGTTACTCGCGTTGAGACGCTTAAAATTTGTTTGGTCCGGTTCTTCCACGACAACATGATGTTTTGCTGATTTCAGCAACCGTCTCATGTGTGAAGGGGCTGAAATCTGGGGAAAGAGGTGTGGTGTCCAAATGTCATTGAGCCAGTAATGTCTGGAAGGTCCGAACATGTACTATGTAAAGTTTGGTGGAACAGTGTTGAATATTATAAAGGAACAAACTAACAGAATCTCTCCTTTACAGATATTATAGAGCAGTGGTCGGCGCCCTAAGATGAGTAGTGCGTTCCATAGATAATAGAAAAAATGAATTGCTAATAACCTGATTTGTGCAATGGACTTGGCTGAGATTTTGACTGGAAACTTTGGGAAAGCTTTGTTAAAAAAAAATAAAGATGGATTTGGACCAGGTCCAAAACTATTCTGGCACGAAGCAGTGACTTTACGATCCTGTTGTGGTTTGGGGTTATTCGGTCCAGTGCCCCCTTCTCAAAAATAGATAGATTTATCTACCTGGGTTCATTTAGAGTCCGGGTATTTATAAATGAAACAGCCACCATCATTTTTTTTCTCAGATCGAGAGATAGCCACAGTTATAGCCGAGGGTATCAGAAAAAAGTCATTTGCAGATCAAAAAACATCCAAATGCCCCTTGGCTAGACGGGAGTGCAGGCAAGAGGACATCAAGTGAAATATAGAAGCTGGAAGGGGGCTAGGGACAAAGTTTGCAACACAAGGCTCAAAACATTTTCCCCCATACCATCAGCTATAACTGCGGGTACTTGCATTTCAAACGAAACTGCGTCACAGAAACGAGTTTTGGGGGGAAATGGGTGAGGGTAGGGGAGGTGAAGAGGTCATCAGGTGAGGGGGGAGCTGGAATACATGAGGGGAGCACTTGGTGAGGGCCTGAAGGGGCAAAGAAATTGTGCTTTTTCGATGTTTTTGCTTATATTCACGGGTATAAAACTACTGGTAGCCACGGGTATTTGTAGTCCATACTACAGATAGACGCAGGTTTATGTAGCTTGTTACTATTATAGCCGCATCAATGGGGAAAATGTAATTTACACAGATCCAGTGAAATAGGGGGTGAGAAATCAATGGCTATGGCCAGTGATCTGGTAGTGTTTTAAAGTTAAGAGTGGACATGGGCGAGTGGCCGTGACATACAGTGGGCATGACCAAAGGCCATGGCCAGTGGGTTGCATACAGCGGTCACAGGCAAATGCCGTGGGCACTGCCATGGATAAAGGCCATGGCTAGTGGTCAGTGTTTTAAAATATACAGAGACCATGGCCAGTAGTCTGCAAGTGTTTTGAAATATACAGTGGGCATGGGCAAAGGAAATATACCATTGTTACAGAGGGAGGGTGGGGGGCATAGGCGATGGTTGCATACAGTGAGCACAGCTGAAGGCCATGGCTAGTAGCCGGTTTGTGTTTTAAAAAAACATACAGCGGGGACGGCCGAAGGGCATGCCCACTGGCCCTGGCGGAAGGACAGGGCCAGTGGGTGCAAGGGTTTTAAAATATATAGTGAACATGGCCGAAGGAGATATACCATTGTTACAGAGGGAGGGTAAGGGGCATCACAAGGAGGGAGGAAGGGACGGTTATTTTGGGTGTGTGGAGGGTTAAGGTAAAATATACAGTGGATGAGCCGTTGCATGAGATTTTTTTTACATCTTTTATTAACAGCAGCTGCGGCACATCTATAGCCGTGGCTATACAACCCCCATATGTGGCTATAGCTGCGGATAGCCAAAACACTTTATAGAGGTTGAAAACACTATCGTATAGAGGTGGAAAAGCAGGAATTACTTCACTGTAGATATGGGGAAACGAAAAAAGGACTATCTGAATTGTGGCTATAGCCACAGTTATTAGGTTATTATTTACAAATATTAGTAAAAATGCTTTTTTGCGAACACGAGCTGTATAAAATGGAGCTTATAAGGCTTTCGGATTCATGTATACAATTTGTGTGGGGGTAGGGGGCTGCCTATTTTTATACCTTAGAGGGTGGCACTGAAAAGGGCAGTTTTAGGAGGAGGAAAGTTAACATTGTGAAGGAACTTGAAACAAAGGAGTACAAAAAAAAAAAAGTCACTTTATATGTGTCTTGATATTTTGTATCCAAAAAGTTGCTGTTTAAAAAAAAATGAAGAATCCTAGGCGGTTGCAATTGGGCTTGTGGTTGGAAATTGCCAATGCCCATCCTTCTAGGGTGGCATCTCTCATTGAAATCCACTCGTGGCATAGGCAGCATATTATTTTGCACTGCAGTAGATTTTGTGCAGGTAATGTAAGACAAGGTTGGATTGTTGGTTGACTGGGTTGTGCACATGAGGGTGTACTGGAGGAAGGTGCTGTAGCTGTTGGAGGTCGATGGTGAGGTTTGCTGTTAGACTGATGCAGCTCCATGGTCCTTGATTTTATGGTGCATGTGCGCTTCTCTGCAGGCCTGATCCACGTCTTGCCTGTGGGCGCACACTAAGTGTTGTATTAGAGTTGATGTGCCAAGGCTTTTTGATGCAGCTGTTGATGGACCTCTGTGCAATGTCTTCTTGCCAAAGGTGCACTGCACCTCCTCTATTTCCATTTTGCTGTGGTGTTCTTTACCTAGGAAATCTCTCCAGCTGTCCACCACAGTTTTCATTGCGCACCGCTTCTTCCTCTGTTAAAACTAATACCGTCACTGAACAAAATCAACAACCTCAGATTTGTGATGTCACTGATGTCATTTTTGATGTCATCTTTGATGTCCTGGGTGTTAGTGCATGGCAGTGGCGTGAGTTATGGTTGCATAGCTTACTAACTGGCGAATTTCTTGTGTTTTTAATTTTACTTCCCTTCATCAAATTTCGGGGACAGCAATAGCTTTTTTTGGTGCAACTTAATCATAACGTCCCTTTAACATATTTTTCAGTGAATTTCCTTGGTTTTTATGAGTGAAAATGTTTCATGATGTTACATCACTGTATCTAAGTTACTAATAATTCGTATTTTAACATATATGAAAGAACTATAAAACTCCTTTAACAAAACATTTTTCAACACATACTGATGTGTTAGCAGCGCATGCTGGGGATGCAAGTCATGGTTGAATTGAACTAGGGCATGTGGCTCGAACATGACCCCAGCCCCACCAAACCACCCCTATTATTCCTTGCACCTACCCTGCATCCTAGTTCAGTGTCCACTAAAACTCATAATGTGACTAATGGCCAGTGCTCAAGGCTTGCAACCAATGTCCAGTCTCCACAATCCATGGTGCATGTGCTTCGGCCGTGCCGAATGCCCAATAAGCAAATCAGAGTACACATTTGTCCTTGCTGAGGGTTACTATTCTTTGTACTTACATTTTGACACATGAAAATATGAAACGGGACACATTTGCAAACCCATGTTTTCAGGTCCTTGCCGAGGCTCCTCGCGCACATTTGCTGCAAACCAGTCCAGCACTTTGGGCTGTAGCCACAAGCAGAATTCAAACCTATCCTGATTTTGAATAACTTGACCACTTGGTCCCCGGGTGGCCAGACCCACTTTAACCCCATTGCCGGTCCGTCGTCGTCATGGCCAGTGACCAGATTGTCCGGGTCATAGCCACAGGCTATACCTCAGTCACCAAAGGTATATCACTATTTTTTGTACCTACAATATGAGACTTTTCAAAAAATTAAAAAAGCAGCCACATTTGCAAAACCATTCTTTTGGGTCCGTGCCAATGCTCCTTACACGAGTATGCTGCATATCCATTCATATTTCATTTTTTGAAAAGTGTCAAAATGTTTGTACAAAAAAAAAATAGTCATTACTTAGCCCCCTCTTGACAAAATCTAACCAACTTGGCAAAAACATTCAAATTGCGGTCTAAAATAGTTTTGCAAACTTTCGTGCAGATTCGTCAAACGGCACCACATTTGTAAGCCTTTCATGTATTCTGGGCCCCCCTTCCAATTTTGCCCCCTCGTGCAAAATAGCACCAAACTTTGCAGAACCATTCGGGGTTGGGCCTAAAATTATATTGCATAATTCTATGCAGTTTCATTGAGTGGCGCTAAAGTAATAAGCCATCCAAAAACTGCTTTTCACTGACCTTATGATGCAGAAATATGCACAATGTCCTCAAACTTTTGGCAAATTCACGAACATCACAGGAAGGTCCCCGAACATCTGAGATGTTTGCAGACTTCGGAGAAGAAGAAAACAGATGCGGCCATATCGCATCCCATCCCATCTCATCCTCATGCCCACCTCATCCCTGCCCCACATGGCGTCCGTTTTAAATGTTTTGACGCACCTCGCATTTTTAAAGGACCAATCAGCGGGCACGTATGATGTCCACGAACCTCACACAGCCCTCTAATTGGTCCAGAAGTGTCTGCGGACGCAAAATCAGGAAGTGAGTCTGCAGAACGGACACATATCACAACTTTTTTTCTACCTACTTTTTGCCCATTTAAAAAAGAACTACTGGATGGATTTACACCAAATTTGCAAAAGGACGCTTTCAGGACCAAGCCGCCGCTCCCATGCTCACGTTTGGTGCAAATTCATCCAGACATTTGGGCTGTGAGCAAAATATATTCCCGCCCTATTATTTTGCCCCCCCCCTTGACGAAACCGTACTAAACTTTGCATAATCATTCCGAGGTGGTCATATACTTGTTTTGCAAAGTTCTGAGGGAATTCAGCAAATGGCGCCAAAGTTATGAGCCGGCCAAAAAGTGCTCTTCCTAAGAGTTGAGCATCTTTACCATAACTACACGCCTGCTATTGCAGGCTGTGTAATTAGCAACCCGACTTTTTAAGATTAGCTTCTGTAAGCAATTCATATTGGTTCGAATAAACGGGTTACACTCTAACCGCATCCTACTCATTCAAGCAAACAGTTACTTATTATGGCCATTATGTAAAAATAGAACATAATTTCATGGACAACTTTTGAATCACTTACTACAGCTTACATTAACACCTATAATACTAACAATTTTAAAAGATATATCAAGAAGCAAAAGAAAGATTTTTAAAAAGTATTTATTTAGGAGGGAAAGTAGTTGTGGGTATGCTTTTTCTTTCAGTGTCTTGAAATGAGATTTGCTTCATGTCCAAATAGTCCACATTAACAATATCCATCTTTCTTTTCAGGTGTCTTATGTCCTTTTTAATAGTCTCCACGTCACTCTGAAGATATGCCCTTAATTTCTTTTGAAGAATCCATAATCTCATTCTTTGGGAAATCCTCAGGTGGATGCTCTCAGGTGGCTGCTGAAGAATCCTTCTCACTTCAATGACTTCTCCATTGATTAGTAAACATTTAGAAAATATTATAAAACAATTAAAGAAATATTTGACTTCAAAGTACTTTTGCTAGAACACACACTGCAGAACAGTACACAAACACCTTGTTTATATAGTTTAACTTAAATACTATCTTCTTTACTACACTAAGGTATACTTAAAACCACAATCATATTTCTCATTGAGATTTATTACTTAAATCACAGAAAACCTGTTGGCCATTTTTAAAGCAAGGTGAAATTAGTACCTCAACATTAGCCCAATTACATAATTAGGCCCAATAACTTCCCTGTCCAGAAGTATTCAAGCATATTTTCATGGTGGCATGTTCCTCTGTCTTCATGGAAAACGCACCAACACATGACTATAGCCTAAATCTAAGGTAAAGTTAGGGACATCATTAAATACAATTATCTCCCATACACATTTTAATTTCAGTATCATTACTTATTACCGACTTATTTCTTAGGCCATAGAAAGCTTGAAACCAACTTAGTGATGTAAATAGAATAAATGTTTATATTAACTAAGGATATTAACAGACATTATTTCTCTGCCCAGCAATATTCACTACTATTATGGTGGCATGTTTCGAACTCTACCTAGCAGTTATGCTAATACTTACTTGTAGCCTAAAAATACGCTAAAGTGAAAAATATCAAATAAGTCAATTATTTTACTTTCAATACTATCTTCTTTACAATGTTTACGCATACTTAAACGTACAATATCTCCATTACGCTAATTTATTATTGTTTCCTTCATTTTCCATGAACATACAAAATATATTCACATAATCCCGAATAAATTCACCTCGTAAGCTGCGCCGAGAGGAGAGGGCCGGAGCCTTCCCTCTCCATTCCACTTCATCCCTGAGGACTGACGAGCCATCCGATGCTCCTACACGCTAGTGAGTAAGGTGGGCATCCGAATTCGCTTTGCAATTCATCTTATATTGCCAGCATCACCCTAAAATGGGAGTAATGCTAAAACAAAGCCTGCTATCCTGTTTTGGCGACCGCCGTTCATTCAGCCGCCATTGTATGCAACGTGCTCGATGGCCACACTTCCTGGAGGCCCCCCGAGCTGTATCTTTCTGCCGTGCAGCAATCCTGGCCTCAGATTGGCCGCCTACTGCTACACCCGCCCCCAGCTTCACTGATAGGCGAAAGCCAAAGGGCGAGCTAAAGGGCCTGTCTGCGCCTGTCCGAGGCCGTACGAGCCTTCGGCCAGCCCCCCCGCCCGAGACCCATTTGCAGATCCATGCGAGTACGCTGCCTCTTCTATGCCACTTGCCAAATATCTGGCAATACAAGCAGTAAAGAACCTGAACAGTAACTTGGAACACGTCGCAGCCTCCCGGTGTAAATCTGCAAACACACTCAATCTGACTACATCATCCTCTACCTATGCGAACTTGCCCACCGGAAGGCCAGTGCCACTATTTTTCCACATATCTTATCCCGCGCCTGAGCGCCCGCACTGTACTAGCATTACTTAGCCTATGTGTCTCTTGCCTCGCGTTAGCTCCAGTTTAGATCATGCGTGCTCTGCAGCTAGAACTCCATTTTGTCTGTACTGCATTAGCCACATTTAGCCAACGTATCATTGTAATTTGCGCCATCCTGTTCATGTGGGCTCTGCTGTTAAAAACTTTTATTCAGCCGGTACTGCATTAGCCCTATCCAGCAAATATATTACTGTACTGCAATATCCTGCTCATGTGTGCGCTGTAGCTAAGCATTCTATTTAACCTCTGCATTGCATCTTTGCTATCTAGTTTTCATGCGCCCAAACTGTATCAGCCCTACCTAGTGTAAGTGCTAGCTCCGCCCTGCTCCAGCTCTACTTCGCCCACCAACGTTCCCAAGCTCTAGCCCACCTACTGCTAACTACCCGCTGCCCTCTTAGACAAACGTCTTGAATAGCCCACGCTCCTGCTGAACCATCGTCAGAACCTGGACTGCATGTAACCTTAGCTAGCAACTTCTGACTTAGCCAATCTCCCCACTTACCTCCACACCAGTATCATGCTACTACACCTCGCATCCCTAAGGCCATTGCTCCCCTTACTAGGGATAATGTACTGCCTATTGCGGATACCTACCTTGCTACTTCTATCACTCGCCAGTCCAGCTGCTCTCAGCATTTTGCGCACTGAAATTATGACCCCCCACATGCAGGCCCACGACCGCCCACCTGAGTGCTGAGTTGCCCAATATCTATCTAAATAACCCTGCCTTATGGTTTGATCATTTCACCAAAAAACCCATACCTAAACCATTCTCCACTCGCCTAAGAAACATAAAACTAGGAAGTAGATTCTGGGTCATCCTATGCACCCTAGTATCCAGTCAAAGCGCCCAACGCCCAGCCAATCCCCCCAATCTCCCATCTCGCCTACTCTCCGCCAGATCCGCGTTGGTCAACGCAAGATCCCTTGCAGCACATGCACTGGACATTGCCGATCTTATCAAGACCCAGGGGCTAGACCTCATGGCCATCTCTGAAACTTGGCTGCACCCCGCCTCTGGCCCAGCACTATCCTTAGCTATCCCCCCTGAATATTCCATCACCAGATGCGACCGCACCTCCAGAGGTGGCGGAATTGCATTCATCCATAGAAACTTGCTTGGACTCAGAACCCTTCCAAGTACGAACTTGGAATCGGCTGAGTTACTCTGTCAAACTTCCCTTATCTGCCAACCAAACAGCCACTATACATCTAATCTATAGACCATCTGGTCCTCCCACATCATTTGTGGACGACATGACTGCCTTAGTACTTGATAAAGCTAAAACCAATTCTCAAACAATCATACTTGGAGACCTCAATCTAGGTTACCAAGACCCTAACGACCTTACGGCCACTAACCTCGCTAACACCTTAACCGACCTTGGATTCTCCCACCATATACGTGAATCCACCCACATTAAAGGGAGGTCCCTAGACTGGCTAAGTGACACCAACTGTAACATCAGCCCTCTCTCAAATGTTCCATGCACCTGGTCAGATCACCACATCATCACCTTTAACATTGAAGCAGCTCACTTGCTTATGCCTTCCATTGCCCCAGCCATCCCTACCAGAAACAAAAAACAACCTCCAAAACACTACTCCCCAATCATCCTTCCCACCCTGAATAACATCACCAACCACTGTTCGGACCCTACCACCCTGGCAGACACCTACAACCAGGCAATGCTCTCAGCCATAAACTCCATCGCTCCTCTCAAACTAAGGAGACCCAAACAGCATGCACACCTCAACTTGTGGTTTACACCACAGCTAAGAGTGCTAAGCAAAGAGAAACGCACCACGGAGGCACGCTGGAAAGGTCACTCGTCCGATGCCCACAAGGACAGTCTATTCCTTGCTACTCTCAACTATAAAGAAGCCATATTCCTGGCCAAAAAAGAATCTTACAATAACCATATCTTAGCAGCACAATCTAACAGCAAGGAACTATTCAAAATCCTCAAGGAACCTGAAACTCCTGCAGCACCCTTGACTACTGCACCAAAGATAGTACTTGGTGTTCCAATATACAGTCAGCACTTTTGGGTAAAATTGCAACCCTCCAATCCAAAATTAAAACAAAACTCTTTACAGTCTGATCAACTTCCGACCTATCCCACTGTCATGGTGCATGCCCCCAAAACCCTGAAACCCGCGAGCCCAGCCCAGTTTCTGGCATCCTTTGGAACTTCCCAGGCCCCAGCTAGGCTCACCTGGGCTCAGTCCTGGCGCCGCTGGCGCCAGGCTCCTGATGTGTTAAATACATGGTTCATTTATTTGGCTCTGAGATGCTGAGCCATTCAGTACAGGGTGTTGCTTGGGACTACTTTACTTGAGACAGGATCCGATGAAGGGGACTTTTTTCCTGGAACTACTTGCAAGGCTATTTAAACCGCACCTTGCAAACTGAACACGCTTCGCGTTAATCTGAACTCCTGCAGCGTAACGCTCACTGTGTCAGTTCTTGCTTCCTTTCTGCCACGCCCGTCCAGAGTCTTCTATCCACCGGCACCTGTGAAAATAGTAGAACAAGAGTTATTCACGCATTGAAGGCCTTACCAGCAGAACATCCGGACTTCGCCTCTACGCTTATCAAAGGGCCGCCGCATCTGTAGAAGATCAGAACAGAAGTTACCCTCTCGGGTAGCGACGCACCTGACTCGGCCTTCTCCAGAAAGTCCAGCGAGCAATTCTCCATCATTCTTCATCACGCCGCACCTCGACATCGTCAGTTGGTCTTTCCATCTTCTTCCTGGAAAAGCGCCGCACCTGCCGAACAGAAAAGACAAAGCAGGTTAGTCGCACACTGTTAGGCAGAAACCTGTGCAGTTCCCTTAGGGAACACTGCAAAAGATTTAAGACTACAGGTGTTGGCAGTAAACCCACTTGGTAGCAGTCTGCACCACCCAGATTTACCTGGTAGCTGTGGCTGAGCAGTCAGACTTCTCTCAAGAAGAGTTAGGCAGTATGCAAAGTATACACAATAGGCACTCAGACACAATAATACATGCAAACACTGACCAGAGCTTTGGTATCAAAGTATATTTAAAAACACACTGTTTGAAACACTCCAGCACTCATGTTGTAAAATATTCTAAACACAGTTACTATTGCAATATATGCACCCCTTTTTCCTTATCAGATAAGTCACAGTAAAACACCACTTATTTTCATACAGAGGTGAGCGCTTAACTAGATGGCACTCCAATAAGTTTGTGAGAAAGGGAGGGAAAAAGACAGAAAATGGAAAGGTACACCACTCTAAGGTTCAGGAACACTTATCAAGGCAGAAGAGCAAAAGTCACTGGTGAGCCAAAGTCCAAAGGCTGGGCCCACTCTTAGAGAGAGCAGAGCACAAATGTGCCCAAGATCACGCAGTTACACTAGACTTAGAAAGTCTTGCAGAGGGTTCAAAAAGAGTTTAGAGAGGCTTAGGAAAGTTTAGCCAGGGTGTCCCAGGCTAACCCAGGTTCGAAAGCCGGGGGCTAAATCTACCCCGTACAGTCGGTAGCAAGGGAAGCCGGGCGGGACACGGTACCTTAAGTGGGAAGGATCCTCCATCGGTGGCAGTTGTTCCTGGCTGTGGGTGCAAGTTGCGCCGTCGTCCAGGGGAAGAGAAGATCTCGACTTGGAGGAAAGATGAAGGTCGTTACACTACAAGGGAAGAAACCAGCCGCTGAGTTTTCCGGTTAAAGGTGGTACCTTTGTTCGCGGTCGTGGTAAAACATGGTATCCCGGTTGCCGGGGTGCTTGGCACAGGCAAGGCGGCCACTAGGTACGTCGGGAAGGCGAAAAGACGGTGAAACTGGTTATCCCCACCAGTCAAAGGAAGAAGACTCTCCGGCGGGAGATCTCCTGTCGTTGGGAAAAGTGGTGAGACGGTCCAGCAGGGCTCCACCGGTGGTGGTGTCGTGGCAGGTCAGCTCAGCTTCTCCCTCGTCGGATTCTTAGGTCCTGTGGCGACTTCTGAAGTTCCAGTCCCCAAAGCCCTGCTTTTATGCAGAAAACCCCCATTCACTCAGCCTAGCTGTCACTCAAACATGCTAAGTGGTGAGCCAGCCGGCTCACCACTTGGGCCAATCAGGACGGAGTGCGACTTGAGTTGCCTAGGCAACTCAGTCCAGGGTGCCTAAATCCCCCCCACCCCTCCTAAGTACCCCAGACAGAGTGGCATCACTTTGGAGGGCTTCTGTGGAGAAGACTGCCAAAAAGTGGAACAAAGGGCTCGACTTGGTTGGAGTCACAGAAGAGAACACAAACGCCATTTTAGAATCAAGTTTTGGCAAAAAATACCAACCGGAGAATTCATATTAATTAAATAAACCTGCGGTATGTTCGAGGCTACCGTAAATAATTAAATAAAGATAGTAGCCTAAAACAATGGGAAATCCCATAGGAAAATATTTGCGGTTGAATATAAAAAGTAGGATCCACTGCCACCAGCCAAAACTCGATCAGGGGGGACGGAGACGTGCCCCCTCGACTAACAGACCCTGGTGCAATTGAATTGCCACAGCCAGTACGTCCACGATATGATGGTTTACTGGTTCTGTTCAGAATTTAAGACTAGTAAAGTCAATGGTGACTTTACAAGCCCTGGGAGACAGTAGTCAGTCCCAGGGTCTGGAGTCTATACTGGGGGGTCACTAGGACACCCCTGTGTCACTGCACTGATGGTGCTGTGTAACACACATCACAAAAACACATGAAGCCCTATGGAGTAAAAGACCCCATAGCCCATTAAACACATCTAGATTCAAAGAAACACACTCAAATCATGCCCAAGAGTGAGGGTAAAAGAGTCTCACTCTTGGCAGGAGAAAAAAATAAACCCCAAAAATCCAGCAAAGCTGCTGGGGGACTCACTAGGTTAGGAAATTCAGTCAAAACAGAGAATTCTCCCTAACACACACACACACACCAAGAAGGCTAAAATAAAGCGAACTATTAGCGCATTTCGCACAGCGCTCTACTTACCGGCAAGAATCCTTCTCATCATTGTCAGGAGAGTCATCCATCATCCGAAAACCGCTTTGTGCCGCACCTGAAAGACAAAGAAAACAAACATTAGTTATCTTGCATGCATGGACTTAAGGCAGCTATTTCAAGGCGTTATTGGAATAGAGACTTACCTGCTCACTCCGGTCCATCCACTTCAGCAACCTCCATCGGATCAGTGAAGTAACTCGATCCTGGAACTACAGAGTAACCGCGCCCCTGCCAGAGAGTGTGCAGAACAGAGAGCTCCCCCATATAATAGACAAGGTGAGACAGGGAAAGAGAAGGATAACCCGGAAGGAGGTGAAAACCAAAACCAGCGCCACACAGTTGGTTAATATCTTGTTTCAACTTGCAGACGAACATCTCCTGAGGCAAGACAGAAGGGAAGACGCAAGCAGGCCCTCATTAAGCTGAACACCAACAGTGCAGACATCATCCTTCGCACACGAGCACACCCCCGTGGAGACCAGGTGAGCATGACAGAATGCAAAGCCTTACACAAATTCTCTACCTGGGCGCCATGGAAACCTCAGAAACGGATCAGCTAGCTCAGCTTTTGGGGGAACTCAGGGCAGAGGTACAATCGGCTAGGCAGGAAACCAATGCCTTACGAAGGGAACTGATCTCGCCAGAGAGTTGCTCCAGTCACAGGTGGGGCAAGCACCGCTACCTGGAGTGGGGTCAACGGTACCCACTACATCAAGCAACCCAGTGCAGGTGGTCCTCCCAGGAGCTGTACCTTTGGCACCCCCAGAATGATTAGTTGGAGATCAAAAAAGGTATGCGGTTTTTATGAATCAGTGCCGTCTACACTTCTTATGCAGGCCAGGAGCCTTTCCAAACAACCAGTCCAAAGTGGCCTTTGTACTTTCATATCTTGGTGGCAGTTCTGCTGACTGGTCGGTACCGCTGGTCAGTCGGGATGATCCCATCTTGAGAGACTACCAAAGATTCCAATTGGATATGGAGAAGCCGTTTGCCCGGCGCTGACAAGGTCAGGCATTGGACAATGAACTTTTGTCTTTGCGTTAAGGCAACCAGGATCTGCTAACTTACATTGGGACCTTCAACAGACTGGTTGTGGAAACTTATTGGCCGGACCGTAAGGCTGATCGTGCTAGAACCGATTCAAGGCTATTTGTATGCCCCAAGGAACACGCCTCCAAGACCACCGACGTGTCAGAACCCATGCAAATCGGAGGAGTGCGTGGGCCATTATCCAAGGCTGAAAGAGATAGGAGAAGACAACAACAACTGTTTGTATTGCGGGTCAACCAGCCATTTCCTTCGAGAGTGCCCAGTAAAGCCACCTAAAAAGGCAGTGGGAGTCGCTGGTAAGGTTGAAACAGAGTCTGAGGTCCGCTTGCTGAGCGAAAAGAAGGACTCCCAGACCTCGCACCTAGTTTTGCCTATGGTCCTTATAAACCACCAACAGCCATCTCGAATGCATGCAGTCAGAGCATACATTGACAGTGGAGCCATTGGAAATTATATGGATCAAGAGTTGGCTTCGAAGATTAACCTTTCCCTTTGCGAAAAGGCAACAACAGACTTAGTCACCACAGTCGACGGAACTGAAATCACTTCGGGTCCAGTAACGCATTCTATGACAGAGATGACTATTTTGTGCCAAGACGGTCATCGGGAAACCATAGTGTTTGATATAATCAAGGCTCCACAATTTCAAATAATTCTGGGAATGCCATGGTTAGGATCACATAATCCTTGCATAGACTGGTGTGCCAAGAAGTTGACCTCAGTCGACTGTGCTCAAACTTGTTATCCAACTAAAGGACCTTTGGTCACTGGAGGGACGACGATCATGAAGCCAAACAATTCCCTCCCTCTGGTATATCAAGACTACCAGGACATATTCCAAAAGGATCAAGCCAACAAGCTGCCCCCTCATAGGTCGTATGACTGCCAGATCGACCTTGTACCAGGAGCACAGATTCCGTGCGGTCGAATCTATGCTCTCACAGAGCCCAAAAACCTGCATTTGAGAAAATATTTAGACCAGTACCTGGCTAACGGTTTCATTCGCCCATCTAAGTCCCCGGTGGCATCACCCTTGTTCTTCGTGCCTAAAAAGGAAGGTGACCTTAGGACTTGCATCGACTACCGCGCATTGAATCAGGTCACTGTTAAAAACCGTTACCCTTTGCCTTTGATTCCTGACCTATTGGATCAAGTTAAAGATGCCCGAATTTACACCAAGTTAGACCTTCGCGGAGAATACCACCTGGTACGGATCAGGAAAGGGGACAAATGGAAGACCGCTTTCCGCACCAAATACGGGCTATTTGAATACCAGGTGATGCCTTTTGGCCTTTGCAACGCTCCAGCAGCGCTCCAGTATTTCATGAATGATGTTTTGCGAGAGATGATTGATGTGTGTGTCATCAACAACATTCTGGTATACTCTTGTTCAGAGCAAGAACACGTGAAACATGTATGGGTCGTTTTGGACAAACTTCGACAACACAAACGGTTTACAAAGCTGGAAAAATGTTTTTTCCATGTCACTGAGATTGAGTTCCTTGGATTTGTATTAACCCTGCATGGTGTGTGCATGGATTCACGGAAGGTTGAAGCCATTCTCAACTGGCCATCTCCAACTTCGATTAAAGGAGTTCAGAGCATGCTCGGATTTGCAAACTTCTATTGTCGTTTCATTCCAGGATTTTCGCAACTAGTGCACCCCATCACCACTCTGCTGCGCAAAAAAAAGCGATTTCAATGGTCCGAAGAGGCTGAGAAAGCCTTCCAGGAGCTAAAACAAAGATTCATCTCAGCCCCGATCCTGAAACACCCTCGTCCAGATCTTCCATACGTTGTTGAAACAGATGCTTCCAGTCTGGCAATGGGAACAGTCCTTTCCTAAAGGGACCCCGAAACTGGTCAACTACACCCAGTAGCCTTTTGGTCACCGAAGTTTACGACTCCCGAGTTGAATTATGCTATTACGGATAAGGAACTGTTAGCCATCAAGGCAGCCTTCAAAGCCTTGCGGCATTACCTCTTAGGAGCTAGGCATACCATCACAGTAATTACAGACCATCGCAATTTACAGTACCTGAAGGTGGCAAAAGCTCAATCATCGCGTGAACTCCGATGGGCATTATTTTTCGCGGAGTTTGACTTTGTAATTACTTACCGACCTGGCTGTCAAAATGGCAAGGCAGATGCACAGTCCCGTATGAGTAAACTAGGAATACACCAATCCCGACCCTGTGCCCATCATTCCTGGTGAAAAGATTCTTGGAATTACTACGCTAGAAGACATTCAAGAAGAAATCCCTCATCTCATGGATTCCAACATCCTAAAGAATTGGCCGACCAAAAGTCTTCACGATTCAGTCACTAACCAATTACCTTATTTTCGAGGACGTCTCTACCTACCCAGCAAAGAACTTCAGGAAAAGGTTGTCTACATTACCATGACTCATTAGTAGAAGGTCATCCCGGAATTGCAAAATCTGAGGCCAAGGTCAAGCAGCATTTTTGGTGGCCGACATGGCGTAAAGACATCAAGCAGTTTGTACTATCCTGTGAAGTTTGCGCTCAAAACAAGGCCCAGAAAAAGAAATCACCGGGCCTGCTTCAGCCATTAGACATCCCACCTACACCTTGGCACACCCCATCTCTTGATTTTATAACGGACCTTCCTCCTTGTGACGGGTTCAACACAACCATTTCATCCCACTAAAAGGATTGCCCTCAGCTTCAATTCTGCCTAAAGAATTTCAGGAGCAGATTGTTCGAATTCACGAATTTCCTTCCATCCTAATCTCAGAACGTGGCAGCCAGTTTATCTCGCGCTTCTGGAAGAAATGTTGCGAGTTAGCTCAAATCGACGTAAGGCTTTCCACCAGTAACCATCCCCAAACTGATGGTCAGACAGAGAGAACAAATCAGACCTTAGAGCAATATCTCAGGTGCATTTTACATCAAACTGAAGGCAGCTGGAAGGATGTTTTATTGATCACTGAGTATGCCTATAACAACTCCCTGCACTCCAGTACAGGTCAAAGTCCCTTCTATACAATCTACGGGTTACATCCGCGAACTTCCAATCTTAGACCCACCGCAACTTCTGGAAATGCCAGCTGTGAAAAGTTTGCACTCTACCATCTCCCAAGCCTTCAAACAAGCGACAGATCATCTAAAACAAGCTAAGGAAAGGTACAAGAAATCAGCCGATGTGCAGAGAAGTGAAGCTCCAAAATGTCAGGTTGGAGATGAAGTCTGGTTGGCATCTAAGCACATACCAGTGAAGGGACCCCTTACCTTCGACCCCAGATATTTAGGTTTATTTATCATTAAAGCCATTATCAATCCAGTGACTATGAAGTTGGATTTACCTCCGCACATGAAGATTCATCCTGTGTTCCACGTCTCACTATTGAAACCAGTGCAACCTGGAACAAGAGTTGTGAAACCACCGAAACCAGTCACTGTAAACGGGAAACCCGAGTTCGAGGTGAAAAGTTCTTGACTCAAAAATCACTAAGTCAAAGCTATTTTACTTGATAGACTGGAAAGGATACGGACCACATGAAAGATCATGGGAACCTAGCGAGAATGTGCATGCGCCTGTAACGCTCACCTGGTATCCACACTCAGTGGAAGTCACTCAGCCTGTTCTGACCTCTTACGACCTCGAACCCTTCCCTGGAGTCTACTCGACTGGAGACTGGGCCTGAAACACAGGATTGGTAGATTTTAACTCCCTATTGTCTCTGTGTGCTTGAACCCCTTCTTCCCCGGGGTCCAACCTTCCCTTTCATCCACAGCTCACCTTGTTTTCTTGGAAAGTATGCTTTCCGTCCTGCTTTCAGCGCAGAGACGCGTTGATTGATGCAGGCTCGTTGCTGCCTAGTTACTTCACTGGCAAGAGACCGACAGGTAAGTATAATGAGTCTTTTGAACAGTATCTAACTTCCTTCCTTTCCTTCCTTAGATGATGGCCGGCGTCCAAGGATGGCGACGTGCTGCTGAGATGAGTAGCGCTGAAGGTGAGTGAGAGCACGATGTGCGATGCGACCCTTTCGTATTTGTATTGAACAGAGTTCTTTCTCTATGTCTTTTAGGTGCCGCGACGTTTTCAGCGTGGATGCAGGTTAAGAAGAAGAAACGCTGTAAGCGTGGTAAACGGCACCTCTAGATGTTTCCATGCTAACCTGGAATGTCTTTTCAATCTTGCAGATGGATGAGAAGTTCCGGAGATAGAGTTCCCCCAGAGCGGCTGGGATTCAGGTAAGCGTTTGACGCTTGTACAGTCTTTAAAAATAAGCGAAGATTTGCTGAATGCTTACTAATGCCTTTTTCTGTTCTTTTCCCTTTTCCTTAGGAAGCGGTGTGCCGGGATGGGAATGCCCGCAGAACAGAAGGAGCGATGAATGATGGGCAGAAGCGCCGCAAGGTAAGGCTGTTCCTAACGGTGTTCTTGTTCTTGCAGGAGCTGAGCGCAGAAGAAAGATGCAGGCCTACTGGAGACCGATCCGAACACAGTGAGTGTCACGCTGCAGGTGCAGAAAACACAAAGCATGTTTCTCAGCCTGGGTGTGGTTTAAATAGTCTCCAGGTATCCCAGGTGTCTCTGGGCTGAACCACACCCAAAAGACTAGACGGCATATGCAGTTCTGGGAACCGAAATATGTGGGGGCATCCATCTTGTCCCCATCAATGCACTACAAGTCCAATCCCCAATGTTATCCTATGGGAGTGAGTGAGTCTGGTGCCACAAGCGCCAAGTCTGACTCAAAGTGGGTCTTTGGAGGGATGGAGAGGCCCTGGAGGGCCATGTAGGCGATCGTGGCCTGGCTCCAGCCTGACATCTTGGAGGGCTGGGGACATGAGGGGCAGGAATCATGACAGCTCCACGGTTATTAAAAAGGTTCCACTGCAATCACCCAAACAAACCAGGACCAATGGGTGAGTCTGACATTAGGGGGGCCTTGGCGGGGGGCTGCTTTCATGGTGCATGCCCCTGAAACCCGCAAGCCTGGGCTCAGTCCTGGCGCCGCTGGCGCCAGGCTCATGGTATGTGTTCATTTATTTGGCTCTGAGATGCTGAGCCATTCAGTACAGTACAGCGTTGCTTGGGACTACTTTACTTGAGACAGGATACGATGAAGGGGACTATTTGCCTGGAACTACTTGCAGGGCTATTTAAACCGCACCTTGCAAACTGAACACGCTTTGCGTTAATCTGCACTCCTGCAGCAACGCTCACTGTGTCAGTTCTTGTTTCCCTTCTGCCACGCCCGTCCAGAGTCTTCTATCCACCGGCACCTGTGAAAATAGAAGAACAAGAGTTATTCACGCTCTGAAGGCCTTACCAGCAGAACATCCGGACCTCGCCTGTACGCTTATCAAAGGGCCGCCGGATCTGTAGAAGATCAGAACAGAACAGAAGTTACCCTCTCGGGTAGCGACGCACCTGACTCGGCCTTCTCAAGAAACTCCAGCGAGCAGTTCTCCATCATTCTGCATTGCGCCGCATCTCGACACCGTCAGTCAGTCTTTCCATCGTCTTCCTGGATAAGCGCTGCACCTGCCGAACAGAAAAGATAAAGCAGGTTAGTATCACACAAGAAGGCTAAAATAAAGCGAACTATTAGCGCATCTCGCACAGCGCTCTACTTACCGGCAAGAATCCTGCACATCATTGTCAGGAGAGTCATCCATCATCCGAAAACCACTTTGTGCCGCACCTGAAAGACAAAGAAAACAAACATTAGTTATCTTGCATGCAAGGACATAAGGCAGCTATTTCAAGGAGTTATTGGAATAGAGACTTACCTGCTTACTTCGGTCCATCCACTCCAGCAACCTCCATCGGATCAGTGAAGTAACTCGATCCTGGAACTACAGAGTAACCGCGCCCCTGCCAGAGAGTGTGCAGGACGGAGAGCTCAACCATATAATAGACAAGCTGAGCCAGGGAAAGGAGAAGGATAACACGGAAGGAGGTGAAAACCAAAACCAGCTCCACACAGTTGGCTAATATCTTGTTTCAACTTGCAGACGAACATCTGCCTAGGCAAGACAGAAGGGAAGATGCAAGCAGGCCCTCATTAAGCAGAAAACCACCAGTGCAGACATCATCCTTCGCACACGAGCACGCCACCGTGGAGACCAGGTGAGCGTGACACCCACGTCCAACATTTGCCAAACCAACACACACTTTAAACCGTTCGTCTTCTCCCCTCTTACCAACCTGGAAGTAGAAGGGATTATAAATAACCTTAAGCCCTCCAATTGCCAAGGCGACCCATGCCCTGCTCCCATCATTAAGGAAGCTTCTCATGAATTAGCCCCCTTCGTCACGGCCTTCATAAATGCCTCATTCAAAACTGGTATAGTCCTCGACAACCTCAAGGATGCCTGGGTAATCCCACTACTCAAAAAACCTTCATTTGACCCTAATATTCTGACTAATTTCAGACCCATCACCACGGTTCCCTTCCTGCTCAAGATTCTAGATCGCTCAGCATACCTGCAGATCCCAGATTATCTTGAATCCAATAACCTTCTTGGACTAAGACAATCTGGCTTCCGCCCTAAACATGGGACGGAAACAGCCCTAATCGACCTGAAAACTCAAATGGAGTTACTAAAAGATAATGGAAAGTTAGCGCTACTCCTCCTCCTTGACCTCTCCGCGGCATTTGACCTGGTCAACCACCAAATACTCTACCAACACCTTAAATCTGCGGCCCACTTCTCTGACTCTGCCAATGCATGGATCCACTCCTTCCTAAGCAACAGATCCATGCGGGTCTTCTCGCCCTTAGCCTCTGCAGCCCCCTCACTGATTCACTACGGCGTCCCTCAAGGGTCGTGTGTATCACCCACGCTCTACAACGTGTTTACCAAACCACTCTTCGATGTGCTTGATTATCTGGGTGTCTCCTACACCAACTATGCAGACGACACCCAGATTCTCATTCCCATCACTGGTGACCACACAGCCGATACTAAATCCCTGAATGATGTTTATTTGGTCATCCAGGCCTGGATGGCACAACACAAACTTTGCCTTAACGATGACAAGACGGAACTCCTACTACTAGGTTCGACTCAACGTCTCAACAAATTAGACCTAGTCTTTAAGTCTTTCAATATCGACGGCAACGACATCAAGGTCTCGGCAGACACCAAAACCTTAGGCATCTATTTAGATTCCGCTCTCTCGCTGAACAGGCAAACGAATGCAGTTAGGTCGGCCTCGGCTTACACCTGCAAACTTATCACCGCCTGCAGACCCTTTCTCAATCAGTACAACTGTATCACCTTGGCAAGAACACTCATGTCTAAAATTGACTATTGCTGTGCACTCTACTTGGGGACTAGCCAGTCTAACCTTAAACTGCAAACAATCCAGAACAATGCCATCAGGGCTGCCCTCAACATCCCTAAACGGTCCCACATCTCCAATGTCCGATCTGATCTAAGTTGGCTCCCAGTAAAACAGAATTGCTCTGAAAACCCTAGCTTTGACCCATAAATGTCTGGACAACAAAGCACCACCCTATCTCGCCTCGCGTCTCACACTTCACACGACCCACCAGAACACCACATGTTCACAGTCTTATTCTGCCCAGATCCAAACTCCAAAAAGCTGGTGGTGTGAGCTTTCCTGTCCTAGCCGTTAAGCTCTGGAACTCCCTGCCCACTCCCATCAGAACTGAGCCCTCCTTCGGAGCCTTCAAGAAAAAAACCAAATCCTGGCTGCTTACGCAAACCATATAAAGCACCATGATCAAGTACTGCCTCCTACCTGTAATATACTGTCATTGTGTCTATACTCTTTGTGCTGTGCTGTAAATATGTTCTATGCTCTTTTTATATTGTATGTATTGTAACTGCTATAAGAAGATGCGCCCAGTTGCCCCAGGGCTTGGCTGCGCTTTACAAATAAATAAAATTGCAAATTACAAAATTACAAACTTGAATGTTCTCCTGGTGGCTCCACCTCAACGTCCTCTTCTGTAATGTCCTCCTTTGTTGGAAAACTCTTCTCCAAACACTCCTTGTAGTTCTCCATTGTCACTTTTCTGATCACCTCTCGTTAGAATGAAAAACAATACATTACCTGAATAAAGAAGTTGGGATTCTCTGTAGTTAATTTCTGATTGGCACCATACTGTTTCTACAGTGAAAAGCAGCCAATAAGACGTCAAGTACCTCAGCTGCTTTTCTGTTATTCACCGAATAAGAAAATGTCATTTTGTGAGTGATGACTATGGACCATTTAAAACGGTCAGATTCTTCTCTCATAATCTTAATGCTTTTCTTTACTGATATAACGGACATTACTATTATACAAGATGGGAGATGGTAGTGTTTTCAACTACAAGTGTGTACGATCTCGACTGGAATAAAAATAAAATTTTAAAAAAAAGTGACCCATCAGGGTTTATGCATATTCAAACAAGGAATTAAATTGGCCCTGCCCTCCCTACCCTTAAAAACGCCCTCCCCCTCTCACTGTGAGGTCTCTTCTACTACCCGTGCTGATAAATATGTATGCTGTTATTCGTTTAATTTCCTATTTTGGTATGGATGTACCTCGCTTATAGCCGTGATTAGCAGGATCATTCTTCAAAATAAAAACCAGTATTCCTTAGATGTTAGAGTGCAAAATTGCACACATCTTCCTTATTCCACCTCCACACATGTGGCCGGATGTCATTTGAACTTCTAAATCCCTGCACTAATGTGTTTTCGATCATGTAAAAAATTGCGTGTAGCCACGGCTACATGGGGATTGGGGGGTAGAGTATACTCTCTGCTATTAATGGGCCAATGAGATGCTGTAGTTTGGCGAGTTGTACTACCTGCTGCAATAACGCTTCCCGTAGCCACGCCTATAACCGCAGATGTACAGGTGACAAGTGTGCTACAATCACAATATCACTTTTAAATTAATGATTCAAAGGTTGAACAAGGTACATTAGGAAAGAGGTTGTTATCGGCAGAAGGCATTTAGTTGACATTCTACTGACAAGTGTGTCATTAGCAGTTGTGAGATTGAAAGTACATACATACTGCTATTGGTAGAGCTTTGAGGTATATTGTTTTTTGGAGGTGATGAAATGGAGCAAAGTTCTGTACCAGTAGCTGACAACTCTTCAAGGGATTTGTTAAGTTATGAATCTCCTTGTTGAGATGATGCGACAAAAAGTGATGTGGAAGAAATTGGTAAAGTTGATGAGAAGCATTGGCCAAGTAAATGTTTTTGGCTAAGTGATGTATGCCTGTGTGTGGTGAGAACACTCTTTTGTAACACTTTGTGTGCATGCTTTTTGCCAGACTGTATTGTGAAGTCCCTGATCTATCATTTGTAAACCAAGCAGTAAGGACTGCATACTGTGCTTTGTAATTTCCTATCCTTGCCATTTGCCTTGGCTAGAGCTTGTGTCTCCTCTGGCTGTCACGTGCATTCCGCGCCCTTGTCCACGATCACTTTCCCCTAGTTTAGTGCGCCAATCGCACCTTGCTACTAAAGCCCTTCCTGTAGTTCTGCTGAATTACGTTTCCCAGCACTACCTAGTCCTTGAAAACTCGTCGGCACGTCAGTGACAGCGTGTTTGAAAGGCTGGTTTTCGCCAGTTCAAGGACGCGCTAGACGCTGACCGTGACACGAAAAGCTGCTCTCTGAGGAGGCTCCATCATGTACAGGTCCACCATAGTGGGGGTTGAGGAGTTTAAGCCAGGGAGTGCCACTGGTGTGCACACTTATAAGCACCCGCTCATTGATAAAGCATGCAATGGATATTGCAGACTATATCCCGGCGGAACAAATAGATGTGTGTGCCATAACGGAGACCTGGTTACATGAGGCAGCAGGACCTGCTTTCTTACTATACTCCATTATTTATGAAGATCAACCCACGGGTAGAGGGCGGTGGGGGGGGGGGTGGCATTGATTCACAAATCATCCCTCCAGATTAACAAAATAGACCTTGAAATACAAAATCCATGTGAAATTCTGTGGGCCAAGGTTCTAATTGATCGTCTACCCATTGCCATGCCTGCATTTCCATAAGTTCTGGGAGACATACTCACCCCGTTCATCAAACCTTCTCGTAGGGTAAACTATTGGGGGACTTTAATTTAGGATTCCATGATGTGTCATTTCAGGCGGCTTCTAGCAGAGAAAAGAAACTGTCAAATATGGGTTTTCAGCACAATGTACAGACGGCAACACATATCAAGAGGAGAATTGTGGATTGGATCGCCAGCTTAAATGTCCCAACGAACAAGGTAAAAGTAACGCCATGCCCTTGGCCGGACCATATGCTTATCCTCTTTAACATTGTCTGTCCACATCAGTCCAGGAAACCCAAACCAGAAAGGGTGGTGGTGACCTTGAGACACACAAGTTGGCTATCAGCCGCAATAGTAGCTCCACTTTTTGGAGATACGCTAAAGACATTACCCCAACTGGATTCTGCGAATGAAATAGCGATGGCCTACCAAAACATGATCGAGAAAGCCATAAATATTAAAACGCCAGAAAAGACACACCATATTTTGAAAAGGGAAGCCAACTGTTGGTATTCGGATGAAATTCAACATTTTAAAGCAGATAAACGCAAGGAGTTTGAGTGCTGGAAGATGGCGAGCTGTGAAATCAATAGAAATAAATATCTGGCAGCAACAAAAGCTCATAAAGATGCTATTACGTCTACCAACAAATAGCTTTTGATCAAAGATAAAAAGTGCCAATTCAAATACTAAAGAACTGTTTCAAATCTGGAGGGAATTCGAAAACCCAGTCCCAGTTGTACTCGTGGCCAATAAAGACAGAATGTTGCGACTCCATCCAAGAGGCTCCGATTCAGAAAATAAAAAAGATCCAGGATTAGATGAAAGTGAAACGGGATCTACATGGTAAAACTGTCCATCTAGATACCTCTCAGGAGGGTGAATTGAATTGGAGTCCCTTTGAGTTTGCTTCATTGGCGTGTGTGGCATCGAATTGGGTAGACATATAGACCGAATTCGAATGTTTCGACAGAGCCAAGGACAATTTAATAAAAATGAAGGACATACGAAATTGCAATATGTCCACCACACACCCTTACTAACCTCACAACATTGTTAAAATAGGGGAATTGTGGTTGCTTTGATTCATTTAAAATAGTGACTTTTACATAATGTTTTATGTGATATCTTGTGTAAACAAAATGCATTGTTTTTTCTATACAGTAATTTTTCCGAGTGTTTTTATACATATTGATTAAAAAATGTTTATCTCTATTTTTTCTGTCTTGATCCAGTGACTGACAGGAATGATAGCACTTGTTGCAACTAGACACACCTAGTGCGTGTGTAGGCGGGTAGCTGTTCAGTGGCATCCCTTTACTTATGTTCTTTCAAGAGCCATCCATAGAATGAAAGAAAAAGTATTGAAAATTTAAAAAGTGTAACTTTTCTTTTGGAGTGGCGGTTATGAAAAAAAGGTTATAAAAAATGTATTTTGTACATATTTTGTGTAATAGTGCTTAAAAGGACGGTTTTGGGGTACACGGAGTGTAGTATTTCAGCACATTGAGAATTTCCTTCTTCAGTTAGGCGCACTCCATCAGATTAGACATATAGAACTGGATGTTGCATGATATTCATAACTGTTTTCTGTCTCTCACGAATGCAAAAACAACCTTATTAATATTTCTCTGTGATTTTTCAATTTTAAAATTAAATCTGGTGGTCCACTTCCATTGTTGCCTTTGAGTCATGTTGGAAAAGATGAAAATGGTCTGAGGAAATGTTCTGTGAGCAAGTTTGGTTTCATCATTAAAGTCAGAGCCATGCTTCGCACAAGCCCCAAATCATTGTCACCACTATGAATGAGTATTTTTTTTTGTTTTATTAAAAACGCTAGGGTTTATATCTTAGACCTTTCATTTATACCTATTTCTTTTGCATATTGAGTTTTAGACTCTAAAATGTTTGCTCGGTTCCTAAAATCATCAGGAGTTGAGCATTCAATTTCATCATGTTTGTATCAGTTTTCGGTTCATGTGTCCTTTGTTCAGAAATTTCAATTTCTGTCTCTTTGATGATGGTTGACCAGAATTGAATGATGGTCATGAGTAATTTTCTGTTGTTAACCAGTAGGATTTGAGCCCATCGTTCATTGCCATCTATCTGTATAGTCGGTTTAAGATACAGATCACTGAATAAACAACATTTCTGAGACAAGGCTGGGCATATCATTATAATACGATGGTGGCTTTCAGTTGTGTCTTTGTCTTCACAGAACCGACAGTATTGTTTGTTCTTCTCTAGCAGGTTCCCTTTTGCCATAATTTCCGGTGTGGGGAGTATGTTTAGTCGTAGTCTCAAAAGTGTCAAGGATCAATCTCTCTGGGAACAAATTGAGGTCATTTGGTAATTGATTTAGTGCTCTTATTTCGCCTTCACAATGCAGATCATATTGCCATCGAGTTTTGGAGGAGCTGCGTACTGATCTACTCATTACGAGCTAGCTTTATTTTGGCTCTTTGGGGGTTGCTGGATCAATGTGTCCATGGTTATCTCTGCTTCGATTCTTTTGTCTACATGGTTTTTCCATGTTAGATCGGTTTCATTGATTGTGACAGGTTTGGAGCGGAGTATCTCTAGCGCCGGTATATGATCTTCATTGTTGATTTTCCTGTGGAGATCTAGTTGCTTCCACGTGATCATGGATTCCAGGGAATGAAGGGCAAGTTCATATCTAATTCGAGGCAACAGAAATGATGTTGGAAGTGATAAGACTTTCCTCCAGAATATCCCCTCCAATTTTTGCCAAATTTGGGGGGGTCTATGTTAATCATGGTTTCACCTCCATAGGTCAGAATTGCTGCCACCTTCTGCCTATAGAACGTTATCAGCGGTTTAAAAGAGAACTTGCCAAATTTGCTGGGCAAGATCAGTCCTTGGCGTGCTAGTGACCGGGCTTTAGATTTAAGGTGGTTGGCCCAGTCCTTCTCCACTTGGGATTGATTAAGCCAGACACCAAGGTATTTGAAGGTTTTAACTTGCGTGAGTTTTTTTTTTTTTTTTTTTTAAAAGGAAGATGACTTATTTGCATTAGCACGGTCTTGAGTCAATGTCATGACTGTTTTTTTTCGCATTGATTTCCAGTTGATTTTCGGCCATATATTTCTGTAGGTTGTTCAGAGCTATTTGTAAGCCTCTTGGCATTTTTGCCAGCAACACAATGTCATCTGCGTACATAATACTAGGTAGTATAGTCCCATTCAATTTCGGAGGATTCATAGTTGGTGTGTATGTCTGGTCTTCAAAATCAGATGTAAACAGATTAAATAGTGACGCCGCCAAGGGGCACCCCCGTTTAAGGCCATGCCAGGTGTTAATTGAGTTTGTTACCAAGCCTTCCTTTGACATTCAGACTTTGATCGTGGTATGAGAATATAACAACCCCTCTCTGGGGGGAGCCCCCACTCGGATAGTTTGTCCCACAAGATGTCTCTGTTCACATGTCGAACGCGAGGAGGAGGTCTACAAAGGCAAAGGCTACGTAGACCTGGCTTTGGATCCTTATTGCCCCTTGCTTCACAAGATTTAGTAGGAAGAGGTTAACATTTGTGCCCACTGTTAGGCAGAAACCTGTGCAGTTCCCTTGGGGACCACTGCAAAAGATTTAGGACTACAGGTGTTGGTAGTAAACCCACTTGGTAGCAGTCTGTACCACCCAGATTTACCTGGTAGCCGTGGCTGAGCAGTCAGACTTCCCTCAAGAAGGGTTAGGCAGTATGCAAAGTATACACAATAGGCACTCAGACACAATAGCACAAGCAAACACTGACCAGAGGTTGGTATCAAGGTATATAATTATTTATTTAAAAACATACTTATTGAAACACTCCAGCGCTACTATTGTAAATCACTCTAAACACAGTTACTATTGTTATATATACATCCCTTATTCCTCATCATACAAGTCTTAGTTAACACCACTTATTTCCAAACAGAGGTGAGCGCTTAACCATAGATGGCACTCCAATAAGTTAACGAAAAAAGGAGGGAAAAAGGCAGAATGTAGGAAAATACACCACACTAATACTTAGGAACTCTTAAGCAAGGCAGGAAAGTCAAAAGTTACTTACTTGTGAGCCAAAGTTCATAGGCCGGGCCCACTCTTGGAGAGAGCAGGGCACAAATGCACCCAAGATCACACAATGACAACAGGCTTAAAAAGTCTTGCAGGGAGTTCAGAAAGGTTTTAGTTAGGCTCAGAAAAGTTTAGCCAAGGTGTCCCAGGCTAACCCAGGGTCGAAAGGCAGGGGCTAAATCTACCCTGTACAGTCGGTTGCAAAGGAAGCCAGGCGGAACACGGTACCTTATATGGAAAGGATCGTCCAGCGGGGGCAGTTGTTCCTGGCAGCGGGTGCAAGTCGCGGCGTCGTCCAGAGGAAGAGAAGATCTTGACGTGGAGGAAAGATGAAGGTTGTTGCACTGCCAGGGAAGAAACCAGCCGCAGAGTTTTCCGGTTAAAGGTACTACCCTTTGATTCGCGGTAGTGGTAAAACGTGGTATCCCGGTTGCCGGGGTGCTTGGCACAGGCAAGGCGGCCACGAGATGCTCCAGGAAGCGAAAAAGGAAGCAGACTCTCCGGGCTGGAGATCTCCTCCGTCGTTGGGAAAAGTGGTGAGACGGTTCAGCAGGGCTCCACCGGCGGTGTCGTACAGGTCGGCTCAGCTTCTCCCTCGTCAGATTCTTAGGTCCTGTGGCGACTTCTAAAGTTCCAGTCCCCAAAGCCCTGCTTTTATGCAGAAAACCCCCATTCACTCAGCCTAGCTGTCACTCAAACATACTAAGTGGTGAGCCGGCTGGCTCACCACTTGGGCCAATCAGGACGGAGTGCGACGTGAGTTGCCTAGGCAACTCAGTCCAGGGTGCCTAAATCCCCCTCCACCCCTCCTAAGTACCCCAGACAGACTGGCACCACTTTGGAGGGCTTCTATGGAGAAGCACGCCAAAAAAATAGAACAAAGGGCTCAACTTGGGTTGGAGTCACAGAAGCGAACACAAACGCCATTTTAGAACCGAGTTCTGGCACAAAATACCAACCAGAGAATTAATATTAAATAAACCGGCGGTATGTTCGAGGCTATAGGAATTAAATAATTAAAGTTGGTAGCCTCGAACAATGGGAAATCCCATAGAGATATATTTGCGGTCAAATATAAAAAGTAGTATCCACTGCCACCAGCCAAAACTCGATCAGGGGGGACGGAGACGTCCCCCCAGACTAACAGACCCCGGGGCAATCAAATTGCCCCGGCCAGTACGTCCACAATATGATGGTTTGTACTGGTTCTGTTCAGAATTTGAGACTAGTAAAGTCAATGGTGACTTTACATGCCCTGGGAGACAGTAGTCAGTCCCAGGGTATGGAGTCTATCTTGGGGGGGTCACTATGACACCCCTGTGTTACTGCACTGAGGGTGCTGTGTAACACACAAAAACACATGAAGCCCTATGGAGTAAAAGACCCCATAGCCCATTAAACACATCTAGAGTCAAAGAAACACACTCAAATCATGCCCAAGAGTGAGGGTAAAAGAGTCACTCTTGGCAGGAGAAAGAAATAAACCCCAAAAATCCAGCAAAGCTGCTGGGGGACTCACTAGGTTAGGAAATTCAGCCTAAACAGAGAATTCTCCCTAACAACCCTCAAAACTACCTTGTTCTTATGAAAGACTGAATGGTGGTTTAGAGGATAAGGCTAGAAGCTTGCTCACTCTGAGCAGAAGTAATGGCCGTCAAGAATACAGTATTCAAAGACAACATCCTAACTGGACATGAATTAAGTGGTTCAAAAGGAGAACTCATTAGGACGCTTACAACCAGGTTGAGATAACAGACCAGGACAATGGATGGAACCGGTGGGAAGATATTGGACAAACCTTTTCAAACTGGATAACAATAAGAACCTTAAAATAGGAACTTTGTTCTGGTGAGCGCTTGAAAATGGACAGCGCAGACAGATAGCCCTTAGTTGCAGCAACCTGTAGCCCCCGATGAGTTAGGTGCAGAAGAAAAGATAAAACAGAAGGTGTGTCGCAAGTAAACTGATCAATTCCTTGAGCTCTACACCAGCTGCAAAATTTTCTGGATGAAGAATGCGACCTCCCTCTTGCGAGAGGAGATCCACCCTTTGGGGAAGATGAATTGGAGAGCAGATGGACATTTCCAGAAGTTCCGGGTACCACGCCCTCCTGGCTCAATCAGGGGAAATCAGGATCATGAATTACTGGAACCTTATCAACCTCCTGAGAACATGAGGAATAACAGGGATTGGAGGAAACGCATAGGAGTGGAAATGCCCAGTCCACCACAAACGTGTCCCCTAGAGCTCCTCTCGGAGGAAATTCTCTGGAGCAGAACAGGTCGCACTTCCTGTTGACACAGGATGCAAACAGAGCCAACTGAGGGATTCCTCAAATGGCGAATATCTAGAATGACTTCCTGAGCTAGTTCCCCACTCGTGGGAGGCTACTCTGCCTGCTCAGAGCGTCCACCGCCGTGTTTTCTTTGCCAGCCAGATGATCACCAACATAGATAGTCCCTCTTACTGTGCCCAAAACCAGAGTTGCTTTGCTTCTCTGCACAATGGCAGTAACCCTAATCCCCCCCTCTCTTGTTAAGGTATTGCATGGCCACTGTGTTGTCCGTCATTATCAGGACACACTTCCCCTGTACAGAGGACAGAAAGGCCATCAGCGCTAGTCCGATTTCCCTCAGCTCCAAAAGGTTGATGTGCAGTCTGGACTCCCGACTGAGACCAGCGTCTGCTGTCAGACAGTTGGTGTGGACCCCCCACCCCCGCCACAACCAAAGAGGGAGGCGTCTGTAACCACTGTCATCTCCGGCCATAGCAGCCAAAAGGGTTCCCCTTTTAACAGATTCTCCTCGTCAGCCCACCACAGGAGATCCTGCATGACCCTGTTCGGGATCCGAGCCAGATTTCTCATCCTGCCAGAGAACTGACCAGTGAGTCCTGAGGGCCCACTGAAAGGACCTCATTCTCAGACAGACCTCTGGCACCAGAATAACGCAGGATGCCATGGGACCGTGCAACCTCAAAATCAGAAGCCGGAAGACGTGGGGGACTCCGTTTACCATCTGCAAAATGGGGCCAATAGCACTTACCTCGAGGGGCAAAGCTTTCCCCCCCTTGGCATATTTGCTGTTGCGAACGCCATCAGCTTGGTGACGACTCTCAGGCGCAGGTCAGCCCGACTGGCAGTACTCAAAACTGATAGTGAGAACTGCCATAGGCGAATCTCAGGTATTTTCTGTGCTTGAGATTAATTGGCACATGAAAATAAGCGTCCTGAAGATCCAATGACATCATCCAATCCTGGAAATGGAGGATCTGCAAGAGACGGACCATCTTGTGCTTGTCCTTCCTGAGGGGTCGCAACCCTGGGTCCTTTTTCAAGATCAAATAAGGAGAGTTCCGCTGCAGGTACCTGTTCGATTGCACCCTTCAACAGTGTCTAAACTACCTGTAGAAGGAGCGGAACTGGTGCTTTCAAGGACTGGCCACAGGGGCGTGTGGGGAACAGTTTGTTGGTTTCTTCAGAAAGGCGAGACAGTAACCATGGGTGACTGTAGAGCCCAAGCATTGGATGTAATACTTTGCAACTCTTTCAGATGCTGGGTTAACCTGCCTCACACCACCGTCAATGGTTGCAAGCCTTGAAAGTGATTTTGGGGCACTGTTGGTGCAGAAGTCAAGGCAGCAGATGTAGCAGCAGCTCCTCTGCCTGTATGTCCTCGGCCGCCCTGTGGTTGCTTTCTCTCAGACAGCGGTGAGCGCTTAACTTAGATGGCACTCTAATAATTCGTTTTAAAAAGGGAGAGGAAAGCAGAGAATAAATTGAAACAGATCCCAACACTTTTTCACGAACACAACAAGAGAGGAAGGCAAAGTAACACCGTGAATTCAGAGTCAGTAGGCCGGATCCGCTTTAAGAGGATCAAAACGAAAGGTGTCCAAGGTCACACGGTTGCAGTGCACAAAAGTCTTGTAACGGTTCAAAAAAGGAGTTGGACTAAAGAAAGGGACCAGTTAGAAGGTCAAGGCGGCCAGCCCAGTCCAGAAGGTTAAGGGGTTATTTTCACCTTGTAGCAATCTTTAGAAAGGGAGGCCTGGCGGACACGGTACCTTAAAGTGGTGAGAATACTCCAGCGGGGGCAGTTGTTCCTGGCAGCGGATGCAAGTCGGTGCTTCGTCCGGGGGAAGAGAGGATCTCGTCGGGGAGGAAGACAGGAGTCAGTTGTACTGCCAGGGAAGAAACCAGTCGTTTCTCAGGTACAAGGAGCGGTCCGTTGATTCGCGGTCCAGTGATAAGTGGCTATTCGGCTGCCAGGGTGCTTGGCACGGGCAATTCGACCACAAACCGGTCTGGGGTGCGAAGAGAAGAAGGTAAACTGGTTGTGCCCACCAGTCAGGGGAAGAAGCCTCTCCAGCCGGGAGATCTTCTCTGTCGTCGTGAAGTGGTGAGTCGGTTCTGCAGGGCTCCACCCGTGGTGTCGTCGTGGTAGGTCGGCTCAGCTTCTCCCTCATCGGATTCTCAGGTCCTGTGGCGACTTCTGAAGTTCCAGTCCCCAAAGCCCTGCTTTTATGCAGCACACCCCCATTCACTTAGCCTAGCTGTCAAACATGCTAAGTGGTGAGCCGGCCAGCTCACCACTTGGGCCAATCACACAAGAGTGCGACTTGAGTTACCAAGGTAACTCAGTCCAGGGTGCCTAAACCCCCTCCCACATCCCCTGTGGTACACAGACCGAGTGGCACCACTTTTGGAGTCTTCTGTGGAGAAGCCCGTCAAAAAGTGGAACAAAGGGCTCGACTTGGGTTGGAGTCACAGAAGAGAACACAAATGCCATTTAAGAATCGAGTCCTGGCAAAAAATACCAACCGGCGAATTAATATTCATTAAATAAAACAGCGGTATGTTCAAGGCTATGAGAATTAAATTATTAAAGTTGGTAGCCTCGAACAATGGGAAAATCCCATAGGGAAATATTCGCGGTCGAATATAAAAAGTAGTTTCCACTGCCACCAGCCAAAACTCGATCAGGGGGGACGGAGACGTGCCCCCTCGACTAACAGACCCCAGGGCAATCGAATTGCCCCGACCAGTACATCCACAATATGATGGTTTGTACTGGTTTCTGTTAATAATTTGGGACTAGTAAAGCCAATGGTGACTTTACATGCCTTGGGAGACAGTCAGTCCCAGGGTATGGAGTCTATGGTGAGGTGTCACTATGACACCCCTGTGTTATTGCACGGAGGGTGCTGTGTAACACATAGTAAAAACACATGAGACCCTATGGAGTAAAGGACCCCATAGCCCATAAAACACATTAACAGTCAAAGGAACACCATAAATCATATCCAGGAGTGGGAGAAAAAGAGTCTCAATCTTGGCAGGAGAAAAAAAAACTCCAGAAATCCAGCAAAGCTGCTGGGGGACTCACTAGGTTAGGAAATTCAGCCTAAAGAGAGAATTCTCCCTAACATTTAGAAGCAGAAGTGGCTACTTGAACAAGACTGAGGAAAAGGATGTTTCAAAAGAAACTCTGGATCCATTGATGATGGCCTGTATTTTTTGGTAAAGTCCTTATGAACTGCAGGAGTGATGTCTGGTCTTTTCCGCTTCTCCAAGACCCTATTCTTGACTGCAATATGAAAAGGAAGGATTGGGTCCAGAGGTGGCCCCTTATCCAAAATGTCATTCAAGTCATCTTGTTCATACCCAGACCCAGCCCAGGTACTCTTATTACCTTTGCCATAACTGATCTATAGGCAGCATGACATGTTCTGATCTCTCCGTTTCCAAAATCAACTTCTGGGGAAGTATTGAGAAGAGTTGCATCCTGTTGGGTGTCCACAAGGTCCCTCGTGTTTTGTTCTTGGAATATTAGCTCCTCTGGAATATCAAGAGTGCTTTAATCAAGACCATAATTAGAGTTTTCCTCCTCCACCATTACCGCCTCAAAATTAGAGGCCATAGCCCCTCTTGGGCGTGCAGTCAGCGGTTGTCAGACTCCCTGTCAGCGTTTGGCGTAATGGGGTTGTAAGTCTCTAATGACTTCTTCGAAGGGGGTGATGTCATTGCCTTCTCAAACACCTCCAATAGCTGCAGACGGAATTTCTCCAGTTCTGACTTACTAGCCACCTTCTTTCGGAAAGCTTACCAGTTTCCCTTTGGGTGTGGAATCCGTAGAGGACGAACTGGAGTGATGACGCCTTTTCTTAGACATCCTTGACGATAAAACAATCTCAAACACTTAGCACACTTGCTGTGCCTCTTGGCCCCGCGTGGAGACCTCTCTCTTGGGCTCTTTTCTTAGGACAATTTCTTTGTTGGGGTTACCAAAGACTATTTTGGGGAGAGTTTGCCCAAAGCAAGCTTCCCCTTCCTCTCTTTTAAAGCTTTTCCAGTCATAGACTGGCACAAGCCACAATCGTCAATGTGGCCCGACCCCAGGCACCAGATACATACCAGATGAGGATCGGTTATAGGAATTTTAGCCAAACACTGGCACACCTTTTGAAGCCTGTTTTTGTGGTATGAATTCAACATTTTCAGACAAAACTCTGCCCTATGCAGTTATTGAACAAAAACGAGGCAAAGAACCATTTCGAGCAGCTGTGTGGAAAAACTGAATGGAGGCAACGGGCGCGGTGCGTGCCTTTTATACCAGCGTAGACATCAAACTCTAGGATGACTAAGGCCCTCCAAGGACAAGATCGACGAGGACACAGCACAGTCTGCTGAGAAAAGTTTCCTAGCTGCAAGGAGGATTTCGGAGCAAATCAAAGATGAGGAATACATGGGAGGACACAATCTATTCGAAGGGTGTACTAAAAAAGTAGACTGGACTGGTTACAGTCAGGAGTGTGTGAGTGAGAGTGTGCGAGTGTGTAAGTTAGCTTTCTTTAACCACTAGAGCCTGAAGATAAGAGTTGTGGTTGTAACCCAGAATCATTCAGATGATTAAATTCCCTACCACTGCTGTTCAAGGTACATTTACAAATTTGGTTTGAGCGTTGCCCAGTCAAGCATTACCTTAATTGCACTTGCCAAATGTAATTTTGCGCCACATACAACGTGTACCTTTTTGGTGCACTGCACCACTTTGTTTATCCCAGTATTTAGAAGGGCATTGCTGACATCAGAGTTTTATAAAAATAGCCATCACGCAAATGTAGTTTTACGCCTAAATGAAATGAACACTTATAGATGCCCGCACAACATTGCTTTGTTGGCATTTAGAGGAGTGCTGTTTTTTTTATAATATAATTTTTTCTAGTGGTGAAATGTATGTACTAATTTTGTTTCTTTCGCTACAGATTTTGTGAACAATGTGTTTGAAGATTCAGACAAAACGCAGTACGTTGAAAAAGAAAGCTTGCAGGGAAGACATTTACATTTATAAATGTTAATACCAATGTTTCATGTTTTGTACAACGTTTTTGAGATGGCAATTTACAAAATGCTTGTCACAGGTGAAGTATTTGAAAATGTACAAATTGAGAAAGAAGCTACGTTAACTAACAAAATGAATGGAACCAAGATAATTTCAAGGCACTTTGATAATAGGATAGGAAAACTGTACCACTTGCATTACTGAGCTTTAGAAAAAAGAAACAGCTTTTGAAAAAAAAATTAAATGAGAACCTTTTTAGTTTTTAGAAAGAGGGATACAGGGATTTCTTTTTTAAAGAAAAATTCCACTCAAGTCTTCACACATCTTTTGTGAAATTACATTCAAGTTATGTGGTGAAGCATGTTTTGCAAAAGAAAAAAAAAAAATAGAAGGAAATCGTCAAAAAAGCGTTCAAATTGAAAAGATAATTGTTCATCTTAGTGTTGAACAAATTAAGGTCAAAACGCCATACTAAAAAAAAGTACAAACAGTGTGTGTACCTATATGACACAACTTTTGAGATGTGTTTAGCAGAGAGTGTAGACACTTCTCATACAGAAATATTTTTTAATGAAGAGTTGCATTAAAAAAAGCAATGTGACTTGTTATTGTTGAAAGTGGACATGGCTACGAAGTAACAACATAATGTGACTTCTGGAAGAACTCTGAAAGACAACTAGCGAGGCAGAAACATTACGACAGTGTGCACTAAAAATAAAAGCAAACTGGTATGGACATGTAATTCTTTGTGTCATATTGACCAGTTCTCTTGTAATGTCTTAGAGATTCTTGCAAATGTTGCACAAAAACGATAATGCATAGAGACAAAGCAAGATGTTGCAGAGAATAGAGGACTGAAATTTGTGAAAAAACAGGACTTCTGAGTCATTCTCTAGCTTGTCTTCATCACATGAAGAGAGTTACCGATGCTGGCTGCACATCATAACAAAATGCAATACCTTTTTGTTAAACTGGATCAGTGCAGAAACACTACGTATGTCACTTGTACTATTAAATAAACCATTGACTAATGGAACTGTAGAAAGTATACTTTCTACACCTCAGATGGTAAACATTTCTAATTTAAAAGATTACATATTCGTAGATCAAAAACTTGTAGAAAGTGGGCATGATGATTTCTTTATTTTTGCATTTGTAGATAGTGCACTAAGCCCTCAGGCATCTAGGCACTAGTAGCATGGTTAAGTACCAGAGTACAATATGGTAGTATTAATATACAGTACATTAATCTAACAGCCAAGTTTTGAGGTGTTTTCTGAAAACCCAGTAGGTGTGTTCTTTTCAGAGGGCAGGGGGCAAGGAATTCCATTGTTTGGCAGCAGCAACTAGGAAGCTGGATCCTCCTGCTCTTGAGCGTTTGAATTTTGGGACCAAGCATTTATGGAGCAAGTGTGGCATAGTTGCTTAGGTTCCTCAAGTCTTTGAGGCAGGTATGATGGGGTTGTGTTTGATAGGCAGCAATACGGAGAGAGTTTTGAACTGAATACGTTTGCGTATTGTAAGCCAGTGGACCTTGTTTCTAGTTTCTGAGATGTGGTCATGTTTTGAGAGGCCGATGGCGGTGCGGAGGGAGTTGTTCAGTATGATTTGTAGCTTGCATAGGTTTCGCTCAGAAGTACCAGCTAGAAGTATGTTGCAGTAGTAGAGTCTGGTTCCAATGATGGCTCTGGCGGTTCCTAGGATTTTTACACCTGGGGATACCGGGATAGTGTTTCTATCTATGAATAAGGAGCGTTAGGCCATATCCAGTTTGTGGAGTGTAGCTTGGAGGAGTATTTGTTTTCTCATAATTTAGGCAGAGAAGGTGGGAGGCCATCCAATCTTGGCTGATTTTGTAGATGGAGTTGAGAGGTCCTCGGCATAGTTTCAAGAGGTGGAGGAGGATCTGTGCGTCGTTTGCTTAGTTTGTATACGATATGCCATGTGCAACAAGGTGGTTGAAGAAAGGTTTTGTATAGATGATGTAGAGTATGGGGTTGATACAGGATCCTTGTGTGACACCGCAGGCAACTGGAGTGGGCTTGGCTGAGTGTTCACCAGCAAAGACACGGCTGGTTCCTTCAGTGAGAAGGATGAATTCCATTTGGAGGGCAATGGAGAAGTTGGCTGTCATGGATAGTTGTTGGCAGAAAATGTAGTGGTCCTCGAGGCGGAATCCAGAATGCCGAGACCTAGGATCGGATTGTTCTCTAGATAGTCTTGACTTTGGAGGAAGGATTTTTAACAGGAAGTGGACGGTGGTAATGGGGCGGCAGTTGGTTGGTATGGTGGGATCCAAAGACGGATTCTTGAGAAGAGGGAGGACCCAATCTTCTTTGAGTCATGCTGAGACATAGCTAGAGGTGAAGGAAGCATTGATGATGGTCTGGATAAGAGCTTTAGCGCAGTCTTGTATTACAGTTGCAAGGCAAATGTCGCCTTTACAATGGGAGGGTTTCAGGCCTTTTATAACTCTGATGCAGAGTGAAAGCTGAGCACGGGGAGAGGGTGTCTGGTGGGATTTTGGGGCAAGGGAGGGTGTGAAGTGCTGCAGTTGGCCAGTTGTTTGGCTCAGATTTATTTTCGTAAAGTGAGGATTTTTCCTGAGAGTGTGTCTTGTATTTTGGTGCACCAGGCGTCGTCTTTAGCAAAGTTGACTGGTGGTGTAGATGGGTTTTCAAGTTCACCAAAGATAATGAATAGCTTGCGCGAGTCCGATTTGGCATTGGCTATTCTGTTGTTGTATTCTATGGCTTTGGCTGAGAGTATATCTGCTTTGTTTTCTTTGGCTACGATGGTGAAGAGTTGTTTGCTGCTGTTGTATGGGTGTTTACTCCATGCAGCGTTGGTGGCGCGTCTTTTGGTGCGGATTGTTTGGAGCTCTGAGGGGCAACCAGGAATTTTTGTCGGAGGATAGCTTCGTTTTGCAAAGTTTGAGGGGAGCTATGGTGTTGATAGCTTGTAGGATACTGTTTTAGTGCTCAACTATTGGGAAGAGATCAGATGTTGGGACTGGGTTAACTTGAAGACTGGAGATCAATGGAAGGAGGCAATCTTTATTGAGATTATTTTGCGCATCGACAGAGGGACTCTGGAAGAAGAGCTAGGTGGTTGGTGGGAAGATTGGATGTAGGAATGGTGATGGTCAGGATATGGTTGTCTCTCCATGGGCATTGTGCATCAGAAGTGATTGAGGGGTTGCAGTGGATATCTGCAATCCAATCTAAGGTGCGACCTATGATGGCAGTGGGTGCTACTAGATGCGTTGCGAGAACAAGGTTGCTTAATGAGCTTGCCAGGGCTGCTGGGTGTTTCTCTGTGGGATCACTGAATCCTAAATTGAGGTCATCCAAAAGTAAGATTTTGGAATTCGGTTTGGAGGAGAGGATCTGTAGGTCATCTTCCAACGAGAAGGTGATATCTGGTGGGCAATAGATGTATTGTGCATTTTAAGGCACTTATACATCAAGAATTTGTGTTTCAAAGCGCCCACAGGGCAAAGGGCAGGGAACA
Organism: Ambystoma mexicanum; assembly: GCF_040938575.1. Taxonomy (NCBI): domain Eukaryota; kingdom Metazoa; phylum Chordata; class Amphibia; order Caudata; family Ambystomatidae; genus Ambystoma; species Ambystoma mexicanum. Next base: position 1,107,987,793 of record NC_090937.1, read on the forward strand.
TGGGAACAAAGGCAAATAGAATAACTGATGAACTGGAAAGGGACAGTCCTAATAGGCCTTGTGAGCATTCAGAACGTACAAGTGCAGGGAGGGAGAAGGTGCAAGTCCGTTGTGTGCAATAGTAAGTGCCCAACAGAGATGGAGAGTGATCAACTGCCAATAATAAGTGCAGGCCTGTGATAACACAGGCTAGTGGGTGCCAGAAAACAAGTGTTGGAAAGGGGCTGAGAGTGAATGGAAGGAAGGTTGGATCCCAAAAGGACAAGGTCTGAGGCCACCAATCTCGGAGACTGTAGGGAGAGAGAGAGAGAGAGGGGGGGGGGGGTGAAGAGGAAAGTCTTGAGGAGCTTCTGGAATTTGAGGAGATCCGGCTCAAGACGGAGAGGAAGGGGGAGGCTGTTCCAGAGGAAGGAGCCAGCCAAGGAGAGATCTGCCAAAAGCTCACCGCTTAGAAAAGCGCCTGACACACAGAGTTGGAGTCAGAGGAGCGTAAAGATGTGGAGGTGAAGTATTAGGTGAGATCAAGTTGTAGATAGATTAGTCCACTGCCCCAGACAGCCTTATGGATGATGCAGAGGGATTTGGATTTGACCATTACGGCAACCGGGAGTCAGTGGAGGGATTTTAGGGCTGGAGAGATACGGTCCCTGGGTTTGAGGCCAAGGATAAGAGTCGCAGCCCTATTCTGGACAAGCTGGAGGGGGTGTAGAGAGGAAGAGGGTAGATTAAGGAAGAAGCTGTTGCAGTAGTCTAGCCTAGAGAGTACCAGAGCTCCAAGACATTGAGCTTCTGGGGAAAAATGAGGAAAGGAAGGATACCTCAGAGGAGGTGGAGTTGAAAATGGGCCTTCCAGCAAGGTCCAAGATGTAAGGGAGGAAAGAGAGAAGTCGAAGATGACTCCAAGGTTTCTGGCTTAGATGCAGGAGAAGGGGCAGAGCCCATAGAGGGTGGCCAGAGTGAAGGGAGGAAAGAAAAAGTGGGAATCCCAATAGGAAGGAACTTAGTCTTGCTGGCACTGAGGCAGAGCTCATTGGAGAGACACCGGGCTGGACAGCAGATAGGCAGTCAGGAATAGTAGAGGAAGTAGGCAGAGCATCAGAAGGAAGTTTGAAGAAGAGGTCGGTGTCATCTGCACAACACTGGAAGTGAGGGGAGAAAGTGGAGATAAGGTGAACAAGCAGAGCGAGATAGACGTTGAAGAGCCAGGGTGAAAGGTTAGAACCCTGGGGAGGGACAGTCGGTGAGGAAGGAGGTCAGCCAGTCCAGTGCCCACTCCGAGATACCAAGGGTATCATGGAGCCGTTTTATGAGGATGGAGTGGCTGACCGTATCAAATGCAGAGGAAAGATCAAGTAGTACGAGAACAGAGGGAGAATTAGTGTCAAGAGATGCAAGCAGTACTTAACAGGTGTTCAGAAGAGCAGTTTCCGTGCCTCTGGATGCTCAGAAATCAGATGGACGCTAATGTAGGCAGCCAACAAGCTCAGTATGCTGTACCAGTTGGGGAAGACCAGCTTCTCAAGGAGTTTTCCAAGGAAGAGAGTGAGAGATGGGGCGGTAGTTAGCCGGACACAAGTGGTCAGTGGAAGGCTTTCTCAGGAGGGGCACACAAGAGATTGCTTGAGAGAAGAGGGGAAAGACCGAGTAGCAAGAGTGATTTCAGAAATTAGCAAGTGCAGGGGCAAGGGAGGCCTGCTTGTAAGAGACCTTCATAGAGTGACACTCCTAGTGCCCTTGTCCGAAGTGATAGGCAAGAAGGAGGAGAGAAAGGCTGAGGGAGGTTGGGAGGCTACGGGGTTGGGAGGAAGGGGGAGAAGGGGAGGAAGAAAGGGTGCTCAGTAGGTCTTGAGTTTCAGCAGTGAAGTGGGTGACCAGTGCATTGCAGAGGGCCTGAGAGGGAAGATGCGAGGTGGAAACTGCAGAAGGATTGGCTAATTCCTTGCAGATTTTAAAGAGTTCAGCCGTGTTGTTGGAGGCTCCAGAGATACGGGCCTGGATGTGCGCCCTCCTCTTAGAATGAATGGTGAGACAATATTGCCTTTGGAGAAGGAGACAGGCCAGTTTGTCAGAGGATGAGCCTGTGGTCTGCCGCTTCCATTCTGCAGCTCTGCATTTGCGCTTCAAGTCTGCTAGATCAGAGTCATACCAAGTGTTACGCTTGGTGGCGTGTTTCAAGTGGATCCTCGTGACTGGGGCAAGAATGTCGAGAGTGAGAGATGGCGAGATGGAGGTTGCTGAGAGCAGTCTCTGAGGTAGAGTATGCAGTGGGAAGAGAAGGTGGATGCAAAGTCAGCAAATGATACTTTTGTCATCAGGTGGATGTCCGTGAACGAGGTTGGCAGAGCTGGGGGAGGTGTGGTCCAAGGGTTGAGAGGACCCAGGTGGGAGGAGAGGGAGTGGTCTGACCAGGAGAGCGGAGTGGTGAGTGGGGGCAGAGAGTCAACGATCTGTGTGGATAAAGGCATCAATGGTGTTTCCAGCCAAGTGGGTAGGGCCAGAGGGGAGAATGGAGAGGGAGAGCGAGGTGCAGAGTTCACAGAAGAGTGGATACCTTGTTGAGTCGAGGTGGATTTTGAAGTCACCCAGTAGAAGGAGTTTAGAAGATGTCAGGAGAGAGGAGGAGAAATCAGCCCATTCAAAGAGGAACAGGGTGATACAGCCAGGTGGCCTGTACATAGTGGCAATGATCAGGGAGGAGGTAGGGGATATGACCAGCTTGCAGACCACACTTTTGAAGGAGGAGTATGGCTGGGTGGGTATGAGGGAAGAAGGGACACACTCAGGGAAGGATCAGGGCAACCCTACCACCAGCACAGTTAGGGAGAGGCTTAGAGATGATCTTGTAGCACTCAGGGAGAAGAGAGTCAAAAGCAGTGACTGAACTGGCATTAAACCACGTCTCAGCAACAGCAAAGATAGAGGTCAATGTCTTCAAGGAGAAGGAAGATGTCAGCAGAGTGTTTGCTAGCAGAGCGAGATTTGAGCGTGACTAGATGAAGCAGATCTCCGCCTTTGAATATTTTCCGATGGGGGGGGGTACAAGGGTGTGGTACACCAGTCGGAGGGGGGCGGAGAGGGGAGAGGGACAGGGAGAGAGGAGGATTGAGTAGCAGGCGCAGGAAGGAAGTTGATGGGGGATGGCATGCGTCTGTCAAAGAGGAGGACGACCCTGAGCCATAATAGTCCCATTTCGATAGACAATGATACACCTGGATGAAGAGAAGCGCCAAGAGTACTTCCCATCTAGTGCCACCATTGACTGGTGAGGATAGGAAAGGAGAGAGTAGAGGTAAAATGAGGGGTTCAGAGATTAGAAGAGAGGACAGAAAAGAGGATATCAGTGACAATCTGTAAGGAAGTTGCGCTGATGTAGGTGTCTGCAATGGGTAGACCAGGGGTTGGTGGCCAGGAACTCTTTTTGAAACTTTTTAATTCCAGACTTTGTGAGAGAAGGAGGATCAGTGATAGTCAAGCAGTTAGGATAGGCGATATAGTGAGCGCCATAGGGGTGGCAGAGGGATAAGGATGATGGATAGAAGGAGAGACATTTCCCCAACAGCACACACATTTAAAATCGAATTTTAAAGCAAACCGGCAAAATGCAGCACTTTGATGAGGCAAAACAAGGTTACGCAACAGTTAAGCAGCAAAATCGAGGAGCAGGTAACTCACAGTAAATTCCTGCACAGCCAGATTCGAATTTAAAAGCAAATGGCCAAAATCAGCGCTTTGATGAGGCCAAATGTGCTAAACAATCAGGAACGATTTTGAAGCAAAGCGCAGTACAGCAGTAAAAAGGAGTCACGGATATACACAGCCAGAAATGTCTTTGCAAAATTGCAGGATAGGGGATCAGCAGATATTGCGTGGGCAACTTATGAAGGTGTCAATGGAGTCACAAGAGAGGCAGGTGGATGGTGTGAGGTGTTGCAGAAGATCATGGCTAGCCAGAGTTAGTAATAGTGCTGGGGGAGGGCCATCAGTATCTGGAGCAGTTGTGTAGGGAACCAGAGACTAACGGGAAGCAATGGAGCTCAGAGCTGGGAAACAGTGAGTGATAAGAGGAACAAGAGCTTGCAGGAGTGGGAGGTTGCGAGCAGCCGCAATCAGATGGTAAAGATACATAGGACACATCTGCTGGCATGGTAGTCAGTCAATAGAGGGTACCAGACGATGATGAAGGTACAAGAAGGGAGCTGGGGGGCGGAGTGTATTACCGGCACAGTGCATTGTGACGTGCAGTCTGCCTGATGCAGATGGTAGACATCAGATCCAGGGCCAGACAGAGTGAGCCTCTGCCCTTAAATGAGGCCCTTCGATGGGGGCCAGCGTTTGCCTGCCGGCTCACGGGCCTTCTCAAAGTATAAGCAGACCTCATGCCAAGCAATAGAGGCAGGTAGCGGACTGGAGACTCATTGAGATTGCCATCGGCCATGATGGAACAGGCCTGATGAGCAGTGAAGTAGGATACCCATGTCCACGGGCCTGTTTAAGATGAGTGCTGGTTAGGAGGGTTGTAGGAAAAAAAACGATGGGGTGAATTATAAAGGTGTGAGTGAAAGGGAGTTTGGTAGAGAGTAGGTTGCAGTTTTGTGGACTGCTGGAGTTGATGGTTCTTATTGAGAGATTTTCTTTGTAAATCAGTGTGACTTCACCATCTGTGTTGGAGGTTCTGGCATTTCAGAGGCTAGACCATCCTGGTGATATCACGGTCGACAGGGCTGGGCCGGCAGCTGGGCAGAGCCAGGTTTCAGTGATGGTGAGTAAATCAAAGACATCAGAGGTGATAAGGTACAAGATGTCTGCGGCATGCGCTGGAAGAGATCTGGCATTGATTAGGGAGCATTTAAGTGTGTTATGTGGAGAGGAGGCGGTTTTGGTGATGCTAAGGTGTGAGCCTTCGTGGGAGATTATGGGAAGGAGTGCAGTTTATATGTGTGGGGTTAGAAGTTAGTGCTCTTAGGTAAAGGGATGTGTTTCTAATGTGAAGGGGTGGTGGGAAGCCGATAGGTAGAGATGGTAGTGTGGCAAGATGTGCGGGGGAAGTGTTCTTTAGATATTAACATGTGCTTTTGTTTAGCTAGTGTTTGGACAGGTTAGAGGCTTTGTTAGGTTCAGGTATGGGTTGTGAGGAGATGGATCTGCAGTGTTACAAAATATAGCCTTGGCTGTCACATTGGGAAAATTAGGGTAGGAATATGGAGGGTGGAATGGAGGAGTGGTGGAGCAGGAGCTTTGGGAAAAAGCTGGAAATTGGTTGTGCTGGGATGGTTTGGTTGCAGCGTTGGGAGTGCACTGCAGTATTTATGATTGGGTGGAGCACAGAATGAGGCGATTGCGTGGATATGGAGGGAGCAACAGAGGTTAGTGCATTGGGTGTAGTAGGAGAGGGAAGTGAGGCCGATAGAAAGGGAGCGTGCAGGTGTTCATGTTGGTGTAATGGTGGTGCATACAGTGGCTCGCTGAAGCAGCAGTGTCCTTACCTGGGTTTTGGCGTAGAGGTTGGCGTCCCATTGCGTTGAGGTGCGGCTGGGCGATGTTGTCCTTGCGGGATGAGGGACTGTGAGGCAAAGTGCTATGACCTGTCCAGGGTGATGGCTGGGTGGTGTGTTTGCAGGGTTAAGAAGCAGAGAGCCTAGGATAAAAAAGGTATATGGTTCCCTTCCTTGCCCAGACCGGGGGCTGGTGCATTTACTGATCCTTGTTGTGCCCCGGAGTGTGCCAATCATGAGCGGCAGCGGTGCTTAGTTCCAATTCTTTCCTCCGAAGCCAGCCATTTGTTCCTGTGAGTTCCTCCGGTGTGAGCGAGCGCTCTGGAGGTATGGTGGTGGCAGCCATCTTTAAAATCGCTCCTGTGCTTCATTGCGGGCCATCCGCCTGGTGTCCCTGTATGCGGGCAGGGTGGATGCTGATGAGGGAATTATCCTATGCTTTAAATTAATCTAATATTTCAAGAGTACAGAAAAGGTATTGCAATATTTGACTCGTCTTCCAGTGAAAGAGCCGACCGTGTCTTGTTGCCGCACGTTCTATAAAACTAGTGACCATTGAGCCAAAAGTGAAAGACTAAGAGGATGTTTGGAAGGACCTTTATATGTATTTGCTTGTGGAACAGCAGTTTGATACAAGCGAGGCACTATATCTCTGTAGACACTTTTTACCAAAGACAATGCATTCCTCTTAGAAGTGTCCTGGATTACATGGTAGTGCCTGAAATTCCGGCTATGCTAACACCAGCTATGTTGAATGCTGCTAAGCCTGTAGGAGCAGTTACAATACATGACAGAGCGATCCCCAACATGTTGTAGCATTCCTCTCGACGCATGAATTAAAGAAGCTTTTCCTGTTCCAGCTTGTCCACTAACATACATCAATAGAGGTTTGTATTGGACACAAGAACATTCATGCCGGTCATGTTTAAACCGTGTAAAACCTATCTTTGATTTTACCATAACCTTTCTTCTGCTCTTCATTTAGTGTACTTACTAAACTGTCATTTTCATGTGCAACTTTACTTTGTTGCATTGCATTTACCACTTTCCTAACACATTTTCACTTCCTTCTGCAGAACCTTGACTTCCCTCAGGAGACTCTTGCCAATTCAACTGCCAAAAGTTATTCTTGGCGTAGTTCTTTTTCCTGTGGCTCTTAAGTACTGTTCAAAGGTTGACTATGAAGTATTTTCTTGCAAAACATTACTGTTAAAAAATTTCAAAACCTCCAAGCAAATCACTCTGCACGCCATGAGAAGAACTGCAGAAGGCAAAAACAAAATTAATTCCCTTTTATCTGTAGTTCTGGCAAGAGAGTTTCATGTGGTTGATGAAACTTGGATTTGCATGTCTCACTAGACAACCAGTACATCCATGTACTTTAAACCGTCCTTAGTCATCGTTTGCTTCATGTGTTCTGCTACTCCAAAGATCTAGTTGTTTTTCACAATCTTTGTACTATCGGGTACTCTTTCAGCTAACTGCTGAATTTCACCCAAAGGCTTCAGTACCTGATTTCCTGTAGTAGCTGGGTCTAGAGTTAACCATACCACATTAATGCTATGTCCGTACAGAGGCAAACTAGTATGCATATCTGCAGCTTCGGAGCGTCCACATTTAAGCATCTTCAGATCAAAGCTTAGAAGCTTCGGACTAAGACTTGTCTGCTCACACTTCAGCTACATTGCTCTTTCCAGCTTGTTAGGCAGAAACCTGTGCAGTTCCCTCTGGGACCACTGCAAAAGATTTAAGACTACAGGTGTTTGGCAGTAAACCCACTTGGGAGCAGTCTGTACCACACAGATTCACTTGGTAGCTGTGGCTGAGCAGTCAGACTTCCCTCAAGAAGAGTTAGGCAGTTTACAGAGTATTCACAATAGGTCAAGAGAATACAATAGAACAAGTAAACACTGACCAGGGCTTGGTGTAAAAGAGATATAATTATTTATTTTAAAACCACATCTAGAAAAACACACAGACACTAATAGTAAGCAATTCAAAAACACGGTCACTAAAAGATATACACTCCATAAAAGAATATTAGACAAGTATTAAGTAAAGCCCCACTTATTTTCCGACAGCGGTGAGCGCTTAACGTAGATGGCACTCTAATAGTTCGTTTTTAAAAGGGAGAGAAAAACAGAGAATAAGTGAAACAGATCCCAACACTTTTACAAGAACATAACAAGAGAGGAAGGCAAAGTAATACCGTGAAGGGAGTTCAATAGGCCGGATCCACTTTAAGAGGATCAAACGAAATGTGTCTAAGGTCACACGGTTGCAGTGCACAAGAGTCTTGTAACGGTTCAAAAAGGAGTTGGACTAAAGAAAGGGACCAGTTAGAGGATCAAGGCGGCCAGCCCAGTCCAGAAGGTTAAGGGGTTATTATTACCGTGTAGCAATCTTTAGAAAGGGAGGCCTGGCGGACACGGTACCTTAAGTGGCGAGAATACTCCAGCGGGAGAAGTTGTTCCTGGCAGCGGATGCAAGTCGGTGCTTCGTCCAGGGGAAGAGAGGATCTCGTCGTGGAGGAAGACAGGAGTCCGTTGCACTGCCAGGGAAGAAACCAGCCGCAGAGTTTCTCAGGTACAAGGAGCGGTCCGTTGATTCGCGGTTCAGTGGTGAGTGGCTATCCGGCCGCTGGGGTGCTTGGCACGGGCAGTTCGACCACAAACCGGTCTGGGGTGCGAAAAAAGAAGGTAAAACTGGTTGTGCCCACCAGTCAGGGGAAGAAGCCTCTCCAGCCGGGAGATCTTCTCTGTCGTCGGGAAGTGGTGAGTCGGTTCCGCAGGGCTCCACCGGTGGTGTCGTCGTGGTAGGTCAGCTCAGCTTCTCCCTCGTCGGATTCTCAGGTCCTGTGGCGACTTCTGAAGTTCCAGTCCCCAAAGCTCTGCTTTTATGCAGCACACCCCCATTCACTCAGCCTAGCTGTCAATCAAACATGCTAAGTGGTGAGCCGGCCGGCTCACCACTTGGGCCAATCACACAAGAGTGCGACTTGAGTTACCAAGGTAACTCAGTCCAGGGTGCCTAAACCCCCTCCCACACTCTCTGTGGTACCCAGACAGAGTGGCACCACTTTTGGAGGCTTCTGTGGAGAAGCAAGCCAAAAAGTGGAACAAAGGGCTTGACTTGGGTTGGAGTCACAGAAGAGAACACAAACGCGATTTTAGAATCGAGTCCTGGCAAAAAATACCAACCGGCAAATTAATATTAATTAAATAAACCGGCGGTATGTTCGAGGCTATGAGAATTAAATAATTAAAGTTGGTAGCCTCGAACAATGGGAAAATCCCATTGGAAAATATTCGCGGTCGAATATAAAAAGTAGTTTCCACTGCCACCAGCCAAAACTCGATCAGGGGGGACGGAGACGTGCCCCCTCGACTAACAGACCCCGGGGCAATCGAATTGCCCCAACCAGTACATCCACAATATGATGGTTTGTACTGGTTTCTGTTAATAATTTGGGACTAGTAAAGCCAATGGTGACTTTACATGCCCTGGGAGACAGTAGTCAGTCCCAGGGTATGGAGTCTATGGTGGGGTGTCACTATGACACCCCCTGTGTTACTGCACGGAGGGTGCTGTGTAACACACATAGTATAAACACATGAGACCCTATGGAGTAAAGGACCCCATTGCCCATCAAATACATTACCAGTCAAAGGAACACCATAAATCATGTCCAAGAGTGGGAGAGTCTCACTCTTGGCAGGATGAAAAAAAACACTCGAGGAATCCAGCAAAGCTGCTGGGGGACTCACTAGGTTAGGAAATTCAGCCTAAAGAGAAAATTCTCCCTAACACAGCTTTTGTTATGTATGCTGTAACATAGCAAGCAACAGCTGTTATATTCTCTGCAATATACTGCAAATCAGTGTTTGAAATTCCAAAGTTGAGCGACAACAGGATTGTAATCATTAATGAGTTGGCATTCCTCATCTCTTTTTAAATGGTATATATTCCTTAGAGACTTACCAGTGAGACATGGTGTCGAACAGATGACATAAGACTATTTGCTCGACCAACTGCTGTAATAGGCCTAGGAAAGCCAAATCTGCACTGAGTGTAGTAGTTGTCTTTATTTTGTATTTTCTTTGATAGTACTTTCCACAAAAGTGTATTTGAAACCTTTCAACCTTGTTCCGTAGATCAGCATTAACATTGTAAGCAGGGATTGAAGTAGTAACATATTGATTTTTTTAGATAAACTCCATCACACAACGGTCACTTTCTTTGCCAAACGGAGGAGCATCTTTAATCTACAACAGCATATGTATATGTGGAGATCCAAGTGCCTGGTAATCTTTTCTCCAAACGACATGTTCCAAAGTATCTACCGCATCATTTTCTTTATTACATATAAAATGTTACATGGCTAGAAATCAGTGATGGAAAAACTGAAATACAAGGGTCCTTGGTACACAATTCTGCTGGTGTCATGTGTACAATCCCCTCATTAATTGTATTAATTTCACAAATCCATTCTGCAAGAAGATCATGACAACCATACTCGGCACAACTTAAAGTCGCAAACCAAGTTGGAGGGCCCAAGTTTCTGATCATGCATCTAACCTCTGAATGTCTTCTAATCCAATATTCCTTAGTTCCTCTCATGGTGGCAAGAATATTGGTAATTTTTCCTTCTAAAATTCCATTTTATTGGTTTCACATGTCTCAGCATCTCGCATGCAGAAACATTTTGAAATCTAATTACTGTTTGAAGTGTAGGAGCAACAGAATACCAGTTTTGAAAAATGTATTCAATGTTGGTGCGATCCCTGGAATCTTCTGAATACATTAGTTTAAAAAGATATTCTGAATAAGAAATTGTAACCCTCCGATCATCCAATCTTCCTGCTTTTCCAGTGGGAAAAAGCATAGGGAAAACATCTGAAGTGTTTTCTCAGACATTGATTGGTGCATCTTTAGTTTGTTTAATCTGGTATAATTCTAGACCGTCACCCATTACTTCATGTGCGTGCAGAGAATAGTATAATGTTCATACAAAATATTCCCTTCTGCAACATACATTGGAACTGACCTTCACTGTTCTTGCTTGTTGATTCGACATCAAGTATAGACACGTCTGGTACAGTTAGTCTGTCTTTATACAAATCCTTGGGCTTCATTAGACACTGTGAAGCTTCTTTCACCTGATATCTATAAGCTGTTGCCAAACTTGTTTGTTCTTTGTGGCAACGCCATTTAGTAAAACAAAGATTTGTCTCACACCTTGCACTAATGACTTCTTAGGCATCTTTGTTTGTAATATAACAATACCCTGGCAGAGTGAGCAGAGTGTTAGCTGCTCGTTACTTTGAAACTTGAACTTTCCTTTGTTGATGCCATGTCATCACAGACCGGAGTCTGTTCTTTGTGGCAACGGAATTCTGCAGTGAGAACAAGGCGGAGTTATAAAGCATCACCCCTCGGAAGATCCGAGGCAGAGTGAGCAGAGGGTTTGCTGTGTTTGCTGGGGTCACAGAGGGCCAGACGAGATCTTCTGCCCATTGTGGTGCGGCGGATACTCACGCCGACCACTCTACGCTCCCCCACTCTGAGGCACTGTAAATCTGAGACCGCTATTCTGTGCCCACGTCCCCGTGAGAACAGCTGCTCGCTGCAAGTAAGTGAAATGGTGGGCGGGGAACTGATGACCAAATGGGTACTATCAGTAATGCCTTTAACCCAGGATATTACTAACAATCAGGAGGGCGACATCTCCGACAATAATGTCAAAATGGGAGAGTCATTAAATGACTCTGGTTGTAGCAGAGCTCTGCAATCCAAAAACAGTCTTTCCAAATGTATGAGTGGGAAAGCTTTGAAACGTAACATTTGCGACACATTACGTGATCAGAACGACACTGGGAGGGAAATAAGCTCATTATCAATACTTGCACAACAAGCCCTCCTGCCCAAGTCTAATTAAGAACTTGTGAATAATAACAGTAATGATGACTTTGACAATACCTTGGAGCAACTTCAAAGTACATCGAAGTTAAAGACCTAGCCACCCCATGATGAGCGGCGTAACAGGCAATCAAGCGATGATGTATTTAAAAAAGCGACACAAAATGCATTTGAAGAAATCGCAAGCCTGAAGGAGCTAACAAATGACTTTGTACACACCTTAGATCAAGAGAAGTGTAAATCTGCTGGCTTGCCTTCGAGACAACGTGACTCCTTGGTAGTAGCCGACAAATTGATAGAAGATTTGAGAACCATCAACCAATTTCTTCTACACAACCTAAAAAAAACATGCCCCACGTGCTTCAGGACTCTGAATTACACGTACCAGTTGGACCCTATTTTCCTGCACCTATCAAAATGACTAAAGCACGGAATGATGACCGCTGCAATCAAATAAATAAGTTTTAAACAACTTAAGCGCAGAAGAATGGACTATAGCTTTAATGGGAAAATTCTGTTATCGCAAAAATGCTTATGCACAGAGGGAAACTCAATTAGAAACAAAGTGATGTCAAAAACTTCAAAAAATGATGTCGATCACAGACTATACTCCAGGTCGGATACAAGCTCCTCAGATTCTGAATTCTCAGGTGATAGGAATAACACCACAAGTAGAATCACGAACTCGCAAAGTACCCACACATATGACATCAATGGCAGTCTTCATGGAAATGCACAACAATGTTTCAACTTAGTTGAGCAAATCATCAACGAATTACGCCCAAGCATAACTTCGGCTCTGACAATCCCAGTGGCTCCCTTAATTAAACTCTATGAACAGCTAAATGAGACATGTCGAGATCAGACCACTCTGCTGGCGTTACTTAACACCAAAATTATAAACTGTGAGGATGAAATTAAAGGCGTAAAATCTCATATTAAAAATGGCACGGAGTCCCACAGAACCTTTATGGAAATCATTAAAGAGCAACTAAAAACAAATGCTGAGGACAAAATTATTAGCAGAGGTGGCTCGGGAAACTGTTTTAATGATGAATAACCATCATGTGATGACCACCAAACATTTGTATAAAGAAAGCGCCTCAAAAGAAAAAGTACTCAAAGATCAAACACATAAATGTGAGGAGATCGAAAGTCTCGTAACACAACAACAACGCGCTCTATTGGAGGTTAAAAACCTTAACACTGATGAAGACACAGTGATCTATGTAGAACATAATGATGTGCTTATAGCAGAGTCACAGGATGTTTTGCCCCAAGCTAATACCCTGGAAAGGAGGAACAGTTTGCAATGCAATCACTTCAAAGGTGGTGTGTTACTTTACATTGATTATTAATGCTACCCGTGGAGCATGATAATAAACTTGAATATTGAAACATTGCCTCAATTGCAGCACAAGAAGTAGGGAGAGTTCTAAGAAAACAAAATGCCTTGATTGTAGATTAAGTGAACATGGTGTTTAACTTGATGCTAGCTTTCCTTCCTTTGCAAATGCAAGAAGTCTCGAGGACTTGCTATAATGTTTTGTTTGGAGGTAAACATGTTATGGATATTTGCCCAATATTTGAAGCTAAAGCTGAATATATCTTGAATGGAGGATCCACCCTAGCGCTAAATTATATTTGGATGAGATTAGATTGAGCATCCTTCCAGTGGCCTTCTTCAACCGTAATTGGTGCATCACCAATTCAAGCTTGTGTCCGCTTTGTAAGGTGAGCAGTGAGACGGTCATGCACTTTTTAACTGTTCTGTGTCAGGACCTCCCAACTGAGGAATATTTACCTAAAACCAATCCTGAAACAGTCAAAGATCCGCCAATCCTCTAAGGCTGTGAGGTTTCTGAGCCAATGTGCAGATTTTCATGTTGTCTATGCAACTGCCTGTTTCAATCATAGAGCTTGGTTGGTCAGAGCGCAATCCCTGGTGAAGTAGTGGGGTGTCAAATGTGATCTTTGGGGCTGTCAGAATGTTCTCTCCTCACCCAACTTCAGTTAGTGATCCAACTCCTTTTATTCAGTTTGGACACACCATAGCACTTGCACTTTGTAACAATGACTAATTTGTTTTACTCATTTTATAATATGTCCTGTATGATTTTTTCTTAATTGTCTGATCATGTAATGCCTCAACTATTAGCCTAAGCCTAAACTGTATACTGTAAGCTTATTATGAATGTAATGTTTGTTTTATTTATCACTATGTACTTTTATGGTTGAACAACCGAAATAAAGTTGTGTAAGTAAGATGTTGTTACAGTTAACTCCTGTGAAAAGTCAACCAGTTTTCAAGATGCTGCAATCTAAGGATAGTTAAGAAACTGTAGGTAGCATTGGTCATGACAACCTTTGGAATTACTTTTGAATTCAATGAACTTACCATTGGTAGGAGGCAATCTGCAGATTTAGTGTACGCAAAAATGCTAAGTAAGATTTGTATAGGTATCCTTGAGGAGAATATGAAAACAGTCTTAAAAAGGGAGACTGACTGGAACTGAGATCATGCTGAATCTTCATGAAAAGAAGGTTTGTGTAAATTTAATGTGTACAAGTTCAACTCTACAATGCAGCGTTCTGAGGAGCAAGACATTATAGAGATACAAATCTATTTGGCCTTGTGAATGGAGCAATGGGAAGAATGTCTGCATTTCACACTTTCTCCCACAGTGCAAACATTAACATTCTCGTGAAGTTTGATTGTGTGCAGGATTTCTCATACTTCTACACGCTTCATGATTTTTACGGATACCTTTGTGAAATGAGCACAAATTCCATTGTGCTCTGCATATGCAATTACTGTGCATAAACCACAAGCATTGACTTTAGAAGCAGCACTGATTGACATTGGTGACAGTGTTCAAAGAAAGAATGTCATATGTGGCACTGTAAATCCTATTTGAGGTTTATTTTTAATAAACTTTGACAAATCAAAAGTGACAGCTGACATTTCATGTATTGAAGAATATAACCAAGTACGTGTACTGTATGTTCCTCACCTTGACCTTCTACCTATTCCTGCTAAGCTTCTAACAAGAATAAATAAGCATCAAATGAAGGAACATGCAAATAAAGTGGTTCCTCTCAAGTCTGCAAAGGAAGACAATCTAACCATGTTGGAAAGTCAACCCAGTGTAGATTTAGTAATGAAACCGGGGTTGAATGCTAATCAAATGCAACTTTGTGCATGTTGTTTGAAATGGCAACTAATGCAAGAAAATGCTTCCACAGTAGACAAAAAGCTACGCATGGAACTTTCAATTCTTAAAGTATCAGTAGATGAAAGACCATATAACATACATTTGGCAATGTCAATCCAAAATGTAGTAGCTGTAGAGTGGAAGAGAAAAGGTTTCTGAAAATACTCAGGAAGATAGTCAAGAATTTTTAACATCTATGTTTGAGGCGTTAGTGCAAGAAACAGTGCAGATAAATATGTAGGAATGTCTTATGAGTGGAGCCAAAAGTGTCCCCAATGTCACAAAAAGCAAATTACTAGAGATTTTACAAAAAGATGTCCCAGATCAGAAAAGTGTGCATTTTTTGCTGATCTAGTAACAAAAGCATACCATGATATGAGATGCAGTGAGTGTGGTTGCAACTCACAATCAATAAACACTACAAAATCTAGTTTGTAATGAGTACCTTTTAGTAAGGTTTCAAAGATATAGTATGGATGGTAGGAAAATGAACACTCCAATGTTAAACTTTGTAAATAGTCAGGTGTACATTTGTAAGAAAATATTTAAAACATGAGCGATCAGAAGTAGATTGGCTTGTGTCCAATGGCTCTATATTAGCACACCAAGCTAGATTTCCAAAAGGCTTAAAGAATACTTTCTTAATGTTGCTAGTTTTAAAGTATGTTTTAAAATCATTGTGAATATAAACATGCAATATGGACATTTAAAAAAGGTAAAATTGGGAATAACACTCTACAAACTAAAGGATAGACATTTTCTAGGTTGCAACATAAAATCACTGCAAAACAAATTTTGATAGTAGATGGTCAACATCCTATAACTTAAAAAAAACTAGCATTCAGCAATCTCCTACTTCTGTTTGATTATGTAAAACAATAAGTATATTTTAACATATAAAAGTGTTCCCTATAAGTACTGAGTCATACAAGTGGTTCCATAGGTGTGGAAGGATAACCCAGGGGCAACACATTTGTCTTGGAACCAAGACAAAGCAGCGCTACACAGGTTCGAATCTCGATCCTGTGCTTAGACACCACAGTGCTGGTTTAAGCACATTATAAATGAACAATTAAAAATGTACATTATTTTGAGTGCTAGGGAGTGTAGTTGCAGATAACGGTTTACTTATGAAACAAGTAAACAGCAGCAAACAGAGCAAAAAAAGAAAGGTCAAGTATTGGAAAAAAAAAGAAAAAAAAAAAAAAAAAGAGTGGTGACAAAAACATTGACATTTTAGGAAAAGATTTTCGTATATTGTCATTAACTTCTTATGTGTGTAGGTGGCCAAAATAATAGAGATTTTTCAAGTAGTATTTTAATGACAAGACAAAATCAGTATAGTTTTATGAAATAGTTGTATATTTTAAAGATCTAACAGTTTATATCGGGGCGTCAACATCCTGTTGCCTTTGGGTATGCTTTTGTACAAGGGGTCCTCCACGAGCACGTAATCACCAAGATACCAGAAGTAATCCAAAAAGGAGAGTAGGCAAGATGTAATGCTGTTTATTACAGCTTGGCAAGCACAATCAGCACAGTGGAACGGAACGGATTGACGAGAACTGACAAAACTGTTAGGCAGAATCCTGTGCAGTTCCTTTGGGGAACACTGCAAAAAGATTAAGACTACAGGAGTAAGCAGTAAACCCAATTGGTAGCGGTCTGCACCACCCAGGTTTACCTGGTAGCTGTGGCTGAGCAGTCAGACCTCTCTCAAGAAGAGTAGGGCAGTATATAGAGTATACACAATAGGGCTAAAAACACAGTAGAGCAAACAAACACTGACCAGAGCTTTGTATCAAAAGTATATATTTATTTAAAACACACTTTAGGCAATACACTAGCACTCTAAATCAAAAGCAAGTCAAAACACAGTCAGGTAAGGTATAAACACCTCCCTTGATAACTATTAGACAAGTCAGAGTTAAACCACCACTATTTGTTAAAACAGATGTGAACGCATAACCTAGATGGCACTCCAATAGTTAAGTTAAAGGGAGAGAAAAAGGCAGGCCATAGAAATAAACAGTTCCCAACACTTTTAGAAGTTCAAAGCAAGGGAGTGAAGGCAGTATACACTGTAGAGCCAAAGTTCATAGGCCAGGCCCACTTTAAATGGAGCAAAGTGAAATGTGCCCAAGATCACAGTTTAAAATGCACTAAAAGTCTTTGCAGAATGTTCAAAAGAGGTTGGGGTGATTCAAGAAGTAAAGTTAGAAGGTCGGGGGCCAACACAGTTGGAAAGCCAAGGATTTAAGGGTCACCTTTAGCAATCCGTGGAAAGAGAGGCCAGGCAGAACACAGTACCTTAAAGAGAGGAAGCTCCAGCGGTGGCACTTTTTCCTGGCAGTGGTTGCAGTTCGTTGTTTCGACCAGGGGAAGAGAGGATCTCGTCGAGGAGGAAACTTGGAGTCGATGCACTGCACAGGGATGAAACCAGCCGCGGAGTTCGTCGGTTAAAAGGTACGGTCCTTTTATTTGCGGTCAAAGTGGTGAAGCTTGGCTATCCGGCCGTCGGGGTGCTTGGCACGGGTGATTCGACCAAGAAACGTCTTTGCAAGGCGAAAGGGGCGAACTGGTTGATCCCACCAGCTCAAAGGAAGACGACTCGTCCAGCAGAAGATCTTCTCTTGTCGTTAGGAAAGTGGCTAGTTTGTTGCAGCAGGGCTCCACCGGTGGTGTCGTCGTTGCAGATGGCTCAGCTTCTTCCCTCTTCGGATTCCTAGGTCCTGTGGCGACTTCTGAAGTTCCAGTCCCAAAAGCCCTGCTTTTATGCAGAAAAAAACCCATTCAACGGCCTAGCTGTCACTCAAACATGCTAAGTGGTGAGCCGGGCGGCTCACCATTGGGCCAATCAGAATAGAGTGCGACTTGGGTTGCTAAGGCAACGCAGTCCAGGGTGCCAATTCGCCTCCCCACACATCTGTGGAGAAGCCCACCAAAATAGTGGAACAAAGGACTCGACCTTGGTTGGAGTTACAGAGACGGACACAAACGCCATTTTAGAAAAGAGTTCTAGCAAAAAGACCCAACCATTGATTTAATATTAAATAAATAAACCGGTGGCATCTTTAACATTGCACCAAAAAGTGGTGCATTTAAAATCAATGGGAAAATCCCATAGGAAATATTCCGGTGGAATATTTTGCGTGGTAACCACTGCCACCAGCCAGAAACTCGACAAGGGGGGACTGGACAGTTTCCCCCTTGAAAACAGACCCAGCGGCAATCGAATTAACCCCTTCCAGTACTTCCACAATGATGGTTTGTACTGGTTCAGTTCACAATTTTGGACTACTAAAGTCAATGGTGACTTTACATGCCCTGGGAGACAGTAGTCAGTCCCAGGGTATGGAGTCTATGTTTGGGGGTCACTATGACACCCCTGTGTCCCTGCACTGAGGGTGCTGTGTAACACATACGACACAGATGATGCCCTATGGAATAAAAAGGCTACTCCATATCCCATAAACACATACTAAGTCCAAGACATACCTTAAATCATGCCTAAGAGTGGGAGGAAAATAGTCTCACTCTTAGCAGGAGAAGAAAAAAAAATCCAGCAAAGCTGCTGGGGGACGCACTAGGTTTGGGAAATTAGCCTTATAAGAGAATTCTCCCCAACACTAAACGACCCACTGCGGTCAGATCTTTTATTCAGTTAGTACATTATTTGCATAGTTAGAAACAAATGCCATTAGTGTTTCAAGTTATTGAACATCCCACTAAGTTGATTGGTGGGACCACGTCAGTCCCCTATAGATAGAAATGTGTTTGTTGAAGATCAATCGAGCAAACAATCCTGCCTTCCCCCTTGTTCATCACCTCCTCCCATGTGGTGCCACATTCCTTCCCACTAACACCCATGAATTAATTTTAAGGTGCAATACGTAATCGTGCTGACCTCTGGAACTTTATCTGCCATTGGTTAGCGCACACACAAAAAATACGAGACACCCGGAGCTGGTGGGAAGGGAGATATTCACACAGCATCTGACCAATGAGAGGCCTTGTGGACATAATCAAGGACACAGTATGCTTTTTGCCTTAAGGAGACACCAAAACTCAACTTCTGATAGGCTCTTCCCTGATTGCCCCTCCATTTCACATCCTTCTTCCCAGACCCATCTGCCAAAGCGTGATTTGAACCCGCCGAGTGTGCCGAGAGTGTGCCGCCCCAAACATTGTGAATTTTATTTCTCCATGCTCTCAAGCGAGCATCCGAAATCCTGGCTCGCCGACCTTGTATGCATCAGCTGGTTCCGTTCCCCGCGACTGCTGTCTCCTGCGAACAGCCAGCTGTAACGCTCACCTGATTCCCGCAGAGGCGCCGGTCTTGACTGGGTGAATGCCGTATCTTCAAAGGTGATGTGTAACACACGGTTGGCTCTTTGGGCTGGACCTCTGTGCACTGTATGTCTGACTCGAAGAGTAAGATGTCTGCAGATAGAAAATATGGGATTAATGAACTGGGGTTATTGGGTGCCTCTCTCCTCTTCCCTTTCTCTTCTCCTGTAGAACCCCAAAGGTTAACGCCCTCACCTTAGATAAGTGAACGCCGAGCTCTCCATCTGCCTCGGGGCAGGGTGCCGTAACGAGTTTCTTCACTGGATAAGGGTGCAGGCCTCTTGACCTCAGTGGACTGCTGTCCGTCGTTAACTGCACGAACGGTAAGTTCTGGGCACTTCAAATGTCTTAAAAGTCTTTTGTAATGATATCTCTTGTTTTGCAGGGTTCCGGCGATGGCGGATGGCGGGCTGAAGAGAATTGAGGATCGAACCCGCGTGTGGAATAGAAGCGCCTGGAAGCACGTAAGTAAGCGCTTGTAGCCTGCTTCACGATGCGCACTAACTGTCCCTTTTATCTTGCAGGTACAAGTTCGGAGCTTTAGAGAAGCTGAAGGGTGCTGGAATACCCACTGGATTCGGCGTGGGAAGGAGTAATGGCACTTGAGTAATAAAGTTGCCCAATGTCTTTAAACGCACCTTCTTTTGTCTTTCAGATGCGGGATGCAGCGCCGAAGGCCTCCGGAGCGTGCAAAGAGCTGGTAAGCCTTTGTCTTTCAGATGCCGGAATGCAGCGCGAGGCGTTGGTGACAGCCGATGGACCAGGTAAGAGATGCGCTGCCACTGAAGACCGTAGTGCTAACCTGTTCTTTCTTTGTCTTTACAGGTGCTGCTGAAGACTGGATTCCAGGATGATAAGCCTTTGTTCCCTTAGGCCCAGGATCAGAAGCAGAAGACACGATGAGCGTTCTGCTGTAGAGAATGCAGAATAACGCAAAGCAAGATTCATCCATGGGGTGTGGTTTAAATAGCCTCCTGTAGTGCTTAGGTGTCTCCTTCCACAGCCTCGCCCAGGTAAGAAAAGAGTTCCTGCTCTCCAGAAGAGTTCCAGTGTTCTGAACCTAGGGAGTGGCTCCTGCCCCACCCAACAGGAAAAGTAGTCCCAAACAGAAGAGGATCAGGGGCTCAACTGGCAGGTAAGTAAGCAGCATGGTCTGCTGCAGGTAAGTCCACCCAAGCATTATGAGCCCGGCGCTTCCAGCGCTGGGACTGGGCATCTTTATGAGCCTGGTGCCACAGGCGCCAGGACAGGGTCCAAAAGGGCCCAATTGGGACTGGCTGGCACTCGGAACCGGGGTTATGGGTCTGCTTCCAAGGGAGTTGGGCAAGTCCTGATCTTTTGGAAGCAGAGATCATGACACCAGCTTGAATTGTTTGTCCAGCCCCCACTGCCTTAAGAGTGTCTGTGCAATTATTCCAAGTGGCCTACCAAGCAGGGCCAGTCTGCATCACACCCATGTGATCTCCATACCTGTGGATTTTACCCGACACTGACTGCACTGCAACACCCCACGTTTTCCGCTGGCACATTTAGCTCACGCCCCTAACCCACACATACCTGGAGCTCCTCATGTCCCCCTTGTTCACCCCTGCCCAGTTTGTCCAGGTATATTCTATTGGCGTACCCTTTTGTGCCTTTGCATTAAGGCAGGTCAACTCATGGCTATTCAAGCAATGAATCCAGCCAACATCCGGATCAGATCATCCAGAGGCGAGGCATCGCTTGGGGAATCTCTGTTCCTGGGCTTCTCGACTATGTAGTCATCCCACTCACTGGCTACGTCAGGCTCATGTGTAATCTCGCCTTCTTCTGGATCAGAGAATTCTCTAAAAGGATCCTCCTGCCAATCTGAGACTGAAACGGAGGATGGCACCATTGCTGGATCCCTATCCGGAGATAGAGGTCTATGTGATGACGGTGGTGATGGGACCCTTGTCGGTGAAGCACTGCAAGTCCTGCTCCTAGACCTTCGAGCAGGCTTAGTTGTTTGTGCTCTCTTTTGGAGGTCTACTCCTGTGAGGTGAACTTCTTGACGTGCCTGGAATTGGAGACGTGTCTCTCTGACGGTTTTCCGGTTGTATGGGGATCAGCCGGCATGATGTTCTCCCTTGGACGCCTGTAAAACTCATCCATGATCCTCTGTACGGATAACATCATTCTCGGGTCATGAGGATAGTCAGCCTCTTCCGTAGAACGCTGCCAAGGGGGGTTGTGTTGTTTAGGGGAAGGACAAGTTCGTTCTTCCACCACTTCTGCATTTGAAAATTCTTCCTGGAGAATCACATCAGGAAGCTCTGTCATGTCTCCCAAAGGAGAAACTTGTGGTACCATTGGTTCAGCAGTTTCAGCAGCCTCAAGAAAACTATCCTCAATGACAGATGTCACCCTGGCGTGAGCAGAAGGCACCTCAGATTCGACTTCCTCCGTAGATGCAGGAACGCCGACGGTGTTGTGGTCGATGGTACCTTCGTCGACGAGCGTCCTGTGGACGGTAGTTCCATTGGCGAATTCGGTTTTGCTTGTCGATGAGTGCTCCGCGCCTCGTTGAAGAATGGTGTGCTTCCTTCGTCGACGACTGCTTCGTAGACGATAAATCTGATGACAAGGATCTTACCGTAGACCATGTTTTTATGTGTAATCGTCGTCGATGAGGGTTTCGTCGACGGTCTGGCCAACGACGGTTCTTCACCTTTCCCTTCGTCTACGACTGCACCGCCCTCCCCCTTGTTTTTTGCAAAAGTAGTAAAGACAAATCCGGTGTGGATCTGAAACCGAAATCTGCTGGCCTTTGCAGGGTTGAGCATGACAACGAATTTTAAGATTCAGACAAGCATGTTCCTGAAGCGAACAGAGTGGATGGAAATGAGGTCACAAGGCATAGCGCCTCAACATATACTGTCCCAGATGTCACGTCAGACCCGGGGCATGTTGAAACGTCAGAGGGCGCTGATGGGGTGCCACGCTGCGCCCCCTAGTGGTGGAAAAGTTTCCAAAGAATAGCTGCACTGTGGATAGGATATCACATATGAGGCATACGTGGGAGGAAGGAATCAACGCAAGCAGAACAAAAGATACAGGGAACTATCAGGCACATGAAATGGGTGGAGTCTCTAGCTGCACATGTACAATTTTTGTTCTGCTTACTGCTAGGTAACAGATTTTCCGGTCATGCTCTGACAACGCAGAACATCCTTTGAATGTGGAGGAAAAGGGAATAGACAAAACAGATGGACACATTGGTTTTGATAAAGCAAACCCACATTCAAACAATTGTTTTACTTTTCGGATAAGGTATTACACAAACAAAATGTTAGTTATACTTTCAGTTTTTGATGGAATACATATTTTAAATGGTTTAAAGGTACTTGTTGGAGTGTGTTTAGTACGTGTCACGCACTGCACTGCATTGGCAATGGCAGTTATCCACATGCATATAGAACAAGAGTTAATTATCACAAGCAAATAGCTAGTGAGGTGTACTAATTGTGGCCTCGGTGTAGCTATTTAACTACTTTGCCAATTTGGTTTATAAAGACTCAGAATCCTTCAAGAGAACTCTGTGGTAGCATCCAGTCCCCCATGGATATACAGAAATCTGAATTGGACAGCCACATCAATAAATGTATGGTGCATTAGTGCACTGATACATTTAACACAACTTCCAAAATGTTCCAGAGACTGACCTGCTAGGTATAACAAAGAAAAGAGGGAGGTCAGTGGGCACCACTAGTTTGTTAAAGAGGTTCTGGAATCTGAAAATAAGATTCTGGAGAGCACGTCAGAAATCCCAACGTGGCACTATTGGGTATGTAAACAACTGATCTAGAATTAAGTGAGGAAACCTCAGTGCTGTGTGTTCGCTCAGGGAGACCACTTTCTCAGTCAAGTTCTGTAGGATTTCGAATCAGGACAAACCCATTTACCTCAATCATCTGCAGCGTTTTGTTCTATACATAAACACAAGCAAATCCACTAGAGCAGGATCCTTTAGTTCCTGCACCAGAACCCCTTTTGATGCCTTTCTGATACATACTACACAAAGGCTTTTTACCCCATATTGCACGCTTGTACAATACAGAAGCTGGACTCTACTGTCCCTGTAGAGAGAGTGGTCCTGATGAAGGATCCATTTCCAAAACGCATTGGCACACATTTTTAACAACTGTTTCTGCAAAATTGTTTGTTCGAGAAGAATTCAAGATTTATAATTACAAACCATACTAAATAGATTCCCTCCCCACCTCCACCAATTCAAAATCCTGCAGAACTTGACAGACAGTGGTCTCACTCAGCAATCACACAGCACTGAAGGTTCCTCATTTAGATCTATATAACATTAGCAAAAAGCATGCAATTTCAATCTCATTATTACAATGGACTGAGAAACACACTTGTGATGGAAGATGCACCCAGTCTCATTTAAATCGAGAACCTAATATGTAATCAAGGCTGTTGCAGTACCAGTGACAAAAGACGAGTGCAATAATCTTCGACGCCATTTTCAGCTCAATGCCAAGATTGTAAAACACATGGGAAGCAAGACTAGCATGGACAGCATCCTTAATGTGAACAGTTTCTACTTTTAAACAATGATTTGTTTAAATGTTACTTTTCAGATAATGAATGGCTTCTAATACTGCAGAATCACCCAAACATCCAAATTCCTAAACACCTGGCAACAGTGCAATGAAACCCGACAATTGCATAAATATTAAATGTCAAATACCGGTTTGGTGATCGCCTGGGCCTCCGTCTTCAGTCAAGTTCTAGAAAAAAATAAAGGGATAAGCAGTTTATTTTTATTTCCTTTATGTTCGTATTTATTTATTGAAATCTTCTAGAAGAATTGTGCAAAAAGCACATGAACGGCTGTGGAAATCCCATCTCTGGATGCTTAACACATTTTTACAAAATTACGTTGAAGTAGTTAACACAAGAAACCAGCTGCTTTGGTGGGGGAAGGAGGTACAAACAGTGAATGCTGACAGCACACGAAAGGTCATTAAAGACATTTACAGGTCTATAAAGATATACAATCAAGTAGTGTCAGTGACTGGGGATCCGAGTGGGGGAGGGTGGTGAGTAATAGCGCTTAAGACTCTGGACTACATCCTGAGACAAAAGGCGATTTGTAAGGTTGATCTTAAAGTCAAGTCACCCTTGCAATGTACTTAAATTTTAGGAGGCACTGATGAGGCACCAGGCGATTCAAGAAGCCGGGGAGAAAACACAGGATGGATGGCTAAGGTGAGGAGAGCTAGAGCTTGGGAGTGAATAGAGCAGGGGGGTTGGAGGCCTGGGGAGGTTTAACACTGGGGATAGAATGAGCTGGCTTGGGAAAGAAGGAATTTGAATAGAAGGTGTTTTTGCATGAAGGATAGCACATAGTTCAATACCTGGTTGAGAAGAGGCTTGAGCAGTAATCCAGCTTCCAGAGGAGCAAGCTGGCAATTTTGGTAGGGCAAAAAGTGAGATGGAGCAGGTTATTACTGGTCCGAGGGTGAAGCCTGGCAGCCTTTGAAGTGGAGGTGATGACGTTTCAGATCATCGCTAAAGACAACACCCAGAATGGAAGTCTTTGGAGGAGGGATAAGGTGTTCAGAGGGGCTCGGGGAGGCAGATTATTGAAAGGGGCCAACGGGTATGGCATTGGAGGCTGGGGGAAAGATCACTTCAGTTTTAGATAATGGGAGCTAGCAATGCAGCACCATCCAGTGATAGATGGCTCATATCCCATTAGTAATGCACAGCTCAGAGTAAGAAGGACGAAGATAGGAGTATCATCTTCAAGCAGATAAGAATATTGAACGTAGAACATTTGTTTGCTAAAAGCCGAGGTGTACAGAGCGAGGAGGAGGGGAGCAAAGGGCAGACAGTTTGGGGATCCCCTATCAGGACAAGAGATATGGAGGAGGTTGCAGTTTTCCAGGAAATGGATAAAGTAGTGTGAGAGTCTGAAGAAGGGAGGGCTAGTCAACTGTGTACAATGGGTCAGAAAGAGCAATAAGGATGGTCAGATGTCCGTGGTGAGAGAGGTATTGGTGGTGCGGGTTGCTGCAGATCCTACATGGAGTGACTCACTGAGTCAATTGGCTTCTGACAATCAAGGATGCCGTTGAATACTACATTTTCTAAAACTTTAGAATAGTGGAAAAAGAAGGAAATAAGGAAAGGGAGTAAATTGGAAAAGGAGGGGGGTGGCAGAAGAACAGAGGAAGAAGGAAAGGGGAGAAGGAAAACAGTAAGGTGCAACAAAGGACAGGGAGGTGGATGGAGGAAGAGAAGGCGAAAGGATGTTGCCATATAATGCCCTCGATACTGGCTGCCTCAGAACAAGAGCTACAGTTACAAAAAAAAGAAAAATGATCACCTTTATAGTGATTCAGTTACTCTTCGTTCTTGTTCTCCCTCCATCCCAACTTGTTTGAATTTTGCTTGCACCACAGGTGGATCTGAAAAAAAGCATCTCACAAAAGAGGGTGCTGCCACTTGCACTCCTATAGGGAAGATGCCCCGATTGCCACTCTTTGTTCACTATGTTTTGACCCACCCATACATTAGTTAGTGTATGGCATATGCCCTCAGGGATGTAAGGGTGGATGTTGTGAAGGGGGGAGAGCAAAAAGTAAGTGTACTGGAACTACCATTTGGGTAATATTTCTTAACTCCATTTTCCTCCTCTTACTCTTTCCTAACTGGTTGGGAACCAAATTATACAGATTAGATATTTTGGTGGTCCAAAGAATGTATCTTTTGAGGTGGAGGGTGGTTTCAGGGACGCTCAAGCAGTTCTATGCAGTATCCTGCGGACACTGTGGACAGCACCCATCTGTCTGATGTGATCCCTTCCCAAGCTTGGGTGAAGTTGGAAATGCGTCCCCGTACTGGGGATGCGCGAGAAGGGACCCTGAGCGCAGCCTCACTGTTTTGCAGGAGGCGTGCCGCCTCTGCTGGGGCTGCCTCTACCTCTACCACGGCCCCTTTTGTTTCCTCTGCCGTAACTTTGGGTAGTCTGCTGGTTGTTACCCCATGATGTACCCTGCCCCTGTGTATAATTGGGGCCCCTTTGTGAATTTTGACCGCGTGGGCGACAAAAATAACCATTGCCTCTTTGATTAGGGGGCTTGTTGGCCAACTGTCCCAGGGATTTCAGAGTATCATACTCGTCTTTGGCAGTTTTTAATGCGTCCTCAACCGCCTTGCCAAATAGGAGATTCGGTTCCACCGGCATGTCCATTAGGGATGCTTGTTTCTCGGGTTTAAACCCCGACTGCCTTAACCAAGCATGCCTCTTAATGACCATGCTATCTGCTATGAGCCTGCCCGCGTTATCTGCGGCATCAAAGGTTGCTTTAAGGATGCAGCCAGACACGGCTCTCCCCTCCGACATGACTTGGGCCAACTGACCCTTTAGTGGTTCCGGTGGAGAGTCAATGAGGGCAGCTACCTGCTCCCACTGGTGGCAATTGTAACTTGCCAGCAGAGTGGTGGTGTTGGCAATCCTTGTCTGGTAAGCAGAAGTGGAGGCTACCTTCCTTCCCAACCCGTAAATTCTCTTGCTCTCCTTGTCTGGGGGGTGGGGGGGCCTCAGATGATGATCGAGGTGTCCCGCCCTCGTAACTACCAAGGAGTCGGGCTTCAGTTGACCCCTTATGTAAAGTGGGTCTGAGTGGGCGGCCCTGAAGAGTTTCTTGATTCGGGGGTTTACGGCCCTGGTGAGGTTAGGAGTGAGAAGGGAAGGACTTGAGAATTGGAATGCCCCCCCCCCCCCCCCCCCCCCCCCCCCGAGTGTCTACGCGGAAGTGCTCCGCCGCTCTAGCCAAGACCTCATTTAGGATGGGCTGGTTGTCTACTGGAGAGTCGGTAACCTGAGGTTCTTTGTGAACAGGAGAGTCTATCCTGTAGACATCTGCGAAGTCATCTTCCTCCCCATCTTGGCCCTCGTCATCCCCATAATAGTCCACCCCAGTTTGGTCATCCAACGATATCTAGTCTGGAGCCTCATCGTACTGTTGTGGATCCTCACCATACGGAGTGTAAGGCTGTATGTAAAAAGGGTCTGAAAACAGTCCCGGAGTTGGAGTCTCAACCCGAGGTTTCTTAGTAGGGGGCTGAGGGGCTAGGGAGGACATTCTAGTCATTACCCTGTCTATATCTCCACTGATCCATTTTTTGGAGCTGGGAAAGACCATTTCCTGAGAGGATTCCCCTTCTATTCCTTGTTTGGACCTAGGGGCCTGGACAGGGGTCTTGGATTTATGCTTATCTGAAGACTTTGAACTGTCCTTATGTGTCTGTGGTGCAGAAGAAGGGTGAGATGGTTTCTTCTTCTGTTTACCCCCTTCCCCATGAGTAGAACAGTGTTTCCCTGATGTTTTCACCTTCTCTGAGCTTTTTGACGCCTGGCGTCGAGATTCGGGGGTAGTGTCTCTTTCCTTCGAGTGAGCACGTCGGGACTTGGAAGCAGCAGCCGAACGGTCTGCCGCAGCTGACTTCTGGTGTGCAGCCTGGGGCTGGAGGTCGGATTCGTCATCTGACAAGCGTACCTGTGTGACTTTGGTGAGTGAAGCACCTTTGGCAACTGTGGACGGTTGCCTCGTGCCGTGCGGCGATCTTGACCGGGAACGCCCAGAGGACACCGATTTGGTCGCCCGCTCTCTTCGTGCCTCTTTCCGAGAACTCGACACGCGTGTCGAGTCTCGATTGGACTTCGAGTCTTTAGGTGTAGAAGTGGTGTGGGTAGCCCTCGTGTCGCTGCGTGTGTTCCCCATAACTGCCCTGCCGGACAATCTTCCGAGGTTGGGGACTTGCACTTGGGCATCTTTCAACACCTCTTTGCCCTCGCAGTCCGAAAGTACGGCGTCGCTGCCCTCACTGAAGGCGCCCTCCGCTTCCATGGCCTCGAGTTGCCTGGCGTGGTGGGCCCAACGTTTGGTTGAGCGGTGCTTTAGTGTTTTAGCCTTGAACCGGCTACATGCTCTGCAGTTCGCCTTGGGGTGATCCCTCGGCAAGCACAGGTTACTGGTGGTGTGTTTGTCAACCCAAGGGTACTTGCGGTTGCATTTGGGGCAAAATTTAAATGGGGTACCGCCATACGCACCCTGTGGCAGCGGGCTAATGTGTGTAGGAAAAATAAGAGTGTAGAGAATGTTTCCACCCCCCACTCTTCCTACTTGCAGGGCCGAGGCCAGAGGCCTTCCAAGGCCCGGGCCGAGGCCAGAGGCCTTCCGAGGCACAAAGTCCATTGTGCAGCTCTCGACGGTTGGTTGTTCTCCAGACCGGCGTCGATCTTCGATGTCTCGACGTGGGAGTGGAAGAACAGGGAAATTATATGATATTTAGCAAAATATATGACTGAAAGCCAGGGAACTCTGCGCAACGCTTCCGACAAGTATGGTGGCCATTTTCGAGTTTCGAAAAATAAACTAATACTCTGCAGCTTCCACTAGATGTCGGCATATGCACAGCATGTGATCTAAGCAGATTCCACAAGCCTCAGAAGTATATATATGATACATTACTCACCGTAATCGTATTTCTGATGCTTGTATCCGCTTAGATTCACATGCTGTGCATAGGCCGACATCTAGTGGAAGCTGCAGAGTATTAGTTTGTTTTTCGAAACTCGAAAATGGGCGTCAACAAAGGGCGTGCCAGTAATACTATCCCTAGTGTGACGTCCACTGTACCCTTGATTCCTCATGAGAGGAGTTGTTATAAAAGCATAGGCAAACATCCCTGACCAGTTCATCCATAGGGAGTTCCCCTTGGAGTCTGACTGGGGGAACCTGGATGCGAATCCTGGGCATTGTAGGTTTTCGCTTGTGGCGAATAGGTCTATATTGGGAAAACTCCACTGTGAGAAGAGATCTTCTATGATTCCTCTGTGCAGGCACCATTCGTGTTCTTCTGGGAGGGGATCTCTGCTCAAAGAGTCTGCTAGTGAATTGAGATCCCCTGGAACATGTTGAGATGACAGGTAAATGTTCCGTCTGAGTGCCCATGTCCAAATTTTCTGGGCAAGCCTGGACAGATTTGGCAAACAAGTCCCTCCCTGTTTGTTTATGTAAAACATTGCTGTTGTACTGTCTGTTAGGATCTGTACTGACAGGTTCAACAGGTGGTGTTCGAACGCTCGAAGCACTCTGAAGACTGCCAGGAGTTCTAGCAGATTGATATGATTCTTGGCCACTGTGTGAGACCAGAGACCCTGAGCGGTGGAGGAGGTGTGCTCCCCACCCTGACAGGGACGCGTCTATAGTGACTACAGCTTGTACCTCTGGATCATAAAAGGGTTTCCCCTTTGACAGGTTCTCTCTTGTCCACCAGTGAAGACTTTGTACAAGTGTTGGCGGAACGACCACTAGATCGTCCCACTGACCGCTTGCCTGAGACCACTGTTTCGCCAACCATTCTTGCATGGGTCGCATGCGCAGGCGAGCCTGGGGGACCAGGTTAATACATGACGCCATCATGCCTAGCAAACACATCGCTTTGTGCACCCTTATCTGGCGACCAGGCTGACAGAGGAATTTGCAGTAGTAGATTCCGAATTCTTTCCTCTGATGGAAAGGCCAACCCCTCTTGAGTGTTTAGTACAGCTCCTAGAACTGCTTGGAGGTGCTTGGCACCAGGCTTGATTTTTTTCTTGTTGATAGAGAAACCCAATTCGAAGAGGAGGTCGATCGTTCTTTAGATGTTTGATCTGCAAATTACTGGGGTCTCCCCCGTGATGAGCCAGTCGTCCAGTTAAGGGTACACCGGGATTGCCTCCCTGCGTAGGTGTGCTGCCCCACTGCCAGTACCTTGGTGAATACCCTTGGAGCCGAGGCTATACCGAAGGGCAGCACCTTGAACTGGTAGTGCTGACTGTCCACCTTGAAGCGCAAGAATCTTCTGTGCGCTGGGAACATGGAAATATGAAAATAGGCATCTTTCTTGTCCAATGTTGCCATGCAATCCCCCCTTTTTAGGAGGGGGATTACTTCTTGGAGAGTAGTCATGCAACATTTTTGGGGCTTGACATACTTGTTTGCAGGGCGTAAGTCTAATACAGGGCGCATTGTTAAATCTTTTTTGGCACAAGGAAGTAAGTTGAATAGATACCCTTGTTTACCTGGTTTCCCGGGACAAGTTCTATTGCGTCCTTTGCGAGAAGATTGACGATTTCCGCGAGGAGGAGCTTCTGGTGGTCCAGTGAATGTATTTTTTTACGTGCAGGGTGGTTGCGGGGGCACTCTAGCAGTTCGATGCAGTATCCTGCGGACACTGTGGACAGCACCCATCTGTCCGATGTGATCCCTTCCCATGCTTGGGTGAAGTTGGAAATGCCCTCTCCCCACTGGGGATGCATGGGAAGGGACCCTGAGCGGAACGTCGCTGCTTTGCGGGAGGCATACCGCTGCCTCTGCTGGGGCTGCCTGTACCTCAACCACGGCCCCTCTTGTTACTTCTGCCGTAACTTTGGATAGTCTGCTGGTTGCCACCCCATGATGTACCCTGTCCCTGTGAATAATTGGAGCCCCTCTGGGAATTTTGTCCGCGTGAACGGAGAAATTACTATTCCCTCTTTGATTAGTGGGCTTATTAGTCAACTGTCCTCGGGACTTTAGAGCATCATACTCGTCTTTGGCAGTTTTCAGTATGTCCTCTACCACTTTGCCAAACAAGACATTCGGTTCCACCGGCATGTCAATAAGGGTTGCCTGGGTCTCGGGGTTTAAACCCCGACTGTCTTAGCCAAGCGTGCCTTTTAATGACAGTGCTCTCTGCTATGAGCCGGCCTGCATCATCTGTGGCGTCAAAAGTTGTCTTCAGAATGCAACCGACACGGCTCTAACCTCCGACACGATCTGGGCCAAGTGACCCTTTAGTGGTTCCGGTGCGGAGTCAATGAGAGCAGCTACCTGCCCCCACTGGTGGCAATTATAGCTTGCCAGCAGAGTAATGGTGTTGGCGATCCTTGCCTGGTAAGCGGAAGTGGAGGCTACTTTTCTTCCTAAACCGTAGATTATTTTGCTCTCCTTGTCTGGGGGAGCCTCCGATGATGACAGAGGTGTCCCTGCTCTCTTTCTGGCGTTAGTGATTACCAAGGAGTCAGGCTTCAGTTGATCCCTTATGTAAATAGGGTTTGAGTGGGCGGCCCTGAACATCATCTTAATTCTGAGGTTCACAGCCTTAGTGAGATTAGGATTGAGAAGGGAAGGATCCATTCTACGTTGGATTGATTTGAGAATAGGAATGGCTTGAGCAATGGGTCTTTTGTCCCCCCACTAGCTCCTCTGCAAAGTCCCTCTCTTCCTGCGCCCCCTGCGTATCTATGTGGAAGTGCTATGCAGCTTTAGCCAAGACCTGATTTAGAAGGGGCTGGTTATATATAGGCGAGTCAGAAACCTGTGGTTCCTTGTTATCCGGGGAGTCCATATTATAGACCTCTGCCTCGTCTTCCTCCTCTTCATCCTGGCCCTCGTCGTCTCCATAATACTCGACCCCAGCTTGGTCGTCCAGCACCAAAAGGTCTGGGTCATCCCCATACTGTTGGTAAGGATGAATATGGTAAGGGTCTGAAGACAGTTCATGAGCTGGAGTATCAAGCAGAGATCTCTTAATAGGAGGCTGGGGTTCCTTGGATCCTGAAGGAGTAGCATTGTCAGGGGTATAGCTAAGAAAATGCTGTGGATTTTTTCATAAAAATTAGCTAAGGAAGGTATTCTCCTCATCACCCTGTCTATGTCCTCAGTGCTCCATTCTCTGGAACTGGGGACGACCACCTCCTGTTGAGGTTCATTTTCTAATCCCATATTGTAAGGAGTGGGAGGGGTGACCCTGGGTTTAGTGACAGGGGTCTTAGATCTGTCTTTATCCGACGACCTGCGTTTGTCCTTGTGGACCTGGGGTGTAGAAGTTGAATGTGTAGACTGTTTCTGCTGTTTGTCCCCTTTCCCGTGAGTGGAAGAATGTTTCCCTGACGGTTTGGCCTTATCGGAATCTTTTGACACCTGGCGTCGAGATTCGGGGCTACTTTTTCTCTTGAGTGCGCACGTCGGGACTCGGAGGCAGACACGAACGGGCTGCCGGTGCCGACTTTGGGTGTGCGGCTTGGGGATGGAGGTCGGATTCGTCTTCTGACGAACGTACCTCTGTTACTTTAGGGAGCAATCTCGACCTGGAACGCCCAGAGGACACCGATTCGGTGGACTGCTCTCTTTGTGCCTCTTTCTTCTGTGAACTCGACACGCGTGTCGAGTCTCGGTTGGCCTTAATGTGGGTGTAGGTGCAGAAGATTGGGTTGCGCTCGTGTTGCCGGGTGTGTTCCCCATAACTGCCATGCCGGACAATCCTCAGAGGTCGGGGACTAGCGCCTGGGTGTCTTTCGACACCCCTGTGCCCTCGCTGTCCGAAATGGGCAGCGTCGCTGCCATCACTGAAGGCACCCACCGCTTCTATGGCCTCGAGCTGCCTGGCGTGGTGGGCCCAACGTTTAGTGGAGCAGTCCTTGAGTGTTTTAGCTTTAAAAAGCCTACACTCTCTGCAGTTAGCTTCGGGGTGGTCCCTTGGCAAGCAGAGATTACAGGTGGCGTGTTTGTCAACCCAAGGGTTCTTGCTGTTGCACTTGGGGCAAAATTTAAATGGAGTACTCTCCATATGTCACCTTATGGCAGCGGGCTAGTTTGTGGAGGAAAATAACCCTTTAACTGCCATGGGTATTTCCCCCCAGTGCCAGGGCCTTTTTTGCTGATTTCGGTATGTGGCCATTCAATGGCTTGTAACTTTTTTGTTACATGAGCTATCTCAGCCAAATTTGCCTCCTTTTTTCCCACATGTAGGCGGTCGTAACGCCACCCAGGAATCCTAGGTTGCTGTAGGGGGTGGGTGAGAGAAAATAAGCAAAAAGGGCTAAAATTTTTCAAAAAATGCCAATAAAATGATGTACAAAGAAGCCTGTGTTTTTTTCCTTGTAAGAGCTAGGAACAAATGGTATGCTGTGCCGAGTTCCCCAATTTCCTGGCTTTCAAGAACAGGTAGAGTGGAAACTATTTTTTTTTATTTTGATGTGGTTATCAACCGTTTTGTGAGAGGTAGGCGATTTTGGCCATTTTTGCTGATTGGACATGCATGGACGGAATGGGAGAAAAGGGTAGGAAAGCCGAATTGGAGGACAGAAAGGCATATATTTCTGAAAAGTAGACAAAATTCCAAGTTTAGGAAGGGGTGATTTGCGTAGGTCAGGCAACAACTAGGTAGGGGAAACTGCCATAGATTGGGGGAAAAGCGGGAAAATGACCGAAAAAGAAGGTATGTGTTGGACATGGTTGGCTTAGTACGGCAATGGCTTCTATGAATTTTGAGAAAAGCAATGCTCCGCTACATTCCCCCCCGACTCTTGCAGTTAGGAGAGCACACATTTTTTGTAGTGTTTTACAAAACAAGCAATACCACAAGCCAAACACTGAGCCATGGTACACAGGAGTTTTACGCTCACAGCCTGAACAGACGCACTTAGCATGTGTAAATCGGGAAAACCAATGTGGTGAAGAACGGCAAGCATACATTTTTTGAAAGAGCACAGGCAGACCTTTTCAAGGGTAGGTGACTTGTGCAGGTTACACAAGTGTATGGTGGCTAAAGCAGCAAATAAATGTAGGTCACATTTGGGAAATGATAGGGTTGTGAGACAAAGGGCACCAGCAAATGGGTCAAAACGTTATGAAAACCACACAAACACAACAAATGTTATACCTTCCCATGTTCCCACACGTGTCCCGTTGAAAGCGTTACCTCACATGTGTGGGTGCACATACCTGGGCGCCAAGGGGAAAGCCTAAAACACAAGTAACCCCAAGTCCGTTTTCAGACCGGAATTTCAGACACTCTGCCGACCGGCACACCATACAGATATGGGTCTCGGGTGTCCAAGCCACCGGACACCCGTGGGAATCCGCAGAGGTACGATTTGGGCAAATCGCCCCAGAATTTAGTACCCAGACACCCCCGCAAAGTCCGAAATGTGGGAAAAAACGCATTTTCCGCACATTTCGCTCGGCTCACCATCAAAACACGCCCCCAACAACACATGGCCTACTGCCCCGCGTTCCCAAAGGTGTCCCGATGGAAACGGTACCTCACATGTGTGGGTGCACCTACCTGGGCACCAAGGGGAAAGCCTAAAACACAGGTAACCCCCAGTCTGTTTTGACACCTGAAATTCACACTTTCTCTGCACACAATACAGATATGGGCCTCGGGTGTCCAAGCCACCAAGGAAAACAGGGAACCTCATGCATTTCCGAAAAGAGGACACCCGTGGGAATCCGCAGAGGTATGATTTGCACGAAGCGCCCCAGGATTTATTACCCAGAACCCCAGACAAAGTGAACATTGTTTTTTTCCCAACCAAATATCACACTTTGTCGGGGATTGTGGCTTATAAAAACTGGGGCAATTTGCGCAAGGCAGACTTCTGTGGATTCCCACGGGTGTCCTCTTTTGGGAAATGCATGGGGTTCCCGGTTTTCCTTGCTGGCTTTGACACCCTAGGCCATTTGACAAATAGGTGGCGGGGGCACCTCATGCAGGCCTCCGTGGGCCTCCTACAAATGGCTGTGTGAGGTACACCCCCCCTCCATTTGGGGTGGGGGGAGGGCCCCCAAAAATGGTGATATGGCAGATATCTGGGGTGAGGGAGAGAGGGCAACCCCCCTTTTCTGTAAAATATATCCCTGGTGGCTAGTGGCCCTCCCACTCCCACACAAAATTCCCTTTTTGTTTTTGTGCTTTTCGTTTTTTATTTTGATGATCAGCCATCTGATCCCCAGGGTTGTACACATATGTGCCCCCATGCTTATGTGTACAACCCCCCCGGGGACCGGGGGTAGAGGGCTGCTTACTTGAAGCGGCCCCCCTCCCCCAAGTCACAAACGGATCCATGGTGGTCCAGTGGGTTGCTGGTCACGGATCAAGCGCTCTGCGCTGATCCGTGACCAGCAATGCCTTGTATATGTGGTGTCTTTGGAAAGGGGAGAACCTCCCCTTTCCAAGGACACCACTTTTTCCAGTAACCCTGGTGACCTAGTGGGCCCCAGGGCCCCAAACCCCCTCCCCCGAATTATTTTTACTATTTTATTTTTTTTATTTTCACCCCTGGGGGCAGTGATCATCTACCCCCAGGGGTCTCCAGCGCTGTGCCCCCATGCTTTGGGGGTCCGGGGGGGGGGGGGAGAGGGCTGCTTACTTGAAGCAGCCCCCCTCCCCCAAGTCACAAACGGATCCATGGTTGTCTAGTGGGTTGCTGGTCACGGATCAGCGCTCTGCGCTGATGCGTGATCAGCAATGACTCGTATATGTGATGTCCTTGGAAAGGGGAGAACCTCCCCTTTCCAAGTGCACCACTTTTTCCTCTATCCCTGGTGGCCCCAAACCCCCCAACCTCGAATTTTTTTACTTTTTTATTGTTTTCATTTTCACCCCTCGGGGCAGTGATCATCTGCCCCCAGGGGTCTCTTGCGCTGTGGCCCCATGTGGGGGGGGGGGGGAAGGGGCCGCTTACCTAGTAAGCAAGTAAGCAGCCCCCCCGCGTCACCAACGGATCTGCATTGATCCGGTGACATTGCTGCCCACGGATTGCACGCCCTGCGCCCGTTCCGCGGGCAGCAATGCCAACCAATGGGTATCCTTGGAAAGGGGAGAATCTCCCCTTTCCAACGATACCCGCCTCGATCTCCGGCTTGAAGTACAGCCGGAGATCGAGGCGGAGAAAGGTGAACACTCACCTTCTGTTTTCACCGCAGCAGCCCAAAATGGCTGCTGCGGTGAAAATTACTTTCATGCCGACGTGAAACTGAAGGTAACCCAGCCCCCTGGCAGTGACGGGGGACCTCCCCCTCACATAGCCCGGGGGTTGGATTACAGTTTTGTGCGATCCCTGCTTTGCAGGGATCTCACAAAACAGAGTACCTGAAAGGACAAGCTAACTCGTCCTTGGCAACAGGGAGGTAATCCCAAGGACGAGATAGCTCGTCCTTGGCACTAAAGAGGTTAAAGAGTGTAGAGTATGTTTCCACCCCCCCACTCTCCCTACTTGCAGGGCCGAGGCCCAAAGTCCGTCGTACAGCTCTCGACGGTTTGTTCTTCGGACCGGCGTCTATCTTCGATGTCTCGACGTGGGAGTGAAAGAACGGGGAAATAAATATAGATATTTGTCAAAATGGCTTAAAGCCAGAGAACTCCGCGCAATGCTTCCGACAAGTAAGGCGGAAAAGAACAATCTGAGGATCATACACGCGTGAGGGATCATGGGTACAGTGGACGTCACACTAGGGATAGTATTACTGGTACGGCCTTGTCGACGCCCATTTGAGTTTCGAAAAACAAACTAATACTCTGCAGCTTCCACTAGATGTCAGCCTATGCACAGCATGTGATCTAAGCAGATTCCACAAGCCTCAGAAATATATATATATATATATATATATATATTATATATATACACACACACACATCAGCACCAGTGGCAAATACTGCATAACCACCATAAAAACAGGGCATAATACTCTAGCACAGTCTTAAGATATGCCTATGTACACACTTATACAATTATAGAGTGTACTATAAAACACCAATTCGGCATGTTTGGTTTCAACAGTATATTGAAACAACTGCCTGATATGCTTTGTCCCTTATGTGATTTTTTTACTGATTACAGGGACTTCGTCTTGGGGCCAATGGTAAATGCAATTGTACGATGATTCAAGATAAAAAATAACAAATGTGTTACAACACCTACAGAAAAAACATTTTTAAAAAATACATATTTAAAAAAACGATTAAAAAAAAGGAAAGAAAAAGATTTGAATCGATACTGGTTCCTAATACTTTAGTGTAGATACATTAAAAGGGTGATTAATGTCCCCATTTGTGACAAATGAGAGCATTTACTTCTATTCTTTATGGTAAGATGGCTATACTCAAAACATGGTTTTCAGTGAACAGCAACCTGATTCAATAACGATAAACCAAGCTGTTAAAATAATAAGAAGGCACTATCCCACCACGTAAACAGCATCATTCGATTCCTAATGCAATAAATCAAAGAAATATAACAACCCAATACCATAGTAACAATACTTCTGACCAGCCTACCTTAAACGGAGGAAAGCTGTCTCTGGTAATCTTATGTCTTGTGCAGCAAAGACCGTGTTGGTCGACCACAGTTCATATGTAAAAATACTTGTATACTCTCACTTAAGTACATGAGTTCCACATTTAAACTAGAACTAAAAAAAAAAAGAATAATCACTGGGAGGCGTGGACAGGCAGCATAGGAGATGGATGTTTAGCGAGGCAGCTCCGAGAGAGGAGAGGAAATACATATTCCTGAGCATGCTGCAGATCAATATACACGTGTGGGTTATACTGGGAAACTAATCTCAAGATGTGAGGATTACCATGGTATATTTAATTTAAACTCTAAAGATTGATTTCCATCGTGCGACGGCCGCCGAATTACCCGCGCCTGCTCTGTGGCTCAGACGTTGCTAATGGAACCCTCGTTCTTCCCGAGTACAACGAAGACGCAGCTACTTCAGGAAATATGGTACATACCGTGTGAAGCTCCTTCTGGGACATACTGCGATGCCCATTTCAGGTCCGTGCACCCAGAATTGTCAGTGTGAGGCGCTAACGTTGCTGTGATTAGGGGAGAGGTCTACAGCAGCGGCTTTCCACTGAGAGATCCCCGGCACGTCTTGTCACCTGACGTGGGCTCGAGAGTAAGGTAACCCGCGCTCCTCAGGGAATACTCTATCACGACAAAGCCTATTAAAGTAACAATTTACTTAGAAAAGGGTTTTACCAATGGGTTTACACAGATAATAACAATGACTATGTAATTCTCCATTTCAGCGTTTATGGAGGGTTTCTTTTAGACCATTTTTATATGAGCTGCTGAGTGAATCTTGCCACTGGATATCCAATTGTTCTAAAGCTGAATATTCTGACTTTAAGTGATTCTTTACCTCTAAAATTCTAAGTAAATATTCAGTTTATTATATTGGAATTCTTTTTAAATAGTTGGAGTTCTCTGCTCCTGTGACGTCAGTGCAATTCAGTTGCTTGCACACAATACAGGGTCAACTTCTAAATTCTTCAATTTGCTAAAAGAATAACTCTACTTGGATTTATATTTAAAACGCCATTGGGTTTTTGAAGATAAAATTGGTTATTTCCGAGACAATTCTATTCTACTCCGAGCCCTAAAAAACTCAAATGGACACATCTTCAATGGTCACAGCAACTAACGCAGCTAAATCAGACTCACAACCCCTAGACAAGCTTTCAGAATACCCAAGAGCCCACACATCAAATACACCCCTAAGAGAAGCAGATCAGCTCCCTCAATTCCACTAGATATCCCAACAACGTCGACCCAAGAGATAAATCTAGATCTCCAATCAAATCCAATGATTCGTTGCTTACAACATTACAGACTTGATTGATTTTTTTTAAAATTTGCGATACATTTCTTTTTTGTAATTGTTCTACAACTAATTTCAACCAATATTATCTCATGATTGTGCTACTGGTTTACAGCATGTTGAAACATCTTCAAATGATTTAATGATTTCTCTTCTCTACTCTGACTGCTCTTCGCTGTTCATATTCCGTCCCCATACTTTGGCATCCTCTATGAGAATCCCGACTATTTGCTTTCCATCTAATATCTTTATCCATCTACCTTTACTTATTCACTCATGTCTATGCTTAATCATCTCAGACAAACATATTTGTCTATTTCTCTATTGTTGTCCTACCTCCCTCATGTGGTCTCCCATGTTACTCAGAATTTTAGGTACACTCATCCATTTATATTCCTTACATGTCCTGATGCTTTTTTAAATGTGTATAAGATTATACATTAATGTTTATTTTCTGTAGGCCATTCAACATATGCTGGCCAAAATGTGTTTAATACGGTCTAATGTTTATTAAGATAACTACATGGGATGGTTCGAGCTAATTATCAGGACCCCTCCATCAGAATAATGGTAAACGGTAAGGCGTTGAGGCGAATAAGTTTGGGGCGAGGAACTAAACATGGCTGTCCACTCTCCCCAATACTCTAGGCGATTTACTTGGAACATCTCCTCCAAGCAATTAGGGAGGCTAGGGAGATTAAGGGCATACTCGTTGGGGGAGAGCAGCAGAAGGTTGCTGCTTTCGCAGACGACATGTTGCTGATGTTGAACGCACCAAGGGAATCGCTTCAAGCGAGTGACCTAGTTGGAGGCTTTTGGGGGGGGGCATCGGGTTTGAAGATTAACACCAACAAGTCAGAAGTGCTGAATCTGACGTTAAAGGCTGAGGAACGGGACATGTTAAAGGAGGGCTCCCAATTTATGTGGAGCCAGGGAGGGATCAGATACTTGGGGGTGAGAATCACAGCAGCTTTAGCAGGGTGGTATGCGGCTAACTTCCCCCCGCTTCTCAAAGCGGTAAAAAACGACTTCCAAAAGGTGGAGAGAACTCAGGGTGTCTTGGGTGGGACGGATGGCCGCGGTATAGATGGTCACGTTACCAAGGCTGCTTTATCTTTTCCAGGCTATCCCGCTGCCTATCCCATCAACTTTCTTTAAAGAGTTAGATTCGCTTACCAAAGGGTTCATCTGGGAAGGGAAAAGGGCTGGGGTGGCCTTTAGGCTCCTGACGGCGGCCAAGGGAGAGGGGGGGCTGGCGCTGCCAAACTTTTGGCGATATTATGAGACTGCACAGCTTCGTATCATCAGGGAATGGCTGACGGTCGAAGAGGGCTTGCCAGATAAACTGTGGGTGAAGATGGACAGGGCGGTGGCGCATCGCAACCTAGCCGAAATGTTATGACTTCCCAAACCGCTTAGGCCCCGGCACCTTTACAAGAGCGCTATTACTAAGCTTATGGCTGATACCTGGGATAAACTGGCGGGTTCAGGGGGTATAACTTCATTCCCATCCCCCTTCACTCCCATCTTTGGTAAAGGGGACTTCACCCCGGGAATGGAGAAAGGGGCATTTGTTCAGTGGCAGGAAGGAAGTTGCAGGAAACTGGAGGATATGTTCCGGGAAGGGGAATTGTTGTCTTTTCAAGACTGTAAGAGGGAATTTGCAATCCATGAGATCGAGAGATTGCGGTATGCGCAAATTCAGCATTGGGTTCTGCACCCAGGGGTTAAAAAGGCAGCCACCCGAGATCCAGCGCTATTTGAGAGATTTCTCCTCACTAATGATGGATCGAAAGGCCTAATTTCTAACATCTATAAGATTTTGAACAGTTCTAACACGGACACCCAATGGCCCTATATGCAGGAATGGGAACGGGTATTGGGGAGGGAGATTGATGGGCCAGATTGGGAGAGTTATGGAGAAAAGTACCTAAATTGGCTAAGGCATCCCAACTGCAAGAAACTTGGTACAAGATATTGTATGGGTGGCATTATACCCCTGCTCGGCTCCATAGGATGTACCCAGAGATTTCAGAGAAGTGTTGGAGGGGATGTGGGTTGGTAGGCATGGCAGAGCATATATGGTGGTCATACCCAAAGATTGTACCATTCTGGGTGGAGATACGGAAAGCACAAGATCTGGCCTTTGGCCCGGGTGATGAAAGAACACTGGTGCACTGTCTCTTAGGCATTTAGGCAAAAGAGGCGGCGGGTGAACCTAGAGGGAGGGAGAAAGCGAAAGTGATATTGACGCTGGCAGCTATGATGTTAAGAGCACAGATGGAAGCGCCCTGAGGTCCCTGTGTGCCAGGACTGGCTCCAGAAAACGTGGGCAATAGTAGCTCTGGAATGGTCGACTTATACCATGAATAACAAAGTACAGAGCTTTGCGGCGGACTGGGGCGAAATGTTGGATTTTCTTAAAGATGACTTTAGGGTGATTTGGTGCCCGCCGCGCCCGAGACTGCTGGGCCTACAATGATCGCGAAATGTCTACTCAGCGGAATGGTGATTTGGAAGATGGAGGCTCGTTGTCTGGGGGGGGAGAGGGGTAGGGAGGAAGGGGGGGAACGGTTCTTGCTTTTCTGTTCAACTTGTTGCAAAATTCAATAAATAAAGTTTTAAAAAAAAAAGATAACTACATGGAATGTGACAGGGTAAGGCCATCCTATTAAACATAATAAGATCATCTCCCAATTAGCTAAGCAAAAATCCGATATCATATGCCTTCATGAAACCCATTTAAGTTCTGACAATAAAAACCTTAAGATTAGAGCCTCCTGCATCAGTCGTACTCTCTTTGCTAATGTGTTAGATAAGAAAGGGGGTGCATCTATCTTAATCAATAAACACTTAAACTTTACACTTACTTGTGAGGAAAAGGACCCTGAAGGCAGATGGATTATTATTGATGCAGTTATTAATTATTTACCTACAACCATTGTCAATGTTTATGCCCCCAACGCGCCCAATCCTCCATTTTGGTCCAATCTTCTCACTAAACGTCACAGACAAATTCTGACAAACTTCTCTTTTGTGGAGATATGAATCAGATATATGACTTTACTCTTGACCGCAAATGTTCTTCTAATTTATCAACTCCAAATCTCGAAATAGCTTCTTAAATGTATTACAAAATGTGTACCCAATTGATACTTGCCGCTTTTGTCAGCCAGATACAAAAGATTTCACGTTCTATTCCCCACCCCATCAATCCTTTTCCAGACTCGATTATATTTTTGTCAACTCTTCTTTAGCCTGGTCCATTTTAAATTCCGAAATTGGATCCATCACCATCTCCAATGATGGCCCAGTTTTTACCAGTCTTGAATGGTCTCCCTCCAATACATTATCTCCCAGGTGGCGACTTAATTCTTTTCTCCTAAATGATCAATCCTTCATAAATAAAACCAATGCTTTTGTGAAAGATTTTTTTTTAAATAATCGTCCTGAACATATTTAGATACACAACAACTGTGATGCTTTTAAACCCTCCCTTTGTGGTTTTATAATCCAGTGCGTTGCTATTAAAAAAAGGACAAACTGAATACTCTCAACACTCTTAGCCGA
Source organism: Ambystoma mexicanum (assembly GCF_040938575.1). Classification (NCBI taxonomy): domain Eukaryota; kingdom Metazoa; phylum Chordata; class Amphibia; order Caudata; family Ambystomatidae; genus Ambystoma; species Ambystoma mexicanum. The sequence continues at coordinate 1,108,029,811 of NC_090937.1, forward strand.
AATAAAAAGCCTTGAGAAATCCTATCTTACAAACCTTGATCTTAACATCTTGAAAGCCCTTACGATGAAAGGCATCGAGTTTAATAAAATCTGCACCGACAGAGCAGCTACCTCCATCCTCAAGTCCAGAACCAAAACTTTATAACGGATACAATAAAGCTGGGAAAATGTTAGCTTCATATCTCAAGAAAAAGACAGACAAATCCCTCATAACTTCATCTGATGGCAACAGACTTACCAATCCCGCAGACAAACAATGCTTTTCTTGACTTCTACTCTAAATTCTACACTTCTGATTCTCCCATTAACACTGAAGATATTGCATCCTTTTTCCACTCCAACATAAAAGTGGATCCCTCTGACCTGCCTGATTTATCCTCCCTTGACTCATCTATTTCTCTTTCCGAAATAAATAAAAGCCATACTTGATCTTAAACCCAACAAAGCCCATGGCCCAGATGGATTCACTTTAGATTTTTATAAAGCCTTCGTAGACTATTGCTCCTAAACTTTTAGAGCTATACTCTCATTTTGTCAAAATTGGACAAAGCATCTGAGACTTAAGGGAATCCTAATGAAACCAAAACTAAAGCCCAAATTACAAAGAAAACTCACCCCAGTTGAGAACATTTTAGACACCCACGCAGTAATGAAAGGCCTCATCTCACTCCTTTACTCGGCCCTTTTAACCCCCCGGGAGGGAACCACCAAAAGCCTCAGAGGGAAATGGGAAAAAGACTTGGGTTGTAGGATCGGAGACGGTCTCTGGGGGCGACTCTGTAGTAGATCATTTAAGACTTCGATCTCCTGCCAATACAAAACCCATGCTGTTAAACTCTTGCACAGATGGCAGTATGACCCGATCACACTCTCTAAGATGTTCCCAGATGTAATCCCCCTTTGCTGGCACGGGTGTGGGGAAAGGGCAAACTATTGGCACATGTGGTGGACATGCGGGAAGGTCCAAACTTACTGGGCCGAAGTCCTCAGCTGGCTGAAAGAGGCGGGAGAAGGTGTACTCCCACTGGACCCGATTTTGATACTGTTTGGCCTGCAGCATAAGGATGACCACTGGGAAAAATTACTGGACCTCCCACACTCCCTACTGTTGGCAGGCAGAGCGGCTCGCGCTAGAACATGGAAGAGGCCCGCCCTCCCCACGAAGAAGGAATAGGTGATGATAGCCAAAGACATATTCCCTATGGAAAGACTTACAGCAGCCTGACGTGGTTCAAGCACCCAAATAGAGACAGTGTAACGCTCACCTGATTCCCGCAGAGGCGCCGGTCTTGACTGGGTGAATGCCGTATCTTCAAAGGTGATGTGTAACACACGGTTGGCTCTTTGGGCTGGACCTCTGTGCACTGTATGTCTAACTCGAAGAGTAAGATGTCTGCAGATAGAAAATATGGGATTAATGAACTGGGGTTATTGGGTGCCTCTCTCCTCTTCCCTTTCTCTTCTCCTGTAGAACCCCAAAGGTTAACACCCTCACCTTAGGTAAGTGAACGCCGAGCTCTCCATCTGCCTCGGGGCAGGGTGCCGTAACCAGTTTCTTCACTGGATAAGGGTGCAGGCCTCTTGACCTCAGAGGACTGCTGTCCATCGTTAACTGCACGAACGGTAAGTTCTGGGCACTTCAAATGTCAAAAGTGTTTTGTAATGATATCTCTTGTTTTGCAGGGTTCCGGCGATGGCGGGCTGATGAGAGTTGAGGATCGAACCCGCGTGAGGAATAGAAGCGCCGGGAAGCACGTAAGTAAGCGCTTGTAGCCTGCTTCACGATGCGCACTAACTGTCCCTTTTATCTTGCAGGTACAAGTTCGGAGCTTTAGAGAAGCTGAAGGGTGCTGGAATAACCACTGGATTCGGCATGGGAAGGAGTAATGGCACGTGAGTAATAAAGTTGCCCAATGTCTTTAAACGCACCTTCTTTTGTCTTTCAGATGCGGGATGCAGCGCCGAAGGCCTCCGGAGCGTGCGAAGAGCTGGTAAGCTTTTGTCTTTCAGATGCCGGAATGCAGTGCGAAGACCTCCGGAGCATGCGAAGAGTAGGTAAGCCTTTGTCTTTCAGATGCCGGAATGCAGCGTGAGGCGTTGGTGACAGCCGATGGACCAGGTAAGAGATGCGCTGCCACTGAAGACCGTAGTGCTAACCTGTTCTTTCTTTGTCTTTACAGGTGCTGCTGAAGACTGTCTTTACAGGTGCTGCTGAAGACTGGATTCCAGGATGGTAAGCCTTTGTTCCTTTAGGCCCAGGATCAGAAGCAGAAGACACGATGAGCGTTCTGCTGCAGAGAATGCAGAATAACGCAAAGCAAGATTCATCCATCGGGTGTGGTTTAAATAGCCTCCTGTAGTGCTTAGGTGTCTCCTTCCACAGCCACACCTAGGTAAGAAAAGAGTTCCTGCTTTCCAGAAGAGTTCCAGTGTTCTGAACCTAGGGAGTGGCTCCTGCCCCACCCAACAGGAAAAGTAGTCCCAAACAGAAGAGGATCAGGGGTTCAACTGGCAGGTAAGTAAGCAGCATGGTCTGCTGCAGTTAAGTCCACCTAAGCATTATGAGCCCGGCGCTTCCAGCGCTGGGACTGGGCATCTTTATGAGCCTGGTGCCACTGGCGCCAGGACAGGGTCCAAAAGGTCCCAATTGGGACTGGCTGGCACTCGGAACCGGGGTTATGGGTCTGCTTCCACGGGAGTCGGGCAAGTCCTGATCTTTTGGAAGCAGAGATCATGACAGACAGACTGGCTGCAATTTCAAGAGATGTTTGGCAATACAGAGGCCACGTCCTGAGATCCTCAGGCGTCCTTGGCCCGGGCCAAAAACAAGCCCCGACATGGAACGAATGGACCTGGAACTTGGAAAGCCGGTTGACCACTGGTGGAGAAAGCCTGGATCGACGCTGCCTTATGCCGCATCACTTCTATGGGCAGACTGCATCGCTTGAGATACTGGGTGGGGTGGGAATAAACACAGGGAACAATGGCCTATAGTTTGATTTGTTGAGGGCGATTGCCCAAATCTTGTGATTTGTGTACCTATGCTGTTTTCAAAAAATCAATACAAATTTAATTTAAAAAAAAATTGGACAAAGCCCTGGTTCATTTGGAGAGGCCCTTCTAATGCTCTTTCCCAAGCCTGATAAAGATTCTGCTGTAATTAAAAACTATGGACCCTTTTCGCTCATTAACTCAGATTCGAAAATGTACGCTAAAATTCTCAAGAAACGGTTAGAATCGTTCCTCCCCAAACTCATTCATTCTGATCAATCTGGCTTCATTAAAGGTCGCTTTGCTTTTTCGAACTCCGGGCTATTATTTAACATTCTTGCTCATTCCCATAATTTGAATATACCTTCTGCCCTTCTGGCTCTCGACGCTGAAAAAGCATTTGACTGCGTATCCCAAAAGTTCAAATTTAATTCATTAACTTGGCATGACCTTCCTCCTGATTTCATAAATCTGATACAAATTCTTTACTTCTCTCCTTCTACTTGTATCCTTATTAACAATTATTTCCTCTTCTTTTCCGAATTGAAAGGGTTAGGCGTCAATGTTCTCCCTTATTATTCAACCTTGCCTCAGAACCCTGACTCCAAAATATCAGAACAAACACTCTCAAAGGAATCATGATTAATAATATAGAGGTGAAAATCTCTGCATACGAGGGTGACATTCTAATTTACCTCTCTGAACCGGCTTCCTCAATTCACCATTTAATCTCTACTATAGGTGAATTCTCCATAGTCTCTAGGTATAAATTAAATCTGAAATCATGCCCCTTACACATACTTTTAACATTACCAATACCCCTCTCTCAGGCCTATCTTGGCAATCTTCGAATATTAAATATCTTGAACCTTTTATTGCGAGAAACATCTTTAGCACTATTAATCTTAATACCAATTCTTAAATTGAAAAAGTCACGGAAATGACGGAAAGATGGTCGCCTCTTTCTCTCAGGGTGGGGACGCCTTGACACTATCAAAATGATGATTACCCCCATCATTCTATATTAATTATCCATGATACCCCACCACAACTCATTCCTCCTTCTACAGAAAAACTTGATTACCGTCTTCTGACATTCCTTTGGAATAATAAAACTCAGCGCATTGCAATTAACAAATTAAGACTCCCTAAAACCTCAGAAGGAGTAAAATTCCCCAATTTCCAACAGTATCACAAAGCTTTTATTTTGAAACAGCCAACTATTTTTAAACACTACAAACTCCATCCCAATAATGCTCCACCTTGGGTTAATGTTGAAGCTAGTCATATTTCTGTTTTGCCTCTCATTTTCTAATAACTTAATCTTGGCCCAATATTTCTGCTTTCCCTTCATTACACTTTTTCAAAACGGTCTGGAATAAACTCCCTACTAGCTCATTCACTAAGGATCTCTTTGTTTGGTTTAATATACAAAATCCTACCAAATCAAATATTTCCAACTATATATAGGTGGTATACTTCTGATATCAAATTCATGAATCAATTCGTCCACAACTCAGAAATTGTTCCTTTTCAGACTATTAGCTCACAACATAATATCCCCACCTCTGATCTTCCCTTCTATACATCATTAGCTAAATCAATCACTAAATCCCTACTGACGGTTAAGCAGAAACCCTTTTCTCCCTTTCTAAACCTTTTAATTAATAATTCCATTACAGCAGTCAAATTTCATGAATTTCTAAATAATCCTCTCTCTTCTAATTCGCTTAATCCGAGTACCATCAGACAATGAGAAATTTATTGGGACCTTCATCCGTCCCCAGATAGGTGGACCAAAATTTGGAAAGTATGCCAATCTACCTCCCCGGCAGCCAACCTTACTCAAAACTTATTTTTTCATTTTCCATCGTGCCTTCTTTACTCCCACACGTATTACCAGAATGTTCGATGGTTTTACAGATAAATGGTGGTCTTGTTCTGCACCAAATGCTGATAGTGCTCATTTAATTTTTAATTGTAAATATGTTCATGGCTTTTGGTCTAAAGTTTGGTCACGTATGTAATCAATTTTTCTCTTAACAGAACGTTTAACGCTTGCTAATCTTATGATTGCTCATATAATTAATCCTGTCATAAGTCAAATTGATTATCCTTCCTTGTTTAACAAGTTTATAAACGTTGCGTTTCAAAATATTACTTGCAAGTGGAAAACACCACAAAAATAACATACAATGCTTGGTGGAATTCTATATGCTCTATCCATCCAGTGGAACAATGCCATGCTTCTGTATTTGATTATATGCATATATTCAACAAAAAATTGAATAGGTTCATACTTGATTTGAATTGTAATGATTAACTAAACTCTAATGTTTCAGGTTGACTCCCCCTCTTATTACCTCAATCTCTCCTTATGTTCTGTGTCCTTTTAGTGTGTAATGTTTTCCCCTGTTTTGGCTAATTCATTATCATATCATAATAAGGTATAAGAAATCTCTGGATACTTTCTTTTCTTTTATCTTTGTCAAAATATTATAAATGTTTCACTGTAGCAAAATATAGAGTTTTGGCACAGTAAGTTATGTAAATGTTAAAATACTAACGTTGCCTGTACTGTTTGCCATTATTTATTTCCTGATAATAAAAATATTTAAACAGATAAAAAGAATAATCACTCTGTCAAATGCAATGTAATCTCATGTCATGCCTTGCTACAATCTGTGTTCACCTCACGCATAATCAAAAGGTATACTATGCAAATCACATAGTCAACATTCATTCCTTATGGTCAACCTATAGTAACCAGTGCGCGTCTATTAAACTGAACACTATTTTATTGAAAAAGATTTTAAATTACAGAGGTAATCAATTTACTGTTATAATCTGCTATGGAAAGGATGAAAGAATGTGCCAACTGGATGAAGCAAAACATTTTCACATGAGCTTACTGACTAAAAGATACAGCTCGCTTGGCAAAAGAATCCCATGCTTGCAAATGAATGATGGTAGCCTAAGTGGTGGCCGTCCAAAGTCCCCAGATGGGCACAGGTTTCCAGTAAGCCACCCACACTAACATGAATGAGGTCTCAGGAAGTACATAGTGCCGATAGAATTCAGAAATACAGAATAAAATCTGGTTAAGCTGTTTTCTTGCCAAATGCCAGCCCACAAGCTACAAAAGGGTGATGTTCGGAACAGGTTTTTAGAAATTACTAGCTCTTGAATCACGAAGAGAATGTTCAGTCCAATTAAGGGTTAGAGGATGGGAAGAATGAATTATTTGTTAAGGCGAAAATCGAACACCACCCACATATTAAAGACCATACAATTTGAGAACGATTTTATTTCTACGAAAGCCAAGGAATAGTTATTTAATAACAAGAGTCTGAATCCCACCATTTCTTGCACCCAAAGTTAAGGCATCCAAATTAAACAGTCTTCAAAGACAGACTAGCTAGATCACCTGAAACCAGATCAGTGAAGGTTTTGTGCATTAACTAGCCCACAAAACATTGAGACCCACTAAGAAGCAGGCTCTAGTGGTGTTGAAGGGGTGAAAGGAGAAGGGGAAAGGGACCAAGTTAATTAAAAAAAGAAGCAAAAAAACTATTTTAAACAAAAGAGATCCTTGGGAGAGTTCAGATAAGCCGTGACTGTTCACAGGTAATTTTTGTAAGAAAAACACATTCTTTTTAGCACCTTAATATGAAAAAAACATGAAGCAAGGAGAATAATACATTTTTTGTTGCAAAATTAATTTGCTCCTGTATTGCTTTGGGTGGACACGTTCCTTGCAGCCCTCATAACCTTCAGCTACTCCATTGGCACGCCCACATGTGAGTAAACTAGTTGCACAAGTTGAGTATTCCTAGAGAAGGGTTGAGAATGCAGCCCCTCTGATGAGTAAACAGGCCTGGTACTTGCAGCAACTTGCAGCCCAACAGCAGGAGGAGATATGAAACCCAAAACTGTCAGTATCAAGTCAGACCCCACCAGAGTCAGAGTCCTCAGAGGCAGGGGTAACTGAATGACGCATAAAAGGTCTTACTGGACCAATTTAGAAGCAAAGCTTCTTCAAAATTATTGCAACCTAGACCAAAATGGGACATCAATTGGTGACACTAAGAATTATGGAAGATTTCAAATAGGGCATTTGCGATTGACCCCAGTGGGTAAAAGCCATTCTAGCCACTAGATGCTGAAGCAACCTTTCATGCAAGCATCATACACCTTGCTCAGCGTTGGCATCATGCTTGTTCAAGTAATAATTGCAGTTGTATGTTAAATGATCAATTGAACCACCATTCCATGAAGTGTAGGAACTAAGGATTGCCCCAACTAATAAAATCCTTTGCATAGGCTAAATGATATCTTTTGACTGGTTTACAGACAACCCCACAGCTTTGGTTATTTATTTTATTTGTGTATTTATTGTACATTTTTAAGGTGCTTATACATCAAGTAAATTGTGTTTCAAAGCACCCACGGGGCAACAGGGAGGGAGCATGGGAAGAAAAGCAAATATAACAATGAAAGATAGCATTGCGGCTCCGGTCATCGAGCAGCACGGCGTCAATCTATCCCCGCTTCTGGGCAACATGACTCGACTGGCTTCCAGCGGTCACAGAAATCCTGCGAACCCTGGTCGATGGCAATGGACTTCGACAGCCTCCTCGGAGAGACCCAATCTCCGGTCGAGAGCCTTTCGGGACTAGCTTCCAGGATACCTCAGTGAAGATCAGCTTTCTGCACGATGTTCCCTTGTAGCTTGGAGAGAGGTCTCCTAGCCAGGTCCTCTCTGGGATCAGTCCTTGACAGACTCGACAGCTTTCAGATCGGGTCGAAGGATAGCTGCAGCAAACTTTCTTCCAGCTTCAAGTTTTAACTTTAGCTTCTGAACAATTCTGGCGAGAGGTCCCCAGATATACAGTGATGTCTCTCATTCACACTGCTGAGCCAAGCTCAGGCAGCCAATCATTCAGAAGGGCATTCATGCAGGCAGGCAGCCAATCAGGCTCACAGTGGATTCAGGTCATTCACTTCCACAAAGACAGGAATGTAGATTGAGGAAAGCACCCAGCCTTTCAGCACACCACACTGCATTCATGTCAGTTTCGGGCATGGAATGCATACTGGTCACAAACTCCATTCACCCAGGTCCCACCCAAAGGGTGTACCCACAACATACAGTCACTGGGAAGGCTCCAACCAGTCTGGCCTGGACTTTCGTCACAATACCATATATGGTTCTTCCTCCCAACAGCCAGTCAGGGGAAGGGACAGAGTCAGGGCTTCCTGGGACTGGGAAACAAGGGAAAAGCTAATAGAAACCAAGAGACCACAGGGGCCATCTTGCCTTCTATCAGGAATCCACTGATTCCTATTGCAGGGCCTGGGTATCCCAAAATGGAGGACACTCCGAGCACCTTTCAAATTCATCATGGAGCTGCCACCAGCCCATACCCTGCTCTGTGATCCACACACAGGTGCCCAAAAATATACACTAGGGGTACAGGGTTGTACCTCCACCCATGGGTGCCATAAGGGTATCCCAAGGGTCTCTGTTCACCACAACCAAAAAGAGGAAGAGCTGCACTGCCAGGGGTCCCACAACACAGAACACACATAAGGGAGTGCAAGACAAGGACATGGAGGCCCCGTCCCTTCAATGCATTTCAGCATCAAAGTGCTAGAGGAACATGAATATCTGGAGGGAGAGTATTTAGTGACTGTCAGTTATAGATGGCGTAGTCACAGGGACCAGACAGCCTTATGGATGATGCAGAGGGATTTGAATTTGATCCTTGCAGCAACCGGGAGCCAGTGGAGAGATTTTAGGGCTTGAGAGATGCAGTCCTTGGGCTTTAGGCCAAGGATAAGTCTTGCAGCCGTATTCGGGATTAGCTGGATGGGTCATAGAGAAGAAGAGGGTAGATTAAAGAAGAGGCTATTGCATTAGTCTAGCCTCGAGAGAACCACAGCTCTAGAGACAATGAGCTTCTGGTGGGGAAAGTGAGGAAAGGAAGGATTCCTTCGAGTAGGTGAGTTGAAAGTGGGCCTTCTTGGCAAGGTCCTGAATGTGAGGGAGGAAAGAAAGAGGACTCGAAGATGACTCCAAGGTTGCTTGCTTCAGATGAAGGAGAAAGGGGAGAAACCATAGAGGATGGCCAGAGTAAAGGGAAGAAAGAGGGAGCAGGAGTCCCAATAGGAAGGATCTCAGTCTTGCTGGCATTGAGGCAGAGATTATTGGATGTATACCAGGACTGGATGGCAGACAGGCACTCAAGAATAATTGAGAAAGTAAGGAGAGGATCAGAGGAAAGTTTGACGATGAGTTGTAGGTCACCTGTATAACACTGGAAGTTAGAGGAGAATGTGTAAATGAGGTGTGCAAGCGGAGCAAGATAGGTGTTAAAGAGCCAGGGAGAAAAGGTTGAAGACATAGGGGACGCTGCAGGTGGAGATAGAGGTGGGGGAGGAGAAAGAGCCCAGAATAACCTGGGCTGCACGGTCATTGAGGAAGGCAGTCAGCCAGTCCAGTGCCCGCTCCAAGATAACCAAGGTATCGTAGAGCCGTTTTATGAGGATGGAGTGGTTGACCGTGTCTAATGCAGAGGAGAGATCAAATAGAATCAGAACAGTTGGAGAGTTGGAGTCAAGAGGTGCGAGCAGTTCCTCACAGATGTTCAGAAGAGCAGTTTCCGTGCCTCTGGATGTTCGGAATCCAGATTGATTGTTGTGTAGGAAACCAACAAGTTCAGTGTGCTGGGTCAGTTGGGGAAAGACCAACTTCTCCAAGAGTTTCCCCAAGGAAGGGGGTGATAGAGATGGGGCAGTAGTTGGCTGGACAAGACAAGCCTGCATAAGGTTTTTTCAGGAGTGGTCGCACAATGGATTGCTTGAGGAAGGAGGGGAAAAAATCCAGTAGCAAAAGAGTGGTTGCAGAAATCAGCAAGTGTAGAGGCAAGAGACAATATTGCCCTAATGGTTCTGGAGGAACAGGGGAAGAGCTGCTTTGAGGAGAGCTTCATAGCGCGGACAACTCTGGTGACCTCATCAGGTGTGATAGGAGAGAAAGGGAGGATGGGAGGCCATAGGAGGAGGGGGCGGAGGGGAGATACTAGCAAGGGTGCTCAGGATGTCCTGAGTTGTTACAGTGAAGTATGTGGCCAGTGCGTTGCAGAGGGGCAGGGAGGGAAGAGGAGAGGAGACTGCGGAAGAGTTGGCTAGTTCCTTGCAGATTTTAAAGAGTTCAGCCATTTTGTTGGAGTCACCCGAGACAAGGATGTGGGCCCTTTTCTTGGAATGAAAAGAGTCAGTATTGCCTTTGGAGCAGGCGACGGGCCAGTTAGACAGAGGGTGAGCCTGAGATCTGCCACATCCATTCCGCAGCTCTGCACTTGCGTTTCAGGGCTGCAAGTTCGGAGTTGTAACCAGGTGCTACGTTTGGAGGAACGTTTCAGGCAGATCCTCATGACTGGGGCGAGAATGTCAAGAGTATTAGTGAAGGCAAGATGGAGGTTGCTGAAAGCGGAGTACGAGGTAGAGTCTGTAGTGGGGAGAAAAGGGGGATGACAGTGGATGCGAAGGCAGCAGCTGACACTCGTGTCATCGGACAGATGTTCGTGAACGAGATTGGCATGGCTGGGGGAGGTGTGGTCAGGCGGCCGAGAGGACCCAGGTGATAGGAGAGAATGGTCTAACCAGGAAAGAGGGTGGATGCAGTGATTGAGGAGTCATTGTTGGTGGATGTTGAAGTCACCCAGGAGAATGGGTTTAGAGGTGGTTGTGAGGAGGGAGGAGAATTCAGCCCATTCAGAGAGAAAGAGAGCGGTAGAGCAGGTGGCCTGTAGATAGTGGCACTGGTCAGGGAGGAGGTGGGAGAGATGACCAGCTTGCAAAACAGGCTCTCTAAGGAAGAGCACGGGCTGGGTGGGTATGAGGGAAAAGGGACCCACTCTGGGAAGATCAGAGCAACCCCACAGCCAACACGGTTATGACGAGGCTTGGAGATCTTATAGCACCAGGGAGAAGAGTCAAAAACAGTGACTAAGCTGGCATTGAACCACGTCTCGGTAAGAGCAAGGATATCGAGATCAAGGTCTTCAAGGAGGAGGCAGATGTCGGCCGAGTGTTTGATGGCAGAACGAGCATTAAGCGTGCCTAGATGTAAGAGATCACTACCTTTGAAGGTTTTCTGAGGAGGGGTACATGGGTGTGGCACACCAGTCTGAGGAGAAGGGAGGGGGGCAGAGAGAGTGGAAGGAGTATCAGGTGTAGGTAGGAAGTTGATGAGGGATGGCAAGCGCCAGGCAACTTGGAGGAGTTTGGGTTGAGGACCATGAATTAAGATAGTGCCATTGTGATAGACATTAATGATACACCAAAGCCTGCCAAGAGTACTTCCACTCTAGTGCCACCATTAATTGGTGAAGATATGAGATGAGAGAGTAGAGATAAGATGAGGAGTCCATAGATCTGGAGAGGGGACAGAAAAGGGTACCTCAGTGAAAATATGTATGGAAGTTGCACTGACATAGGTGTCTGCGATAGGTAGGCCAGGGTTTTCTCTTCCAGACTTCGTGAGAGAGGGAGGATAGGTGACAGTATAGCAATTAGAAAAGGGGAGAGATTCTGAGTGCCATCGGGGCGGTGGAGGATAGGAAGAAGATAGAGGAGGGGCTGCACAGCAAAGTAAGAGTGCAAACTCACCAGGCAGCCTAGTAGCCAAGGGAAGTAAGAAAACAGATGCAATAGGAACAATTTAGTACAGAAAAGGGATGCAGAGATGTTACAAAGTACACCAGGGTTTGAATTTGCACAAGAGGCACATAATGCAATTCAATATAGGGTTGCAGGGACGTTAAAAGACACACCAGGAATCGAATTACACCAGAAATGTTGAAACATATTTCAAGCACATTCAAACACATTCTGAAAATTCCAGAGGGATTGAATTTAATCCACAATTCACAAAGGAAGGAGTCAAAAGCCATTCCCTTCAACAAAAATAAGTTGCGGCCAGACAACATGGTATACACTCTTGAGGCTATAATCGGGCCAAATGGCAGACCCCCTAAACTGGTTATGAAGGGAGAAGACAGAATGAAGATCATTTCTATGCATTCCAGAATATTAATGTGGCATCCTTTCTATGCATTCCAGAATATTAATGTGGCATCCTGAAAATCCAAAGAACACATCCAGGCTTCTGTTTGCAACGCCTCCATACGCTGATCCAGGGTTTCTATTTGAAAGGATTCCAGAGTAAGGAACTGATTAAGATCATAAAGTTTTGTTAAATCAATGTCCTGGGATGAGGAAGAGTAAGGGAGGGGAGGCAACACATGGGGCGGTGGGTTGTGCCTTGCATCAAGGGTACGAGCAGGAGATGGGGCAACTCCACAGGAAATTATTTAGAGGGGGTTGGGGGAAACACTGCAAGCAGGTTGGGAAATATTAGGACTATATATGATGTAAGAGGTGGGAAATTGCTTGTTTTTGAGTGGATGAGAAGTAGGGGGTGAATTGAATTGATGGTGCAGTATTTTCAATCAATTGGCTAATTATGTGATTTTCTGTTTAATGAAGGTTAATATGAAACAAAACGGTTACGTTTCAGAATTCGACTCGTTTCCCCATAAATTAGTGCAAGTAAAACCACTGCCACTCCTAAAGCCCCAGGACGCATTTGATTGTATGGAGCGGTCAAGCTTTGACTCACCATATCGTAATGACTATGTTTCTTCCTAATATTTTCTAGCGAGCCTCACTGGCATGACTGCATTAGTTCAGCTACTCTAAATTCTAGCACAAATATACTATTTTCACAGCACAGGGCTCCAATATCATGATCAACAGCCTTTAAGCAGTACGATAGCCCCAACGTCACCGAGCAGGAAACATTTTGTACTGCAACCTAATCCAGCAAGTTTCTTAATAAAGCTCCCTTTGGTATCACGGCTCCATTCCGCAGTTCTTCCTATAGCGCCGGGGGTAAGAATACATGACAAATTATATGCATTTTTCTCTTCAACTCAATTCAATGATGGTAACTTTCCTGGTATAGTGCAAATAAGGAATGCAAGCCGCAATATCCCAAATCTTGCGCACGCACTCGATTTTCATTTTAAATGCATGAGTATGTGAGATTGCGATTTGCTACTTTGCATTTCATCTACGTCCCTCCATACTGTGGGACGATTATTTTATTTTTTTAATTTTATTTTTTTTTAAATGTTTATTTTTGTTGGCACAGGTAAATAGCAAACACATACATCTGGGTAAGCAATAAATCCGAACTGTACAGGGATCACATCAGTGGTGATAAGACAATAACAGCACATTAAGCAGAAAATAGTGGCATCACAGTATTTCAAAAAAGGTAAATTACATCAATGTGGGGTCTGGGAGGATTCTCCTCCTGAGGAGGTCTCATCTAGGCCATGGAGGTAACTGTTAATCAGTCCAAATGTTCTTGGACGGGATCGGGCTGGGATCAAGTTCAAAAACTCTTCCTCGCAATTGCGGGACCAAGTGAGTAGATTTAGCCATTTCTGGAAAGGGGGGGGGGGCTCTTCCAATTTTGCAGGATACACTTTTTAGCCACAATGCAATCCACATTCAAAAATTTGGCCACACATTTAGCCTCGTCTGGTTGCCACACCCCAAACAACGCTCCCAGTGGATCTGGGTCAACAGGAGTGTCGCAGAATTTCAGCGAGTGTACCCAGGATCTTGCTCCAGAATTCCGTTAGCATCAGGCATCCCCAGAACATGTGAATGTGTCGCGCTTCTCCTGCTCCGCAGCAAGGGCAGGCTTGTGGGTTTGTTCGAGCGAACCTGGAGATCTTGTATGGAGTGTAATATAACCTATTGAGTAGCTTGTACTGAATGGTGCGGTAGCGAAAGTTAAGGGAGACTCTACTAGTGTGTGAACACATCTTCCCCCACAGGTGGTCAGTTAGCTCTAGTTCCAGTTCCGTCGCCCAGTCGTGCCGTGCCCTGGAAGGTTGGGATGGGGTGCCCAGTAGCAGCATCTTGTATATTGCGGAGACCACTCCTCGAGCGCCACCCGAGTTGGCAATGTAGGCAATCCCAGGGGAGTCCGGGGGTTCGTCTGGGAAGCCGGGCCAGGCAGAGCGAAAGGCAGCGCGCAGCCGATAATATTGCAACAGTTCCAGGGTGGAGCCGGAATGGCCTTGTCTCCAGGTCTGGGGTGTAATAAATTGCCCATCACGATTATTTGATTTTAAACAAGGCAGACAGTGCAACTACTTTAGGCTAGTACTGGACTTTGAGAAATGGGGCTTCAGCTCCATTTTATTTCGTAGGTTACTCATTTCCACATGGGATGCTGCCAGCTTTAATCTATTTCTGGATAACGCAGCGGCTGGTTTCGTGAGCGCCTAATAAACACAAAAATGACATCCTTTGGAGAATCTGCGCACAACTATTTTTTCACCGCTGGAAACGGGCATACTTGTGTCAAGTAAGAAATCACAGTATTGTTATTCCACCTTGCAATATTCTAAAACGCTATGCATTGCAGGCCAAAAATTCCTTTTTTTAGCATTAGGCCACTGTCATGATGCCTACCCCCGGGCAGCTGGACCAAGCCCATCCGCCCCAGAAGCAGGCATCTGGACATTTGTTTAAACCTCAGAAGCCCCGGCTAGGGACTATCTGGGTTCAGTCCTGGCGCCTTAGGTGCCAGGCTCATAGTAGAAATCAGTCCTGGCGCCTAAGGCGCCAGGCTCATAGACATCACTTACCTCAGGCAGACCATGCTGCACATGCATCCAGGTGAACGTGAGACCTGGAGGGACTATTTTTTCACAAGGACTACTTTTCACTCGGGTGTGGTTCTAGGGACTTCTTACCTGGGACTACTTTCAAAGCTATTTAAGCCACGCCCGACCTTCAACACACGCTTCGCGTTATTCTGCATTTAGCAGCGTAACGCTCACCGTGTCTGCAAACCTGCATCCAGCCTTCTGCCACGCCCGCCTCGAACACGGAGTCCCTAGGAGAGAAAGGAAAATAGAAGAAAAGGTTATATTACAGACTTTAATCTGATTCCTCACCTGATTTTGGATCCTGCATCACTCCGAGCCTGAAGGGACATTCTTCCGGCACGCGTCGCATCCCAGCTGCAGCGCCGCTCCATTTTCACCAGCCCACAGCATCACCGACTATTTTTAACACCTGGGGAAAAGTTAAGAAAAAGCAAGGTGAGCCTAAAGATACTAAAAAGACAATCACTTCTATTACAAGACTTACCTGATTATCACCGGAGGCTTTATCCTTCAATACGCCGCATCTAGGAAAAAAGGAAAAGACAGTGAGCTAATCTCACGCACCTTTACAGGATAGTTTGGGTAATACAGACTCTTACCTGAACGCCGCCAGCAACCTCTAGACAGAATTTGCCGCCGCAATTCAACAGGGAAGCGCAAGAGTGAACTTTGGACATTTTGAACTATTTAAAAACTTGGCAAACTCTGGACTCAATAATCGTCCAGAACCCCAGCACCTAAAACCAGTGAAGTAACTGGTATCTACGCGCCCCTGCATGCCACGCAGGATGGAGAGCTCACCAATCAAAAACATAAGGTGAGGACACTGACTGGGAATATCGGAGGTGGCAAGTGGGGAGAACGGGAGCAGAGAGGGGGGGTCTGCATTCACACCCACAGGGCTAAATACCTTTCTCCATCTACAGGAGAATATTTCTACGAGTCAAGCTTACAAGACTGAGGGGGTCCGTCCAGACGGTCATCTTTGCCCTACGCTTCCCGCTGGTGGAGGCCGCAGCTGTCCGGGTTCGATCTATGCCCCTGTGGGAACCAGGTGAGCGTAACAGCCACTATTCAACTAGATTTAATACTGTTCTGAAGCACCACCTCCGCACCTGGTGCCACACGGACACTCCATTGATTCAGGATATCACCCTGGCATGGATATACGACAGTTTTGGCAACCGGGTATGCATTCAACTATTTTCACTTTTTCTTTGACTTTTAAGAATAAAATTCAATTATTTCCGAAGGGATCCAGTGTTTTACTAGTGGATTACTTTGTCAATCCACAGACGTTATAGTTGAGTACTGGTCTCGACTGTCCACCGTGCTGCGACACGCTGGTTCACCACGACGTGGGTTCCTGTCAAGAAAGTTTGTCCGTGAAATCCCCCCCAGCACCGAGTTGGGTAAGGCCCATTGAGGACACTTCAAATAAGTAGTCTTACTTATTTATTAAATAATATGCAAAACCACACTGCCAACTGAATACAATCAAAATAGAAGTGTACATTAATTCCATTCCCCTATATACATTTTAGGATTTTTATGTTTGTCTGCTTCCCCGTAGGTATTACTACCTCAAATCTGCCCCAAGGAAGGCGTTTCTGATATTGATGGCTTTACAGATGGCCCACCGAAATGTAACCAGGTCCATGCTAGATGGAACTTTCTGCTCCTCGAAGTGATAGCATCTCAACCGGTTTGACATTAGTAATTGTGACTTTTTACGTAGGCAGACCTGCTAATTTACATTATTGTGAAAATTGATGTATTACTTTGTTTTTTCATTGTTTGTTAAACTAGTGTGATAAAAACTCTTTTCTGGAGAGATTCTTTTTTCACTATTTGTTGTTCATTTATTGTTTACCTTCTGTTTATGCATTTTCTGAATTTAAGAATGCTGATTTCTTTCTTCATACAAGTTATTTTGTTAGAAACGTAATGTATTGAGTTTTCTTGATTTCAAGCTATTAATATTGTGTTTTCTATGTTTTTCATTAATGAAATATAGAATTTATTTGAAATATAAGTTTTGTCTTCATTTACTTCTTTTGATTATATTTTGGTTTCCAAGGGTAATTAAGTAAGGATATCTGAGATACCAAATGTGAATACGCATTGGAATTAAATTCAGGATCTAGGTTAGAATAACATAATGCAGGCTTTTTGGATTTTTTGTTCTTTTATTGACTCACCGGTAAGGCACAGGAACAGATGAGAGCAAGCACTAAATATCTCCCAAGACAGAACTAAGCGCGACTGAAAGGTGAATCAGCAGGGACCATTTGGACCACACAGGAGCAGACGTCTTCCTCAGATGTGCAGTGTGTAGGCAAGGAGGGTTGGGTTAGCTGGGAAGTAGCAAACTAGTGGGGTTGGGGAGAAAGATCAGGCACAATTCAGTTATCTGGCTTGTTCAGAATCCTCCCACCAACCAGAACTCCGGATCCCTCCAGACTCAGCATTACCAAGGGTGGATGGTCAGGTAGTAGCCACATTGGCAGAGAAGGGAAGCACTGGAAACAGCACGTAGGACTCCAATTCTGATGAGATGAACTTGGACTGAAGGCAACAGCCAGAACAGGTGATGAAGATAAAGCACAGGTAGGCAAAGTCTTCCACGGAATCGCTGCAGGTCAACGTGATACCAATAACAAGCTACGCTCTAAGGTGAAAGGCAAAAGCAGCAAGTTGACATTTGTAGACCACTGAACTGCATCTGTAATCATGGCTATGGACACAAACCAAGATGCAACTCTTGTTGCACCTCCAGGCAACCCAGCAAACAAAAGGGCCATGAATCTGCAAGAGGCGGAGTAGATTCCAGCCAGTTGCCCCCTATCCTCTAAAATGAATGGGCTTTGCTGTGCAGCAGGAATGGAACGGTCAGAAAAGGACAGTATAAGAGCGAGAGCAGGGGTGTGGGGGAAGAGTTCAGGATCATTCTTTGGGTCTTAGATCTTTATTAGGAGCCAGGAATACCTGACCTCGGAAAACAGTTACTCCAGAGATGTACCACCATTTCTTTGTTTGCATCTTTTGAATTTATCTCTAGATTTGAATTGGGTTTGACAAAGTGATAATTCAAAACATGAGTTGCATAAGTAACGCTCAGCGCAACGATCTGCCCTCAGCAACATGTTAGGACGGGAATGGCCCTGTCCCTTTCTAGCTACTATCGCTTTGTGTCTTTCCACATCTTTGCTATTTTTTCCATTTTTTCTCCGTTCATTTTCTCTTCATTTCTTTGTCCAGTCCCTTGGCTAAAACCTATATTCTTGTGATTATTGAACATGAACATTTAGGTGTTTTCGTATTGATTCACTAACCATTTGCAAATACTTATTTTTTTTTTTATTTAAGTGTATTTGGTTTATTTCAAACCTTTCACATCAGTAAAACATTGCGTTTCATGAAGAGATCTGTCATAATACAATCACATTGAGCTCGACGCAGAAACGATTCACAGAATAAGTAATAGTAAAAGGTGACAGAATGTTCGCTACAATTTAACTCAAGGATAACTAAAAATCAAAAAAGTTAAATTAATTTAAAACCTCCCTACATAATCGGGTGGAATACTTAAAATAAATTTCAATTACCAACAATATTGAGTAAAGTAAAATTGTTGGAACAATAGTTTTAAATAACATGTAAATATCTAACATTGGCTCAACACAACCTTTCATTCATTCCAGTTCATTGGTTATGATGTATTTTCCTCGTCAATGTGATCAAGTCTTTTTAGGGTGTTTTCTAAGAATTTGGCTGTTGCGAAGTTTATTTTTGGGGATTGACAAGTATATATTAGGCTCCACCATTTCTCTGCATCTAGATCACATAGGACAGAGATATTACTTGCTAGAAAAAGATTTCGCAAATCTCCTAATTCCGGGCAGAATAGCACTAGATGAATTAGAGATTCTTCGCTTCTTTTACACAGTCTGCATTTTGTACATATTTTCTCTTTCGTGTATCTTGCTTTTGTCGTCCTGTTTCGTAGGATGTTCAGTCTGAAGCGTAATAACAGATCTCTTTGTTTTGAACTTGGAAATTTTTTCAGGTAGTCTGGTATGATAGACATCACACTACAGTTAGTTTTCAGAAGTGTGTGTGTTTTCGCCAAAGCTCGTTTCATTTCAGTGTTCGACCAATCCTCTGCCCACAGCGCTCTTTTTACAGCTATTGGTTTCTCTGTTAGTGTTTCAATTTTGATGCCGAAGTCTATCAGGGTCTGTTTATTTCCATTTTTCCAAACTTCTATTACTTTTTCCTCATGATTGTTGGATTTGCTCAATATTTCGAATTGAGGGGGTGTCAGGTTGGTCATTGTTTTTCTTTACAGCATCAATTGGTTGTAGCGTATGTGTATATATATTGATGTTAGGCCTAATTCGTGGCGGATTACCGAGATTGGAATCGCTTTTGGTATCGAGAGGACGGTCTTCCAAAAAAGACCTTCTAAAGTTGACCAGAATTTCTCTGGGATATTTGTGCCAGTTTCTGCTCCATATGTTAGTGTGGGAATTACTTTTAGCTTATAGAATGTAATCACAGGGCATAGAGAAAATTTTCCGTATCTTTTATTGATAATGGTTGCTTGGGCTGTTAGCCGTTTAGTTTTTGTCTTTAGCATCTTTTTCCAAGGTTCCTCATTCTTGATTCCGCTTATTTGTATCCCCAAGTATCTCATTTCATCACAAGGTTTTATCCACGTTTCGTTCACTTTCCATTCTTCATTTTTGGTCTTTTTCCATCTTTTGTCACTGATTATTAATATCTCAGTTTTATCTGCATTTATTTCTAGATCGTTGTTTTCTATGTATTTTTCAACCTGATTTAATGCGCGTTGTAGACCAATTTGTGTATGGTCTAAGATTATCAGGTCGTCTGCATATAGCAGGTGATTCACTGGTTTGCAGTTTAATCTCGGTGGAAAAGACCTGATATTTTCAAAACATTCTTATTGTGTTCTCTGTATTTATTTACACCATCTATATGTTGGTTGTCTTTGCTGAATGTCCTGTTTGAATATCATTTAATAGTTCTACGCTTTTGCACAACCAAATACAGAATCATTTTAGCATTTTTTCTGTCTCTCTGGTGTCTTTTTTTCCTTTGTCAAAGAAATAGATGTGACACGCACCAATTTATTTTCTGCAAAATGGAGGGTTGGCAAGAAGGTGTTTCCAAATTGTAATAACCGGTTTGCTTTAAAAACCGGTGGCACAGCAATACTCCCTTTTTCATGATTTATAGGAGCCAGGAATGAGACAAAGGAGTAATGTTTGTGATTTCAAACTATTATTCAAAGTAAAAGGGGTTGGAAAATGCCTCGCTGCCCCTACTGAAGGAGGTATTATCCTACCTCAACTAAAACTAAGACTGCCCAGTGTCAAGATGTAAAACAAATAAATGTACGTCCTGTGTCCAAAATTCTATTCTCGCCCTCACACTGGAAGGTGCAAAGGGAACTGTCTCTGCTTCTTGAAGCGCACCAATAGTCAAATCCAACACAAAAGTTCCAAATGGTCAATGTTCACAGTTTCCATGGGGATGACTACCTTCGCCACGAGTCTTTCGATCCAAAGCAAAAGTGGCCGTCTGTACTCTGGACGGCGTTGCAGCTTCTGCCGCCTTCGGAAAGCCAGACTTACTTCCTCGCGCTCCGCTCTGCTTTCTGCAAGCCTCTCCATAGCGAGTTGCTCAACAGGCTGTCCTCTCGCACCTTGTAGCGGTCTGGACTCCTACGCCGCTGCGGGTACCTGGCACTGCGGTGAGCTGGAGAACTACTGCTTTCAGCTGTGCTTTTCCAGTGAGGGAGCCTCCAGCTTCCCTCTGGTACACTGTTGGTGCCCAGGGGTTCACCCCTTTTTAGGGGGCCCAAGCGATTCCCAGTTCTCTACCAGCTGTTAGGATGCAAAGATTCCCCCTTCACTTCTCTGGAATGACAGTCCAAAGCTCCTTCTACACCAAACGATTCCTGCAGCCAGGTCCTCCAGGGAGGGCCTCTCTCACACTTGAGTCTTTCCTTGCTTTCATACTGGCTCTGGACAATAGGATTTGGGGAAATACTAGACTGCTGACAGTGGTTCTCATTAGGAGGCATCATTGCTCCTCGTCTCAGTGGTTGGGTCAAGACTGAACCGTTGAGAATGGTTCTCATTAGGAATGATCATTATCCCTCCATACATCTCCCTCGTCAAAGTACTTTTTAGGGGAATGGTAGGAGAAGTACAACCCACAAGCCCATTAGGGAAGGGTTGGTTCTTAAGGTTGTAAGAAGGGGGTTTAGGGTCCAATGATTGGTGGGGATACCACTTCTCACTCCCTTGAGGGTTGCCTCCCACCCATGTGATCCTCCCTCATATAGCCACCCCCAGGGTCAGGATCAGGTAGCAGCTGCCATCCCCATGCCACATGGGGAGAGGTCACCGCCGGGAAAGAATTGAGGACACCATCGGATTCATCACATTTACCAATGGACAAGGCATATGAGTTGACACTATTTTATGCAGGCATCAAGAACGGACTAGATGACAGGGGGAGCAAAATCAGAAGAGGAAGCGCGCTGGTGTGCGAGTTAAGCAGGCTTCAAGAGGGATATGTGAAAGACACAATGTATCTGCCAATGCCTGGGAGTTGCAATTTGACAGCTAACTAGGAAACTAGTTTCAAGTACCTAAAAGGACCACAGAAGTGGGTGGTCGAGTTTGTGATGACCGTGTGGAATTTAGATATTTTTGTTGGACGCCACACTCTTGCATAAGCAGAAGCCAGATGTAATTAACAATCAGCCAGGCATTTGAGGTGTCTTTACGATGTTGCAGTTTGGTGTATGGAAACCAACTATCTTTTTTGCAAACTCTTGTGCTGCTGCAACGGGACTTCAAGCTGGACAGGGGACAAATGTGGGTGGCAACTTGTCAAGCAACAGAAATGGGATATGCCATGACTCTCACTATCTTAAGGTCAGGAAATAAAACAGCACAGATACTGTTATCTCAGCTGGCATGCGTTCGGTCAGGCCATCGTTTCCAGGGGGATCACTGGAGTGATGAACATGGAAAACTATCCAATTGGTGAGTGCATGCAAGAACATAGCCATTTACTGAGGTCCCAGGTTCGAAAACACCTGGTAAGCCAGGCCATGATGGTGGACAAAACCGACTGGTCCTTAATTTCCACAAAAGATAACAAGTGGAATGAAGTGTCCCATATTTGAATTGGAGACCACTACAGCCCAGGTGAGTAGTGATTTTACATGACAGAGGTAGCTCTGGACATAATGGGGGTTGTAACAGTGGACATAATGACTGGAACCTCGAGCAGCTTTAGGAGCCTAGACTATGGTTTCTAAGTTGATTTCTGGCACAAACCAAACATTCTTGTATACAGTCTTGTAACCAGGTCAGTACTTTCTGTGCGTGCTTGAGTATTCGGCTATTGAGTCCTCTATTGCGGGACTAGAGGAGGATGTCATCCAGATGCAGAGCCAGAGATACTCCATACAAGTCACGATAGGTCAGTGAAAGGGTTCAAAGTTGGAGAGAGAATTGCAGAGACCAAAAGGAATGAACGTGTAGTAAAGTGCCCATACTTTGTGAAAGAAGCAGTATTGCATTCACCAGATACTACTCCCTGTAAATCCATCCTGGTGACCCAGGAGATGTAATTTGTTCAATTAAATCAGGGACGAGTTACAATGTTAACAGAGATTGATCCCGGTAGACAATGCACACATGGACCTTTCCTTTGAAGCTCTGGCGGGCGAGGCATAGGGTCAAATTAACCCGTTCTGCAGGGATGTGTCCACATAAATCTCCAGGACAACACTTTGTGAGAACAAGAAGTGGATTTGACATTGAAAGATTTTTAGTATTAGGTCGACTGGACACGGGGGCAATGAGGGCTAAAGAACGTTGGAGAACGCTCGACATTCCGGTGAGACTTTACTCAAGGAGGAGGGTGTGGCGGGGCTGGCTGCGCCTAGTACCTGAAACTCCTTAGTGAAATGACAGATCCAGCAGACTTGCTGACAGTGTGAAGACGAAAAGGTAACTGATTGATTAGCCAAATCAATCCTAAGATTGTGATTGGGGCAACCAAGCAATTTTCAGAATCACTTATAGATTTGGCAAATCAAAGAGTTCAAAACGAATGAACTACCGATTAATGTTTAATGAGCATGTCAGAGCAGTAGGCACATGGGTGATATCCATGGAGATCAAAAGGGAACCATCTATGGAATGGAATGGCACTGGCTGAGGCATCAAAAACACAAATAGTGTGTTTCCTACTGAATTGTACATCATATAATTACAGGTGCCTCCAGAGTCGATGAGGGCAGCCAAAGAACTCAATGGGTACACAGACGTGAGGCGATGCTGCAGTTGAAGAAGGGTTCACAGGGAACTATTTATAGCCAAATAAGAGTTCCCCATTTTAATTAAGCTTTGGAGTTTCCTGAACTCTATAAAGGGCTATCACGCTCAAAGTGGTAAGTAATACCACAATACAAATAGATATTTTATACGTCTTGCACCTTTTCTATCGAGAGAGGGATCTGCGAAGACTACCAATATTCAAGGCTGTGGGTTCTTCCAGGACTACCAGATTAGAAGGGGCTGGAGGACCGACAGAGAAAAGATGCATATTCAAGTTTCTTTAGTCATAGGAATCACAGCAGGCTGACAAGATAATGATGAACTACGATGCACGGCAAAGGACACGAGCAGGCTTTGCAGCCGACTTGAATCTTTAATCATGGCTAGGTACATGCAAACAAAGTTAAACTAACCCCTGTGGTTCTTCCAGGACACACCAAGACTTCTGGGGCCTTGAATCTTATTAAAAAACCTAAGCAGATTCCTGACAGGTGCTCAAGTAGTCTTAATGACTACACTGGGCATCTTCAGGGTGAAGCCAGAGTGACTGGTAATACGGCAAAGGGGAGAAGCCCTTGCGTTTTCTTTGTCCATCAATGACAAACTGATGAGATCCTGCCACTGTGACAGGGTACATATGTTCCTTAATGAAAAGAGAACTCATCATCCATGAGACACAGACTGTTTTTTGGATGCATCAACCATAGTGGAGGGAACAGATTTTGAGAGTAGCATCTTTGCCTTTTACACCACTCACAGAACACAACTTTTCTATGGCTTTCATAGCTACCCTTTTCTGACTCTACCACCATGTCAAACTATTTTGAACTTTATCAGGAAAAAGAAGAAACTTAATCTTAATATTGCTAAAATTCCCTAAATTTAAGGGCGGTCTGGCCCTTCACGGTTTTGGTGCATACTAAGATGCAGCAAAATTATGGATCATCCCTGAAGGGTCCTGCAGATATTCCCACAAGGGTTTGGCTCAGAGGGACCATGCAGTTGTATACACATCTTTAGTTGGGCTCTTATATAACAAAACACCACAAAAAAAAAAAGAATGTAACAAAATTCAAGATAAGCAGAAACTAGCAAATGCACAAGTATGAATGCCAAAACATGGGATTACTTACAACAACAAAAAATACAATCTCAATGCAAAATTTTTGCCACTTTGGCCGTCATGACTAATTTCCCGATTACCTCGTAGTTACGGAAAACTGAGACCCGCCATACATGCTATAGATGGGGGCACAGAGAAATGGCTGTCTAATCCATCTTCTCCCGCATCCCCAAGAAGATCAATGGCAGTGTGTGCTCGAGATCGGAGTCGGAAAAACTGAAATTGTGGTGGAAAGTGTGTCAGAGGGTTGGCAGCAGCAGAATCCTGAAGATCAGAGGTGGAGGTGGCCCGGGTGAGAGGCTGCAAGCCCCGAAGTCCTGGCGACTGCAGGCGCTTGCAAACGCTGCACGACAGGGGGTGTGGCCGAGTGAGCTGGCGCGAATCATAAGTAAGGAGAAGTGCGAGTGCATGAGAGAGACGGCGCGAAGCGGCTGATACCTGTATATTTCAGGCGCCAGCCTGAGTCGGTGCTGGCGCGCACACAACACGGCTCTGCAGCTGCTGTACCCTGAGGAAAATCCACAGCAGCCATTACAAAACAGAGCCAAGACACTGCTTTGCCGCGGCGGTGATTGCCTTTTTAATGCAGCTGCTCATGGGGTCACAGCTCATAGCACAAAAAAAAGCCCATAACGCATGTCAGGATGGGAGTTGAGCAGAAAAGCAACCCAAAGCGAAGCAGCATGTGTATACAAGGCACATATTTACCCCAGACGCCTGACAGAGTGTGAATCCATTGGAAAAGCAGCTCAAGCACGCTGATGTACAAGCTGTGCCAAGAAGCTGTTCCAGCCCTTGGACTTGGCAACCCAGTAATTCCAAGACACAGAAAATCACCCCTTCACCCAGAGTCACATATTTTGCAGTACTGGGAGAAATAAAGCTCACGCTTTGTCCTTTTGGCATGGCACATCCAGCAGTTCTGGCCCTTGAGTGAGCACAAACTCGGGCATCACTAGGCAATTGAATACCAGGGTGCACAATGTCAAAGGGAGGAGCGAAGCCCAAGGTGGGGACAAGAGACATCAAGGCATTATTGGGCATCCAAGAAAAGGAGAAAGATGAACTGCAAGGAAACGCATGCTGAGGTTCACCCACCCCCACCTGAGATCCAGACACCAGCATCATTCAGAAAAGAAGACCTAGTAGAGATGCTCTCCCTGCTGAAGCAAGACCTCACTAAAGAGATCAAGGACACTAAAACAATGCTCGGAACAGTCGCAGATCTGAATTCCCATATGATGGGACTGGAAACGAGGGTAAAGTGGAGGATACACTGTGCGAACAGGCTCACGACCAGGCGGAACAAAGAACTCAGTATAGAGGAAGAATTGAAAATTATATGGGCTAAGCAGGAAGACCTCAAAAACCGTGCTCGAAGAAATAATATTAGGATATGTGGAATACCGAGGGAGAATCCAGACCAGGAAATAGTGGACTATGTCAAAGACCTGTTCAGGACACTCCTCAAACTCCCTGACTCAACAGCGACAGAACTAAACAGGACTCATAGGGTCTACACTGCGCAACAACAGCGCCGCAAACTCCTGCCAGACGTTTTGTCTTAAGTCCATTTCTTCCAGCAAAAAAAACAGATCATGGCGGGTGCTCGCAGGAAAGAGCTGGTACAGTTCTGAGGGAAGCAAATCTCGCTATTCCAGGACTTGGCACCACACACCCTTGCAAACAGGCATAAATTGCATGTCGTGACTTCCTGGCTACAGGGTCCGAAGATCAAATACAGATGGGGATTCCCCTGCAAGCTGCTATTCAAATTGCAAAACCAAAAATACGGTATTGGAACCGAAGAGGACGTGTCAGAATTGATAAATGGGCCAGAGGTGGACTCGGCCAAAGGAGAGCCACATCAAAGTTAGGGCTGGGCTGATAGAGATAAACTGAGAAGACTGAGACGGGGGAAGTTCCCAGAGCTGGCGTTCAACATGGGAAAAGAATGACGATACTCATGAAACTTCACACCCAACACAAGCTTGAGGCAGAGCATGACATATGAGACCTGACCTCGGCTCCTCTAATGAGAAGGCTGCTTCTATACACGATCTGTGGGAGAGCACACGCACACACACCATGAAAGACTACACGGTACTAGGGGTTCAGGGGGCGGTCTCCATGTAGGAATGGCGTCCAATCAACCGTCATCCCAATTGACAGATGTCGGGTCCCCTGCTGCACATTCTTTATTTTTCATTACCGTTTTCATTTTTGGTTCATGGTGCATGACATTTACTAAACTGTAGGCTTCTTGAGCAAGGAACTTCCCTATCTACCATTACAGGGCGGTGGTGCACTCACTCCTCATCCCAACAGGATAAACGTAGCACAAATGGGCTTAACTACATGATGGAAACCCCTACCACAAAATATCCTCCAGCGACTATCCTCCCTGGAGACAGACCTTGCATTCCTCCAAGAGACTCGCTAAGAGAAGACGAAAAATGCCTAATCAGCAAAGGGTACTCACGAGCGCACTTTGCAACAAGTGGCCTCAAGAAACCGGGCATAGCTAGAATGGTTCGCAGGGGTTTACCATTACAAACACAGGAAGTCCCGAGGGACAAGCAGGGGAGATACTTGCTGGTTAAGGAAGACCTGGGTAATCATACAATCACGCTAGGGCTGCTCAATGGACCAAATGAAAGACCGGCAGAGTTCCTAGAGAGATTTGTCGGGACGGTTGGGAACTTCATAGAAGGCGACAGAATACTGGGAAGGGACTTCAACTGAGTGGTGGATCCAACTATGGATAAAACACTGGCCCCTACTAATAAATTCAATTATTAAGCCACAACCACATTACTGGGGGAGCTTACACCGACTGAGGCGTTACCGTTCGCCCACACAGGGGAAAGGGGATACACTTTCTACTCAGCAGTTCTCCAGACTTGATGGAAATGTTACCTAAGGCACTTACAAACCACTCCCCGGTGAAATTAGAAATTGATCTTGAGCAATGCACCCTGGAGACTTAAAGAACATATCCATGTAGACAGTAGTGAGAACAGCAATAGAGGATGCAATAACCCACTAGTTCCAAGAAAACATGACTGAGGGCATGGATATCCCTACCATATGGGATGCAGGGAAGGCAGTGTTCAGAGGGGATATAATAGGGCAAACAATATCCTGGAGTAGGAGTTAGCGGCTACTTCGCAATGAACTGGAAGAATTGGTGCAGGAAAAGGAAAAAAGCACACACCAATAAAGGTGGCAGATGCACAATAAGGGACCTT
The DNA here is from genome assembly GCF_040938575.1 of Ambystoma mexicanum. Taxonomy (NCBI): domain Eukaryota; kingdom Metazoa; phylum Chordata; class Amphibia; order Caudata; family Ambystomatidae; genus Ambystoma; species Ambystoma mexicanum. The sequence continues at coordinate 1,108,057,331 of NC_090937.1, forward strand.
AGGATAGCCAGACAGGCTTTAGAAACCCATCTGATGGGAAAAGCTATGCAATCACTACTTGACGAAGCAATTCTATTACTCCAGGGGCAGTAAGGCAAATAAACTTCTGGCGGCAAAACTCAAGAAGAGGACTACACACAATATCACCCAACTGAAATTGGTACTCATTTATCCACTCGGAAGGATGAAAGGCTGAGTTGGCCTTGCTGGGATTCGAACCTGCGACCTGCAGATCACGCTCAGATCTCAGCAGCGAGCGCTCAACCCGCTGAGCTATCTTACCAGCTTAAGACAAATCGAATAGGGCATGCACAAGAGGCCAGTATCATCAAATGTAAATGGTACATTCAAGATCATGCCAAGGCAGGAAAGGGTGGAGTGGCGAAATTACATGAGCAGATGGCAGGGGTTCTGCTAGTAGATCTCGAGCCCGCAGGAGCGGTGACAATGGGTGAATCCCCAGTCAAATGGGGAATCCCCTATGGAGAATTAGCGAATGAGCAAGTGGAGCATGCCTGGTTTACTGATGGTGCTGCCATATATGTGGGAATTGAGCGTCACTGGAAAGCAGTAGCGTGCAATCCCAAATCAAAAAAGGCATTAAGCACCTCTGGAAAAGGGAGGAGTAGCCAATTTGCGGAACTGTATGCCATGTATCAGGCTTTGAAACAAGAGACGGCTGGGTGTGGTCACATTTTATATGGACTCGTGGTCCGTGGCAAATAAATTGGTGGTACTGTTGCCTACATGGCAAAAGAATGGATGGAAGATTCATGCTAATGAAGTATGGGGAAAGGAACTATGGCAAGACATTGCTGTGATGCTAATGCATACTAAAGCAACTGTATCATGTAGACGCACATTGTGCAACCGATTCATTAAAACAATGGTTCAATTGTGTTGCAGACGATCATGCCAAAGTTTCGGTCATGGACACAGGGGCTGAGGAGAATGATTTGGAAGGGATTGCTAAATGGGCCCACCAGAAGAGTGGACATCTTGGAGAGAAAGTTACTATCAGATGGGTGCAAGACAGAGGAATTAGCATTCCATTAAAGATTTTGAAAACAGTGATTTTACAATGCCCGTGCGTCAGCATCAGAAGCAGAGATCTATTCCGCATATAATTCATGGCACTTTGAAAAAGCGGTAAATTGCCCGGACAAATTAGGCAGATCGATTATATCGGTCTCTTGCCTATTAGCTGGTGATGTCAATGTGTGTGTACCATTGTGGACACGTATTCAGGTTACTTAATGGTGTTACCATGCAAGAGCGCTACGGAATTGAACACGATTCAATTGTTAGATCAAGTGGCTGTGTATTATGGAGTTCCCTTACAAATTCAGAGCGACAATGGGTCCCACTTCAAGGGAAAGGTGGTTTAAGACTATTGTCAAGAAAAAGGAATTGAATGGATTTTTCATGTCCCTTAGCACCCTGAGGCTTTGGGGTTAATTGAGAGGATGAATGGATTGTTGAAAGAAAAGTTGCACAAAACTGGTGAGGGCACCTTGAAAGGGTGGCAGAAATGTGTGCTAGAGGAGGTTCAGATACTTAATAACCGTCCCATTGCGAACAGTGAGACTCCGTTGATGCGCATGTTAACGCCAGCCTTACAGTTCAGACCTAACAAAGTAATGGAAACCCTTTTGTATTGGGAAATGTCTCCTGGGTCATTGGCTCCTTATTGTGCTACTCCCGAGTCTGCTGAGCTGGATTTGCATGCAAGGAAAGAAATTCGACTGGAGCCCAGAGGCATCATTGAGAATGAAACAGGGATTGGGGTGCAAATTCCGTCTGAGCATATGGGATTAATTGCCCCTAGATCTGGACTAGCCCCGAGAGGTATTGAGGTGTTGGGAGGGAATGTGGATGCAGACTATTAAGGAGAAATTAAGGTAATTCTCATGAATAGAATAGAAAACAGCGAGGGCAGAAGCTTGTCCCCATCTGTAGTTTCTATGTCCTTTGTGAAACACGCCTATTCAGCCATTGTCAGGCAGCCTGAGAATATATGGGTTTAGCTGGCTCGACAAGTGTTAAACATTTCGCATTTCTTTTTGCCGGATGTGTATGATTACACAAATCTGATTTCCACCTACCTTGTGGCTATACCAACGCCTAGCCCCGATTTTGAGATTTTTTGAGAAATCAATTCGGGGTCTTGCATGAGGATTCTTTGGTCGAGGATTCTGATATCAGGAAATCTCTTTCTGTGAGCGAATATAGACCGCAGATGGAAAAACAGGACTCGCATCATCACTTACAATTCGCTCCTGCTGATGTTTGTTATCAAATTACTTACTATAATCGGTAAACGTCAACAACTAGATTTGAACCGGGACGAGGGAAGACGAGGGAAGAACTGTTGTGCAATTTTACTGTTTTAACTGCCAGTCACCTGAACCATGTGAAACTTCCCACAGGCTGGTTGTTCTCCTGTGGGAACTATACCCATTCATATATTCCTGCTAACATTTCAGGTGGCCCGTGTGCTCCAACGTGTCCTGGCATAATGATTTTTCCTTTGCAGCCTGCTATTCGGCGGTCTATGCGTTCTATACATTATACAGCCCTATCAGCTGATTGTAATTCTGATGTGCATTTCTTGTCTGATACCGAAGTGCTGCCATTAGCCATTTCGTTGGTGGGAATTTGGGATCTAGCAGCAGGGGATACAAAACCATGATTAAATTGGCTTGCTTGGTAGTGAAAGGGCTTTACAAGACTTTGAAGGCTTTAACAGAGGTGTTATTAGAGAACAGACATTTTAGAAAAGCCATTTTGCAGAATAGGACTGCTCTTGATTATCTGTTTTTGAAGCATAATTTGGGGTGCGAGGCCGTAGAAGGGATGTGTTTTAATTTGGAGGACCATTCCCGATCCATTGAAAAACATATTAGGGATTGAAGGATCTTGTAGCCCGGGTCACCCAGGATCAGGACGGGGCTTGGTAGGATCAGTTGTTTGCATGGATTCCCGAGGCATTACGTTCAGTTTTTATTTGGATTGTTGGTGTTATTATATTGAGTTGTTGTTGTAGTTGTATTTCGAATTTGTGGAGGATATTTCAGAGGTTTTGGGAACCATCTTTTCACCCATTGGGTTATGGGTGAAAAGGGGTGGAGTGTCCAAGGGGTGGAGTGTAGAGATTATGCGAAAAACAAGCTAAAACGGCCCTTTTGGGAAATTCACTTCCATCACCGCAATGAAAGCCTACGTTTTCGTGGGCTCGGCAAGTAAACGTGCATTTCTGCAGCAGAGGCAAGGTCACAAAATGATGTCAAATAAACTAACTGGAGAATAGTTGTTGTATTGCCCGCTGAAGGACGAGCCAGAAAGGGAGTCAGAGCGCTCTGATGAGCAGTGATAAGGGGACTGGGAACAAAGGCAAGGAAGGGAAGCTGGGTTTTTCCACTTCTAGCTCGATTTTTACACTCTTTACTTCTTATGCATGTAGTCTGCTCTTCGGCGAGGGCAGTACTAACCAAGAGGGCGGGGTTTCCCCCATAAAGAGAAGAGGTATTCCTCTTGGGAAGTCAGATAGAAATTGGATCTACCTGCTCTGGGGCCAAGTAGTGTTGAGGTGGCCGGGATGAAGGTGTCTTCTGCAGCCATTATAACGTTGATGCATTTTCTTTGTGTTTATGTATAAATGACTATATGTTATGTGTTAGTTATGTGTGTATGTATAAGGTGTGAATAAAAGTCCTAAAACCAATAGTTATAAAAAAAGAAAATGGTTTGCTAAAGTGTGATTTCTTGCCAATCTGAGTTACAATAAAGTGTTTTGTTAGGGTCTAGGGGGACGTAAATTTGAGGTCCCTCCACGTGGCCAAGCAAGAGCAAAACACACAGCTAAACGCCCAAAGCAGCCCAGGACAGCTACCCTGGCAAACCTCATAAATAACCCCTTACACCCCTACAACATGCGACTATGATGGTTAACGCTTTAACAGCGTTCACACACGCTGCCGTTATTACGGATCGCATAACCTACAACAATCTAAATGCCCTTTTCGTTACTGAAACATGATTTATCCCCTTAGTCCCCCTACATCTTTGATGTCTTAATATCCCATGGCTACATTATCCAACATACTGACCGCACAGGAAAAACTGGAAGAGGGGTGGCCGTCAACCATAAGATAGACTGGCCCTGCAAGGTAATCCCCACCCCACACACAGCTCCTGTGAATCATTGTTATGCTGGTTCTCCATCTCGAACAATGACTAAGTTACATTCCACCTTATTTAAATAGCACCTCAAGGGAGTGGCAACTTCCTTGATAAGCATTCTAACGTTCTCTCCTCTACAACAGTTTCCTACTCTAATAATATCCTCCTATTTCAACATCCTAGAATCCCAAACAGCAAAACACCTACGTGACTCCCTATTCTCTATGACGGACTATGGACCCCAAACAAATCATACTCTTCCCCCACACATGTCAAAGGTCACACACTCAAGCTAGTCTTCACCTCAGACCCCAATCCTCATGATCAAACCCCCTTCCCGTCGACTGGACCGACCATGTTGCAATTCCCTTTCTCATATCACACAGAACGCTGACCCACAAAGGTCAGGTCAAACACCCGTTTATTGAGCACCGATCCTTCAAGAATTTACCACTAGACACACTAGATGCAAAGTTCGCAACATTTCCCACCACAAGGAATGCCTCAACCCTTCTGGAAACATTTAACGGCCTTGCCAAAGAACTGGTGCCCACGTACCTCTAAGGTCTAATCGCATCAAAATAAAAGTGCCTGCACCTTGGTACTGTTAGGCTCACCTGGTCTCTGCGGAGACGTTGCAGCCCTCCCTGAACTTGAATCACCCCCTTCAGGCCTCTCCCTCAGTAGAAAAGTTGTGAGCGGTGGTACGTGGTGATACTGCTCCTGCGTGGAGATAAGAGTGTGTGAATGCGCCAATCTGTGATTGTTGTACCTCTCGAACCCTTCACCCCAAAGTACGGTTTCTGTGAGCATACGCCAGCCCATAAAGCTCACCTCTGAATTATGGAAGATAAACTCTCCGTCCTGCTACTTCTGGCAGGGGCCCGTCGAATGGGATCTAGTTCCTTCACTGATCCCTGATAAGGATTAGTCCAGTCCAGCTGCGACTATGCTTCTCCTTATGAATGGTAAGTCTTTCTTGAGCTCTTGTGATGCTGTTCGTTCTGTTTAATGTCTTTATATGTTGCTCCTATTTATGCCCGCAATAATGTCTCTTCTATTTTCTTCCCTTAGATGCAAATGTGGCCTCAATGCAGCTGTGAGACGCGGCCAGAAGATGGATGCTACCGCAATGTTCGACAGCAGGTAAATGATGGTTTAAGGAAAAGTGCCAAGTATGGCGAAGCGCAACTTTAAACGGACTGTTTTTCCGATGTCGAACCTTGTCTTCTGTTTTTTCTTGCAGGCGCTGCTGTCGACGATGGAGTGTGTCGTGCCAAGATGAAGATTTCAGAGTTCCGTAAAGTGTAAAGCTGATTACTTGGTTCGCTGAAGGGATGTAAAAGTAAGAACAGCTTCCCCCAGTTGGTAAGTATGCTGGCAGGAAGCAGGATGTCCAGGAAGCAGGATCTTCAAAGTTAAGTCTGACCTTAGGCGACGGTGAGCGTTACGCTGCTTGCAAATGCAGAATAACACAAAGCGTCTGTCTTGAGGATCGGGGTAGCTTATAAGCGGAGATCGTGGGCACGCCCATTAGGGCCGGCTTACCAGCCACACGCTGCCACTCCTAGAGAGTGAGCACGTGCGAGGGCCATCCATTAGCAGCCACACCCAAGAATACACTTGGGGCTGCTTAATGGATGGAATGTTCAAGGTTAATGCATCCCGCTTAATGGATGGAATGTTCAAGGTTAATGCATCTGAAGTGCTATGTCCATAATAAAAGCTTTTTGGTGTTAAATGGATGTTCTTGTTTACTTTGGTTCATGAGCCTGCTGCCAAAGGCGCCAGGACAGAGTCCACCCAGGTCTCCTGTGCATGTGACCCCCCCTGCATGCCTGTGCCCCTGACTTCATGACCATGACAGGTACACACCCAAGCACACCATAAACAAACACTCTATTAGATCCCTTATAAAAGCTGTGACGCAAGGACTGCAGCCTGCGTAGCCAACGCAGACACAAGATTTCTGAGGCCAAGTTGGCTTACTACACTTCCACCATTGAGGCAGCCTCGTAACAGGAGCAAAGCCTTACTCAAAGTAGTCAAGCACTGCTCCAAGACCACACCTGTCCCTGAGGTGCTGGCTTCACAAGAGATTTAACGGCATAAACAGCTTAATCATTACCAAAATGGATAGAATCAGGTGGTCACATCAATGCAAGAAAACGTGAAAAAGCCCTGCAAGCCACCCCCACCTGGCCAGACGCCACCCTCCTCTCACTTAAGGATCCTTGACACACTTGCTTCACTCAAACTCACTACTTAAAGGATGACTTCCTCCCAGCCGCCCTCATTAAACAACTCACTGGCCCACTACTCTGTATTGTAAATGCCTCCCTCAGGGGCTTAGCAACCGAATCCTGCCGGTTCCCTGCATTGTTGTACTCGGCACATGTCGCAGCAGCATAACGACGGCGATTGAGGCCCACAGGACATTTTTCCTGTCTCTATACATATACTGTTAAGAGCAAGACTAGTGGCAACAAGGTTTCTCCCTAGTGAAGAACGGGGCTGTCAGTTCACAACAAGATTGGACTACTTGTACACATGAGGGTTACTTATATCCAGTCATGACGCTGGGCTACTACGGGTTATTACTAGCAGACACAGAACACATTTTTGGGAATTCCAAAGAAGATGTATCTGTCCTGATGAAGGCCGAGTAATTGTGGAACCATAGTTATTTTAAGCGACAGCCGAAACACTGCGTCGACTATAAATACAGCAACCACTGACACTGCAAAGATAGGGCAGGTCTTAAACGGAAAAAACTAAATTTAGAAACAACCCTGGATATTGCCACGGTCTACATAAGTCACATTGATAGGGGAGATTTATGTTGTGTACAGATCTCAACTGTATACATTGGTTTTCTTTTGGGTCTGAAATTGCAATGAATATTCAGTGTTTGTAAAAGAAATTTCTATGACGGCCCTAATAAAGGTCACTGAATGTGTATAGATGATTTGTATTTTAAATAGATGTTTTGGTACGAAAAAAAATCATGTTTTAGAATAAACAATTAAGTCTAAATACCATTAAATAGTTGAACGACTTGGGGAGTGACATAAAAAGCCTTGGTTATCGTTACGTTTTATATGCCCTCGGTGAAGGTAAATTCCCAGATGTGACCAAAACAGGTCTCATGCGACCCCTTCTCAAGAAAACCTTGCTTCACCCAGAGGACCTAATCAATTATGTTATGTACATAATCTTGGTATTGCGCATCTAGCATCGGGAGGTATCTTGGCCCCATCAACTATTAGGGGGAAAAAAAGGTTTTGCGCGCCTTATGAAAATCAAGATGATCTACATACCTGCTCACTGGAAGCTTATAGAGCATGTAGTTGTGACCAAACTCCTTGCCAGCTGGACCTCCTCTGGGATTTCGAGTCTGGCTTCCGTCCCCAAATGCAGCAATGAGATTGCAACCATCCGAGTGGTGGACAATGCGCTCAGTATCACTCACACTGGGGACTCACGCTTTCTAGTCATCTTAGACCCCTCAGCTGCCTTCTACATACTTGATCACCAAATACTCTCCCTCCTTGCCAACAGTATGGGCTCATCAGGAACAGTCCTAAAATGGTTAGCATCCTACTTATCCGATAGGCACCAGGTCGTACAGATAGGCTCAGATCCAAATGACTCCTAGTCACGTGTGTGGTGCCCCAAGGTTCCATTCTCTCCCCAATCATCTTCAATCATCTTCAATGTATACATGCAACCCGTGGGAACTCTCTTAAAGACCCAAAAATAGCCATCCATCAGCACACTGATGACATTCAGATGTACCTTAAGGTGAGTGGCCCCCAGGACATTGCTCGCCTCCACAAATACCTGGCTACTATCCCAACATGGATGTCAAACGCTTACCTTAAATTGAACCCGACCAAGACCGAATTCGCCCTCATTGGTCCCCCAACCAAACAGCTTGTGCCACAATGGCTGTATGACATATGCCTGAAAGGATTCACCCCCTCTTAACTATCAAACTCAGCGAAATCCCTGTGCTTCATTGTTAACAGTAGCATTTCCTTCCAAAAGCACATAGCCAAAAAAAGGCACAGCCAAAATAGAGGCACAACCCGTGTTCCTAAAGATCCACAAACTCTGCAAAATCAAAAACTTCATTTCCCTGAATGAATTCCGTACTGTGGTCCAGGCCCTCGTTATTCAACAAACTGATGAGAAATACCCTTGTTACTGGGCTTCCAGCCGCACACCCTGTCCCACTCAAAGCAGCACACCACGCTGCAGCCTGCCTCATTACAGGTGCCTGCAAATTCTACCGTATCTCTCCTACATTTCACACGCTTCACTGGCTCTCACTCCCAGCCAGGATCATATTCAAAACTCCATGTATCACCTACAAAGCAGTCTCAAACGGAACACTAACATACTTTTTTTTAAATTCAATTTTTATTAATTTTTACAAAAACCAAATCAACAAAAACAAACCCAACAGTGCATAACATATAACTTCAAGCATCATATACAGTATCGTACAACGTCAACTGCCTCCCTGTTACCCCCCCCCCCCCTTCACTAGAGCCTACTCCACATCGCCCTCCGCTGTTGTTTCCTCTAGGGGTACCTCCCCCTCTGTATTCCCAGAGGAATCATGATCACTTAGGCAGGCCTGGATGGACCCCGAGTGTGGCAACTAGTTGTCTCCAGGCCATCAAAGTTCCCGCTTACTCACCCCCATTCCCCCTACTGGCCGCTTCATTCAATACCACCGTTTCCGCTTCTGCCCATTTCTGGAGATCGTGCCACCAGACCTATACCTTTGGCCTGTTTGCTTTCCACCCCATGGCAATTCTGCGCTTGGCAAGTATGTAGGCCAAGTCCTTGAGTTTACTCACATGTTTCAGTTTGCGCGGTCTAGAGAATCCCCCTACCATGCATGCCCAGAGAGATTCCACATCTAGCATGATCCCCTTCTCTTTTAAGCAGTGGGCTATTTCTCCCCAGAATTTCCAAATTTCCGGGCATGCCCAGTACATATGCATCATCCCTGCGTTCACTTCCCCACATTTGGGACATGTTTGTATTTCTGCGCTCTTGAATCGAGCAATCCTCTGGGGGGTCATGTACGCTCTGTGGGTAACAGCTGGATCTGTTGCAGCCTTGCATTCCTAGATACTTTTTTTAATGATATCTCTGGACCCTCTCCCACAGCCCATCATTCATGGGTTCCCTGGCCTCCTCTTCACAGTCCAGTCTCAGCTGGGTCACTTCTTTTCCCACCCTGGACATCAGTAGTTCATAGATTCGGGAGACCTCGTGCCCCCACCCCCCAAACCCTCTGAGATATCAAATTGTTTCTATGGGCATGTCGGGTTGGTCTTTCACCCGCTGTATTAATCTGATGTAGGTAATATACTGTATGGAGTATAGGCCTGTTTCTTCTGCCACGGAACACTAACATACTTGGCGGCTAAACTCAACACCTCACGTAGCAAACTATCAAAAGGTTGAAGTCAAACCTAGCACGCAAAGACAAGACTTCTCTTGCCACACCCAGAACATCTGGAACTTGATCTCAGAGAGGCTTGAAACTGCCCTACCATCCTCCAAATCCAGAAAACACTAAAAACGTGGCTCTTTCAACAATACCTGCTGGAGGAATAATACTCCCTCTCTCCCTCCCTCCACCAACAGTACCGAGTTACTGTATAAAAAGCCAAGCCAAATGTTGGCATAATCCTGGTGTAAAGCGCTCCGCTGCTCTTTAGCTCAGTTTGCGCTATAAGCAATAAAATAAAAATAGAAATGATCATCTGCTGCTCTTAATCCAGAAAAAGGGCCTGCCTGTAGGGTGGAACTACAACCTAGCTAGACCTAAACCCGACACAAACTTCAGACATTGCATTTAAACCCATGATCCTGCTCTGCCAGTATCAGTGACCGCAGTGAACCAAAAAAAAAGCACAGGGATGGTTACTTTGGAAATCAGAGTTTGGTTTGCAAGTGGTCCTATTGCATTAGCATGGACGGAAATTCTACGCATTTTTCCCCTGGCTTTGGGTGATAAGAGCTCTAGCTTAGTGTTCCCCCAGGGAAGCCCCTAATGTGATGTAATTGGGAGTGTACATCCAATTTGATCATAAAGCCTTTTTCCCCAAAAAGGTGTGCTCTTAAGACATTTTATTTACCCGCTGCAGCCAAAACCTGCACAGGTGAACTTTGAAAATTCCTACCACCCTCTTACCTGAGATTTGATCTCAGTAATTGGAAGCCTACTTGGAAACGTACTTACCAGTTAGGCAATGGCTGTTCAAGTGAGGGGTCTGCCTTATAATTGTATATGGTGCATCTGCTTAACACTTTCCCCCCCCCCCCCATGTAAGCACTGGTTGTACCCCAGAAGAGCCTTGTTAGCTCGATGCCAATAGCAACCACAAGCTGCTCTGGACTCCTCGTGCAATACAAACATACCTACAGGACATTACCTTTGTGTTTGACAAGGAGTATAAAGGAGCATTATAACAAATGTCGAGCATAATGGGTCATATATAAAATTGACACAAACGAAAGTGTACATCTCATGTGAAAGTTGGATATTTGACAAACAACAAACTAGCACCTCGTTCCCTATAGATAAGATAGCAGAGATAGCTCCTCAGTTGAGATTCTACATATTGTGAAGAATGGCAAAATTAAAGTCGGACAAAAGGCAGTCAGTTTGGGTTAAAGACTTTTATTAAAAGGAAATGGGGTTGGGAAAAGGCCTCTCTCCCTGCACTAAGGATTTTCCCTACCTAAAATCAAAACTAAGAATCCGTCACTGTCAGGGTATCTTAACAAAAACTGTCCAGTCTCTAAACTTCTATTCGAACACTCGCACTAAAACTAAACTCCAACTAAACTCTAAAGTGAAGGAGAGGAAAAGTCTTTAAGCTTCTGCGCGGCATCCAATGCGCAAGATGCATGGGAGGTCCAGCAGCCTGCAGGGCCACATCTGAAGACACCTGTGATGGCGGCCATTTTGCGCTGGAGCAAGTGCTCACTGAAAATGTAGATTCCCAGCAGGGGCTTACCTCGTATTGTACGGATCAACGTATGCAGCCGGCGTGGTGTACAGAGATCAGCTCACAGTCTAAATGAGGTTGGCCTCTTAGAACCTCTCCCACAGGGCTGGCAGTGAAAATCCCTCAACACGTCTGCGATTCATGTTTTTAAATCCTACTATTGGCTCACAATAACAAGCATCACTTGTCACATTATCAGGCTTTCAAAGGGCGCACCCACCTGCAAATGTTCTCAGGCTCTCTCCCAGGGTGCACTCGTCCACCAACATGCTCCAGCTCCCCCACACACCACCGCCACTCTCGCACATATGGGTCTCCCTGTGAGGCTACTTCCACTGCCATGACCATCTCATTCACTCACCCCTGTACAGCAACCTATAAGAGGAAAGGATTGTGGCATTGCATGTGCTTCTCAATATTGGCTACCAGCAATGCGTGATCCAGCCTCCTAGCTTTAGGACATGTACTGCAAGAAATGGGTGCCTGCGAGCCCCATTACAGAGTCCAGAGGCCCTGCTTGTTACAGAGGAGCAGGGCCTGTAGCTGGCCAAAGGCCACTACTGTGCGGCACCCGGACACTGGAATGTACTTGGCCCCACTTCATCAGCACCCCTAGAGAGAGTAGTGCTGGGAACAATGCCGATAATAGGCTAAGCAGTAGTAGAAGTCTTGCTCACCTGATAATCTCTGTGCCACGGGAAAACATGTTTCCTCATAGCTGTCGCCCCCTGTGTTTAAAATAATCTAACTCAAACCATTTCAACCTATTTAGAACTGCATATAAATCGTGTGTCCATTCTGTGATTTCAAACCTGTGAAAGTGTCATTTGCCATTTGAATCTTACTTTATTTCTAAAATCTACCTCCACAAAATTGTCCGTATCTTTTGAACCACGTGATCTAGGAACGAGATTTAACTTTGATTTTAAAGCCAAGATCCACAGCTTTCCAACGAGCATACAAAGACTTTCTACTCCTTATAGTTTTTCCGTAATCGCGCTTTACGCACTCGGAAAAAGTGCAGCGAATTGCAATTTGAATCAAATTCCTCCACCTGTCAAAAATCGCTGTCTTTTGCTTGCAACTGCTGAAATCCATTTTCAACCTGATAATCCCTCATGAATCACTGATAGTGTTGACCTGAACCAATCTTAAGTAGCTATCACCTACCCTGAATCTCCTATAGGGAATTAAAATCATTTTTAGCATATTTTCACTTCTTTGCAAATCACATTTAAAGTGTTGATCACTGTCATATTCATAAGTGTGCTATCAAATATTAATTTATTTATAAAAGTATATATATCTTGTTTAATTTTTCAATAAATCTTTTTAATTTGCAAAACAAACCTAATTCTTGGCTCTGAGAGGTCAGGGGGATTCAAAGAGAGGGGCGTTATACAAGGGTTTATCATCCAGATCTATGAACTTGTCATAAAAATATATCAATAAGGGCTTCCCTTGAGCATCCCTGTAACGCTCACCTGACTCCCAAGGGGGGCGCTGGCCTGGTTCGCGCTGCTGTGACCTCGTCTAAGGTGATGCGCAGGGTTCGGAAGAAGGACTGGACCGGGCACCAGATCTGGCTTGTCTGACTCGCAGAAGTATCCTTCTGTAGGTGAGAATAGGGGGTTAACTGTCTGCGGGGTAATGCAATTGGCCTCCCACTTACCCCTCTCACCCTCCTCAAGACCCTTCTGTGCTTCCCCGTAGCGTCTCACCTTAGGGTCTGGAAGGACGAGCTCTCCATCCTGCTTCTGATGCAGGGGCGCGTTGGTATCCAGTTACGTCACTGGATTTTCAGATGGGTGAGAAGCAAACTTGCTTGGCTTCCAGGTAAGTTTTTCTATAAGTGGTTCCCCTTGTGTCCATGCATTAATGTTCTAATGCTAGTGTCTTTTTCCCCATAGGGGCCGGGGTACGGAACGCCGGGGAACAGGCACCGACCCGAGGTGAGCAGTGAAATCCTTGTGGAAATCAGGTAAGTCTTTAATGAGTGTTTTGGTAATGTCTTTTCATTCACTCATTAACGCTGATGTCTTTTTCCCCTTAGGGGCCGGGGTCCGAAAATGCCTGGATGCGGCGCGGACCCGAAATGAAAAGGGAATGACCCAACAGGTAAGTCTTGACATGGAGTTTTAGCTTCCCTTTTCCCTTCTTTCTCTCACCTTTGTTCTTGTCTTTTTCTCCCTAGGCGCAGGGGCGCGACTGCGAATCCGGATGGTCGCTGCTGAACATGGAGGCGCCCTGTAAAGAATGCGGCGCTGCAGCGATCGATGCGATGTGCTTTTAAAAATAAATGTCTTCCTTTTCAGGATTGTCGGCGAAATGTCTCTGGGATGCAGATTTAGCAGGTGAGGCCTTTTCCTTCTTCTGTTCTCTTGTTCCCTTCCTTTGCAGGTGATTCAGGATGCTGGCAGGTGCGGCAGAAGTCAAGATGCAGGAGCAGACACGGTGAGCGTCCAGCTGCTAGATGCAGAACAACGCGAAGCACGTGTGGCTGATCGGGTGTGGTTTAAATAGCCTTGGAAGAAGTTCCTAGAATGTGTCCTTCCTCCAATCAGGTATGTATCCTTCCCCGACCACGCCCGGGTGATAAATGTGTCCCACAGGTAAAGTAGTTCCTTTCAGGCCCTAAGGAGGCCGGGGTTCTGCAGCATGGTCTGCATCAGGTAAGTGCACCCAAACACTTTCATAATGAGCCTTGCGCCTATGGCGCCAGGACTGACGTTTTCTATGAGCCTGGCGCCATGGGCGCCAGGACGCTGTCCAAAGGGCCCCTATAAGGGGTTGCTGGGACCTTCCCCGGGGACTTGATGTCCGCTTTCGGGGACGCAGGGCCCGAGCCGGCTCCCCGGGAGCGGGCATCGTGACAATCCCAGACTAGGCATTGACTTAGTTGGAATGCTGAATTGAAGTCACTTAACAGAGTGGGGACTCGAGCCGGGACATCGGGATTAGATCTACCACTTGTGCAGCTTAATACAGTGTGCTAACTGACAGGATACATAAATCCTGTTGGATCAAAACGCTGTGTTACACTGTAAAATCACCCCTCAAAAGAAGGACGCTCTAAGGAGACGGTATGTTTTGCAAATTAAAATACGAACTTCTGTAAATCAGGAAGGAAATCAATTTCCAGAATGACGACATTGGTAGATATGAAGATATCGAGAGCACCTCTTACATAAACTGTGAGAGGTGAATTGTCTGAACAGGACCAGAATGTGTGGCTGCAGGCGATCACACAACAGGTCAATGCGACTGGGTTAGACAGCTGGAAAGATCAGGGTCCATTACACGTGGCCCTGAGCGAACAATACATGGCCCCTAAGGCCAAAGATGAGCACAACAAGATTGTTAGGATAGCGGCATATTTGTATTTATATATGGGAGCCATACAGGACAAATGTGCTGAAGGCCAAGATCTGGCAAATAGGCAAGAGATGGCATTAGAGAAAACCCGATCTGACCTGGTCTCTTCTGAGAAGAGGCTGCACAGGGGCCAGGAGTCAGAAAATGAGAGTAGACAGTATCTCATTAAAATCAAAGAGGCTATGGGTTTCCTGCAACAGGAAAAGTCTGACCAGGATACCAGATTTCTGGCCTTACAGAAGGAGTACCAAGAAGGTTTGGACTCCCTACTGCAGAGCCAGAAAAAGCTGGAGCAACAACTGGACTTCAATAGGGCATGCGCAGAGCAGGTAGTCACCCTGCAAAGCCACCTAGACAGGGAGAAGGCAGAGAGCAACAAACTGATTCTGAAAGACCTGGATACCCAGACAGAATTTGAGGAGGAGTGCCAGAAAGCTGGTGTCTTTCAAAGGCAGAGGGACGACCTGGCGGCACAGTTGCAGGCTCTTAGTCAGGAAAGGGACACCTTAGGCAGGAAGTCTGCCAATTAAAATAAAAAATTGAAGAAAATCACTTGGCCCTCCAGGGACTGGGTGGCCTCTAAAAAGAGCATCAGAACTTGTTAGAGCACACCAGGAGGGTGGAAGATGCTCTGGCAAGAAAGGAACAGGCTAGTAGGGATGGGACCCAGGAAGTAACCCTCCTGCAGCAAAGACTTGCCCAGTACTCCAGGACCAACCAGGAGGCACAAGAGAAAATGAGGCTCTCTGTCAGCACAATGAAAGGCTCCAGCAACAGGTAGCCATGCAGGAGAGACAGAGTCTAGTAAGGCCTTAACTGAGGAACTGAAAGCACAGGCTCTTGCATGGCAACAGGGAGCAGGGGCTGA